>NC_072446.2:47896250-48509375 GCF_028878055.3 Symphalangus syndactylus
AATACACACATCACAAAGAAATTTCGCTGAATGCTTCTGTGTAGTTTTTGTGAGTAGATATGTCTTTTTTCACCATAGGCCTCAAATTACTCCCAATGTCCACTTGCGGATTCTGCAAACAGTGTGTTTCCAAACTGCTCAATGAAAAGAAAAGTTCAGCTCTGTGTACTGAATGCATACATAAAAAGAAGTTGTTCAGAATGCTTCTGTCTAGCTTTTATGTGAAGATAATTCATAATATGCATTGGACGAAATAATCTCAAATATCCACTTGCAGATTCTAGAAAAAGACACTTTGAAACCTGCTGAACCTAGAGAAAGCAATAAGTCTGTGAGATGAATACACACACAACAAAGAAATTTCGCAGAATGCTTCTGTGTAGTTTTTGCGGGAAGATATATACTTTTTCACCATGGGCCTCAAAGCACTCCAAATGTCCACTTGCAGAATCTTCAAAGACAGTGTTACAAAACTGCTCAATCAAAAGAAGGGTTCAACTCTGTGTGTTGAATGCACCGATCCCAAAGTAGTTGTTCAGAATGCTTCTGTGTAGTTTTTATGTGAGGATATTTCATAACTCGCATTGGATGAAGTAATCTCAAATATCCACTTGCAGATTCTAGAAAAAGACTGCTTCAAACCTACTGAGCCTAGAGAAACCTTTAACTCTGTGAGGTGAACACACACGTCAAGAGAAATTTCGTAGAATGCTTCTGTGTAGTATTTGTGGTAAGATATATCCTTCTTCACCCTAGGCATCAAAGCACTCAAATGTCCACTTGCAGATTTTTCAGAGTGTTTCCAAATTGCTCAATCAAAGGACAGGTTCATTTCTGTGTATTGAATGCATACATCAGAAAGAAGTTGTTCAGAATGCTTCTGTCTGGTTTTTATGTGAAGATATTTTGTAACCCACATTGGATGAAATAATCTCAAATACCCACTTGCAGATTGCAGAAATAGACTGTTTCAAACCTGATGAACCTAGAGAAAGCTTTAACACTGTGAGATGAATACACACATCAACAAGAAATTTCGAAGAATATCTCTGTGTGGTTTTTGTGGGAAGTTATATCCTTTTTCACCGTAGGCCTGAATGCACTCCAAATGTCCACTTGCAGATTCTTCGAGCAGAGTGCTTCCAAACTGCTCAATCAAAAGAAAGTTGCAGCTCTGTGTATTGAACGCATACATCAGAAAGAAGTTGTTCAGTATGCTTCTGTCTAGTTTTAATGTGAAGATATTTCATCACCCGCATTGGATGAAATAATCTCAAATATGCACTTGAAGATTCTAGAAAAATACAGTTTCAAACCTGCTTTACCTAGAAGAAGCTTTAACACTGTGAGATGAATACACGCATCAGAAAGAAATTTCGCAGAATGTTTCTGTGTAGTTTTTGTGGGAAGATATATCCTTTTTCACCATAGGCCTCAAAGCTCTCCAAATGTCCAGTTGGACATTCTTCAAACAGAGTGTTTCCAAACTACTCAGTAAATAGGTTCAGCTCTGTGTATTGAATGCATACATCAGAAAGAAGTTGCTCAGTATGCTTCTGTCTAGTGTTTAGGTGAAGATATTTCATAACCCGCATTGTACGAAATAATCTGAAATATCCACTTGCAGATTCTGGAAAAAGACTGTTTCAAACCTATTGAGCCTAGAGAAAGCTTTAACTCTGTGAGATGAAGGCACGCATCAGAAAGGAATTTCGCAGAATGCTTCTGAGTGGTATTTGTGGGAGGATATAACGTTTTTCACCACAGGCCTCAAAGCAATCAAAATGTCCAGTTGCAGATTGTTCAAAGAGAATGTTTCCAATCTGTTCATTTAATAGAAAGGTTCAGCTCTGTGTATTGAATGCATACATCAGAAAGAAGTTGTTCAGAATGCTTCTGTCTAGTTTTTATGTGAAGATATTTCATAACCAGCATTGGACGAAATAATCTCAAATATCCACCTGCAGATTCTAGAAAAAGACTTTTTCAAACCTGCTGAACCTAGAGAAAGCTTTAGCTCTGTGAGATGAATACACACATCACAAAGAAATTTTGCAGAATGATTTTGTGTAGTTTTTGTCGGAAAATATATCCTTTTTCACCGTAAGCCAGAAAGCACTGCATATGTCCACTTGCAGATCCTTCAAACAGAGTGTTTCCAAACTGCTCGATCGAAAGAAAGGTTCAGCTCTGGGTATTGAATGCATACATCAGAAAGAAGTTGTTCAGAATCCTTCTGTCTAGTTTTTATGTGAAGATATTTCATAACCCGCATTGGACGAAATTATCTCAAATATCCACTTGCAGATTTTAGAAAAAGACTGTTTCAAACCGGCTGAGCCTAGAGAAAGCTTTAACTCTGTGAGATGAATACACACATCACAAAGAAATTTCACAGAATGCTTCTGTGTAGTTTTTTTGCGTAGATATATTCTGTTTAACCATAGGCCTCAAAGCACTCCTAATGTCCACTTGCAAATACTTCACACAGTGTGTTTCCAAACTGCTCAATCAAAAGAAAGGTTCAGATCAGTGTATTGAATGCACCGATTAGAAAGAAGTTGTTCACAATGCTTCTGTTTCGTTTTTATGTGAAGATATTTCATAACTCGCATGCACGAAATAATCTCAAAATCCACTTGCAGATTCTACAAACAGACTGTTTCAAACCTGCAGAAGCTAGAGAAAGATTTAACTCTGTCAGATGAATACAGACATCACAAAGGAATTTTTGCAGAATCCTTCCGTGTAGTTTTGGTTGGAAGATATATCCTTTTTCACCATAGGCCTCAAAGCCCTCCAAATGTCCACTTGCAGATTCCTCGAACAGAGTGTTTCCAATCTGCTCAATCAAAACAAAGGTTCAGCTCTGTGTACTGAATGCATACATCAGAAAGAAGTGTTTCAGAATGCTTCTGTGTAGTTTTTAGGCGAAGATATTTCATAACCCGCATTGGACGAAATAATCTGACATATCCACTTGCAGATTCTAGAAAAAGACGGTTTCATGCCTGCGGAACCAAGAGAAAGCTTTAACTCTGCGAGATGAATACACACATCACAAAGAAATTTTGCAGAATAATTCCGTGAAGTTTTTGTGGGAAGATGTATCCTTTTTCACCATAGGCTCCAAAGCCCTCCAAATGTCCACTTGCAGATTCTACAAACAGAGTGTTTACAAACTGCTCAATCCAAAGGAAGGTTGAGCTCTGTGTATTGAATGCATACATCAGAAAGAAGCTGTGAAGAATGCTTCTGTCTAGTTTTTATGTGAATATATTTCATAACCCGCATGGGACGAAACAATCTCAAATATCCACTTGCAGATTTTAGAAAAAGACTGTTTCAAACCTGCTGAATGTAGAGAAAGCTTTAACTCTGTCAGATAAATACACACATCACAAAGAAATTTCGCTGAATGCTTCTGTGTAGTTTTTGTGAGTAGATATGTCTTTTTTCACCATAGGCCTCAAATTACTCCCAATGTCCACTTGCGGATTCTGCAAACAGTGTGTTTCCAAACTGCTCAATGAAAAGAAAAGTTCAGCTCTGTGTACTGAATGCATACATAAAAAGAAGTTGTTCAGAATGCTTCTGTCTAGCTTTTATGTGAAGATAATTCATAATATGCATTGGACGAAATAATCTCAAATATCCACTTGCAGATTCTAGAAAAAGACACTTTGAAACCTGCTGAACCTAGAGAAAGCAATAAGTCTGTGAGATGAATACACACACAACAAAGAAATTTCGCAGAATGCTTCTGTGTAGTTTTTGCGGGAAGATATATACTTTTTCACCATGGGCCTCAAAGCACTCCAAATGTCCACTTGCAGAATCTTCAAAGACAGTGTTACAAAACTGCTCAATCAAAAGAAGGGTTCAACTCTGTGTGTTGAATGCACCGATCCCAAAGTAGTTGTTCAGAATGCTTCTGTGTAGTTTTTATGTGAGGATATTTCATAACTCGCATTGGATGAAGTAATCTCAAATATCCACTTGCAGATTCTAGAAAAAGACTGCTTCAAACCTACTGAGCCTAGAGAAACCTTTAACTCTGTGAGGTGAACACACACGTCAAGAGAAATTTCGTAGAATGCTTCTGTGTAGTATTTGTGGTAAGATATATCCTTCTTCACCCTAGGCATCAAAGCACTCAAATGTCCACTTGCAGATTTTTCAGAGTGTTTCCAAATTGCTCAATCAAAGGACAGGTTCATTTCTGTGTATTGAATGCATACATCAGAAAGAAGTTGTTCAGAATGCTTCTGTCTGGTTTTTATGTGAAGATATTTTGTAACCCACATTGGATGAAATAATCTCAAATACCCACTTGCAGATTGCAGAAATAGACTGTTTCAAACCTGATGAACCTAGAGAAAGCTTTAACACTGTGAGATGAATACACACATCAACAAGAAATTTCGAAGAATATTTCTGTGTGGTTTTTGTGGGAAGTTACATCCTTTTTCACCGTAGGCCTGAATGCACTCCAAATGTCCACTTGCAGATTCTTCGAGCAGAGTGCTTCCAAACTGCTCAATCAAAAGAAAGTTGCAGCTCTGTGTATTGAACGCATACATCAGAAAGAAGTTGTTCAGTATGCTTCTGTCTAGTTTTAATGTGAAGATATTTCATCACCCGCATTGGATGAAATAATCTCAAATATGCACTTGAAGATTCTAGAAAAATACAGTTTCAAACCTGCTTTACCTAGAAGAAGCTTTAACACTGTGAGATGAATACACGCATCAGAAAGAAATTTCGCAGAATGTTTCTGTGTAGTTTTTGTGGGAAGATATATCCTTTTTCACCATAGGCCTCAAAGCTCTCCAAATGTCCAGTTGGACATTCTTCAAACAGAGTGTTTCCAAACTACTCAGTAAATAGGTTCAGCTCTGTGTATTGAATGCATACATCAGAAAGAAGTTGCTCAGTATGCTTCTGTCTAGTGTTTAGGTGAAGATATTTCATAACCCGCATTGTACGAAATAATCTCAAATATCCACTTGCAGATTCTACAAAAAGACTGTTTCAAACCTATTGAGCCTAGAGAAAGCTTTAACTCTGTGAGATGAAGGCACGCATCAGAAAGGAATTTCGCAGAATGCTTCTGAGTGGTATTTGTGGGAGGATATAACGTTTTTCACCACAGGCCCCAAAGCAATCAAAATGTCCAGTTGCAGATTGTTCAAAGAGAATGTTTCCAATCTGTTCATTTAATAGAAAGGTTCAGCTCTGTGTATTGAATGCATACATCAGAAAGAAGTTGTTCAGAATGCTTCTGTCTAGTTTTTATGTGAAGATATTTCATAACCAGCATTGGACGAAATAATCTCAAATATCCACCTGCAGATTCTAGAAAAAGACTTTTTCAAACCTGCTGAACCTAGAGAAAGCTTTAGCTCTGTGAGATGAATACACACATCACAAAGAAATTTTGCAGAATGATTTTGTGTAGTTTTTGTCGGAAAATATATCCTTTTTCACCGTAAGCCAGAAAGCACTGCATATGTCCACTTGCAGATCCTTCAAACAGAGTGTTTCCAAACTGCTCGATCAAAAGAAAGGTTCAGCTCTGGGTATTGAATGCATACATCAGAAAGAAGTTGTTCAGAATCCTTCTGTCTAGTTTTTATGTGAAGATATTTCATAACCCGCATTGGACGAAATTATCTCAAATATCCACTTGCAGATTTTAGAAAAAGACTGTTTCAAACCGGCTGAGCCTAGAGAAAGCTTTAACTCTGTGAGATGAATACACACATCACAAAGAAATTTCACAGAATGCTTCTGTGTAGTTTTTTTGCGTAGATATATTCTGTTTAACCATAGGCCTCAAAGCACTCCTAATGTCCACTTGCAAATACTTCACACAGTGTGTTTCCAAACTGCTCAATCAAAAGAAAGGTTCAGATCAGTGTATTGAATGCACCGATTAGAAAGAAGTTGTTCACAATGCTTCTGTTTCGTTTTTATGTGAAGATATTTCATAACTCGCATGCACGAAATAATCTCAAAATCCACTTGCAGATTCTAGAAACAGACTGTTTGAAACCTGCAGAAGCTAGAGAAAGATTTAACTCTGTCAGATGAATACAGACATCACAAAGGAATTTTTGCAGAATCCTTCCGTGTAGTTTTGGTTGGAAGATATATCCTTTTTCACCATAGGCCTCAAAGCCCTCCAAATGTCCACTTGCAGATTCCTCGAACAGAGTGTTTCCAATCTGCTCAATCAAAACAAAGGTTCAGCTCTGTGTACTGAATGCATACATCAGAAAGAAGTGTTTCAGAATGCTTCTGTGTAGTTTTTAGGCGAAGATATTTCATAACCCGCATTGGACGAAATAATCTGACATATCCACTTGCAGATTCTAGAAAAAGACGGTTTCATGCCTGCGGAACCAAGAGAAAGCTTTAACTCTGCGAGATGAATACCCACATCACAAAGAAATTTTGCAGAATAATTCCGTGAAGTTTTTGTGGGAAGATATATCCTTTTTCACCATAGGCTCCAAAGCCCTCCAAATGTCCACTTGCAGATTCTACAAACAGAGTGTTTACAAACTGCTCAATCCAAAGGAAGGTTGAGCTCTGTGTATTGAATGCATACATCAGAAAGAAGCTGTGAAGAATGCTTCTGTCTAGTTTTTATGTGAATATATTTCATAACCCGCATGGGACGAAACAATCTCAAATATCCACTTGCAGATTTTAGAAAAAGACTGTTTCAAACCTGCTGAATGTAGAGAAAGCTTTAACTCTGTCAGATAAATACACACATCACAAAGAAATTTCGCTGAATGCTTCTGTGTAGTTTTTGTGAGTAGATATGTCTTTTTTCACCATAGGCCTCAAATTACTCCCAATGTCCACTTGCGGATTCTGCAAACAGTGTGTTTCCAAACTGCTCAATGAAAAGAAAAGTTCAGCTCTGTGTACTGAATGCATACATAAAAAGAAGTTGTTCAGAATGCTTCTGTCTAGCTTTTATGTGAAGATAATTCATAATATGCATTGGACGAAATAATCTCAAATATCCACTTGCAGATTCTAGAAAAAGACACTTTGAAACCTGCTGAACCTAGAGAAAGCAATAAGTCTGTGAGATGAATACACACACAACAAAGAAATTTCGCAGAATGCTTCTGTGTAGTTTTTGCGGGAAGATATATACTTTTTCACCATGGGCCTCAAAGCACTCCAAATGTCCACTTGCAGAATCTTCAAAGACAGTGTTACAAAACTGCTCAATCAAAAGAAGGGTTCAACTCTGTGTGTTGAATGCACCGATCCCAAAGTAGTTGTTCAGAATGCTTCTGTGTAGTTTTTATGTGAGGATATTTCATAACTCGCATTGGATGAAGTAATCTCAAATATCCACTTGCAGATTCTAGAAAAAGACTGCTTCAAACCTACTGAGCCTAGAGAAACCTTTAACTCTGTGAGGTGAACACACACGTCAAGAGAAATTTCGTAGAATGCTTCTGTGTAGTATTTGTGGTAAGATATATCCTTCTTCACCCTAGGCATCAAAGCACTCAAATGTCCACTTGCAGATTTTTCAGAGTGTTTCCAAATTGCTCAATCAAAGGACAGGTTCATTTCTGTGTATTGAATGCATACATCAGAAAGAAGTTGTTCAGAATGCTTCTGTCTGGTTTTTATGTGAAGATATTTTGTAACCCACATTGGATGAAATAATCTCAAATACCCACTTGCAGATTGCAGAAATAGACTGTTTCAAACCTGATGAACCTAGAGAAAGCTTTAACACTGTGAGATGAATACACACATCAACAAGAAATTTCGAAGAATATCTCTGTGTGGTTTTTGTGGGAAGTTATATCCTTTTTCACCGTAGGCCTGAATGCACTCCAAATGTCCACTTGCAGATTCTTCGAGCAGAGTGCTTCCAAACTGCTCAATCAAAAGAAAGTTGCAGCTCTGTGTATTGAACGCATACATCAGAAAGAAGTTGTTCAGTATGCTTCTGTCTAGTTTTAATGTGAAGATATTTCATCACCCGCATTGGATGAAATAATCTCAAATATGCACTTGAAGATTCTAGAAAAATACAGTTTCAAACCTGCTTTACCTAGAAGAAGCTTTAACACTGTGAGATGAATACACGCATCAGAAAGAAATTTCGCAGAATGTTTCTGTGTAGTTTTTGTGGGAAGATATATCCTTTTTCACCATAGGCCTCAAAGCTCTCCAAATGTCCAGTTGGACATTCTTCAAACAGAGTGTTTCCAAACTACTCAGTAAATAGGTTCAGCTCTGTGTATTGAATGCATACATCAGAAAGAAGTTGCTCAGTATGCTTCTGTCTAGTGTTTAGGTGAAGATATTTCATAACCCGCATTGTACGAAATAATCTGAAATATCCACTTGCAGATTCTAGAAAAAGACTGTTTCAAACCTATTGAGCCTAGAGAAAGCTTTAACTCTGTGAGATGAAGGCACGCATCAGAAAGGAATTTCGCAGAATGCTTCTGAGTGGTATTTGTGGGAGGATATAACGTTTTTCACCACAGGCCTCAAAGCAATCAAAATGTCCAGTTGCAGATTGTTCAAAGAGAATGTTTCCAATCTGTTCATTTAATAGAAAGGTTCAGCTCTGTGTATTGAATGCATACATCAGAAAGAAGTTGTTCAGAATGCTTCTGTCTAGTTTTTATGTGAAGATATTTCATAACCAGCATTGGACGAAATAATCTCAAATATCCACCTGCAGATTCTAGAAAAAGACTTTTTCAAACCTGCTGAACCTAGAGAAAGCATTAGCTCTGTGAGATGAATACACACATCACAAAGAAATTTTGCAGAATGATTTTGTGTAGTTTTTGTCGGAAAATATATCCTTTTTCACCGTAAGCCAGAAAGCACTGCATATGTCCACTTGCAGATCCTTCAAACAGAGTGTTTCCAAACTGCTCGATCGAAAGGAAGGTTCAGCTCTGGGTATTGAATGCATACATCAGAAAGAAGTTGTTCAGAATCCTTCTGTCTAGTTTTTATGTGAAGATATTTCATAACCCGCATTGGACGAAATTATCTCAAATATCCACTTGCAGATTTTAGAAAAAGACTGTTTCAAACCGGCTGAGCCTAGAGAAAGCTTTAACTCTGTGAGATGAATACACACATCACAAAGAAATTTCACAGAATGCTTCTGTGTAGTTTTTTTGCGTAGATATATTCTGTTTAACCATAGGCCTCAAAGCACTCCTAATGTCCACTTGCAAATACTTCACACAGTGTGTTTCCAAACTGCTCAATCAAAAGAAAGGTTCAGATCAGTGTATTGAATGCACCGATTAGAAAGAAGTTGTTCACAATGCTTCTGTTTCGTTTTTATGTGAAGATATTTCATAACTCGCATGCACGAAATAATCTCAAAATCCACTTGCAGATTCTAGAAACAGACTGTTTCAAACCTGCAGAAGCTAGAGAAAGATTTAACTCTGTCAGATGAATACAGACATCACAAAGGAATTTTTGCAGAATCCTTCCGTGTAGTTTTGGTTGGAAGATATATCCTTTTTCACCATAGGCCTCAAAGCCCTCCAAATGTCCACTTGCAGATTCCTCGAACAGAGTGTTTCCAATCTGCTCAATCAAAACAAAGGTTCAGCTCTGTGTACTGAATGCATACATCAGAAAGAAGTGTTTCAGAATGCTTCTGTGTAGTTTTTAGGCGAAGATATTTCATAACCCGCATTGGACGAAATAATCTGACATATCCACTTGCAGATTCTAGAAAAAGACGGTTTCATGCCTGCGGAACCAAGAGAAAGCTTTAACTCTGCGAGATGAATACCCACATCACAAAGAAATTTTGCAGAATAATTCCGTGAAGTTTTTGTGGGAAGATATATCCTTTTTCACCATAGGCTCCAAAGCCCTCCAAATGTCCACTTGCAGATTCTACAAACAGAGTGTTTACAAACTGCTCAATCCAAAGGAAGGTTGAGCTCTGTGTATTGAATGCATACATCAGAAAGAAGCTGTGAAGAATGCTTCTGTCTAGTTTTTATGTGAATATATTTCATAACCCGCATGGGACGAAACAATCTCAAATATCCACTTGCAGATTTTAGAAAAAGACTGTTTCAAACCTGCTGAATGTAGAGAAAGCTTTAACTCTGTCAGATAAATACACACATCACAAAGAAATTTCGCTGAATGCTTCTGTGTAGTTTTTGTGAGTAGATATGTCTTTTTTCACCATAGGCCTCAAATTACTCCCAATGTCCACTTGCGGATTCTGCAAACAGTGTGTTTCCAAACTGCTCAATGAAAAGAAAAGTTCAGCTCTGTGTACTGAATGCATACATAAAAAGAAGTTGTTCAGAATGCTTCTGTCTAGCTTTTATGTGAAGATAATTCATAATATGCATTGGACGAAATAATCTCAAATATCCACTTGCAGATTCTAGAAAAAGACACTTTGAAACCTGCTGAACCTAGAGAAAGCAATAAGTCTGTGAGATGAATACACACACAACAAAGAAATTTCGCAGAATGCTTCTGTGTAGTTTTTGCGGGAAGATATATACTTTTTCACCATGGGCCTCAAAGCACTCCAAATGTCCACTTGCAGAATCTTCAAAGACAGTGTTACAAAACTGCTCAATCAAAAGAAGGGTTCAACTCTGTGTGTTGAATGCACCGATCCCAAAGTAGTTGTTCAGAATGCTTCTGTGTAGTTTTTATGTGAGGATATTTCATAACTCGCATTGGATGAAGTAATCTCAAATATCCACTTGCAGATTCTAGAAAAAGACTGCTTCAAACCTACTGAGCCTAGAGAAACCTTTAACTCTGTGAGGTGAACACACACGTCAAGAGAAATTTCGTAGAATGCTTCTGTGTAGTATTTGTGGTAAGATATATCCTTCTTCACCCTAGGCATCAAAGCACTCAAATGTCCACTTGCAGATTTTTCAGAGTGTTTCCAAATTGCTCAATCAAAGGACAGGTTCATTTCTGTGTATTGAATGCATACATCAGAAAGAAGTTGTTCAGAATGCTTCTGTCTGGTTTTTATGTGAAGATATTTTGTAACCCACATTGGATGAAATAATCTCAAATACCCACTTGCAGATTGCAGAAATAGACTGTTTCAAACCTGATGAACCTAGAGAAAGCTTTAACACTGTGAGATGAATACACACATCAACAAGAAATTTCGAAGAATATCTCTGTGTGGTTTTTGTGGGAAGTTATATCCTTTTTCACCGTAGGCCTGAATGCACTCCAAATGTCCACTTGCAGATTCTTCGAGCAGAGTGCTTCCAAACTGCTCAATCAAAAGAAAGTTGCAGCTCTGTGTATTGAACGCATACATCAGAAAGAAGTTGTTCAGTATGCTTCTGTCTAGTTTTAATGTGAAGATATTTCATCACCCGCATTGGATGAAATAATCTCAAATATGCACTTGAAGATTCTAGAAAAATACAGTTTCAAACCTGCTTTACCTAGAAGAAGCTTTAACACTGTGAGATGAATACACGCATCAGAAAGAAATTTCGCAGAATGTTTCTGTGTAGTTTTTGTGGGAAGATATATCCTTTTTCACCATAGGCCTCAAAGCTCTCCAAATGTCCAGTTGGACATTCTTCAAACAGAGTGTTTCCAAACTACTCAGTAAATAGGTTCAGCTCTGTGTATTGAATGCATACATCAGAAAGAAGTTGCTCAGTATGCTTCTGTCTAGTGTTTAGGTGAAGATATTTCATAACCCGCATTGTACGAAATAATCTGAAATATCCACTTGCAGATTCTAGAAAAAGACTGTTTCAAACCTATTGAGCCTAGAGAAAGCTTTAACTCTGTGAGATGAAGGCACGCATCAGAAAGGAATTTCACAGAATGCTTCTGAGTGGTATTTGTGGGAGGATATAACGTTTTTCACCACAGGCCTCAAAGCAATCAAAATGTCCAGTTGCAGATTGTTCAAAGAGAATGTTTCCAATCTGTTCATTTAATAGAAAGGTTCAGCTCTGTGTATTGAATGCATACATCAGAAAGAAGTTGTTCAGAATGCTTCTGTCTAGTTTTTATGTGAAGATATTTCATAACCAGCATTGGACGAAATAATCTCAAATATCCACCTGCAGATTCTAGAAAAAGACTTTTTCAAACCTGCTGAACCTAGAGAAAGCTTTAGCTCTGTGAGATGAATACACACATCACAAAGAAATTTTGCAGAATGATTTTGTGTAGTTTTTGTCGGAAAATATATCCTTTTTCACCGTAAGCCAGAAAGCACTGCATATGTCCACTTGCAGATCCTTCAAACAGAGTGTTTCCAAACTGCTCGATCGAAAGAAAGGTTCAGCTCTGGGTATTGAATGCATACATCAGAAAGAAGTTGTTCAGAATCCTTCTGTCTAGTTTTTATGTGAAGATATTTCATAACCCGCATTGGACGAAATTATCTCAAATATCCACTTGCAGATTTTAGAAAAAGACTGTTTCAAACCGGCTGAGCCTAGAGAAAGCTTTAACTCTGTGAGATGAATACACACATCACAAAGAAATTTCACAGAATGCTTCTGTGTAGTTTTTTTGCGTAGATATATTCTGTTTAACCATAGGCCTCAAAGCACTCCTAATGTCCACTTGCAAATACTTCACACAGTGTGTTTCCAAACTGCTCAATCAAAAGAAAGGTTCAGATCAGTGTATTGAATGCACCGATTAGAAAGAAGTTGTTCACAATGCTTCTGTTTCGTTTTTATGTGAAGATATTTCATAACTCGCATGCACGAAATAATCTCAAAATCCACTTGCAGATTCTACAAACAGACTGTTTCAAACCTGCAGAAGCTAGAGAAAGATTTAACTCTGTCAGATGAATACAGACATCACAAAGGAATTTTTGCAGAATCCTTCCGTGTAGTTTTGGTTGGAAGATATATCCTTTTTCACCATAGGCCTCAAAGCCCTCCAAATGTCCACTTGCAGATTCCTCGAACAGAGTGTTTCCAATCTGCTCAATCAAAACAAAGGTTCAGCTCTGTGTACTGAATGCATACATCAGAAAGAAGTGTTTCAGAATGCTTCTGTGTAGTTTTTAGGCGAAGATATTTCATAACCCGCATTGGACGAAATAATCTGACATATCCACTTGCAGATTCTAGAAAAAGACGGTTTCATGCCTGCGGAACCAAGAGAAAGCTTTAACTCTGCGAGATGAATACACACATCACAAAGAAATTTTGCAGAATAATTCCGTGAAGTTTTTGTGGGAAGATATATCCTTTTTCACCATAGGCTCCAAAGCCCTCCAAATGTCCACTTGCAGATTCTACAAACAGAGTGTTTACAAACTGCTCAATCCAAAGGAAGGTTGAGCTCTGTGTATTGAATGCATACATCAGAAAGAAGCTGTGAAGAATGCTTCTGTCTAGTTTTTATGTGAATATATTTCATAACCCGCATGGGACGAAACAATCTCAAATATCCACTTGCAGATTTTAGAAAAAGACTGTTTCAAACCTGCTGAATGTAGAGAAAGCTTTAACTCTGTCAGATAAATACACACATCACAAAGAAATTTCGCTGAATGCTTCTGTGTAGTTTTTGTGAGTAGATATGTCTTTTTTCACCATAGGCCTCAAATTACTCCCAATGTCCACTTGCGGATTCTGCAAACAGTGTGTTTCCAAACTGCTCAATGAAAAGAAAAGTTCAGCTCTGTGTACTGAATGCATACATAAAAAGAAGTTGTTCAGAATGCTTCTGTCTAGCTTTTATGTGAAGATAATTCATAATATGCATTGGACGAAATAATCTCAAATATCCACTTGCAGATTCTAGAAAAAGACACTTTGAAACCTGCTGAACCTAGAGAAAGCAATAAGTCTGTGAGATGAATACACACACAACAAAGAAATTTCGCAGAATGCTTCTGTGTAGTTTTTGCGGGAAGATATATACTTTTTCACCATGGGCCTCAAAGCACTCCAAATGTCCACTTGCAGAATCTTCAAAGACAGTGTTACAAAACTGCTCAATCAAAAGAAGGGTTCAACTCTGTGTGTTGAATGCACCGATCCCAAAGTAGTTGTTCAGAATGCTTCTGTGTAGTTTTTATGTGAGGATATTTCATAACTCGCATTGGATGAAGTAATCTCAAATATCCACTTGCAGATTCTAGAAAAAGACTGCTTCAAACCTACTGAGCCTAGAGAAACCTTTAACTCTGTGAGGTGAACACACACGTCAAGAGAAATTTCGTAGAATGCTTCTGTGTAGTATTTGTGGTAAGATATATCCTTCTTCACCCTAGGCATCAAAGCACTCAAATGTCCACTTGCAGATTTTTCAGAGTGTTTCCAAATTGCTCAATCAAAGGACAGGTTCATTTCTGTGTATTGAATGCATACATCAGAAAGAAGTTGTTCAGAATGCTTCTGTCTGGTTTTTATGTGAAGATATTTTGTAACCCACATTGGATGAAATAATCTCAAATACCCACTTGCAGATTGCAGAAATAGACTGTTTCAAACCTGATGAACCTAGAGAAAGCTTTAACACTCTGAGATGAATACACACATCACAAAGAAATTTCGAAGAATATCTCTGTGTAGTTTTTGTGGGAAGTTATATCCTTTTTCACCGTAGGCCTGAATGCACTCCAAATGTCCACTTGCAGATTCTTCGAGCAGAGTGCTTCCAAACTGCTCAATCAAAAGAAAGTTGCAGCTCTGTGTATTGAACGCATACATCAGAAAGAAGTTGTTCAGTATGCTTCTGTCTAGTTTTAATGTGAAGATATTTCATCACCCGCATTGGATGAAATAATCTCAAATATGCACTTGAAGATTCTAGAAAAATACAGTTTCAAACCTGCTTTACCTAGAAGAAGCTTTAACACTGTGAGATGAATACACGCATCAGAAAGAAATTTCGAAGAATGTTTCTGTGTAGTTTTTGTGGGAAGATATATACTTTTTCACCATAGGACTCAAAGCTCTCCAAATGTCCAGTTGGACATTCTTCAAACAGAGTGTTTCCAAACTACTCAGTAAATAGGTTCAGCTCTGTGTATTGAATGCATACATCAGAAAGAAGTTGCTCAGTATGCTTCTGTCTAGTGTTTAGGTGAAGATATTTCATAACCCGCATTGTACGAAATAATCTGAAATATCCACTTGCAGATTCTAGAAAAAGACTCTTTCAAACCTATTGAGCCTAGAGAAAGCTTTAACTCTGTGAGATGAAGGCACGCATCAGAAAGGAATTTCGCAGAATGCTTCTGAGTGGTATTTGTGGGAGGATATAACGTTTTTCACCACAGGCCTCAAAGCAATCAAAATGTCCAGTTGCAGATTGTTCAAAGAGAATGTTTCCAATCTGTTCATTTAATAGAAAGGTTCAGCTCTGTGTATTGAATGCATACATCAGAAAGAAGTTTTTCAGAATGCTTCTGTCTAGTTTTTATGTGAAGATATTTCATAACCAGCATTGGACGAAATAATCTCAAATATCCACCTGCAGATTCTAGAAAAAGACTTTTTCAAACCTGCTGAACCTAGAGAAAGCTTTAGCTCTGTGAGATGAATACACACATCACAAAGAAATTTTGCAGAATGATTTTGTGTAGTTTTTGTCGGAAAATATATCCTTTTTCACCGTAAGCCAGAAAGCACTGCATATGTCCACTTGCAGATCCTTCAAACAGAGTGTTTCCAAACTGCTCGATCGAAAGAAAGGTTCAGCTCTGGGTATTGAATGCATACATCAGAAAGAAGTTGTTCAGAATCCTTCTGTCTAGTTTTTATGTGAAGATATTTCATAACCCGCATTGGACGAAATTATCTCAAATATCCACTTGCAGATTTTAGAAAAAGACTGTTTCAAACCGGCTGAGCCTAGAGAAAGCTTTAACTCTGTGAGATGAATACACACATCACAAAGAAATTTCACAGAATGCTTCTGTGTAGTTTTTTTGCGTAGATATATTCTGTTTAACCATAGGCCTCAAAGCACTCCTAATGTCCACTTGCAAATACTTCACACAGTGTGTTTCCAAACTGCTCAATCAAAAGAAAGGTTCAGATCAGTGTATTGAATGCACCGATTAGAAAGAAGTTGTTCACAATGCTTCTGTTTCGTTTTTATGTGAAGATATTTCATAACTCGCATGCACGAAATAATCTCAAAATCCACTTGCAGATTCTACAAACAGACTGTTTCAAACCTGCAGAAGCTAGAGAAAGATTTAACTCTGTCAGATGAATACAGACATCACAAAGGAATTTTTGCAGAATCCTTCCGTGTAGTTTTGGTTGGAAGATATATCCTTTTTCACCATAGGCCTCAAAGCCCTCCAAATGTCCACTTGCAGATTCCTCGAACAGAGTGTTTCCAATCTGCTCAATCAAAACAAAGGTTCAGCTCTGTGTACTGAATGCATACATCAGAAAGAAGTGTTTCAGAATGCTTCTGTGTAGTTTTTAGGCGAAGATATTTCATAACCCGCATTGGACGAAATAATCTGACATATCCACTTGCAGATTCTAGAAAAAGACGGTTTCATGCCTGCGGAACCAAGAGAAAGCTTTAACTCTGCGAGATGAATACACACATCACAAAGAAATTTTGCAGAATAATTCCGTGAAGTTTTTGTGGGAAGATATATCCTTTTTCACCATAGGCTCCAAAGCCCTCCAAATGTCCACTTGCAGATTCTACAAACAGAGTGTTTACAAACTGCTCAATCCAAAGGAAGGTTGAGCTCTGTGTATCGAATGCATACATCAGAAAGAAGCTGTGAAGAATGCTTCTGTCTAGTGTTTATGTGAATATATTTCATAACCCGCATGGGACGAAACAATCTCAAATATCCACTTGCAGATTTTAGAAAAAGACTGTTTCAAACCTGCTGAATGTAGAGAAAGCTTTAACTCTGTCAGATAAATACACACATCACAAAGAAATTTCGCTGAATGCTTCTGTGTAGTTTTTGTGAGTAGATATGTCTTTTTTCACCATAGGCCTCAAATTACTCCCAATGTCCACTTGCGGATTCTGCAAACAGTGTGTTTCCAAACTGCTCAATGAAAAGAAAAGTTCAGCTCTGTGTACTGAATGCATACATAAAAAGAAGTTGTTCAGAATGCTTCTGTCTAGCTTTTATGTGAAGATAATTCATAATATGCATTGGACGAAATAATCTCAAATATCCACTTGCAGATTCTAGAAAAAGACACTTTGAAACCTGCTGAACCTAGAGAAAGCAATAAGTCTGTGAGATGAATACACACACAACAAAGAAATTTCGCAGAATGCTTCTGTGTAGTTTTTGCGGGAAGATATATACTTTTTCACCATGGGCCTCAAAGCACTCCAAATGTCCACTTGCAGAATCTTCAAAGACAGTGTTACAAAACTGCTCAATCAAAAGAAGGGTTCAACTCTGTGTGTTGAATGCACCGATCCCAAAGTAGTTGTTCAGAACGCTTCTGTGTAGTTTTTATGTGAGGATATTTCATAACTCGCATTGGATGAAGTAATCTCAAATATCCACTTGCAGATTCTAGAAAAAGACTGCTTCAAACCTACTGAGCCTAGAGAAACCTTTAACTCTGTGAGGTGAACACACACGTCAAGAGAAATTTCGTAGAATGCTTCTGTGTAGTATTTGTGGTAAGATATATCCTTCTTCACCCTAGGCATCAAAGCACTCAAATGTCCACTTGCAGATTTTTCAGAGTGTTTCCAAATTGCTCAATCAAAGGACAGGTTCATTTCTGTGTATTGAATGCATACATCAGAAAGAAGTTGTTCAGAATGCTTCTGTCTGGTTTTTATGTGAAGATATTTTGTAACCCACATTGGATGAAATAATCTCAAATACCCACTTGCAGATTGCAGAAATAGACTGTTTCAAACCTGATGAACCTAGAGAAAGCTTTAACACTGTGAGATGAATACACACATCAACAAGAAATTTCGAAGAATATCTCTGTGTGGTTTTTGTGGGAAGTTATATCCTTTTTCACCGTAGGCCTGAATGCACTCCAAATGTCCACTTGCAGATTCTTCGAGCAGAGTGCTTCCAAACTGCTCAATCAAAAGAAAGTTGCAGCTCTGTGTATTGAACGCATACATCAGAAAGAAGTTGTTCAGTATGCTTCTGTCTAGTTTTAATGTGAAGATATTTCATCACCCGCATTGGATGAAATAATCTCAAATATGCACTTGAAGATTCTAGAAAAATACAGTTTCAAACCTGCTTTACCTAGAAGAAGCTTTAACACTGTGAGATGAATACACGCATCAGAAAGAAATTTCGCAGAATGTTTCTGTGTAGTTTTTGTGGGAAGATATATCCTTTTTCACCATAGGCCTCAAAGCTCTCCAAATGTCCAGTTGGACATTCTTCAAACAGAGTGTTTCCAAACTACTCAGTAAATAGGTTCAGCTCTGTGTATTGAATGCATACATCAGAAAGAAGTTGCTCAGTATGCTTCTGTCTAGTGTTTAGGTGAAGATATTTCATAACCCGCATTGTACGAAATAATCTGAAATATCCACTTGCAGATTCTAGAAAAAGACTGTTTCAAACCTATTGAGCCTAGAGAAAGCTTTAACTCTGTGAGATGAAGGCACGCATCAGAAAGGAATTTCGCAGAATGCTTCTGAGTGGTATTTGTGGGAGGATATAACGTTTTTCACCACAGGCCTCAAAGCAATCAAAATGTCCAGTTGCAGATTGTTCAAAGAGAATGTTTCCAATCTGTTCATTTAATAGAAAGGTTCAGCTCTGTGTATTGAATGCATACATCAGAAAGAAGTTGTTCAGAATGCTTCTGTCTAGTTTTTATGTGAAGATATTTCATAACCAGCATTGGACGAAATAATCTCAAATATCCACCTGCAGATTCTAGAAAAAGACTTTTTCAAACCTGCTGAACCTAGAGAAAGCTTTAGCTCTGTGAGATGAATACACACATCACAAAGAAATTTTGCAGAATGATTTTGTGTAGTTTTTGTCGGAAAATATATCCTTTTTCACCGTAAGCCAGAAAGCACTGCATATGTCCACTTGCAGATCCTTCAAACAGAGTGTTTCCAAACTGCTCGATCAAAAGAAAGGTTCAGCTCTGGGTATTGAATGCATACATCAGAAAGAAGTTGTTCAGAATCCTTCTGTCTAGTTTTTATGTGAAGATATTTCATAACCCGCATTGGACGAAATTATCTCAAATATCCACTTGCAGATTTTAGAAAAAGACTGTTTCAAACCGGCTGAGCCTAGAGAAAGCTTTAACTCTGTGAGATGAATACACACATCACAAAGAAATTTCACAGAATGCTTCTGTGTAGTTTTTTTGCGTAGATATATTCTGTTTAACCATAGGCCTCAAAGCACTCCTAATGTCCACTTGCAAATACTTCACACAGTGTGTTTCCAAACTGCTCAATCAAAAGAAAGGTTCAGATCAGTGTATTGAATGCACCGATTAGAAAGAAGTTGTTCACAATGCTTCTGTTTCGTTTTTATGTGAAGATATTTCATAACTCGCATGCACGAAATAATCTCAAAATCCACTTGCAGATTCTAGAAACAGACTGTTTCAAACCTGCAGAAGCTAGAGAAAGATTTAACTCTGTCAGATGAATACAGACATCACAAAGGAATTTTTGCAGAATCCTTCCGTGTAGTTTTGGTTGGAAGATATATCCTTTTTCACCATAGGCCTCAAAGCCCTCCAAATGTCCACTTGCAGATTCCTCGAACAGAGTGTTTCCAATCTGCTCAATCAAAACAGAGGTTCAGCTCTGTGTACTGAATGCATACATCAGAAAGAAGTGTTTCAGAATGCTTCTGTGTAGTTTTTAGGCGAAGATATTTCATAACCCGCATTGGACGAAATAATCTGACATATCCACTTGCAGATTCTAGAAAAAGACGGTTTCATGCCTGCGGAACCAAGAGAAAGCTTTAACTCTGCGAGATGAATACACACATCAAAAAGAAATTTTGCAGAATAATTCCGTGAAGTTTTTGTGGGAAGATATATCCTTTTTCACCATAGGCTCCAAAGCCCTCCAAATGTCCACTTGCAGATTCTACAAACAGAGTGTTTACAAACTGCTCAATCCAAAGGAAGGTTGAGCTCTGTGTATTGAATGCATACATCAGAAAGAAGCTGTGAAGAATGCTTCTGTCTAGTTTTTATGTGAATATATTTCATAACCCGCATGGGACGAAACAATCTCAAATATCCACTTGCAGATTTTAGAAAAAGACTGTTTCAAACCTGCTGAATGTAGAGAAAGCTTTAACTCTGTCAGATAAATACACACATCACAAAGAAATTTCGCTGAATGCTTCTGTGTAGTTTTTGTGAGTAGATATGTCTTTTTTCACCATAGGCCTCAAATTACTCCCAATGTCCACTTGCGGATTCTGCAAACAGTGTGTTTCCAAACTGCTCAATGAAAAGAAAAGTTCAGCTCTGTGTACTGAATGCATACATAAAAAGAAGTTGTTCAGAATGCTTCTGTCTAGCTTTTATGTGAAGATAATTCATAATATGCATTGGACGAAATAATCTCAAATATCCACTTGCAGATTCTAGAAAAAGACACTTTGAAACCTGCTGAACCTAGAGAAAGCAATAAGTCTGTGAGATGAATACACACACAACAAAGAAATTTCGCAGAATGCTTCTGTGTAGTTTTTGCGGGAAGATATATACTTTTTCACCATGGGCCTCAAAGCACTCCAAATGTCCACTTGCAGAATCTTCAAAGACAGTGTTACAAAACTGCTCAATCAAAAGAAGGGTTCAACTCTGTGTGTTGAATGCACCGATCCCAAAGTAGTTGTTCAGAACGCTTCTGTGTAGTTTTTATGTGAGGATATTTCATAACTCGCATTGGATGAAGTAATCTCAAATATCCACTTGCAGATTCTAGAAAAAGACTGCTTCAAACCTACTGAGCCTAGAGAAACCTTTAACTCTGTGAGGTGAACACACACGTCAAGAGAAATTTCGTAGAATGCTTCTGTGTAGTATTTGTGGTAAGATATATCCTTCTTCACCCTAGGCATCAAAGCAGTCAAATGTCCACTTGCAGATTTTTCGGAGTGTTTCCAAATTGCTCAATCAAAGGACAGGTTCATTTCTGTGTATTGAATGCATACATCAGAAAGAAGTTGTTCAGAATGCTTCTGTCTGGTTTTTATGTGAAGATATTTTGTAACCCACATTGGATGAAATAATCTCAAATACCCACTTGCAGATTGCAGAAATAGACTGTTTCAAACCTGATGAACCTAGAGAAAGCTTTAACACTGTGAGATGAATACACACATCACAAAGAAATTTCGAAGAATATCTCTGTGTGGTTTTTGTGGGAAGTTATATCCTTCTTCACCGTAGGCCTGAATGCACTCCAAATGTCCACTTGCAGATTCTTCGAGCAGAGTGCTTCCAAACTGCTCAATCAAAAGAAAGTTGCAGCTCTGTGTATTGAACGCATACATCAGAAAGAAGTTGTTCAGTATGCTTCTGTCTAGTTTTAATGTGAAGATATTTCATCACCCGCATTGGATGAAATAATCTCAAATATGCACTTGAAGATTCTAGAAAAATACAGTTTCAAACCTGCTTTACCTAGAAGAAGCTTTAACACTGTGAGATGAATACACGCATCAGAAAGAAATTTCGCAGAATGTTTCTGTGTAGTTTTTGTGGGAAGATATATCCTTTTTCACCATAGGCCTCAAAGCTCTCCAAATGTCCAGTTGGACATTCTTCAAACAGAGTGTTTCCAAACTACTCAGTAAATAGGTTCAGCTCTGTGTATTGAATGCATACATCAGAAAGAAGTTGCTCAGTATGCTTCTGTCTAGTGTTTAGGTGAAGATATTTCATAACCCGCATTGTACGAAATAATCTGAAATATCCACTTGCAGACTCTAGAAAAAGACTGTTTCAAACCTATTGAGCCTAGAGAAAGCTTTAACTCTGTGAGATGAAGGCACGCATCAGAAAGGAATTTCGCAGAATGCTTCTGAGTGGTATTTGTGGGAGGATATAACGTTTTTCACCACAGGCCTCAAAGCAATCAAAATGTCCAGTTGCAGATTGTTCAAAGAGAATGTTTCCAATCTGTTCATTTAATAGAAAGGTTCAGCTCTGTGTATTGAATGCATACATCAGAAAGAAGTTGTTCAGAATGCTTCTGTCTAGTTTTTATGTGAAGATATTTCATAACCAGCATTGGACGAAATAATCTCAAATATCCACCTGCAGATTCTAGAAAAAGACTTTTTCAAACCTGCTGAACCTAGAGAAAGCTTTAGCTCTGCGAGATGAATACACACATCACAAAGAAATTTTGCAGAATGATTTTGTGTAGTTTTTGTCGGAAAATATATCCTTTTTCACCGTAAGCCAGAAAGCACTGCATATGTCCACTTGCAGATCCTTCAAACAGAGTGTTTCCAAACTGCTCGATCGAAAGAAAGGTTCAGCTCTGGGTATTGAATGCATACATCAGAAAGAAGTTGTTCAGAATCCTTCTGTCTAGTTTTTATGTGAAGATATTTCATAACCCGCATTGGACGAAATTATCTCAAATATCCACTTGCAGATTTTAGAAAAAGACTGTTTCAAACCGGCTGAGCCTAGAGAAAGCTTTAACTCTGTGAGATGAATACACACATCACAAAGAAATTTCACAGAATGCTTCTGTGTAGTTTTTTTGCGTAGATATATTCTGTTTAACCATAGGCCTCAAAGCACTCCTAATGTCCACTTGCAAATACTTCACACAGTGTGTTTCCAATCTGCTCAATCAAAACAGAGGTTCAGCTCTGTGTACTGAATGCATACATCAGAAAGAAGTGTTTCAGAATGCTTCTGTGTAGTTTTTAGGCGAAGATATTTCATAACCCGCATTGGACGAAATAATCTGACATATCCACTTGCAGATTCTAGAAAAAGACGGTTTCATGCCTGCGGAACCAAGAGAAAGCTTTAACTCTGCGAGATGAATACACACATCACAAAGAAATTTTGCAGAATAATTCCGTGAAGTTTTTGTGGGAAGATATATCCTTTTTCACCATAGGCTCCAAAGCCCTCCAAATGTCCACTTGCAGATTCTACAAACAGAGTGTTTACAAACTGCTCAATCCAAAGGAAGTTTGAGCTCTGTGTATTGAATGCATACATCAGAAAGAAGCTGTGAAGAATGCTTCTGTCTAGTTTTTATGTGAATATATTTCATAACCCGCATGGGACGAAACAATCTCAAATATCCACTTGCAGATTTTAGAAAAAGACTGTTTCAAACCTGCTGAATGTAGAGAAAGCTTTAACTCTGTCAGATAAATACACACATCACAAAGAAATTTCGCTGAATGCTTCTGTGTAGTTTTTGTGAGTAGATATGTCTTTTTTCACCATAGGCCTCAAATTACTCCCAATGTCCACTTGCGGATTCTGCAAACAGTGTGTTTCCAAACTGCTCAATGAAAAGAAAAGTTCAGCTCTGTGTACTGAATGCATACATAAAAAGAAGTTGTTCAGAATGCTTCTGTCTAGCTTTTATGTGAAGATAATTCATAATATGCATTGGACGAAATAATCTCAAATATCCACTTGCAGATTCTAGAAAAAGACACTTTGAAACCTGCTGAACCTAGAGAAAGCAATAAGTCTGTGAGATGAATACACACACAACAAAGAAATTTCGCAGAATGCTTCTGTGTAGTTTTTGCGGGAAGATATATACTTTTTCACCATGGGCCTCAAAGCACTCCAAATGTCCACTTGCAGAATCTTCAAAGACAGTGTTACAAAACTGCTCAATCAAAAGAAGGGTTCAACTCTGTGTGTTGAATGCACCGATCCCAAAGTAGTTGTTCAGAATGCTTCTGTGTAGTTTTTATGTGAGGATATTTCATAACTCGCATTGGATGAAGTAATCTCAAATATCCACTTGCAGATTCTAGAAAAAGACTGCTTCAAACCTACTGAGCCTAGAGAAACCTTTAACTCTGTGAGGTGAACACACACGTCAAGAGAAATTTCGTAGAATGCTTCTGTGTAGTATTTGTGGTAAGATATATCCTTCTTCACCCTAGGCATCAAAGCACTCAAATGTCCACTTGCAGATTTTTCAGAGTGTTTCCAAATTGCTCAATCAAAGGACAGGTTCATTTCTGTGTATTGAATGCATACATCAGAAAGAAGTTGTTCAGAATGCTTCTGTCTGGTTTTTATGTGAAGATATTTTGTAACCCACATTGGATGAAATAATCTCAAATACCCACTTGCAGATTGCAGAAATAGACTGTTTCAAACCTGATGAACCTAGAGAAAGCTTTAACACTGTGAGATGAATACACACATCAACAAGAAATTTCGAAGAATATTTCTGTGTGGTTTTTGTGGGAAGTTATATCCTTTTTCACCGTAGGCCTGAATGCACTCCAAATGTCCACTTGCAGATTCTTCGAGCAGAGTGCTTCCAAACTGCTCAATCAAAAGAAAGTTGCAGCTCTGTGTATTGAACGCATACATCAGAAAGAAGTTGTTCAGTATGCTTCTGTCTAGTTTTAATGTGAAGATATTTCATCACCCGCATTGGATGAAATAATCTCAAATATGCACTTGAAGATTCTAGAAAAATACAGTTTCAAACCTGCTTTACCTAGAAGAAGCTTTAACACTGTGAGATGAATACACGCATCAGAAAGAAATTTCGCAGAATGTTTCTGTGTAGTTTTTGTGGGAAGATATATCCTTTTTCACCATAGGCCTCAAAGCTCTCCAAATGTCCAGTTGGACATTCTTCAAACAGAGTGTTTCCAAACTACTCAGTA
The DNA here is from genome assembly GCF_028878055.3 of Symphalangus syndactylus. NCBI lineage: Eukaryota > Metazoa > Chordata > Mammalia > Primates > Hylobatidae > Symphalangus > Symphalangus syndactylus. The sequence continues at coordinate 47,921,125 of NC_072446.2, forward strand.
AATAGGTTCAGCTCTGTGTATTGAATGCATACATCAGAAAGAAGTTGCTCAGTATGCTTCTGTCTACTGTTTAGGTGAAGATATTTCATAACCCGCATTGTACGAAATAATCTCAAATATCCACTTGCAGATTCTGGAAAAAGACTGTTTCAAACCTATTGAGCCTAGAGAAAGCTTTAACTCTGTGAGATGAAGGCACGCATCAGAAAGGAATTTCGCAGAATGCTTCTGAGTGGTATTTGTGGGAGGATATAACGTTTTTCACCACAGGCCTCAAAGCAATCAAAATGTCCAGTTGCAGATTGTTCAAAGAGAATGTTTCCAATCTGTTCATTTAATAGAAAGGTTCAGCTCTGTGTATTGAATGCATACATCAGAAAGAAGTTGTTCAGAATGCTTCTGTCTAGTTTTTATGTGAAGATATTTCATAACCAGCATTGGACGAAATAATCTCAAATATCCACCTGCAGATTCTAGAAAAAGACTTTTTCAAACCTGCTGAACCTAGAGAAAGCTTTAGCTCTGTGAGATGAATACACACATCACAAAGAAATTTTGCAGAATGATTTTGTGTAGTTTTTGTCGGAAAATATATCCTTTTTCACCGTAAGCCAGAAAGCACTGCATATGTCCACTTGCAGATCCTTCAAACAGAGTGTTTCCAAACTGCTCGATCGAAAGAAAGGTTCAGCTCTGGGTATTGAATGCATACATCAGAAAGAAGTTGTTCAGAATCCTTCTGTCTAGTTTTTATGTGAAGATATTTCATAACCCGCATTGGACGAAATTATCTCAAATATCCACTTGCAGATTTTAGAAAAAGACTGTTTCAAACCGGCTGAGCCTAGAGAAAGCTTTAACTCTGTGAGATGAATACACACATCACAAAGAAATTTCACAGAATGCTTCTGTGTAGTTTTTTTGCGTAGATATATTCTGTTTAACCATAGGCCTCAAAGCACTCCTAATGTCCACTTGCAAATACTTCACACAGTGTGTTTCCAAACTGCTCAATCAAAAGAAAGGTTCAGATCAGTGTATTGAATGCACCGATTAGAAAGAAGTTGTTCACAATGCTTCTGTTTCGTTTTTATGTGAAGATATTTCATAACTCGCATGCACGAAATAATCTCAAAATCCACTTGCAGATTCTAGAAACAGACTGTTTCAAACCTGCAGAAGCTAGAGAAAGATTTAACTCTGTCAGATGAATACAGACATCACAAAGGAATTTTTGCAGAATCCTTCCGTGTAGTTTTGGTTGGAAGATATATCCTTTTTCACCATAGGCCTCAAAGCCCTCCAAATGTCCACTTGCAGATTCCTCGAACAGAGTGTTTCCAATCTGCTCAATCAAAACAAAGGTTCAGCTCTGTGTACTGAATGCATACATCAGAAAGAAGTGTTTCAGAATGCTTCTGTGTAGTTTTTAGGCGAAGATATTTCATAACCCGCATTGGACGAAATAATCTGACATATCCACTTGCAGATTCTAGAAAAAGACGGTTTCATGCCTGCGGAACCAAGAGAAAGCTTTAACTCTGCGAGATGAATACACACATCACAAAGAAATTTTGCAGAATAATTCCGTGAAGTTTTTGTGGGAAGATATATCCTTTTTCACCATAGGCTCCAAAGCCCTCCAAATGTCCACTTGCAGATTCTACAAACAGAGTGTTTACAAACTGCTCAATCCAAAGGAAGGTTGAGCTCTGTGTATTGAATGCATACATCAGAAAGAAGCTGTGAAGAATGCTTCTGTCTAGTGTTTATGTGAATATATTTCATAACCCGCATGGGACGAAACAATCTCAAATATCCACTTGCAGATTTTAGAAAAAGACTGTTTCAAACCTGCTGAATGTAGAGAAAGCTTTAACTCTGTCAGATAAATACACACATCACAAAGAAATTTCGCTGAATGCTTCTGTGTAGTTTTTGTGAGTAGATATGTCTTTTTTCACCATAGGCCTCAAATTACTCCCAATGTCCACTTGCGGATTCTGCAAACAGTGTGTTTCCAAACTGCTCAATGAAAAGAAAAGTTCAGCTCTGTGTACTGAATGCATACATAAAAAGAAGTTGTTCAGAATGCTTCTGTCTAGCTTTTATGTGAAGATAATTCATAATATGCATTGGACGAAATAATCTCAAATATCCACTTGCAGATTCTAGAAAAAGACACTTTGAAACCTGCTGAACCTAGAGAAAGCAATAAGTCTGTGAGATGAATACACACACAACAAAGAAATTTCGCAGAATGCTTCTGTGTAGTTTTTGCGGGAAGATATATACTTTTTCACCATGGGCCTCAAAGCACTCCAAATGTCCACTTGCAGAATCTTCAAAGACAGTGTTACAAAACTGCTCAATCAAAAGAAGGGTTCAACTCTGTGTGTTGAATGCACCGATCCCAAAGTAGTTGTTCAGAACGCTTCTGTGTAGTTTTTATGTGAGGATATTTCATAACTCGCATTGGATGAAGTAATCTCAAATATCCACTTGCAGATTCTAGAAAAAGACTGCTTCAAACCTACTGAGCCTAGAGAAACCTTTAACTCTGTGAGGTGAACACACACGTCAAGAGAAATTTCGTAGAATGCTTCTGTGTAGTATTTGTGGTAAGATATATCCTTCTTCACCCTAGGCATCAAAGCACTCAAATGTCCACTTGCAGATTTTTCGGAGTGTTTCCAAATTGCTCAATCAAAGGACAGGTTCATTTCTGTGTATTGAATGCATACATCAGAAAGAAGTTGTTCAGAATGCTTCTGTCTGGTTTTTATGTGAAGATATTTTGTAACCCACATTGGATGAAATAATCTCAAATACCCACTTGCAGATTGCAGAAATAGACTGTTTCAAACCTGATGAACCTAGAGAAAGCTTTAACACTGTGAGATGAATACACACATCACAAAGAAATTTCGAAGAATATCTCTGTGTGGTTTTTGTGGGAAGTTATATCCTTCTTCACCGTAGGCCTGAATGCACTCCAAATGTCCACTTGCAGATTCTTCGAGCAGAGTGCTTCCAAACTGCTCAATCAAAAGAAAGTTGCAGCTCTGTGTATTGAACGCATACATCAGAAAGAAGTTGTTCAGTATGCTTCTGTCTAGTTTTAATGTGAAGATATTTCATCACCCGCATTGGATGAAATAATCTCAAATATGCACTTGAAGATTCTAGAAAAATACAGTTTCAAACCTGCTTTACCTAGAAGAAGCTTTAACACTGTGAGATGAATACACGCATCAGAAAGAAATTTCGCAGAATGTTTCTGTGTAGTTTTTGTGGGAAGATATATCCTTTTTCACCATAGGCCTCAAAGCTCTCCAAATGTCCAGTTGGACATTCTTCAAACAGAGTGTTTCCAAACTACTCAGTAAATAGGTTCAGCTCTGTGTATTGAATGCATACATCAGAAAGAAGTTGCTCAGTATGCTTCTGTCTAGTGTTTAGGTGAAGATATTTCATAACCCGCATTGTACGAAATAATCTGAAATATCCACTTGCAGATTCTAGAAAAAGACTGTTTCAAACCTATTGAGCCTAGAGAAAGCTTTAACTCTGTGAGATGAAGGCACGCATCAGAAAGGAATTTCGCAGAATGCTTCTGAGTGGTATTTGTGGGAGGATATAACGTTTTTCACCACAGGCCTCAAAGCAATCAAAATGTCCAGTTGCAGATTGTTCAAAGAGAATGTTTCCAATCTGTTCATTTAATAGAAAGGTTCAGCTCTGTGTATTGAATGCATACATCAGAAAGAAGTTGTTCAGAATGCTTCTGTCTAGTTTTTATGTGAAGATATTTCATAACCAGCATTGGACGAAATAATCTCAAATATCCACCTGCAGATTCTAGAAAAAGACTTTTTCAAACCTGCTGAACCTAGAGAAAGCTTTAGCTCTGTGAGATGAATACACACATCACAAAGAAATTTTGCAGAATGATTTTGTGTAGTTTTTGTCGGAAAATATATCCTTTTTCACCGTAAGCCAGAAAGCACTGCATATGTCCACTTGCAGATCCTTCAAACAGAGTGTTTCCAAACTGCTCGATCAAAAGAAAGGTTCAGCTCTGGGTATTGAATGCATACATCAGAAAGAAGTTGTTCAGAATCCTTCTGTCTAGTTTTTATGTGAAGATATTTCATAACCCGCATTGGACGAAATTATCTCAAATATCCACTTGCAGATTTTAGAAAAAGACTGTTTCAAACCGGCTGAGCCTAGAGAAAGCTTTAACTCTGTGAGATGAATACACACATCACAAAGAAATTTCACAGAATGCTTCTGTGTAGTTTTTTTGCGTAGATATATTCTGTTTAACCATAGGCCTCAAAGCACTCCTAATGTCCACTTGCAAATACTTCACACAGTGTGTTTCCAAACTGCTCAATCAAAAGAAAGGTTCAGATCAGTGTATTGAATGCACCGATTAGAAAGAAGTTGTTCACAATGCTTCTGTTTCGTTTTTATGTGAAGATATTTCATAACTCGCATGCACGAAATAATCTCAAAATCCACTTGCAGATTCTAGAAACAGACTGTTTCAAACCTGCAGAAGCTAGAGAAAGATTTAACTCTGTCAGATGAATACAGACATCACAAAGGAATTTTTGCAGAATCCTTCCGTGTAGTTTTGGTTGGAAGATATATCCTTTTTCACCATAGGCCTCAAAGCCCTCCAAATGTCCACTTGCAGATTCCTCGAACAGAGTGTTTCCAATCTGCTCAATCAAAACAGAGGTTCAGCTCTGTGTACTGAATGCATACATCAGAAAGAAGTGTTTCAGAATGCTTCTGTGTAGTTTTTAGGCGAAGATATTTCATAACCCGCATTGGACGAAATAATCTGACATATCCACTTGCAGATTCTAGAAAAAGACGGTTTCATGCCTGCGGAACCAAGAGAAAGCTTTAACTCTGCGAGATGAATACACACATCACAAAGAAATTTTGCAGAATAATTCCGTGAAGTTTTTGTGGGAAGATATATCCTTTTTCACCATAGGCTCCAGAGCCCTCCAAATGTCCACTTGCAGATTCTACAAACAGAGTGTTTACAAACTGCTCAATCCAAAGGAAGTTTGAGCTCTGTGTATTGAATGCATACATCAGAAAGAAGCTGTGAAGAATGCTTCTGTCTAGTTTTTATGTGAATATATTTCATAACCCGCATGGGACGAAACAATCTCAAATATCCACTTGCAGATTTTAGAAAAAGACTGTTTCAAACCTGCTGAATGTAGAGAAAGCTTTAACTCTGTCAGATAAATACACACATCACAAAGAAATTTCGCTGAATGCTTCTGTGTAGTTTTTGTGAGTAGATATGTCTTTTTTCACCATAGGCCTCAAATTACTCCCAATGTCCACTTGCGGATTCTGCAAACAGTGTGTTTCCAAACTGCTCAATGAAAAGAAAAGTTCAGCTCTGTGTACTGAATGCATACATAAAAAGAAGTTGTTCAGAATGCTTCTGTCTAGCTTTTATGTGAAGATAATTCATAATATGCATTGGACGAAATAATCTCAAATATCCACTTGCAGATTCTAGAAAAAGACACTTTGAAACCTGCTGAACCTAGAGAAAGCAATAAGTCTGTGAGATGAATACACACACAACAAAGAAATTTCGCAGAATGCTTCTGTGTAGTTTTTGCGGGAAGATATATACTTTTTCACCATGGGCCTCAAAGCACTCCAAATGTCCACTTGCAGAATCTTCAAAGACAGTGTTACAAAACTGCTCAATCAAAAGAAGGGTTCAACTCTGTGTGTTGAATGCACCGATCCCAAAGTAGTTGTTCAGAATGCTTCTGTGTAGTTTTTATGTGAGGATATTTCATAACTCGCATTGGATGAAGTAATCTCAAATATCCACTTGCAGATTCTAGAAAAAGACTGCTTCAAACCTACTGAGCCTAGAGAAACCTTTAACTCTGTGAGGTGAACACACACGTCAAGAGAAATTTCGTAGAATGCTTCTGTGTAGTATTTGTGGTAAGATATATCCTTCTTCACCCTAGGCATCAAAGCACTCAAATGTCCACTTGCAGATTTTTCAGAGTGTTTCCAAATTGCTCAATCAAAGGACAGGTTCATTTCTGTGTATTGAATGCATACATCAGAAAGAAGTTGTTCAGAATGCTTCTGTCTGGTTTTTATGTGAAGATATTTTGTAACCCACATTGGATGAAATAATCTCAAATACCCACTTGCAGATTGCAGAAATAGACTGTTTCAAACCTGATGAACCTAGAGAAAGCTTTAACACTGTGAGATGAATACACACATCAACAAGAAATTTCGAAGAATATTTCTGTGTGGTTTTTGTGGGAAGTTATATCCTTTTTCACCGTAGGCCTGAATGCACTCCAAATGTCCACTTGCAGATTCTTCGAGCAGAGTGCTTCCAAACTGCTCAATCAAAAGAAAGTTGCAGCTCTGTGTATTGAACGCATACATCAGAAAGAAGTTGTTCAGTATGCTTCTGTCTAGTTTTAATGTGAAGATATTTCATCACCCGCATTGGATGAAATAATCTCAAATATGCACTTGAAGATTCTAGAAAAATACAGTTTCAAACCTGCTTTACCTAGAAGAAGCTTTAACACTGTGAGATGAATACACGCATCAGAAAGAAATTTCGCAGAATGTTTCTGTGTAGTTTTTGTGGGAAGATATATCCTTTTTCACCATAGGCCTCAAAGCTCTCCAAATGTCCAGTTGGACATTCTTCAAACAGAGTGTTTCCAAACTACTCAGTAAATAGGTTCAGCTCTGTGTATTGAATGCATACATCAGAAAGAAGTTGCTCAGTATGCTTCTGTCTACTGTTTAGGTGAAGATATTTCATAACCCGCATTGTACGAAATAATCTCAAATATCCACTTGCAGATTCTGGAAAAAGACTGTTTCAAACCTATTGAGCCTAGAGAAAGCTTTAACTCTGTGAGATGAAGGCACGCATCAGAAAGGAATTTCGCAGAATGCTTCTGAGTGGTATTTGTGGGAGGATATAACGTTTTTCACCACAGGCCTCAAAGCAATCAAAATGTCCAGTTGCAGATTGTTCAAAGAGAATGTTTCCAATCTGTTCATTTAATAGAAAGGTTCAGCTCTGTGTATTGAATGCATACATCAGAAAGAAGTTGTTCAGAATGCTTCTGTCTAGTTTTTATGTGAAGATATTTCATAACCAGCATTGGACGAAATAATCTCAAATATCCACCTTCAGATTCTAGAAAAAGACTTTTTCAAACCTGCTGAACCTAGAGAAAGCTTTAGCTCTGTGAGATGAATACACACATCACAAAGAAATTTTGCAGAATGATTTTGTGTAGTTTTTGTCGGAAAATATATCCTTTTTCACCGTAAGCCAGAAAGCACTGCATATGTCCACTTGCAGATCCTTCAAACAGAGTGTTTCCAAACTGCTCGATCAAAAGAAAGGTTCAGCTCTGGGTATTGAATGCATACATCAGAAAGAAGTTGTTCAGAATCCTTCTGTCTAGTTTTTATGTGAAGATATTTCATAACCCGCATTGGACGAAATTCTCTCAAATATCCACTTGCAGATTTTAGAAAAAGACTGTTTCAAACCGGCTGAGCCTAGAGAAAGCTTTAACTCTGTGAGATGAATACACACATCACAAAGAAATTTCACAGAATGCTTCTGTGTAGTTTTTTTGCGTAGATATATTCTGTTTAACCATAGGCCTCAAAGCACTCCTAATGTCCACTTGCAAATACTTCACACAGTGTGTTTCCAAACTGCTCAATCAAAAGAAAGGTTCAGATCAGTGTATTGAATGCACCGATTAGAAAGAAGTTGTTCACAATGCTTCTGTTTCGTTTTTATGTGAAGATATTTCATAACTCGCATGCACGAAATAATCTCAAAATCCACTTGCAGATTCTACAAACAGACTGTTTCAAACCTGCAGAAGCTAGAGAAAGATTTAACTCTGTCAGATGAATACAGACATCACAAAGGAATTTTTGCAGAATCCTTCCGTGTAGTTTTGGTTGGAAGATATATCCTTTTTCACCATAGGCCTCAAAGCCCTCCAAATGTCCACTTGCAGATTCCTCGAACAGAGTGTTTCCAATCTGCTCAATCAAAACAAAGGTTCAGCTCTGTGTACTGAATGCATACATCAGAAAGAAGTGTTTCAGAATGCTTCTGTGTAGTTTTTAGGCGAAGATATTTCATAACCCGCATTGGACGAAATAATCTGACATATCCACTTGCAGATTCTAGAAAAAGACGGTTTCATGCCTGCGGAACCAAGAGAAAGCTTTAACTCTGCGAGATGAATACACACATCACAAAGAAATTTTGCAGAATAATTCTGTGAAGTTTTTGTGGGAAGATATATCCTTTTTCACCATAGGCTCCAAAGCCCTCCAAATGTCCACTTGCAGATTCTACAAACAGAGTGTTTACAAACTGCTCAATCCAAAGGAAGGTTGAGCTCTGTGTATTGAATGCATACATCAGAAAGAAGCTGTGAAGAATGCTTCTGTCTAGTTTTTATGTGAATATATTTCATAACCCGCATGGGACGAAACAATCTCAAATATCCACTTGCAGATTTTAGAAAAAGACTGTTTCAAACCTGCTGAATGTAGAGAAAGCTTTAACTCTGTCAGATAAATACACACATCACAAAGAAATTTCGCTGAATGCTTCTGTGTAGTTTTTGTGAGTAGATATGTCTTTTTTCACCATAGGCCTCAAATTACTCCCAATGTCCACTTGCGGATTCTGCAAACAGTGTGTTTCCAAACTGCTCAATGAAAAGAAAAGTTCAGCTCTGTGTACTGAATGCATACATAAAAAGAAGTTGTTCAGAATGCTTCTGTCTAGCTTTTATGTGAAGATAATTCATAATATGCATTGGACGAAATAATCTCAAATATCCACTTGCAGATTCTAGAAAAAGACACTTTGAAACCTGCTGAACCTAGAGAAAGCAATAAGTTTGTGAGATGAATACACACACAACAAAGAAATTTCGCAGAATGCTTCTGTGTAGTTTTTGCGGGAAGATATATACTTTTTCACCATGGGCCTCAAAGCACTCCAAATGTCCACTTGCAGAATCTTCAAAGACAGTGTTACAAAACTGCTCAATCAAAAGAAGGGTTCAACTCTGTGTGTTGAATGCACCGATCCCAAAGTAGTTGTTCAGAATGCTTCTGTGTAGTTTTTATGTGAGGATATTTCATAACTCGCATTGGATGAAGTAATCTCAAATATCCACTTGCAGATTCTAGAAAAAGACTGCTTCAAACCTACTGAGCCTAGAGAAACCTTTAACTCTGTGAGGTGAACACACACGTCAAGAGAAATTTCGTAGAATGCTTCTGTGTAGTATTTGTGGTAAGATATATCCTTCTTCACCCTAGGCATCAAAGCACTCAAATGTCCACTTGCAGATTTTTCAGAGTGTTTCCAAATTGCTCAATCAAAGGACAGGTTCATTTCTGTGTATTGAATGCATACATCAGAAAGAAGTTGTTCAGAATGCTTCTGTCTGGTTTTTATGTGAAGATATTTTGTAACCCACATTGGATGAAATAATCTCAAATACCCACTTGCAGATTGCAGAAATAGACTGTTTCAAACCTGATGAACCTAGAGAAAGCTTTAACACTGTGAGATGAATACACACATCAACAAGAAATTTCGAAGAATATTTCTGTGTGGTTTTTGTGGGAAGTTATATCCTTTTTCACCGTAGGCCTGAATGCACTCCAAATGTCCACTTGCAGATTCTTCGAGCAGAGTGCTTCCAAACTGCTCAATCAAAAGAAAGTTGCAGCTCTGTGTATTGAACGCATACATCAGAAAGAAGTTGTTCAGTATGCTTCTGTCTAGTTTTAATGTGAAGATATTTCATCACCCGCATTGGATGAAATAATCTCAAATATGCACTTGAAGATTCTAGAAAAATACAGTTTCAAACCTGCTTTACCTAGAAGAAGCTTTAACACTGTGAGATGAATACACGCATCAGAAAGAAATTTCGCAGAATGTTTCTGTGTAGTTTTTGTGGGAAGATATATCCTTTTTCACCATAGGCCTCAAAGCTCTCCAAATGTCCAGTTGGACATTCTTCAAACAGAGTGTTTCCAAACTACTCAGTAAATAGGTTCAGCTCTGTGTATTGAATGCATACATCAGAAAGAAGTTGCTCAGTATGCTTCTGTCTAGTGTTTAGGTGAAGATATTTCATAACCCGCATTGTACGAAATAATCTCAAATATCCACTTGCAGATTCTGGAAAAAGACTGTTTCAAACCTATTGAGCCTAGAGAAAGCTTTAACTCTGTGAGATGAAGGCACGCATCAGAAAGGAATTTCGCAGAATGCTTCTGAGTGGTATTTGTGGGAGGATATAACGTTTTTCACCACAGGCCTCAAAGCAATCAAAATGTCCAGTTGCAGATTGTTCAAAGAGAATGTTTCCAATCTGTTCATTTAATAGAAAGGTTCAGCTCTGTGTATTGAATGCATACATCAGAAAGAAGTTGTTCAGAATGCTTCTGTCTAGTTTTTATGTGAAGATATTTCATAACCAGCATTGGACGAAATAATCTCAAATATCCACCTGCAGATTCTAGAAAAAGACTTTTTCAAACCTGCTGAACCTAGAGAAAGCTTTAGCTCTGTGAGATGAATACACACATCACAAAGAAATTTTGCAGAATGATTTTGTGTAGTTTTTGTCGGAAAATATATCCTTTTTCACCGTAAGCCAGAAAGCACTGCATATGTCCACTTGCAGATCCTTCAAACAGAGTGTTTCCAAACTGCTCGATCAAAAGAAAGGTTCAGCTCTGGGTATTGAATGCATACATCAGAAAGAAGTTGTTCAGAATCCTTCTGTCTAGTTTTTATGTGAAGATATTTCATAACCCGCATTGGACGAAATTATCTCAAATATCCACTTGCAGATTTTAGAAAAAGACTGTTTCAAACCGGCTGAGCCTAGAGAAAGCTTTAACTCTGTGAGATGAATACACACATCACAAAGAAATTTCACAGAATGCTTCTGTGTAGTTTTTTTGCGTAGATATATTCTGTTTAACCATAGGCCTCAAAGCACTCCTAATGTCCACTTGCAAATACTTCACACAGTGTGTTTCCAAACTGCTCAATCAAAAGAAAGGTTCAGATCAGTGTATTGAATGCACCGATTAGAAAGAAGTTGTTCACAATGCTTCTGTTTCGTTTTTATGTGAAGATATTTCATAACTCGCATGCACGAAATAATCTCAAAATCCACTTGCAGATTCTAGAAACAGACTGTTTCAAACCTGCAGAAGCTAGAGAAAGATTTAACTCTGTCAGATGAATACAGACATCACAAAGGAATTTTTGCAGAATCCTTCCGTGTAGTTTTGGTTGGAAGATATATCCTTTTTCACCATAGGCCTCAAAGCCCTCCAAATGTCCACTTGCAGATTCCTCGAACAGAGTGTTTCCAATCTGCTCAATCAAAACAAAGGTTCAGCTCTGTGTACTGAATGCATACATCAGAAAGAAGTGTTTCAGAATGCTTCTGTGTAGTTTTTAGGCGAAGATATTTCATAACCCGCATTGGACGAAATAATCTGACATATCCACTTGCAGATTCTAGAAAAAGACGGTTTCATGCCTGCGGAACCAAGAGAAAGCTTTAACTCTGCGAGATGAATACCCACATCACAAAGAAATTTTGCAGAATAATTCCGTGAAGTTTTTGTGGGAAGATATATCCTTTTTCACCATAGGCTCCAAAGCCCTCCAAATGTCCACTTGCAGATTCTACAAACAGAGTGTTTACAAACTGCTCAATCCAAAGGAAGGTTGAGCTCTGTGTATTGAATGCATACATCAGAAAGAAGCTGTGAAGAATGCTTCTGTCTAGTTTTTATGTGAATATATTTCATAACCCGCATGGGACGAAACAATCTCAAATATCCACTTGCAGATTTTAGAAAAAGACTGTTTCAAACCTGCTGAATGTAGAGAAAGCTTTAACTCTGTCAGATAAATACACACATCACAAAGAAATTTCGCTGAATGCTTCTGTGTAGTTTTTGTGAGTAGATATGTCTTTTTTCACCATAGGCCTCAAATTACTCCCAATGTCCACTTGCGGATTCTGCAAACAGTGTGTTTCCAAACTGCTCAATGAAAAGAAAAGTTCAGCTCTGTGTACTGAATGCATACATAAAAAGAAGTTGTTCAGAATGCTTCTGTCTAGCTTTTATGTGAAGATAATTCATAATATGCATTGGACGAAATAATCTCAAATATCCACTTGCAGATTCTAGAAAAAGACACTTTGAAACCTGCTGAACCTAGAGAAAGCAATAAGTCTGTGAGATGAATACACACACAACAAAGAAATTTCGCAGAATGCTTCTGTGTAGTTTTTGCGGGAAGATATATACTTTTTCACCATGGGCCTCAAAGCACTCCAAATGTCCACTTGCAGAATCTTCAAAGACAGTGTTACAAAACTGCTCAATCAAAAGAAGGGTTCAACTCTGTGTGTTGAATGCACCGATCCCAAAGTAGTTGTTCAGAATGCTTCTGTGTAGTTTTTATGTGAGGATATTTCATAACTCGCATTGGATGAAGTAATCTCAAATATCCACTTGCAGATTCTAGAAAAAGACTGCTTCAAACCTACTGAGCCTAGAGAAACCTTTAACTCTGTGAGGTGAACACACACGTCAAGAGAAATTTCGTAGAATGCTTCTGTGTAGTATTTGTGGTAAGATATATCCTTCTTCACCCTAGGCATCAAAGCACTCAAATGTCCACTTGCAGATTTTTCAGAGTGTTTCCAAATTGCTCAATCAAAGGACAGGTTCATTTCTGTGTATTGAATGCATACATCAGAAAGAAGTTGTTCAGAATGCTTCTGTCTGGTTTTTATGTGAAGATATTTTGTAACCCACATTGGATGAAATAATCTCAAATACCCACTTGCAGATTGCAGAAATAGACTGTTTCAAACCTGATGAACCTAGAGAAAGCTTTAACACTGTGAGATGAATACACACATCAACAAGAAATTTCGAAGAATATCTCTGTGTGGTTTTTGTGGGAAGTTATATCCTTTTTCACCGTAGGCCTGAATGCACTCCAAATGTCCACTTGCAGATTCTTCGAGCAGAGTGCTTCCAAACTGCTCAATCAAAAGAAAGTTGCAGCTCTGTGTATTGAACGCATACATCAGAAAGAAGTTGTTCAGTATGCTTCTGTCTAGTTTTAATGTGAAGATATTTCATCACCCGCATTGGATGAAATAATCTCAAATATGCACTTGAAGATTCTAGAAAAATACAGTTTCAAACCTGCTTTACCTAGAAGAAGCTTTAACACTGTGAGATGAATACACGCATCAGAAAGAAATTTCGCAGAATGTTTCTGTGTAGTTTTTGTGGGAAGATATATCCTTTTTCACCATAGGCCTCAAAGCTCTCCAAATGTCCAGTTGGACATTCTTCAAACAGAGTGTTTCCAAACTACTCAGTAAATAGGTTCAGCTCTGTGTATTGAATGCATACATCAGAAAGAAGTTGCTCAGTATGCTTCTGTCTAGTGTTTAGGTGAAGATATTTCATAACCCGCATTGTACGAAATAATCTGAAATATCCACTTGCAGATTCTAGAAAAAGACTGTTTCAAACCTATTGAGCCTAGAGAAAGCTTTAACTCTGTGAGATGAAGGCACGCATCAGAAAGGAATTTCGCAGAATGCTTCTGAGTGGTATTTGTGGGAGGATATAACGTTTTTCACCACAGGCCTCAAAGCAATCAAAATGTCCAGTTGCAGATTGTTCAAAGAGAATGTTTCCAATCTGTTCATTTAATAGAAAGGTTCAGCTCTGTGTATTGAATGCATACATCAGAAAGAAGTTGTTCAGAATGCTTCTGTCTAGTTTTTATGTGAAGATATTTCATAACCAGCATTGGACGAAATAATCTCAAATATCCACCTGCAGATTCTAGAAAAAGACTTTTTCAAACCTGCTGAACCTAGAGAAAGCTTTAGCTCTGTGAGATGAATACACACATCACAAAGAAATTTTGCAGAATGATTTTGTGTAGTTTTTGTCGGAAAATATATCCTTTTTCACCGTAAGCCAGAAAGCACTGCATATGTCCACTTGCAGATCCTTCAAACAGAGTGTTTCCAAACTGCTCGATCAAAAGAAAGGTTCAGCTCTGGGTATTGAATGCATACATCAGAAAGAAGTTGTTCAGAATCCTTCTGTCTAGTTTTTATGTGAAGATATTTCATAACCCGCATTGGACGAAATTATCTCAAATATCCACTTGCAGATTTTAGAAAAAGACTGTTTCAAACCGGCTGAGCCTAGAGAAAGCTTTAACTCTGTGAGATGAATACACACATCACAAAGAAATTTCACAGAATGCTTCTGTGTAGTTTTTTTGCGTAGATATATTCTGTTTAACCATAGGCCTCAAAGCACTCCTAATGTCCACTTGCAAATACTTCACACAGTGTGTTTCCAAACTGCTCAATCAAAAGAAAGGTTCAGATCAGTGTATTGAATGCACCGATTAGAAAGAAGTTGTTCACAATGCTTCTGTTTCGTTTTTATGTGAAGATATTTCATAACTCGCATGCACGAAATAATCTCAAAATCCACTTGCAGATTCTAGAAACAGACTGTTTGAAACCTGCAGAAGCTAGAGAAAGATTTAACTCTGTCAGATGAATACAGACATCACAAAGGAATTTTTGCAGAATCCTTCCGTGTAGTTTTGGTTGGAAGATATATCCTTTTTCACCATAGGCCTCAAAGCCCTCCAAATGTCCACTTGCAGATTCCTCGAACAGAGTGTTTCCAATCTGCTCAATCAAAACAAAGGTTCAGCTCTGTGTACTGAATGCATACATCAGAAAGAAGTGTTTCAGAATGCTTCTGTGTAGTTTTTAGGCGAAGATATTTCATAACCCGCATTGGACGAAATAATCTGACATATCCACTTGCAGATTCTAGAAAAAGACGGTTTCATGCCTGCGGAACCAAGAGAAAGCTTTAACTCTGCGAGATGAATACCCACATCACAAAGAAATTTTGCAGAATAATTCCGTGAAATTTTTGTGGGAAGATATATCCTTTTTCACCATAGGCTCCAAAGCCCTCCAAATGTCCACTTGCAGATTCTACAAACAGAGTGTTTACAAACTGCTCAATCCAAAGGAAGGTTGAGCTCTGTGTATTGAATGCATACATCAGAAAGAAGCTGTGAAGAATGCTTCTGTCTAGTTTTTATGTGAATATATTTCATAACCCGCATGGGACGAAACAATCTCAAATATCCACTTGCAGATTTTAGAAAAAGACTGTTTCAAACCTGCTGAATGTAGAGAAAGCTTTAACTCTGTCAGATAAATACACACATCACAAAGAAATTTCGCTGAATGCTTCTGTGTAGTTTTTGTGAGTAGATATGTCTTTTTTCACCATAGGCCTCAAATTACTCCCAATGTCCACTTGCGGATTCTGCAAACAGTGTGTTTCCAAACTGCTCAATGAAAAGAAAAGTTCAGCTCTGTGTACTGAATGCATACATAAAAAGAAGTTGTTCAGAATGCTTCTGTCTAGCTTTTATGTGAAGATAATTCATAATATGCATTGGACGAAATAATCTCAAATATCCACTTGCAGATTCTAGAAAAAGACACTTTGAAACCTGCTGAACCTAGAGAAAGCAATAAGTCTGTGAGATGAATACACACACAACAAAGAAATTTCGCAGAATGCTTCTGTGTAGTTTTTGCGGGAAGATATATACTTTTTCACCATGGGCCTCAAAGCACTCCAAATGTCCACTTGCAGAATCTTCAAAGACAGTGTTACAAAACTGCTCAATCAAAAGAAGGGTTCAACTCTGTGTGTTGAATGCACCGATCCCAAAGTAGTTGTTCAGAATGCTTCTGTGTAGTTTTTATGTGAGGATATTTCATAACTCGCATTGGATGAAGTAATCTCAAATATCCACTTGCAGATTCTAGAAAAAGACTGCTTCAAACCTACTGAGCCTAGAGAAACCTTTAACTCTGTGAGGTGAACACACACGTCAAGAGAAATTTCGTAGAATGCTTCTGTGTAGTATTTGTGGTAAGATATATCCTTCTTCACCCTAGGCATCAAAGCACTCAAATGTCCACTTGCAGATTTTTCAGAGTGTTTCCAAATTGCTCAATCAAAGGACAGGTTCATTTCTGTGTATTGAATGCATACATCAGAAAGAAGTTGTTCAGAATGCTTCTGTCTGGTTTTTATGTGAAGATATTTTGTAACCCACATTGGATGAAATAATCTCAAATACCCACTTGCAGATTGCAGAAATAGACTGTTTCAAACCTGATGAACCTAGAGAAAGCTTTAACACTGTGAGATGAATACACACATCAACAAGAAATTTCGAAGAATATCTCTGTGTGGTTTTTGTGGGAAGTTATATCCTTTTTCACCGTAGGCCTGAATGCACTCCAAATGTCCACTTGCAGATTCTTCGAGCAGAGTGCTTCCAAACTGCTCAATCAAAAGAAAGTTGCAGCTCTGTGTATTGAACGCATACATCAGAAAGAAGTTGTTCAGTATGCTTCTGTCTAGTTTTAATGTGAAGATATTTCATCACCCGCATTGGATGAAATAATCTCAAATATGCACTTGAAGATTCTAGAAAAATACAGTTTCAAACCTGCTTTACCTAGAAGAAGCTTTAACACTGTGAGATGAATACACGCATCAGAAAGAAATTTCGCAGAATGTTTCTGTGTAGTTTTTGTGGGAAGATATATCCTTTTTCACCATAGGCCTCAAAGCTCTCCAAATGTCCAGTTGGACATTCTTCAAACAGAGTGTTTCCAAACTACTCAGTAAATAGGTTCAGCTCTGTGTATTGAATGCATACATCAGAAAGAAGTTGCTCAGTATGCTTCTGTCTAGTGTTTAGGTGAAGATATTTCATAACCCGCATTGTACGAAATAATCTGAAATATCCACTTGCAGATTCTAGAAAAAGACTGTTTCAAACCTATTGAGCCTAGAGAAAGCTTTAACTCTGTGAGATGAAGGCACGCATCAGAAAGGAATTTCGCAGAATGCTTCTGAGTGGTATTTGTGGGAGGATATAACGTTTTTCACCACAGGCCTCAAAGCAATCAAAATGTCCAGTTGCAGATTGTTCAAAGAGAATGTTTCCAATCTGTTCATTTAATAGAAAGGTTCAGCTCTGTGTATTGAATGCATACATCAGA
Source organism: Symphalangus syndactylus (assembly GCF_028878055.3). Lineage (NCBI taxonomy): Eukaryota > Metazoa > Chordata > Mammalia > Primates > Hylobatidae > Symphalangus > Symphalangus syndactylus. The sequence continues at coordinate 47,938,443 of NC_072446.2, forward strand.
AAGAAGTTGTTCAGAATGCTTCTGTCTAGTTTTTATGTGAAGATATTTCATAACCAGCATTGGACGAAATAATCTCAAATATCCACCTGCAGATTCTAGAAAAAGACTTTTTCAAACCTGCTGAACCTAGAGAAAGCTTTAGCTCTGTGAGATGAATACACACATCACAAAGAAATTTTGCAGAATGATTTTGTGTAGTTTTTGTCGGAAAATATATCCTTTTTCACCGTAAGCCAGAAAGCACTGCATATGTCCACTTGCAGATCCTTCAAACAGAGTGTTTCCAAACTGCTCGATCAAAAGAAAGGTTCAGCTCTGGGTATTGAATGCATACATCAGAAAGAAGTTGTTCAGAATCCTTCTGTCTAGTTTTTATGTGAAGATATTTCATAACCCGCATTGGACGAAATTATCTCAAATATCCACTTGCAGATTTTAGAAAAAGACTGTTTCAAACCGGCTGAGCCTAGAGAAAGCTTTAACTCTGTGAGATGAATACACACATCACAAAGAAATTTCACAGAATGCTTCTGTGTAGTTTTTTTGCGTAGATATATTCTGTTTAACCATAGGCCTCAAAGCACTCCTAATGTCCACTTGCAAATACTTCACACAGTGTGTTTCCAAACTGCTCAATCAAAAGAAAGGTTCAGATCAGTGTATTGAATGCACCGATTAGAAAGAAGTTGTTCACAATGCTTCTGTTTCGTTTTTATGTGAAGATATTTCATAACTCGCATGCACGAAATAATCTCAAAATCCACTTGCAGATTCTAGAAACAGACTGTTTGAAACCTGCAGAAGCTAGAGAAAGATTTAACTCTGTCAGATGAATACAGACATCACAAAGGAATTTTTGCAGAATCCTTCCGTGTAGTTTTGGTTGGAAGATATATCCTTTTTCACCATAGGCCTCAAAGCCCTCCAAATGTCCACTTGCAGATTCCTCGAACAGAGTGTTTCCAATCTGCTCAATCAAAACAAAGGTTCAGCTCTGTGTACTGAATGCATACATCAGAAAGAAGTGTTTCAGAATGCTTCTGTGTAGTTTTTAGGCGAAGATATTTCATAACCCGCATTGGACGAAATAATCTGACATATCCACTTGCAGATTCTAGAAAAAGACGGTTTCATGCCTGCGGAACCAAGAGAAAGCTTTAACTCTGCGAGATGAATACCCACATCACAAAGAAATTTTGCAGAATAATTCCGTGAAGTTTTTGTGGGAAGATATATCCTTTTTCACCATAGGCTCCAAAGCCCTCCAAATGTCCACTTGCAGATTCTACAAACAGAGTGTTTACAAACTGCTCAATCCAAAGGAAGGTTGAGCTCTGTGTATTGAATGCATACATCAGAAAGAAGCTGTGAAGAATGCTTCTGTCTAGTTTTTATGTGAATATATTTCATAACCCGCATGGGACGAAACAATCTCAAATATCCACTTGCAGATTTTAGAAAAAGACTGTTTCAAACCTGCTGAATGTAGAGAAAGCTTTAACTCTGTCAGATAAATACACACATCACAAAGAAATTTCGCTGAATGCTTCTGTGTAGTTTTTGTGAGTAGATATGTCTTTTTTCACCATAGGCCTCAAATTACTCCCAATGTCCACTTGCGGATTCTGCAAACAGTGTGTTTCCAAACTGCTCAATGAAAAGAAAAGTTCAGCTCTGTGTACTGAATGCATACATAAAAAGAAGTTGTTCAGAATGCTTCTGTCTAGCTTTTATGTGAAGATAATTCATAATATGCATTGGACGAAATAATCTCAAATATCCACTTGCAGATTCTAGAAAAAGACACTTTGAAACCTGCTGAACCTAGAGAAAGCAATAAGTCTGTGAGATGAATACACACACAACAAAGAAATTTCGCAGAATGCTTCTGTGTAGTTTTTGCGGGAAGATATATACTTTTTCACCATGGGCCTCAAAGCACTCCAAATGTCCACTTGCAGAATCTTCAAAGACAGTGTTACAAAACTGCTCAATCAAAAGAAGGGTTCAACTCTGTGTGTTGAATGCACCGATCCCAAAGTAGTTGTTCAGAATGCTTCTGTGTAGTTTTTATGTGAGGATATTTCATAACTCGCATTGGATGAAGTAATCTCAAATATCCACTTGCAGATTCTAGAAAAAGACTGCTTCAAACCTACTGAGCCTAGAGAAACCTTTAACTCTGTGAGGTGAACACACACGTCAAGAGAAATTTCGTAGAATGCTTCTGTGTAGTATTTGTGGTAAGATATATCCTTCTTCACCCTAGGCATCAAAGCACTCAAATGTCCACTTGCAGATTTTTCAGAGTGTTTCCAAATTGCTCAATCAAAGGACAGGTTCATTTCTGTGTATTGAATGCATACATCAGAAAGAAGTTGTTCAGAATGCTTCTGTCTGGTTTTTATGTGAAGATATTTTGTAACCCACATTGGATGAAATAATCTCAAATACCCACTTGCAGATTGCAGAAATAGACTGTTTCAAACCTGATGAACCTAGAGAAAGCTTTAACACTGTGAGATGAATACACACATCAACAAGAAATTTCGAAGAATATCTCTGTGTGGTTTTTGTGGGAAGTTATATCCTTTTTCACCGTAGGCCTGAATGCACTCCAAATGTCCACTTGCAGATTCTTCGAGCAGAGTGCTTCCAAACTGCTCAATCAAAAGAAAGTTGCAGCTCTGTGTATTGAACGCATACATCAGAAAGAAGTTGTTCAGTATGCTTCTGTCTAGTTTTAATGTGAAGATATTTCATCACCCGCATTGGATGAAATAATCTCAAATATGCACTTGAAGATTCTAGAAAAATACAGTTTCAAACCTGCTTTACCTAGAAGAAGCTTTAACACTGTGAGATGAATACACGCATCAGAAAGAAATTTCGCAGAATGTTTCTGTGTAGTTTTTGTGGGAAGATATATCCTTTTTCACCATAGGCCTCAAAGCTCTCCAAATGTCCAGTTGGACATTCTTCAAACAGAGTGTTTCCAAACTACTCAGTAAATAGGTTCAGCTCTGTGTATTGAATGCATACATCAGAAAGAAGTTGCTCAGTATGCTTCTGTCTAGTGTTTAGGTGAAGATATTTCATAACCCGCATTGTACGAAATAATCTGAAATATCCACTTGCAGATTCTAGAAAAAGACTGTTTCAAACCTATTGAGCCTAGAGAAAGCTTTAACTCTGTGAGATGAAGGCACGCATCAGAAAGGAATTTCGCAGAATGCTTCTGAGTGGTATTTGTGGGAGGATATAACGTTTTTCACCACAGGCCTCAAAGCAATCAAAATGTCCAGTTGCAGATTGTTCAAAGAGAATGTTTCCAATCTGTTCATTTAATAGAAAGGTTCAGCTCTGTGTATTGAATGCATACATCAGAAAGAAGTTGTTCAGAATGCTTCTGTCTAGTTTTTATGTGAAGATATTTCATAACCAGCATTGGACGAAATAATCTCAAATATCCACCTGCAGATTCTAGAAAAAGACTTTTTCAAACCTGCTGAACCTAGAGAAAGCATTAGCTCTGTGAGATGAATACACACATCACAAAGAAATTTTGCAGAATGATTTTGTGTAGTTTTTGTCGGAAAATATATCCTTTTTCACCGTAAGCCAGAAAGCACTGCATATGTCCACTTGCAGATCCTTCAAACAGAGTGTTTCCAAACTGCTCGATCGAAAGGAAGGTTCAGCTCTGGGTATTGAATGCATACATCAGAAAGAAGTTGTTCAGAATCCTTCTGTCTAGTTTTTATGTGAAGATATTTCATAACCCGCATTGGACGAAATTATCTCAAATATCCACTTGCAGATTTTAGAAAAAGACTGTTTCAAACCGGCTGAGCCTAGAGAAAGCTTTAACTCTGTGAGATGAATACACACATCACAAAGAAATTTCACAGAATGCTTCTGTGTAGTTTTTTTGCGTAGATATATTCTGTTTAACCATAGGCCTCAAAGCACTCCTAATGTCCACTTGCAAATACTTCACACAGTGTGTTTCCAAACTGCTCAATCAAAAGAAAGGTTCAGATCAGTGTATTGAATGCACCGATTAGAAAGAAGTTGTTCACAATGCTTCTGTTTCGTTTTTATGTGAAGATATTTCATAACTCGCATGCACGAAATAATCTCAAAATCCACTTGCAGATTCTAGAAACAGACTGTTTCAAACCTGCAGAAGCTAGAGAAAGATTTAACTCTGTCAGATGAATACAGACATCACAAAGGAATTTTTGCAGAATCCTTCCGTGTAGTTTTGGTTGGAAGATATATCCTTTTTCACCATAGGCCTCAAAGCCCTCCAAATGTCCACTTGCAGATTCCTCGAACAGAGTGTTTCCAATCTGCTCAATCAAAACAAAGGTTCAGCTCTGTGTACTGAATGCATACATCAGAAAGAAGTGTTTCAGAATGCTTCTGTGTAGTTTTTAGGCGAAGATATTTCATAACCCGCATTGGACGAAATAATCTGACATATCCACTTGCAGATTCTAGAAAAAGACGGTTTCATGCCTGCGGAACCAAGAGAAAGCTTTAACTCTGCGAGATGAATACACACATCACAAAGAAATTTTGCAGAATAATTCCGTGAAGTTTTTGTGGGAAGATATATCCTTTTTCACCATAGGCTCCAAAGCCCTCCAAATGTCCACTTGCAGATTCTACAAACAGAGTGTTTACAAACTGCTCAATCCAAAGGAAGGTTGAGCTCTGTGTATTGAATGCATACATCAGAAAGAAGCTGTGAAGAATGCTTCTGTCTAGTTTTTATGTGAATATATTTCATAACCCGCATGGGACGAAACAATCTCAAATATCCACTTGCAGATTTTAGAAAAAGACTGTTTCAAACCTGCTGAATGTAGAGAAAGCTTTAACTCTGTCAGATAAATACACACATCACAAAGAAATTTCGCTGAATGCTTCTGTGTAGTTTTTGTGAGTAGATATGTCTTTTTTCACCATAGGCCTCAAATTACTCCCAATGTCCACTTGCGGATTCTGCAAACAGTGTGTTTCCAAACTGCTCAATGAAAAGAAAAGTTCAGCTCTGTGTACTGAATGCATACATAAAAAGAAGTTGTTCAGAATGCTTCTGTCTAGCTTTTATGTGAAGATAATTCATAATATGCATTGGACGAAATAATCTCAAATATCCACTTGCAGATTCTAGAAAAAGACACTTTGAAACCTGCTGAACCTAGAGAAAGCAATAAGTCTGTGAGATGAATACACACACAACAAAGAAATTTCGCAGAATGCTTCTGTGTAGTTTTTGCGGGAAGATATATACTTTTTCACCATGGGCCTCAAAGCACTCCAAATGTCCACTTGCAGAATCTTCAAAGACAGTGTTACAAAACTGCTCAATCAAAAGAAGGGTTCAACTCTGTGTGTTGAATGCACCGATCCCAAAGTAGTTGTTCAGAATGCTTCTGTGTAGTTTTTATGTGAGGATATTTCATAACTCGCATTGGATGAAGTAATCTCAAATATCCACTTGCAGATTCTAGAAAAAGACTGCTTCAAACCTACTGAGCCTAGAGAAACCTTTAACTCTGTGAGGTGAACACACACGTCAAGAGAAATTTCGTAGAATGCTTCTGTGTAGTATTTGTGGTAAGATATATCCTTCTTCACCCTAGGCATCAAAGCACTCAAATGTCCACTTGCAGATTTTTCAGAGTGTTTCCAAATTGCTCAATCAAAGGACAGGTTCATTTCTGTGTATTGAATGCATACATCAGAAAGAAGTTGTTCAGAATGCTTCTGTCTGGTTTTTATGTGAAGATATTTTGTAACCCACATTGGATGAAATAATCTCAAATACCCACTTGCAGATTGCAGAAATAGACTGTTTCAAACCTGATGAACCTAGAGAAAGCTTTAACACTGTGAGATGAATACACACATCAACAAGAAATTTCGAAGAATATCTCTGTGTGGTTTTTGTGGGAAGTTATATCCTTTTTCACCGTAGGCCTGAATGCACTCCAAATGTCCACTTGCAGATTCTTCGAGCAGAGTGCTTCCAAACTGCTCAATCAAAAGAAAGTTGCAGCTCTGTGTATTGAACGCATACATCAGAAAGAAGTTGTTCAGTATGCTTCTGTCTAGTTTTAATGTGAAGATATTTCATCACCCGCATTGGATGAAATAATCTCAAATATGCACTTGAAGATTCTAGAAAAATACAGTTTCAAACCTGCTTTACCTAGAAGAAGCTTTAACACTGTGAGATGAATACACGCATCAGAAAGAAATTTCGCAGAATGTTTCTGTGTAGTTTTTGTGGGAAGATATATCCTTTTTCACCATAGGCCTCAAAGCTCTCCAAATGTCCAGTTGGACATTCTTCAAACAGAGTGTTTCCAAACTACTCAGTAAATAGGTTCAGCTCTGTGTATTGAATGCATACATCAGAAAGAAGTTGCTCAGTATGCTTCTGTCTAGTGTTTAGGTGAAGATATTTCATAACCCACATTGTACGAAATAATCTGAAATATCCACTTGCAGATTCTAGAAAAAGACTGTTTCAAACCTATTGAGCCTAGAGAAAGCTTTAACTCTGTGAGATGAAGGCACGCATCAGAAAGGAATTTCGCAGAATGCTTCTGAGTGGTATTTGTGGGAGGATATAACGTTTTTCACCACAGGCCTCAAAGCAATCAAAATGTCCAGTTGCAGATTGTTCAAAGAGAATGTTTCCAATCTGTTCATTTAATAGAAAGGTTCAGCTCTGTGTATTGAATGCATACATCAGAAAGAAGTTGTTCAGAATGCTTCTGTCTAGTTTTTATGTGAAGATATTTCATAACCAGCATTGGACGAAATAATCTCAAATATCCACCTGCAGATTCTAGAAAAAGACTTTTTCAAACCTGCTGAACCTAGAGAAAGCTTTAGCTCTGTGAGATGAATACACACATCACAAAGAAATTTTGCAGAATGATTTTGTGTAGTTTTTGTCGGAAAATATATCCTTTTTCACCGTAAGCCAGAAAGCACTGCATATGTCCACTTGCAGATCCTTCAAACAGAGTGTTTCCAAACTGCTCGATCGAAAGAAAGGTTCAGCTCTGGGTATTGAATGCATACATCAGAAAGAAGTTGTTCAGAATCCTTCTGTCTAGTTTTTATGTGAAGATATTTCATAACCCGCATTGGACGAAATTATCTCAAATATCCACTTGCAGATTTTAGAAAAAGACTGTTTCAAACCGGCTGAGCCTAGAGAAAGCTTTAACTCTGTGAGATGAATACACACATCACAAAGAAATTTCACAGAATGCTTCTGTGTAGTTTTTTTGCGTAGATATATTCTGTTTAACCATAGGCCTCAAAGCACTCCTAATGTCCACTTGCAAATACTTCACACAGTGTGTTTCCAAACTGCTCAATCAAAAGAAAGGTTCAGATCAGTGTATTGAATGCACCGATTAGAAAGAAGTTGTTCACAATGCTTCTGTTTCGTTTTTATGTGAAGATATTTCATAACTCGCATGCACGAAATAATCTCAAAATCCACTTGCAGATTCTACAAACAGACTGTTTCAAACCTGCAGAAGCTAGAGAAAGATTTAACTCTGTCAGATGAATACAGACATCACAAAGGAATTTTTGCAGAATCCTTCCGTGTAGTTTTGGTTGGAAGATATATCCTTTTTCACCATAGGCCTCAAAGCCCTCCAAATGTCCACTTGCAGATTCCTCGAACAGAGTGTTTCCAATCTGCTCAATCAAAACAAAGGTTCAGCTCTGTGTACTGAATGCATACATCAGAAAGAAGTGTTTCAGAATGCTTCTGTGTAGTTTTTAGGCGAAGATATTTCATAACCCGCATTGGAAGAAATAATCTGACATATCCACTTGCAGATTCTAGAAAAAGACGGTTTCATGCCTGCGGAACCAAGAGAAAGCTTTAACTCTGCGAGATGAATACACACATCACAAAGAAATTTTGCAGAATAATTCCGTGAAGTTTTTGTGGGAAGATATATCCTTTTTCACCATAGGCTCCAAAGCCCTCCAAATGTCCACTTGCAGATTCTACAAACAGAGTGTTTACAAACTGCTCAATCCAAAGGAAGTTTGAGCTCTGTGTATTGAATGCATACATCAGAAAGAAGCTGTGAAGAATGCTTCTGTCTAGTTTTTATGTGAATATATTTCATAACCCGCATGGGACGAAACAATCTCAAATATCCACTTGCAGATTTTAGAAAAAGACTGTTTCAAACCTGCTGAATGTAGAGAAAGCTTTAACTCTGTCAGATAAATACACACATCACAAAGAAATTTCGCTGAATGCTTCTGTGTAGTTTTTGTGAGTAGATATGTCTTTTTTAACCATAGGCCTCAAATTACTCCCAATGTCCACTTGCGGATTCTGCAAACAGTGTGTTTCCAAACTGCTCAATGAAAAGAAAAGTTCAGCTCTGTATACTGAATGCATACATAAAAAGAAGTTGTTCAGAATGCTTCTGTCTAGCTTTTATGTGAAGATAATTCATAATATGCATTGGACGAAATAATCTCAAATATCCACTTGCAGATTCTAGAAAAAGACACTTTGAAACCTGCTGAACCTAGAGAAAGCAATAAGTCTGTGAGATGAATACACACACAACAAAGAAATTTCGCAGAATGCTTCTGTGTAGTTTTTGCGGGAAGATATATACTTTTTCACCATGGGCCTCAAAGCACTCCAAATGTCCACTTGCAGAATCTTCAAAGACAGTGTTACAAAACTGCTCAATCAAAAGAAGGGTTCAACTCTGTGTGTTGAATGCACCGATCCCAAAGTAGTTGTTCAGAATGCTTCTGTGTAGTTTTTATGTGAGGATATTTCATAACTCGCATTGGATGAAGTAATCTCAAATATCCACTTGCAGATTCTAGAAAAAGACTGCTTCAAACCTACTGAGCCTAGAGAAACCTTTAACTCTGTGAGGTGAACACACACGTCAAGAGAAATTTCGTAGAATGCTTCTGTGTAGTATTTGTGGTAAGATATATCCTTCTTCACCCTAGGCATCAAAGCACTCAAATGTCCACTTGCAGATTTTTCAGAGTGTTTCCAAATTGCTCAATCAAAGGACAGGTTCATTTCTGTGTATTGAATGCATACATCAGAAAGAAGTTGTTCAGAATGCTTCTGTCTGGTTTTTATGTGAAGATATTTTGTAACCCACATTGGATGAAATAATCTCAAATACCCACTTGCAGATTGCAGAAATAGACTGTTTCAAACCTGATGAACCTAGAGAAAGCTTTAACACTGTGAGATGAATACACACATCACAAAGAAATTTCGAAGAATATCTCTGTGTAGTTTTTGTGGGAAGTTATATCCTTTTTCACCGTAGGCCTGAATGCACTCCAAATGTCCACTTGCAGATTCTTCGAGCAGAGTGCTTCCAAACTGCTCAATCAAAAGAAAGTTGCAGCTCTGTGTATTGAACGCATACATCAGAAAGAAGTTGTTCAGTATGCTTCTGTCTAGTTTTAATGTGAAGATATTTCATCACCCGCATTGGATGAAATAATCTCAAATATGCACTTGAAGATTCTAGAAAAATACAGTTTCAAACCTGCTTTACCTAGAAGAAGCTTTAACACTGTGAGATGAATACACGCATCAGAAAGAAATTTCGAAGAATGTTTCTGTGTAGTTTTTGTGGGAAGATATATCCTTTTTCACCATAGGCCTCAAAGCTCTCCAAATGTCCAGTTGGACATTCTTCAAACAGAGTGTTTCCAAACTACTCAGTAAATAGGTTCAGCTCTGTGTATTGAATGCATACATCAGAAAGAAGTTGCTCAGTATGCTTCTGTCTAGTGTTTAGGTGAAGATATTTCATAACCCGCATTGTACGAAATAATCTGAAATATCCACTTGCAGATTCTAGAAAAAGACTGTTTCAAACCTATTGAGCCTAGAGAAAGCTTTAACTCTGTGAGATGAAGGCACGCATCAGAAAGGAATTTCGCAGAATGCTTCTGAGTGGTATTTGTGGGAGGATATAACGTTTTTCACCACAGGCCCAAAAGCAATCAAAATGTCCAGTTGCAGATTGTTCAAAGAGAATGTTTCCAATCTGTTCATTTAATAGAAAGGTTCAGCTCTGTGTATTGAATGCATACATCAGAAAGAAGTTGTTCAGAATGCTTCTGTCTAGTTTTTATGTGAAGATATTTCATAACCAGCATTGGACGAAATAATCTCAAATATCCACCTGCAGATTCTAGAAAAAGACTTTTTCAAACCTGCTGAACCTAGAGAAAGCTTTAGCTCTGTGAGATGAATACACACATCACAAAGAAATTTTGCAGAATGATTTTGTGTAGTTTTTGTCGGAAAATATATCCTTTTTCACCGTAAGCCAGAAAGCACTGCATATGTCCACTTGCAGATCCTTCAAACAGAGTGTTTCCAAACTGCTCGATCAAAAGAAAGGTTCAGCTCTGGGTATTGAATGCATACATCAGAAAGAAGTTGTTCAGAATCCTTCTGTCTAGTTTTTATGTGAAGATATTTCATAACCCGCATTGGACGAAATTCTCTCAAATATCCACTTGCAGATTTTAGAAAAAGACTGTTTCAAACCGGCTGAGCCTAGAGAAAGCTTTAACTCTGTGAGATGAATACACACATCACAAAGAAATTTCACAGAATGCTTCTGTGTAGTTTTTTTGCGTAGATATATTCTGTTTAACCATAGGCCTCAAAGCACTCCTAATGTCCACTTGCAAATACTTCACACAGTGTGTTTCCAAACTGCTCACTCAAAAGAAAGGTTCAGATCAGTGTATTGAATGCACCGATTAGAAAGAAGTTGTTCACAATGCTTCTGTTTCGTTTTTATGTGAAGATATTTCATAACTCGCATGCACGAAATAATCTCAAAATCCACTTGCAGATTCTAGAAACAGACTGTTTCAAACCTGCAGAAGCTAGAGAAAGATTTAACTCTGTCAGATGAATACAGACATCACAAAGGAATTTTTGCAGAATCCTTCCGTGTAGTTTTGGTTGGAAGATATATCCTTTTTCACCATAGGTCTCAAAGCCCTCCAAATGTCCACTTGCAGATTCCTCGAACAGAGTGTTTCCAATCTGCTCAATCAAAACAGAGGTTCAGCTCTGTGTACTGAATGCATACATCAGAAAGAAGTGTTTCAGAATGCTTCTGTGTAGTTTTTAGGCGAAGATATTTCATAACCCGCATTGGACGAAATAATCTGACATATCCACCTGCAGATTCTAGAAAAAGACGGTTTCATGCCTGCGGAACCAAGAGAAAGCTTTAACTCTGCGAGATGAATACACACATCACAAAGAAATTTTGCAGAATAATTCCGTGAAGTTTTTGTGGGAAGATATATCCTTTTTCACCATAGGCTCCAAAGCCCTCCAAATGTCCACTTGCAGATTCTACAAACAGAGTGTTTACAAACTGCTCAATCCAAAGGAAGGTTGAGCTCTGTGTATTGAATGCATACATCAGAAAGAAGCTGTGAAGAATGCTTCTGTCTAGTTTTTATGTGAATATATTTCATAACCCGCATGGGACGAAACAATCTCAAATATCCACTTGCAGATTTTAGAAAAAGACTGTTTCAAACCTGCTGAATGTAGAGAAAGCTTTAACTCTGTCAGATAAATACACACATCACAAAGAAATTTCGCTGAATGCTTCTGTGTAGTTTTTGTGAGTAGATATGTCTTTTTTCACCATAGGCCTCAAATTACTCCCAATGTCCACTTGCGGATTCTGCAAACAGTGTGTTTCCAAACTGCTCAATGAAAAGAAAAGTTCAGCTCTGTGTACTGAATGCATACATAAAAAGAAGTTGTTCAGAATGCTTCTGTCTAGCTTTTATGTGAAGATAATTCATAATATGCATTGGACGAAATAATCTCAAATATCCACTTGCAGATTCTAGAAAAAGACACTTTGAAACCTGCTGAACCTAGAGAAAGCAATAAGTTTGTGAGATGAATACACACACAACAAAGAAATTTCGCAGAATGCTTCTGTGTAGTTTTTGCGGGAAGATATATACTTTTTCACCATGGGCCTCAAAGCACTCCAAATGTCCACTTGCAGAATCTTCAAAGACTGTGTTACAAAACTGCTCAATCAAAAGAAGGGTTCAACTCTGTGTGTTGAATGCACCGATCCCAAAGTAGTTGTTCAGAATGCTTCTGTGTAGTTTTTATGTGAGGATATTTCATAACTCGCATTGGATGAAGTAATCTCAAATATCCACTTGCAGATTCTAGAAAAAGACTGCTTCAAACCTACTGAGCCTAGAGAAACCTTTAACTCTGTGAGGTGAACACACACGTCAAGAGAAATTTCGTAGAATGCTTCTGTGTAGTATTTGTGGTAAGATATATCCTTCTTCACCCTAGGCATCAAAGCACTCAAATGTCCACTTGCAGATTTTTCGGAGTGTTTCCAAATTGCTCAATCAAAGGACAGGTTCATTTCTGTGTATTGAATGCATACATCAGAAAGAAGTTGTTCAGAATGCTTCTGTCTGGTTTTTATGTGAAGATATTTTGTAACCCACATTGGATGAAATAATCTCAAATACCCACTTGCAGATTGCAGAAATAGACTGTTTCAAACGTGATGAACCTAGAGAAAGCTTTAACACTGTGAGATGAATACACACATCAACAAGAAATTTCGACGAATATCTCTGTGTGGTTTTTGTGGGAAGTTATATCCTTTTTCACCGTAGGCCTGAATGCCCTCCAAATGTCCACTTGCAGATTCTTCGAGCAGAGTGCTTCCAAACTGCTCAATCAAAAGAAAGTTGCAGCTCTGTGTATTGAACGCATACATCAGAAAGAAGTTGTTCAGTATGCTTCTGTCTAGTTTCAATGTGAAGATATTTCATCACCCGCATTGGATGAAATAATCTCAAATTTGCACTTGAAGATTCTAGAAAAATACAGTTTCAAACCTGCTTTACCTAGAAGAAGCTTTAACACTGTGAGATGAATACACGCATCAGAAAGAAATTTCGCAGAATGTTTCTGTGTAGTTTTTGTGGGAAGATATATCCTTTTTCACCATAGGCCTCAAAGCTCTCCAAATGTCCAGTTGGACATTCTTCAAACAGAGTGTTTCCAAACTACTCAGTAAATAGGTTCAGCTCTGTGTATTGAATGCATACATCAGAAAGAAGTTGCTCAGTATGCTTCTGTCTAGTGTTTAGGTGAAGATATTTCATAACCCGCATTGTACGAAATAATCTCAAATATCCACTTGCAGATTCTGGAAAAAGACTGTTTCAAACCTATTGAGCCTAGAGAAAGCTTTAACTCTGTGAGATGAAGGCACGCATCAGAAAGGAATTTCGCAGAATGCTTCTGAGTGGTATTCGTGGGAGGATATAACGTTTTTCACCACAGGCCTCAAAGCAATCAAAATGTCCAGTTGCAGATTGTTCAAAGAGAATGTTTCCAATCTGTTCATTTAATAGAAAGGTTCAGCTCTGTGTATTGAATGCATACATCAGAAAGAAGTTGTTCAGAATGCTTCTGTCTAGTTTTTATGTGAAGATATTTCATAACCAGCATTGGACGAAATAATCTCAAATATCCACCTGCAGATTCTAGAAAAAGACTTTTTCAAACCTGCTGAACCTAGAGAAAGCTTTAGCTCTGTGAGATGAATACACACATCACAAAGAAATTTTGCAGAATGATTTTGTGTAGTTTTTGTCGGAAAATATATCCTTTTTCACCGTAAGCCAGAAAGCACTGCATATGTCCACTTGCAGATCCTTCAAACAGAGTGTTTCCAAACTACTCGATCAAAAGAAAGGTTCAGCTCTGGGTATTGAATGCATACATCAGAAAGAAGTTGTTCAGAATCCTTCTGTCTAGTTTTTATGTGAAGATATTTCATAACCCGCATTGGACGAAATTATCTCAAATATCCACTTGCAGATTTTAGAAAAAGACTGTTTCAAACCGGCTGAGCCTAGAGAAAGCTTTAACTCTGTGAGATGAATACACACATCACAAAGAAATTTCACAGAATGCTTCTGTGTAGTTTTTTTGCGTAGATATATTCTGTTTAACCATAGGCCTCAAAGCACTCCTAATGTCCACTTGCAAATACTTCACACAGTGTGTTTCCAAACTGCTCACTCAAAAGAAAGGTTCAGATCAGTGTATTGAATGCACCGATTAGAAAGAAGTTGTTCACAATGCTTCTGTTTCGTTTTTATGTGAAGATATTTCATAACTCGCATGCACGAAATAATCTCAAAATCCACTTGCAGATTCTAGAAACAGACTGTTTCAAACCTGCAGAAGCTAGAGAAAGATTTAACTCTGTCAGATGAATACAGACATCACAAAGGAATTTTTGCAGAATCCTTCCGTGTAGTTTTGGTTGGAAGATATATCCTTTTTCACCATAGGCCTCAAAGCCCTCCAAATGTCCACTTGCAGATTCCTCGAACAGAGTGTTTCCAATCTGCTCAATCAAAACAGAGGTTCAGCTCTGTGTACTGAATGCATACATCAGAAAGAAGTGTTTCAGAATGCTTCTGTGTAGTTTTTAGGCGAAGATATTTCATAACCCGCATTGGACGAAATAATCTGACATATCCACTTGCAGATTCTAGAAAAAGACGGTTTCATGCCTGCGGAACCAAGAGAAAGCTTTAACTCTGCGAGATGAATACACACATCACAAAGAAATTTTGCAGAATAATTCCGTGAAGTTTTTGTGGGAAGATATATCCTTTTTCACCATAGGCTCCAAAGCCCTCCAAATGTCCACTTGCAGATTCTACAAACAGAGTGTTTACAAACTGCTCAATCCAAAGGAAGGTTGAGCTCTGTGTATTGAATGCATACATCAGAAAGACGCTGTGAAGAATGCTTCTGTCTAGTTTTCATATGAATATATTTCATAACCCGCATGGGACGAAACAATCTCAAATATCCACTTGCAGATTTTAGAAAAAGACTGTTTCAAACCTGCTGAATGTAGAGAAAGCTTTAACTCTGTCAGATAAATACACACATCACAAAGAAATTTCGCTGAATGCTTCTGTGTAGTTTTTGTGAGTAGATATGTCTTTTTTCACCATAGGCCTCAAATTACTCCCAATGTCCACTTGCGGATTCTGCAAACAGTGTGTTTCCAAACTGCTCAATGAAAAGAAAAGTTCAGCTCTGTGTACTGAATGCATACATAAAAAGAAGTTGTTCAGAATGCTTCTGTCTAGCTTTTATGTGAAGATAATTCATAATATGCATTGGACGAAATAATCTCAAATATCCACTTGCAGATTCTAGAAAAAGACACTTTGAAACCTGCTGAACCTAGAGAAAGCAATAAGTCTGTGAGATGAATACACACACAACAAAGAAATTTCGCAGAATGCTTCTGTGTAGTTTTTGCGGGAAGATATATACTTTTTCACCATGGGCCTCAAAGCACTCCAAATGTCCACTTGCAGAATCTTCAAAGACAGTGTTACAAAACTGCTCAATCAAAAGAAGGGTTCAACTCTGTGTGTTGAATGCACCGATCCCAAAGTAGTTGTTCAGAATGCTTCTGTGTAGTTTTTATGTGAGGATATTTCATAACTCGCATTGGATGAAGTAATCTCAAATATCCACTTGCAGATTCTAGAAAAAGACTCCTTCAAACCTACTGAGCCTAGAGAAACCTTTAACTCTGTGAGGTGAACACACACGTCAAGAGAAATTTCGTAGAATGCTTCTGTGTAGTATTTGTGGTAAGATATATCCTTCTTCACCCTAGGCATCAAAGCACTCAAATGTCCACTTGCAGATTTTTCAGAGTGTTTCCAAATTGCTCAATCAAAGGACAGGTTCATTTCTGTGTATTGAATGCATACATCAGAAAGAAGTTGTTCAGAATGCTTCTGTCTGGTTTTTATGTGAAGATATTTTGTAACCCACATTGGATGAAATAATCTCAAATACCCACTTGCAGATTGCAGAAATAGACTGTTTCAAACCTGATGAACCTAGAGAAAGCTTTAACACTGTGAGATGAATACACACATCACAAAGAAATTTCGAAGAATATCTCTGTGTAGTTTTTGTGGGAAGTTATATCCTTTTTCACCGTAGGCCTGAATGAACTCCAAATGTCCACTTGCGGATTCTTCGAGCAGAGTGCTTCCAAACTGCTCAATCAAAAGAAAGTTGCAGCTCTGTGTATTGAACGCATACATCAGAAAGAAGTTGTTCAGTATGCTTCTGTCTAGTTTCAATGTGAATATATTTCATAACCCGCATTGGATGAAATAATCTCAAATATGCACTTGAAGATTCTAGAAAAATACAGTTTCAAACCTGCTTTACCTAGAAGAAGCTTTAACACTGTGAGATGAATACACGCATCAGAAAGAAATTTCGCAGAATGTTTCTGTGTAGTTTTTGTGGGAAGATATATCCTTTTTCACCATAGGCCTCAAAGCTCTCCAAATGTCCAGTTGGACATTCTTCAAACAGAGTGTTTCCAAACTACTCAGTAAATAGGTTCAGCTCTGTGTATTGAATGCATACATCAGAAAGAAGTTGCTCAGTATGCTTCTGTCTAGTGTTTATGTGAAGATATTTCATTACCCGCATTGTATGAAATAATCTCAAATATCCACTTGCAGATTCTGGAAAAAGACTGTTTCAAACCTATTGAGCCTAGAGAAAGCTTCAACTCTGTGAGATGAAGGCACACATCAGAAAGGAATTTCACAGAATGCTTCTGAGTGGTATTTGTGGGAAGATATAACGTTTTTCACCACAGGCCCCAAAGCAATCAAAATGTCCATGTGCAGATTGTTCAAAGAGAATGTTTCCAATCTGTTCATTTAATAGAAAGGTTCAGCTCTGTGTATTGAATGCATACATCAGAAAGAAGTTGTTCAGAATGCTTCTGTCTAGTTTTTATGTGAAGATATTTCATAACCAGCATTGGACGAAATAATCTCAAATATCCACCTGCAGATTCTAGAAAAAGACTTTTTCAAACCTGCTGAACCTAGAGAAAGCTTTAGCTCTGTGAGATGAATACACACATCACAAAGAAATTTTGCAGAATGATTTTGTGTAGTTTTTGTCGGAAAATATATCCTTTTTCACCATAAGCCAGAAAGCACTGCATATGTCCACTTGCAGATCCTTCAAACAGAGTGTTTCCAAACTGCTCGATCAAAAGAAAGGTTCAGCTCTGGGTATTGAATGCATACATCAGAAAGAAGTTGTTCAGAATCCTTCTGTCTAGTTTTTATGTGAAGATATTTCATAACCCGCATTGGACGAAATTATCTCAAATATCCACTTGCAGATTTTAGAAAAAGACTGTTTCAAACCGGCTGAGCCTAGAGAAAGCTTTAACTCTGTGAGATGAATACACACATCACAAAGAAATTTCACAGAATGCTTCTGTGTAGTTTTTTTGCGTAGATATATTCTGTTTAACCATAGGCCTCAAAGCACTCCTAATGTCCACTTGCAAATACTTCAAACAGTGTGTTTCCAAACTGCTCAATCAAAAGAAAGGTTCAGATCAGTGTATTGAATGCACCGATTAGAAAGAAGTTGTTCACAATGCTTCTGTTTCGTTTTTATGTGAAGATATTTCATAACTCGCATGCACGAAATAATCTCAAAATCCACTTGCAGATTCTAGAAACAGACTGTTTCAAACCTGCAGAAGCTAGAGAAAGATTTAACTCTGTCAGATGAATACAGACATCACAAAGGAATTTTTGCAGAATCCTTCCGTGTAGTTTTGGTTGGAAGATATATCCTTTTTCACCATAGGCCTCAAAGCCCTCCAAATGTCCACTTGCAGATTCCTCGAACAGAGTGTTTCCAATCTGCTCAATCAAAACAAAGGTTCAGCTCTGTGTACTGAATGCATACATCAGAAAGAAGTGTTTCAGAATGCTTCTGTGTAGTTTTTAGGCGAAGATATTTCATAACCCGCATTGGACGAAATAATCTGACATATCCACTTGCAGATTCTAGAAAAAGACGGTTTCATGCCTGCGGAACCAAGAGAAAGCTTTAACTCTGCGAGATGAATACACACATCACAAAGAAATTTTGCAGAATAATTCCGTGAAGTTTTTGTGGGAAGATATATCCTTTTTCACCATAGGCTCCAAAGCCCTCCAAATGTCCACTTGCAGATTCTACAAACAGAGTGTTTACAAACTGCTCAATCCAAAGGAAGGTTGAGCTCTGTGTATTGAATGCATACATCAGAAAGAAGCTGTGAAGAATGCTTCTGTCTAGTTTTTATGTGAATATATTTCATAACCCGCATGGGACGAAACAATCTCAAATATCCACTTGCAGATTTCAGAAAAAGACTGTTTCAAACCTGCTGAATGTAGAGAAAGCTTTAACTCTGTCAGATAAATACACACATCACAAAGAAATTTCGCTGAATGCTTCTGTGTAGTTTTTGTGAGTAGATATGTCTTTTTTCACCATAGGCCTCAAATTACTCCCAATGTCCACTTGCGGATTCTGCAAACAGTGTGTTTCCAAACTGCTCAATGAAAAGAAAAGTTCAGCTCTGTGTACTGAATGCATACATAAAAAGAAGTTGTTCAGAATGCTTCTGTCTAGCTTTTATGTGAAGATAATTCATAATATGCATTGGACGAAATAATCTCAAATATCCACTTGCAGATTCTAGAAAAAGACACTTTGAAACCTGCTGAACCTAGAGAAAGCAATAAGTCTGTGAGATGAATACACACACAACAAAGAAATTTCGCAGAATGCTTCTGTGTAGTTTTTGCGGGAAGATATATACTTTTTCACCATGGGCCTCAAAGCACTCCAAATGTCCACTTGCAGAATCTTCAAAGACAGTGTTACAAAACTGCTCAATCAAAAGAAGGGTTCAACTCTGTGTGTTGAATGCACCGATCCCAAAGTAGTTGTTCAGAATGCTTCTGTGTAGTTTTTATGTGAGGATATTTCATAACTCGCATTGGATGAAGTAATCTCAAATATCCACTTGCAGATTCTAGAAAAAGACTGCTTCAAACCTACTGAGCCTAGAGAAACCTTTAACTCTGTGAGGTGAACACACACGTCAAGAGAAATTTCGTAGAATGCTTCTGTGTAGTATTTGTGGTAAGATATATCCTTCTTCACCCTAGGCATCAAAGCACTCAAATGTCCACTTGCAGATTTTTCAGAGTGTTTCCAAATTGCTCAATCAAAGGACAGGTTCATTTCTGTGTATTGAATGCATACATCAGAAAGAAGTTGTTCAGAATGCTTCTGTCTGGTTTTTATGTGAAGATATTTTGTAACCCACATTGGATGAAATAATCTCAAATACCCACTTGCAGATTGCAGAAATAGACTGTTTCAAACCTGATGAACCTAGAGAAAGCTTTAACACTGTGAGATGAATACACACATCACAAAGAAATTTCGAAGAATATTTCTGTGTAGTTTTAGTGGGAAGTTATATCCTTTTTCACCATAGGCCTGAATGCACTCCAAATGTCCACTTGCAGATTCTTTGAGCAGAGTGCTTCCAAACTGCTCAATCGAAAGAAAGTTGCAGCTCTGTGTATTGAACGCATACATCAGAAAGAAGTTGTTCAGTATGCTTCTGTCTAGTTTTAATGTGAAGATATTTCATCACCCGCATTGGATGAAATAATCTCAAATATGCACTTGAAGATTCTAGAAAAATACAGTTTCAAACCTGCTTTACCTTGAAGAAGCTTTAACACTGTGAGATGAATACACGCATCAGAAAGATATTTCGCAGAATGTTTCTGTGTAGTTTTTGTGGGAAGATATATCCTTTTTCACCATAGGCCTCAAAGCTCTCCAAATGTCCAGTTGGACATTCTTCAAACAGAGTGTTTCCAAACTACTCAGTAAATAGGTTCAGCTCTGTGTATTGAATGCATACATCAGAAAGAAGTTGCTCAGTATGCTTCTGTCTAGTGTTTAGGTGAAGATATTTCATAACCCGCATTGTACGAAATAATCTCAAATATCCACTTGCAGATTCTGGAAAAAGACTGTTTCAATCCTATTGAGCCTAGAGAAAGCTTTAACTCTGTGAGATGAAGGCACACATCAGAAAGGAATTTCGCAGAATGCTTCTGAGTGGTATTTGTGGGAGGATATAACGTTTTTCACCACAGGCCTCAAAGCAATCAAAATGTCCAGTTGCAGATTGTTCAAAGAGAATGTTTCCAATCTGTTCATTTAATAGAAAGGTTCAGCTCTGTGTATTGAATGCATACATCAGAAAGAAGTTGTTCAGAATGCTTCTGTCTAGTTTTTATGTGAAGATATTTCATAACCAGCATTGGACGAAATAATCTCAAATATCCACCTGCAGATTCTAGAAAAAGACTTTTTCAAACCTGCTGAACCTAGAGAAAGCTTTAGCTCTGTGAGATGAATACACACATCACAAAGAAATTTTGCAGAATGATTTTGTGTAGTTTTTGTCGGAAAATATATCCTTTTTCACCGTAAGCCAGAAAGCACTGCATATGTCCACTTGCAGATCCTTCAAACAGAGTGTTTCCAAACTGCTCGATCAAAAGAAAGGTTCAGTTCTGGGTATTGAATGCATACATCAGAAAGAAGTTGTTCAGAATCCTTCTGTCTAGTTTTTATGTGAAGATATTTCATAACCCGCATTGGACGAAATTATCTCAAATATCCACTTGCAGATTTTAGAAAAAGACTGTTTCAAACCGGCTGAGCCTAGAGAAAGCTTTAACTCTGTGAGATGAATACACACATCACAAAGAAATTTCACAGAATGCTTCTGTGTAGTTTTTTTGCGTAGATATATTCTGTTTAACCATAGGCCTCAAAGCACTCCTAATGTCCACTTGCAAATACTTCAAACAGTGTGTTTCCAAACTGCTCAATCAAAAGAAAGGTTCAGATCAGTGTATTGAATGCACCGATTAGAAAGAAGTTGTTCACAATGCTTCTGTTTCGTTTTTATGTGAAGATATTTCATAACTCGCATGCACGAAATAATCTCAAAATCCACTTGCAGATTCTAGAAACAGACTGTTTCAAACCTGCAGAAGCTAGAGAAAGATTTAACTCTGTCAGATGAATACAGACATCACAAAGGAATTTTTGCAGAATCCTTCCGTGTAGTTTTGGTTGGAAGATATATCCTTTTTCACCATAGGCCTCAAAGCCCTCCAAATGTCCACTTGCAGATTCCTCGAACAGAGTGTTTCCAATCTGCTCAATCAAAACAAAGGTTCAGCTCTGTGTACTGAATGCATACATCAGAAAGAAGTGTTTCAGAATGCTTCTGTGTAGTTTTTAGGCGAAGATATTTCATAACCCGCATTGGACGAAATAATCTGACATATCCACTTGCAGATTCTAGAAAAAGACGGTTTCATGCCTGCGGAACCAAGAGAAAGCTTTAACTCTGCGAGATGAATACACACATCACAAAGAAATTTTGCAGAATAATTCCGTGAAGTTTTTGTGGGAAGATATATCCTTTTTCACCATAGGCTCCAAAGCCCTCCAAATGTCCACTTGCAGATTCTACAAACAGAGTGTTTACAAACTGCTCAATCCAAAGGAAGGTTGAGCTCTGTGTATTGAATGCATACCTCAGAAAGAAGCTGTGAAGAATGCTTCTGTCTAGTTTTTATGTGAATATATTTCATAACCCGCATGGGACGAAACAATCTCAAATATCCACTTGCAGATTTTAGAAAAAGACTGTTTCAAACCTGCTGAATGTAGAGAAAGCTTTAACTCTGTCAGATAAATACACACATCACAAAGAAATTTCGCTGAATGCTTCTGTGTAGTTTTTGTGAGTAGATATGTCTTCTTTCACCATAGGCCTCAAATTACTCCCAATGTCCACTTGCGGATTCTGCAAAGAGTGTGTTTCCAAACTGCTCAATGAAAAGAAAAGTTCAGCTCTGTGTACTGAATGCATACATAAAAAGAAGTTGTTCAGAATGCTTCTGTCTAGCTTTTATGTGAAGATAATTCATAATATGCATTGGACGAAATAATCTCAAATATCCACTTGCAGATTCTAGAAAAAGACACTTTGAAACCTGCTGAACCTAGAGAAAGCAATAAGTCTGTGAGATGAATACACACACAACAAAGAAATTTCGCAGAATGCTTCTGTGTAGTTTTTGCGGGAAGATATATACTTTTTCACCATGGGCCTCAAAGCACTCCAAATGTCCACTTGCAGAATCTTCAAAGACAGTGTTACAAAACTGCTCAATCAAAAGAAGGGTTCAACTCTGTGTGTTGAATGCACCGATCCCAAAGTAGTTGTTCAGAATGCTTCTGTGTAGTTTTTATGTGAGGATATTTCATAACTCGCATTGGATGAAGTAATCTCAAATATCCACTTGCAGATTCTAGAAAAAGACTTCTTCAAACCTACTGAGCCTAGAGAAACCTTTAACTCTGTGAGGTGAACACACACGTCAAGAGAAATTTCGTACAATGCTTCTGTGTAGTATTTGTGGTAAGATATATCCTTCTTCACACTAGGCATCAAAGCACTCAAATGTCCACTTGCAGATTTTTCAGAGTGTTTCCAAATTGCTCAATCAAAGGACAGGTTCATTTCTGTGTATTGAATGCATACATCAGAAAGAAGTTGTTCAGAATGCTTCTGTCTAGTTTTTATGTGAAGATATTTTGTAACCCACATTGGATGAAATAATCTCAAATACCCACTTGCAGATTGCAGAAATAGACTGTTTCAAACCTGATGAACCTAGAGAAAGCT
This sequence comes from Symphalangus syndactylus, assembly GCF_028878055.3. Classification (NCBI taxonomy): domain Eukaryota; kingdom Metazoa; phylum Chordata; class Mammalia; order Primates; family Hylobatidae; genus Symphalangus; species Symphalangus syndactylus. Next base: position 47,961,281 of record NC_072446.2, read on the forward strand.
TTAACACGGTGAGATGAATACACACATCACAAAGAAATTTCGAAGAATATTTCTGTGTAGTTTTAGTGGGAAGTTATATACTTTTTCACCATATGCCTGAATGCACTCCAAATGTCCACTTGCAGATTCTTTGAGCAGAGTGCTTCCAAACTGCTCAATCAAAAGAAAGTTGCAGCTCTGTGTATTGAACGCATATATCAGAAAGAAGTTGTTCAGTATGCTTCTGTCTAGTTTCAATGTGAAGATATTTCATAACCCGCATTGGATGAAATAATCTCAAATATGCACTTGAAGATTCAAGAAAAATACAGTTTCAAACCTGCTTTACCTAGAAGAAGCTTTAACACTGTGAGATGAATACACGCATCAGAAATATATTTCGCAGAATGTTTCTGTGTAGTTTTTGTGGGAAGATATATCCTTTTTCACCATAGGCCTCAAAGCTCTCCAAATGTCCAGTTGGACATTCTTCAAACAGAGTGTTTCCAAACTACTCAGTAAATAGGTTCAGCTCTGTGTATTGAATGCATACATCAGAAAGAAGTTGCTCAGTATGCTTCTGTCTAGTGTTTAGGTGAAGATATTTCATAACCCGCATTGTACGAAATAATCTCAAATATCCACTTGCAGATTCTGGAAAAAGACTGTTTCAATCCTATTGAGCCTAGAGAAAGCTTTAACTCTGTGAGATGAAGGCACACATCAGAAAGGAATTTCGCAGAATGCTTCTGAGTGGTATTTGTGGGAGGATATAACGTTTTTCACCACAGGCCTCAAAGCAATCAAAATGTCCAGTTGCAGATTGTTCAAAGAGAATGTTTCCAATCTGTTCATTTAATAGAAAGGTTCAGCTCTGTGTATTGAATGCATACATCAGAAAGAAGTTGTTCAGAATGCTTCTGTCTAGTTTTTATGTGAAGATATTTCATAACCAGCATTGGACGAAATAATCTCAAATATCCACCTGCAGATTCTAGAAAAAGACTTTTTCAAACCTGCTGAACCTAGAGAAAGCTTTAGCTCTGTGAGATGAATACACACATCACAAAGAAATTTTGCAGAATGATTTTGTGTAGTTTTTGTCGGAAAATATATCCTTTTTCACCGTAAGCCAGAAAGCACTGCATATGTCCACTTGCAGATCCTTCAAACAGAGTGTTTCCAAACTGCTCGATCAAAAGAAAGGTTCAGCTCTGGGTATTGAATGCATACATCAGAAAGAAGTTGTTCAGAATCCTTCTGTCTAGTTTTTATGTGAAGATATTTCATAACCCGCATTGGACGAAATTCTCTCAAATATCCACTTGCAGATTTTAGAAAAAGACTGTTTCAAACCGGCTGAGCCTAGAGAAAGCTTTAACTCTGTGAGATGAATACACACATCACAAAGAAATTTCACAGAATGCTTCTGTGTAGTTTTTTTGCGTAGATATATTCTGTTTAACCATAGGCCTCAAAGCACTCCTAATGTCCACTTGCAAATACTTCACAAAGTGTGTTTCCAAACTGCTCAATCAAAAGAAAGGTTCAGATCAGTGTATTGAATGCACCGATTAGAAAGAAGTTGTTCACAATGCTTCTGTTTCGTTTTTATGTGAAGATATTTCATAACTCGCATGCACGAAATAATCTCAAAATCCACTTGCAGATTCTAGAAACAGACTGTTTCAAACCTGCAGAAGCTAGAGAAAGATTTAACTCTGTCAGATGAATACAGACATCACAAAGGAATTTTTGCAGAATCCTTCCGTGTAGTTTTGGTTGGAAGATATATCCTTTTTCACCATAGGCCTCAAAGCCCTCCAAATGTCCACTTGCAGATTCCTCGAACAGAGTGTTTCCAATCTGCTCAATCAAAACAAAGGTTCAGCTCTGTGTACTGAATGCATACATCAGAAAGAAGTGTTTCAGAATGCTTCTGTGTAGTTTTTAGGCGAAGATATTTCATAACCCGCATTGGACGAAATAATCTGACATATCCACTTGCAGATTCTAGAAAAAGACGGTTTCATGCCTGCGGAACCAAGAGAAAGCTTTAACTCTGCGAGATGAATACACACATCACAAAGAAATTTTGCAGAATAATTCCGTGAAGTTTTTGTGGGAAGATATATCCTTTTTCACCATAGGCTCCAAAGCCCTCCAAATGTCCACTTGCAGATTCTACAAACAGAGTGTTTACAAACTGCGCAATCCAAAGGAAGGTTGAGCTCTGTGTATTGAATGCATACATCAGAAAGACGCTGTGAAGAATGCTTCTGTCTAGTTTTCATGTGAATATATTTCATAACCCGCATGGGACGAAACAATCTCAAATATCCACTTGCAGATTTTAGAAAAAGACTGTTTCAAACCTGCTGAATGTAGAGAAAGCTTTAACTCTGTCAGATAAATACACACATCACAAAGAAATTTCGCTGAATGCTTCTGTGTAGTTTTTGTGAGTAGATATGTCTTTTTTCACCATAGGCCTCAAATTACTCCCAATGTCCACTTGCGGATTCTGCAAACAGTGTGTTTCCAAACTGCTCAATGAAAAGAAAAGTTCAGCTCTGTGTACTGAATGCATACATAAAAAGAAGTTGTTCAGAATGCTTCTGTCTAGCTTTTATGTGAAGATAATTCATAATATGCATTGGACGAAATAATCTCAAATATCCACTTGCAGATTCTAGAAAAAGACACTTTGAAACCTGCTGAACCTAGAGAAAGCAATAAGTCTGTGAGATGAATACACACACAACAAAGAAATTTCGCAGAATGCTTCTGTGTAGTTTTTGCGGGAAGATATATACTTTTTCACCATGGGCCTCAAAGCACTCCAAATGTCCACTTGCAGAATCTTCAAAGACAGTGTTACAAAACTGCTCAATCAAAAGAAGGGTTCAACTCTGTGTGTTGAATGCACCGATCCCAAAGTAGTTGTTCAGAATGCTTCTGTGTAGTTTTTATGTGAGGATATTTCATAACTCGCATTGGATGAAGTAATCTCAAATATCCACTTGCAGATTCTAAAAAAAGACTCCTTCAAACCTACTGAGCCTAGAGAAACCTTTAACTCTGTGAGGTGAACACACACGTCAAGAGAAATTTCGTAGAATGCTTCTGTGTAGTATTTGTGGTAAGATATATCCTTCTTCACCCTAGGCATCAAAGCACTCAAATGTCCACTTGCAGATTTTTCAGAGTGTTTCCAAATTGCTCAATCAAAGGACAGGTTCATTTCTGTGTATTGAATGCATACATCAGAAAGAAGTTGTTCAGAATGCTTCTGTCTGGTTTTTATGTGAAGATATTTTGTAACCCACATTGGATGAAATAATCTCAAATACCCACTTGCAGATTGCAGAAATAGACTGTTTCAAACCTGATGAACCTAGAGAAAGCTTTAACACTGTGAGATGAATACACACATCACAAAGAAATTTCGAAGAATATCTCTGTGTAGTTTTTGTGGGAAGTTATATCCTTTTCCCCGTAGGCCTGAATGAACTCCAAATGTCCACTTGCGGATTCTTCGAGCAGAGTGCTTCCAAACTGCTCAATCAAAAGAAAGTTGCAGCTCTGTGTATTGAACGCATACATCAGAAAGAAGTTGTTCAGTATGCTTCTGTCTAGTTTCAATGTGAAGATATTTCATAACCCGCATTGGATGAAATAATCTCAAATATGCACTTGAAGATTCTAGAAAAATACAGTTTCAAACCTGCTTTACCTAGAAGAAGCTTTAACACTGTGAGATGAATACACGCATCAGAAAGAAATTTTGCAGAATGTTTCTGTGTAGTTTTTGTGGGAAGATATATCCTTTTTCACCATAGGCCTCAAAGCTCTCCAAATGTCCAGTTGGACATTCTTCAAACAGAGTGTTTCCAAACTACTCAGTAAATAGGTTCAGCTCTGTGTATTGAATGCATACATCAGAAAGAAGTTGCTCAGTATGCTTCTGTCTAGTGTTTATGTGAAGATATTTCATTACCCGCATTGTATGAAATAATCTCAAATATCCACTTGCAGATTCTGGAAAAAGACTGTTTCAAACCTATTGAGCCTAGAGAAAGCTTCAACTCTGTGAGATGAAGGCACACATCAGAAAGGAATTTCACAGAATGCTTCTGAGTGGTATTTGTGGGAAGATATAACGTTTTTCACCACAGGCCCCAAAGCAATCAAAATGTCCATGTGCAGATTGTTCAAAGAGAATGTTTCCAATCTGTTCATTTAATAGAAAGGTTCAGCTCTGTGTATTGAATGCATACATCAGAAAGAAGTTGTTCAGAATGCTTCTGTCTAGTTTTTATGTGAAGATATTTCATAACCAGCATTGGACGAAATAATCTCAAATATCCACCTGCAGATTCTAGAAAAAGACTTTTTCAAACCTGCTGAACCTAGAGAAAGCTTTAGCTCTGTGAGATGAATACACACATCACAAAGAAATTTTGCAGAATGATTTTGTGCAGTTTTTGTCGGAAAATATATCCTTTTTCACCATAAGCCAGAAAGCACTGCATATGTCCACTTGCAGATCCTTCAAACAGAGTGTTTCCAAACTGCTCGATCAAAAGAAAGGTTCAGCTCTGGGTATTGAATGCATACATCAGAAAGAAGTTGTTCAGAATCCTTCTGTCTAGTTTTTATGTGAAGATATTTCATAACCCGCATTGGACGAAATTATCTCAAATATCCACTTGCAGATTTTAGAAAAAGACTGTTTCAAACCGGCTGAGCCTAGAGAAAGCTTTAACTCTGTGAGATGAATACACACATCACAAAGAAATTTCACAGAATGCTTCTGTGTAGTTTTTTTGCGTAGATATATTCTGTTTAACCATAGGCCTCAAAGCACTCCTAATGTCCACTTGCAAATACTTCACACAGTGTGTTTCCAAACTGCTCAATCAAAAGAAAGGTTCAGATCAGTGTATTGAATGCACCGATTAGAAAGAAGTTGTTCACAATGCTTCTGTTTCGTTTTTATGTGAAGATATTTCATAACTCGCATGCACGAAATAATCTCAAAATCCACTTGCAGATTCTAGAAACAGACTGTTTCAAACCTGCAGAAGCTAGAGAAAGATTTAACTCTGTCAGATGAATACAGACATCACAAAGGAATTTTTGCAGAATCCTTCCGTGTAGTTTTGGTTGGAAGATATATCCTTTTTCACCATAGGCCTCAAAGCCCTCCAAATGTCCACTTGCAGATTCCTCGAACAGAGTGTTTCCAATCTGCTCAATCAAAACAAAGGTTCAGCTCTGTGTACTGAATGCATACATCAGAAAGAAGTGTTTCAGAATGCTTCTGTGTAGTTTTTAGGCGAAGATATTTCATAACCCGCATTGGACGAAATAATCTGACATATCCACTTGCAGATTCTAGAAAAAGACGGTTTCATGCCTGCGGAACCAAGAGAAAGCTTTAACTCTGCGAGATGAATACACACATCACAAAGAAATTTTGCAGAATAATTCCGTGAAGTTTTTGTGGGAAGATATATCCTTTTTCACCATAGGCTCCAAAGCCCTCCAAATGTCCACTTGCAGATTCTACAAACAGAGTGTTTACAAACTGCTCAATCCAAAGGAAGGTTGAGCTCTGTGTATTGAATGCATACATCAGAAAGAAGCTGTGAAGAATGCTTCTGTCTAGTTTTTATGTGAATATATTTCATAACCCGCATGGGACAAAACAATCTCAAATATCCACTTGCAGATTTCAGAAAAAGACTGTTTCAAACCTGCTGAATGTAGAGAAAGCTTTAACTCTGTCAGATAAATACACACATCACAAAGAAATTTCGCTGAATGCTTCTGTGTAGTTTTTGTGAGTAGATATGTCTTTTTTCACCATAGGCCTCAAATTACTCCCAATGTCCACTTGCGGATTCTGCAAACAGTGTGTTTCCAAACTGCTCAATGAAAAGAAAAGTTCAGCTCTGTGTACTGAATGCATACATAAAAAGAAGTTGTTCAGAATGCTTCTGTCTAGCTTTTATGTGAAGATAATTCATAATATGCATTGGACGAAATAATCTCAAATATCCACTTGCAGATTCTAGAAAAAGACACTTTGAAACCTGCTGAACCTAGAGAAAGCAATAAGTCTGTGAGATGAATACACACACAACAAAGAAATTTCGCAGAATGCTTCTGTGTAGTTTTTGCGGGAAGATATATACTTTTTCACCATGGGCCTCAAAGCACTCCAAATGTCCACTTGCAGAATCTTCAAAGACAGTGTTACAAAACTGCTCAATCAAAAGAAGGGTTCAACTCTGTGTGTTGAATGCACCGATCCCAAAGTAGTTGTTCAGAATGCTTCTGTGTAGTTTTTATGTGAGGATATTTCATAACTCGCATTGGATGAAGTAATCTCAAATATCCACTTGCAGATTCTAGAAAAAGACTCCTTCAAACCTACTGAGCCTAGAGAAACCTTTAACTCTGTGAGGTGAACACACACGTCAAGAGAAATTTCGTAGAATGCTTCTGTGTAGTATTTGTGGTAAGATATATCCTTCTTCACCCTAGGCATCAAAGCACTCAAATGTCCACTTGCAGATTTTTCAGAGTGTTTCCAAATTGCTCAATCAAAGGACAGGTTCATTTCTGTGTATTGAATGCATACATCAGAAAGAAGTTGTTCAGAATGCTTCTGTCTAGTTTTTATGTGAAGATATTTTGTAACCCACATTGGATGAAATAATCTCAAATACCCACTTGCAGATTGCAGAAATAGACTGTTTCAAACCTGATGAACCTAGAGAAAGCTTTAACACTGTGAGATGAATACACACATCACAAAGAAATTTCGAAGAATATTTCTGTGTAGTTTTAGTGGGAAGTTATATCCTTTTTCACCATAGGCCTGAATGCACTCCAAATGTCCACTTGCAGATTCTTTGAGCAGAGTGCTTCCAAACTGCTCAATCGAAAGAAAGTTGCAGCTCTGTGTATTGAACGCATACATCAGAAAGAAGTTGTTCAGTATGCTTCTGTCTAGTTTCAATGTGAAGATATTTCATAACCCGCATTGGATGAAATAATCTCAAATATGCACTTGAAGATTCTAGAAAAATACAGTTTCAAACCTGCTTTACCTTGAAGAAGCTTTAACACTGTGAGATGAATACACGCATCAGAAAGATATTTCGCAGAATGTTTCTGTGTAGTTTTTGTGGGAAGATATATCCTTTTTCACCATAGGCCTCAAAGCTCTCCAAATGTCCAGTTGGACATTCTTCAAACAGAGTGTTTCCAAACTACTCAGTAAATAGGTTCAGCTCTGTGTATTGAATGCATACATCAGAAAGAAGTTGCTCAGTATGCTTCTGTCTAGTGTTTAGGTGAAGATATTTCATAACCCGCATTGTACGAAATAATCTCAAATATCCACTTGCAGATTCTGGAAAAAGACTGTTTCAATCCTATTGAGCCTAGAGAAAGCTTTAACTCTGTGAGATGAAGGCACACATCAGAAAGGAATTTCGCAGAATGCTTCTGAGTGGTATTTGTGGGAGGATATAACGTTTTTCACCACAGGCCTCAAAGCAATCAAAATGTCCAGTTGCAGATTGTTCAAAGAGAATGTTTCCAATCTGTTCATTTAATAGAAAGGTTCAGCTCTGTGTATTGAATGCATACATCAGAAAGAAGTTGTTCAGAATGCTTCTGTCTAGTTTTTATGTGAAGATATTTCATAACCAGCATTGGACGAAATAATCTCAAATATCCACCTGCAGATTCTAGAAAAAGACTTTTTCAAACCTGCTGAACCTAGAGAAAGCTTTAGCTCTGTGAGATGAATACACACATCACAAAGAAATTTTGCAGAATGATTTTGTGTAGTTTTTGTCGGAAAATATATCCTTTTTCACCGTAAGCCAGAAAGCACTGCATATGTCCACTTGCAGATCCTTCAAACAGAGTGTTTCCAAACTGCTCGATCAAAAGAAAGGTTCAGTTCTGGGTATTGAATGCATACATCAGAAAGAAGTTGTTCAGAATCCTTCTGTCTAGTTTTTATGTGAAGATATTTCATAACCCGCATTGGACGAAATTATCTCAAATATCCACTTGCAGATTTTAGAAAAAGACTGTTTCAAACCGGCTGAGCCTAGAGAAAGCTTTAACTCTGTGAGATGAATACACACATCACAAAGAAATTTCACAGAATGCTTCTGTGTAGTTTTTTTGCGTAGATATATTCTGTTTAACCATAGGCCTCAAAGCACTCCTAATGTCCACTTGCAAATACTTCAAACAGTGTGTTTCCAAACTGCTCAATCAAAAGAAAGGTTCAGATCAGTATATTGAATGCACCGATTAGAAAGAAGTTGTTCACAATGCTTCTGTTTCGTTTTTATGTGAAGATATTTCATAACTCGCATGCACGAAATAATCTCAAAATCCACTTGCAGATTCTAGAAACAGACTGTTTCAAACCTGCAGAAGCTAGAGAAAGATTTAACTCTGTCAGATGAATACAGACATCACAAAGGAATTTTTGCAGAATCCTTCCGTGTAGTTTTGGTTGGAAGATATATCCTTTTTCACCATAGGCCTCAAAGCCCTCCAAATGTCCACTTGCAGATTCCTCGAACAGAGTGTTTCCAATCTGCTCAATCAAAACAAAGGTTCAGCTCTGTGTACTGAATGCATACATCAGAAAGAAGTGTTTCAGAATGCTTCTGTGTAGTTTTTAGGCGAAGATATTTCATAACCCGCATTGGACGAAATAATCTGACATATCCACTTGCAGATTCTAGAAAAAGACGGTTTCATGCCTGCGGAACCAAGAGAAAGCTTTAACTCTGCGAGATGAATACACACATCACAAAGAAATTTTGCAGAATAATTCCGTGAAGTTTTTGTGGGAAGATATATCCTTTTTCACCATAGGCTCCAAAGCCCTCCAAATGTCCACTTGCAGATTCTACAAACAGAGTGTTTACAAACTGCTCAATCCAAAGGAAGGTTGAGCTCTGTGTATTGAATGCATACCTCAGAAAGAAGCTGTGAAGAATGCTTCTGTCTAGTTTTTATGTGAATATATTTCATAACCCGCATGGGACGAAACAATCTCAAATATCCACTTGCAGATTTTAGAAAAAGACTGTTTCAAACCTGCTGAATGTAGAGAAAGCTTTAACTCTGTCAGATAAATACACACATCACAAAGAAATTTCGCTGAATGCTTCTGTGTAGTTTTTGTGAGTAGATATGTCTTCTTTCACCATAGGCCTCAAATTACTCCCAATATCCACTTGCGGATTCTGCAAAGAGTGTGTTTCCAAACTGCTCAATGAAAAGAAAAGTTCAGCTCTGTGTACTGAATGCATACATAAAAAGAAGTTGTTCAGAATGCTTCTGTCTAGCTTTTATGTGAAGATAATTCATAATATGCATTGGACGAAATAATCTCAAATATCCACTTGCAGATTCTAGAAAAAGACACTTTGAAACCTGCTGAACCTAGAGAAAGCAATAAGTCTGTGAGATGAATACACACACAACAAAGAAATTTCGCAGAATGCTTCTGTGTAGTTTTTGCGGGAAGATATATACTTTTTCACCATGGGCCTCAAAGCACTCCAAATGTCCACTTGCAGAATCTTCAAAGACAGTGTTACAAAACTGCTCAATCAAAAGAAGGGTTCAACTCTGTGTGTTGAATGCACCGATCCCAAAGTAGTTGTTCAGAATGCTTCTGTGTAGTTTTTATGTGAGGATATTTCATAACTCGCATTGGATGAAGTAATCTCAAATATCCACTTGCAGATTCTAGAAAAAGACTGCTTCAAACCTACTGAGCCTAGAGAAACCTTTAACTCTGTGAGGTGAACACACACGTCAAGAGAAATTTCGTAGAATGCTTCTGTGTAGTATTTGTGGTAAGATATATCCTTCTTCACACTAGGCATCAAAGCACTCAAATGTCCACTTGCAGATTTTTCAGAGTGTTTCCAAATTGCTCAATCAAAGGACAGGTTCATTTCTGTGTATTGAATGCATACATCAGAAAGAAGTTGTTCAGAATGCTTCTGTCTAATTTTTATGTGAAGATATTTTGTAACCCACATTGGATGAAATAATCTCAAATACCCACTTGCAGATTGCAGAAATAGACTGTTTCAAACCTGATGAACCTAGAGAAAGCTTTAACACTGTGAGATGAATACACACATCACAAAGAAATTTCGAAGAATATTTCTGTGTAGTTTTAGTGGGAAGTTATATCCTTTTTCACCATATGCCTGAATGCACTCCAAATGTCCACTTGCAGATTCTTTGAGCAGAGTGCTTCCAAACTGCTCAATCAAAAGAAAGTTGCAGCTCTGTGTATTGAACGCATACATCAGAAAGAAGTTGTTCAGTATGCTTCTGTCTAGTTTCAATGTGAAGATATTTCATAACCCGCATTGGATGAAATAATCTCAAATATGCACTTGAAGATTCTAGAAAAATACAGTTTCAAACCTGCTTTACCTAGAAGAAGCTTTAACACTGTGAGATGAATACACGCATCAGAAATATATTTCGCAGAATGTTTCTGTGTAGTTTTTGTGGGAAGATATATCCTTTTTCACCATAGGCCTCAAAGCTCTCCAAATGTCCAGTTGGACATTCTTCAAACAGAGTGTTTCCAAACTACTCAGTAAATAGGTTCAGCTCTGTGTATTGAATGCATACATCAGAAAGAAGTTGCTCAGTATGCTTCTGTCTAGTGTTTAGGTGAAGATATTTCATAACCCGCATTGTACGAAATAATCTCAAATATCCACTTGCAGATTCTGGAAAAAGACTGTTTCAATCCTATTGAGCCTAGAGAAAGCTTTAACTCTGTGAGATGAAGGCACACATCAGAAAGGAATTTCGCAGAATGCTTCTGAGTGGTATTTGTGGGAGGATATAACGTTTTTCACCACAGGCCTCAAAGCAATCAAAATGTCCAGTTGCAGATTGTTCAAAGAGAATGTTTCCAATCTGTTCATTTAATAGAAAGGTTCAGCTCTGTGTATTGAATGCATACATCAGAAAGAAGTTGTTCAGAATGCTTCTGTCTAGTTTTTATGTGAAGATATTTCATAACCAGCATTGGACGAAATAATCTCAAATATCCACCTGCAGATTCTAGAAAAAGACTTTTTCAAACCTGCTGAACCTAGAGAAAGCTTTAGCTCTGTGAGATGAATACACACATCACAAAGAAATTTTGCAGAATGATTTTGTGTAGTTTTTGTCGGAAAATATATCCTTTTTCACCGTAAGCCAGAAAGCACTGCATATGTCCACTTGCAGATCCTTCAAACAGAGTGTTTCCAAACTGCTCGATCAAAAGAAAGGTTCAGCTCTGGGTATTGAATGCATACATCAGAAAGAAGTTGTTCAGAATCCTTCTGTCTAGTTTTTATGTGAAGATATTTCATAACCCGCATTGGACGAAATTCTCTCAAATATCCACTTGCAGATTTTAGAAAAAGACTGTTTCAAACCGGCTGAGCCTAGAGAAAGCTTTAACTCTGTGAGATGAATACACACATCACAAAGAAATTTCACAGAATGCTTCTGTGTAGTTTTTTTGCGTAGATATATTCTGTTTAACCATAGGCCTCAAAGCACTCCTAATGTCCACTTGCAAATACTTCAAACAGTGTGTTTCCAAACTGCTCAATCAAAAGAAAGGTTCAGATCAGTGTATTGAATGCACCGATTAGAAAGAAGTTGTTCACAATGCTTCTGTTTCGTTTTTATGTGAAGATATTTCATAACTCGCATGCACGAAATAATCTCAAAATCCACTTGCAGATTCTAGAAACAGACTGTTTCAAACCTGCAGAAGCTAGAGAAAGATTTAACTCTGTCAGATGAATACAGACATCACAAAGGAATTTTTGCAGAATCCTTCCGTGTAGTTTTGGTTGGAAGATATATCCTTTTTCACCATAGGCCTCAAAGCCCTCCAAATGTCCACTTGCAGATTCCTCGAACAGAGTGTTTCCAATCTGCTCAATCAAAACAAAGGTTCAGCTCTGTGTACTGAATGCATACATCAGAAAGAAGTGTTTCAGAATGCTTCTGTGTAGTTTTTAGGCGAAGATATTTCATAACCCGCATTGGACGAAATAATCTGACATATCCACTTGCAGATTCTAGAAAAAGACGGTTTCATGCCTGCGGAACCAAGAGAAAGCTTTAACTCTGCGAGATGAATACACACATCACAAAGAAATTTTGCAGAATAATTCCGTGAAGTTTTTGTGGGAAGATATATCCTTTTTCACCATAGGCTCCAAAGCCCTCCAAATGTCCACTTGCAGATTCTACAAACAGAGTGTTTACAAACTGCTCAATCCAAAGGAAGGTTGAGCTCTGTGTATTGAATGCATACATCAGAAAGAAGCTGTGAAGAATGCTTCTGTCTAGTTTTTATGTGAATATATTTCATAACCCGCATGGGACGAAACAATCTCAAATATCCACTTGCAGATTTTAGAAAAAGACTGTTTCAAACCTGCTGAATGTAGAGAAAGCTTTAACTCTGTCAGATAAATACACACATCACAAAGAAATTTCGCTGAATGCTTCTGTGTAGTTTTTGTGAGTAGATATGTCTTTTTTCACCATAGGCCTCAAATTACTCCCAATGTCCACTTGCGGATTCTGCAAACAGTGTGTTTCCAAACTGCTCAATGAAAAGAAAAGTTCAGCTCTGTGTACTGAATGCATACATAAAAAGAAGTTGTTCAGAATGCTTCTGTCTAGCTTTTATGTGAAGATAATTCATAATATGCATTGGACGAAATAATCTCAAATATCCACTTGCAGATTCTAGAAAAAGACACTTTGAAACCTGCTGAACCTAGAGAAAGCAATAAGTCTGTGAGATGAATACACACACAACAAAGAAATTTCGCAGAATGCTTCTGTGTAGTTTTTGCGGGAAGATATATACTTTTTCACCATGGGCCTCAAAGCACTCCAAATGTCCACTTGCAGAATCTTCAAAGACAGTGTTACAAAACTGCTCAATCAAAAGAAGGGTTCAACTCTGTGTGTTGAATGCACCGATCCCAAAGTAGTTGTTCAGAATGCTTCTGTGTAGTTTTTATGTGAGGATATTTCATAACTCGCATTGGATGAAGTAATCTCAAATATCCACTTGCAGATTCTAGAAAAAGACTGCTTCAAACCTACTGAGCCTAGAGAAACCTTTAACTCTGTGAGGTGAACACACACGTCAAGAGAAATTTCGTAGAATGCTTCTGTGTAGTATTTGTGGTAAGATATATCCTTCTTCACACTAGGCATCAAAGCACTCAAATGTCCACTTGCAGATTTTTCAGAGTGTTTCCAAATTGCTCAATCAAAGGACAGGTTCATTTCTGTGTATTGAATGCATACATCAGGAAGAAGTTGTTCAGAATACTTCTGTCTAGTTTTTATGTGAAGATATTTTGTAACCCACATTGGATGAAATAATCTCAAATACCCACTTGCAGATTGCAGAAATAGACTGTTTCAAACCTGATGAACCTAGAGAAAGCTTTAACACTGTGAGATGAATACACACATCACAAAGAAATTTCGAAGAATATTTCTGTGTAGTTTTAGTGGGAAGTTATATCCTTTTTCACCATAGGCCTGAATGCACTCCAAATGTCCACTTGCAGATTCTTTGAGCAGAGTGCTTCCAAACTGCTCAATCGAAAGAAAGTTGCAGCTCTGTGTATTGGACGCATACATCAGAAAGAAGTTGTTCAGTATGCTTCTGTCTAGTTTCAATGTGAAGATATTTCATAACCCGCATTGGATGAAATAATCTCAAATATGCACTTGAAGATTCTAGAAAAATACAGTTTCAAACCTGCTTTACCTAGAAGAAGCTTTAACACTGTGAGATGAATACACGCATCAGAAAGATATTTCGCAGAATGTTTCTGTGTAGTTTTTGTGGGAAGATATATCCTTTTTCACCATAGGCCTCAAAGCTCTCCAAATGTCCAGTTGGACATTCTTCAAACAGAGTGTTTCCAAACTACTCAGTAAATAAGTTCAGCTCTGTGTATTGAATGCATACATCAGAAAGAAGTTGCTCAGTATGCTTCTGTCTAGTGTTTAGGTGAAGATATTTCATAACCCGCATTGTACGAAATAATCTCAAATATCCACTTGCAGATTCTGGAAAAAGACTGTTTCAATCCTATTGAGCCTAGAGAAAGCTTTAACTCTGTGAGATGAAGGCACATATCAGAAAGGAATTTCGCAGAATGCTTCTGAGTGGTATTTGTGGGAGGATATAACGTTTTTCACCACAGGCCTCAAAGCAATCAAAATGTCCAGTTGCAGATTGTTCAAAGAGAATGTTTCCAATCTGTTCATTTAATAGAAAGGTTCAGCTCTGTGTATTGAATGCATACATCAGAAAGAAGTTGTTCAGAATCCTTCTGTCTAGTTTTTATGTGAAGATATTTCATAACCAGCATTGGACGAAATTCTCTCAAATATCCACTTGCAGATTTTAGAAAAAGACTGTTTCAAACCGGCTGAGCCTAGAGAAAGCTTTAACTCTGTGAGATGAATACACACATCACAAAGAAATTTCACAGAATGCTTCTGTGTAGTTTTTTTGCGTAGATATATTCTGTTTAACCATAGGCCTCAAAGCACTCCTAATGTCCACTTGCAAATACTTCAAACAGTGTGTTTCCAAACTGCTCAATCAAAAGAAAGGTTCAGATCAGTGTATTGAATGCACCGATTAGAAAGAAGTTGTTCACAATGCTTCTGTTTCGTTTTTATGTGAAGATATTTCATAACTCGCATGCACGAAATAATCTCAAAATCCACTTGCAGATTCTAGAAACAGACTGTTTCAAACCTGCAGAAGCTAGAGAAAGATTTAACTCTGTCAGATGAATACAGACATCACAAAGGAATTTTTGCAGAATCCTTCCATGTAGTTTTGGTTGGAAGATATATCCTTTTTCACCATAGGCCTCAAAGCCCTCCAAATGTCCACTTGCAGATTCCTCGAACAGAGTGTTTCCAATCTGCTCAATCAAAACAAAGGTTCAGCTCTGTGTACTGAATGCATACATCAGAAAGAAGTGTTTCAGAATGCTTCTGTGTAGTTTTTAGGCGAAGATATTTCATAACCCGCATTGGACGAAATAATCTGACATATCCACTTGCAGATTCTAGAAAAAGACGGTTTCATGCCTGCGGAACCAAGAGAAAGCTTTAACTCTGCGAGATGAATACACACATCACAAAGAAATTTTGCAGAATAATTCTGTGAAGTTTTTGTGGGAAGATATATCCTTTTTCACCATAGGCTCCAAAGCCCTCCAAATGTCCACTTGCAGATTCTACAAACAGAGTGTTTACAAACTGCTCAATCCAAAGGAAGGTTGAGCTCTGTGTATTGAATGCATACATCAGAAAGAAGCTGTGAAGAATGCTTCTGTCTAGTTTTTATGTGAATATATTTCATAACCCGCATGGGACGAAACAATCTCAAATATCCACTTGCAGATTTTAGAAAAAGACTGTTTCAAACCTGCTGAATGTAGAGAAAGCTTTAACTCTGTCAGATAAATACACGCATCACAAAGAAATTTCGCTGAATGCTTCTGTGTAGTTTTTGTGAGTAGATATGGCTTCTTTCACCATAGGCCTCAAATTACTCCCAATGTCCACTTGCGGATTCTGCAAACAGTGTGTTTCCAAACTGCTCAATGAAAAGAAAAGTTCAGCTCTGTGTACTGAATGCATACATAAAAAGAAGTTGTTCAGAATGCTTCTGTCTAGCTTTTATGTGAAGATAATTCATAATATGCATTGGACGAAATAATCTCAAATATCCACTTGCAGATTCTAGAAAAAGACACTTTGAAACCTGCTGAACCTAGAGAAAGCAATAAGTCTGTGAGATGAATACACACACAACAAAGAAATTTCGCAGAATGCTTCTGTGTAGTTTTTGCGGGAAGATATATACTTTTTCACCATGGGCCTCAAAGCACTCCAAATGTCCACTTGCAGAATCTTCAAAGACAGTGTTACAAAACTGCTCAATCAAAAGAAGGGTTCAACTCTGTGTGTTGAATGCACCGATCCCAAAGTAGTTGTTCAGAATGCTTCTGTGTAGTTTTTATGTGAGGATATTTCATAACTCGCATTGGATGAAGTAATCTCAAATATCCACTTGCAGATTCTAGAAAAAGACTGCTTCAAACCTACTGAGCCTAGAGAAACCTTTAACTCTGTGAGGTGAACACACACGTCAAGAGAAATTTCGTAGAATGCTTCTGTGTAGTATTTGTGGTAAGATATATCCTTCTTCACACTAGGCATCAAAGCACTCAAATGTCCACTTGCAGATTTTTCAGAGTGTTTCCAAATTGCTCAATCAAAGGACAGGTTCATTTCTGTGTATTGAATGCATACATCAGAAAGAAGTTGTTCAGAATGCTTCTGTCTAGTTTTTATGTGAAGATATTTTGTAACCCACATTGGATGAAATAATCTCAAATACCCACTTGCAGATTGCAGAAATAGACTGTTTCAAACCTGATGAACCTAGAGAAAGCTTTAACACTGTGAGATGAATACACACATCACAAAGAAATTTCGAAGAATATTTCTGTGTAGTTTTAGTGGGAAGTTATATACTTTTTCACCATATGCCTGAATGCACTCCAAATGTCCACTTGCAGATTCTTTGAGCAGAGTGCTTCCAAACTGCTCAATCAAAAGAAAGTTGCAGCTCTGTGTATTGAACGCATACATCAGAAAGAAGTTGTTCAGTATGCTTCTGTCTAGTTTCAATGTGAAGATATTTCATAACCCGCATTGGATGAAATAATCTCAAATATGCACTTGAAGATTCTAGAAAAATACAGTTTCAAACCTGCTTTACCTAGAAGAAGCTTTAACACTGTGAGATGAATACACGCATCAGAAATATATTTCGCAGAATGTTTCTGTGTAGTTTTTGTGGGAAGATATATCCTTTTTCACCATAGGCCTCAAAGCTCTCCAAATGTCCAGTTGGACATTCTTCAAACAGAGTGTTTCCAAACTACTCAGTAAATAGGTTCAGCTCTGTGTATTGAATGCATACATCAGAAAGAAGTTGCTCAGTATGCTTCTGTCTAGTGTTTAGGTGAAGATATTTCATAACCCGCATTGTACGAAATAATCTCAAATATCCACTTGCAGATTCTGGAAAAAGACTGTTTCAATCCTATTGAGCCTAGAGAAAGCTTTAACTCTGTGAGATGAAGGCACACATCAGAAAGGAATTTCGCAGAATGCTTCTGAGTGGTATTTGTGGGAGGATATAACGTTTTTCACCACAGGCCTCAAAGCAATCAAAATGTCCAGTTGCAGATTGTTCAAAGAGAATGTTTCCAATCTGTTCATTTAATAGAAAGGTTCAGCTCTGTGTATTGAATGCATACATCAGAAAGAAGTTGTTCAGAATGCTTCTGTCTAGTTTTTATGTGAAGATATTTCATAACCAGCATTGGACGAAATAATCTCAAATATCCACCTGCAGATTCTAGAAAAAGACTTTTTCAAACCTGCTGAACCTAGAGAAAGCTTTAGCTCTGTGAGATGAATACACACATCACAAAGAAATTTTGCAGAATGATTTTGTGTAGTTTTTGTCGGAAAATATATCCTTTTTCACCGTAAGCCAGAAAGCACTGCATATGTCCACTTGCAGATCCTTCAAACAGAGTGTTTCCAAACTGCTCGATCGAAAGAAAGGTTCAGCTCTGGGTATTGAATGCATACATCAGAAAGAAGTTGTTCAGAATCCTTCTGTCTAGTTTTTATGTGAAGATATTTCGTAACCCGCATTGGACGAAATTATCTCAAATATCCACTTGCAGATTTTAGAAAAAGACTGTTTCAAACCGGCTGAGCCTAGAGAAAGCTTTAACTCTGTGAGATGAATACACACATCACAAAGAAATTTCACAGAATGCTTCTGTGTAGTTTTTTTGCGTAGATATATTCTGTTTAACCATAGGCCTCAAAGCACTCCTAATGTCCACTTGCAAATACTTCAAACAGTGTGTTTCCAAACTGCTCAATCAAAAGAAATGTTCAGATCAGTGTATTGAATGCACCGATTAGAAAGAAGTTGTTCACAATGCTTCTGTTTCGTTTTTATGTGAAGATATTTCATAACTCGCATGCACGAAATAATCTCAAAATCCACTTGCAGATTCTAGAAACAGACTGTTTCAAACCTGCAGAAGCTAGAGAAAGATTTAACTCTGTCAGATGAATACAGACATCACAAAGGAATTTTTGCAGAATCCTTCCGTGTAGTTTTGGTTGGAAGATATATCCTTTTTCACCATAGGCCTCAAAGCCCTCCAAATGTCCACTTGCAGATTCCTCGAACAGAGTGTTTCCAATCTGCTCAATCAAAACAAAGGTTCAGCTCTGTGTACTGAATGCATACATCAGAAAGAAGTGTTTCAGAATGCTTCTGTGTAGTTTTTAGGCGAAGATATTTCATAACCCGCATTGGACGAAATAATCTGACATATCCACTTGCAGATTCTAGAAAAAGACGGTTTCATGCCTGCGGAACCAAGAGAAAGCTTTAACTCTGCGAGATGAATACACACATCACAAAGAAATTTTGCAGAATAATTCCGTGAAGTTTTTGTGGGAAGATATATCCTTTTTCACCATAGGCTCCAAAGCCCTCCAAATGTCCACTTGCAGATTCTACAAACAGAGTGTTTACAAACTGCTCAATCCAAAGGAAGGTTGAGCTCTGTGTATTGAATGCATACATCAGAAAGAAGCTGTGAAGAATGCTTCTGTCTAGTTTTTATGTGAATATATTTCATAACCCGCATGGGACGAAACAATCTCAAATATCCACTTGCAGATTTTAGAAAAAGACTGTTTCAAACCTGCTGAATGTAGAGAAAGCTTTAACTCTGTCAGATAAATACACACATCACAAAGAAATTTCGCTGAATGCTTCTGTGTAGTTTTTGTGAGTAGATATGTCTTTTTTCACCATAGGCCTCAAATTACTCCCAATGTCCACTTGCGGATTCTGCAAACAGTGTGTTTCCAAACTGCTCAATGAAAAGAAAAGTTCAGCTCTGTGTACTGAATGCATACATAAAAAGAAGTTGTTCAGAATGCTTCTGTCTAGCTTTTATGTGAAGATAATTCATAATATGCATTGGACGAAATAATCTCAAATATCCACTTGCAGATTCTAGAAAAAGACACTTTGAAACCTGCTGAACCTAGAGAAAGCAATAAGTCTGTGAGATGAATACACACACAACAAAGAAATTTCGCAGAATGCTTCTGTGTAGTTTTTGCGGGAAGATATATACTTTTTCACCATGGGCCTCAAAGCACTCCAAATGTCCACTTGCAGAATCTTCAAAGACAGTGTTACAAAACTGCTCAATCAAAAGAAGGGTTCAACTCTGTGTGTTGAATGCACCGATCCCAAAGTAGTTGTTCAGAATGCTTCTGTGTAGTTTTTATGTGAGGATATTTCATAACTCGCATTGGATGAAGTAATCTCAAATATCCACTTGCAGATTCTAGAAAAAGACTGCTTCAAACCTACTGAGCCTAGAGAAACCTTTAACTCTGTGAGGTGAACACACACGTCAAGAGAAATTTCGTAGAATGCTTCTGTGTAGTATTTGTGGTAAGATATATCCTTCTTCACACTAGGCATCAAAGCACTCAAATGTCCACTTGCAGATTTTTCAGAGTGTTTCCAAATTGCTCAATCAAAGGACAGGTTCATTTCTGTGTATTGAGTGCATACATCAGGAAGAAGTTGTTCAGAATACTTCTGTCTAGTTTTTATGTGAAGATATTTTGTAACCCACATTGGATGAAATAATCTCAAATACCCACTTGCAGATTGCAGAAATAGACTGTTTCAAACCTGATGAACCTAGAGAAAGCTTTAACACTGTGAGATGAATACACACATCACAAAGAAATTTCGAAGAATATTTCTGTGTAGTTTTAGTGGGAAGTTATATCCTTTTTCACCGTAGGCCTGAATGCACTCCAAATGTCCACTTGCAGATTCTTTGAGCAGAGTGCTTCCAAACTGCTCAATCGAAAGAAAGTTGCAGCTCTGTGTATTGGACGCATACATCAGAAAGAAGTTGTTCAGTATGCTTCTGTCTAGTTTCAATGTGAAGATATTTCATAACCCGCATTGGATGAAATAATCTCAAATATGCACTTGAAGATTCTAGAAAAATACAGTTTCAAACCTGCTTTACCTAGAAGAAGCTTTAACACTGTGAGATGAATACACGCATCAGAAAGATATTTCGCAGAATGTTTCTGTGTAGTTTTTGTGGGAAGATATATCCTTTTTCACCATAGGCCTCAAAGCTCTCCAAATGTCCAGTTGGACATTCTTCAAACAGAGTGTTTCCAAACTACTCAGTAAATAAGTTCAGCTCTGTGTATTGAATGCATACATCAGAAAGAAGTTGCTCAGTATGCTTCTGTCTAGTGTTTAGGTGAAGATATTTCATAACCCGCATTGTACGAAATAATCTCAAATATCCACTTGCAGATTCTGGAAAAAGACTGTTTCAATCCTATTGAGCCTAGAGAAAGCTTTAACTCTGTGAGATGAAGGCACACATCAGAAAGGAATTTCGCAGAATGCTTCTGAGTGGTATTTGTGGGAGGATATAACGTTTTTCACCACAGGCCTCAAAGCAATCAAAATGTCCAGTTGCAGATTGTTCAAAGAGAATGTTTCCAATCTGTTCATTTAATAGAAAGGTTCAGCTCTGTGTATTGAATGCATACATCAGAAAGAAGTTGTTCAGAATGCTTCTGTCTAGTTTTTATGTGAAGATATTTCATAACCAGCATTGGACGAAATAATCTCAAATATCCACCTGCAGATTCTAGAAAAAGACTTTTTCAAACCTGCTGAACCTAGAGAAAGCTTTAGCTCTGTGAGATGAATACACACATCACAAAGAAATTTTGCAGAATGATTTTGTGTAGTTTTTGTCGGAAAATATATCCTTTTTCACCGTAAGCCAGAAAGCACTGCATATGTCCACTTGCAGATCCTTCAAACAGAGTGTTTCCAAACTGCTCGATCAAAAGAAAGGTTCAGTTCTGGGTATTGAATGCATACATCAGAAAGAAGTTGTTCAGAATCCTTCTGTCTAGTTTTTATGTGAAGATATTTCATAACCCGCATTGGACGAAATTCTCTCAAATATCCACTTGCAGATTTTAGAAAAAGACTGTTTCAAACCGGCTGAGCCTAGAGAAAGCTTTAACTCTGTGAGATGAATACACACATCACAAAGAAATTTCACAGAATGCTTCTGTGTAGTTTTTTTGCGTAGATATATTCTGTTTAACCATAGGCCTCAAAGCACTCCTAATGTCCACTTGCAAATACTTCAAACAGTGTGTTTCCAAACTGCTCAATCAAAAGAAAGGTTCAGATCAGTGTATTGAATGCACCGATTAGAAAGAAGTTGTTCACAATGCTTCTGTTTCGTTTTTATGTGAAGATATTTCATAACTCGCATGCACGAAATAATCTCAAAATCCACTTGCAGATTCTAGAAACAGACTGTTTCAAACCTGCAGAAGCTAGAGAAAGATTTAACTCTGTCAGATGAATACAGACATCACAAAGGAATTTTTGCAGAATCCTTCCGTGTAGTTTTGGTTGGAAGATATATCCTTTTTCACCATAGGCCTCAAAGCCCTCCAAATGTCCACTTGCAGATTCCTCGAACAGAGTGTTTCCAATCTGCTCAATCAAAACAAAGGTTCAGCTCTGTGTACTGAATGCATACATCAGAAAGAAGTGTTTCAGAATGCTTCTGTGTAGTTTTTAGGCGAAGATATTTCATAACCCGCATTGGACGAAATAATCTGACATATCCACTTGCAGATTCTAGAAAAAGACGGTTTCATGCCTGCGGAACCAAGAGAAAGCTTTAACTCTGCGAGATGAATACACACATCACAAAGAAATTTTGCAGAATAATTCCGTGAAGTTTTTGTGGGAAGATATATCCTTTTTCACCATAGGCTCCAAAGCCCTCCAAATGTCCACTTGCAGATTCTACAAACAGAGTGTTTACAAACTGCTCAATCCAAAGGAAGGTTGAGCTCTGTGTATTGAATGCATACATCAGAAAGAAGCTGTGAAGAATGCTTCTGTCTAGTTTTTATGTGAATATATTTCATAACCCGCATGGGACGAAACAATCTCAAATATCCACTTGCAGATTTTAGAAAAAGACTGTTTCAAACCTGCTGAATGTAGAGAAAGCTTTAACTCTGTCAGATAAATACACACATCACAAAGAAATTTCGCTGAATGCTTCTGTGTAGTTTTTGTGAGTAGATATGTCTTTTTTCACCATAGGCCTCAAATTACTCCCAATGTCCACTTGCGGATTCTGCAAACAGTGTGTTTCCAAACTGCTCAATGAAAAGAAAAGTTCAGCTCTGTGTACTGAATGCATACATAAAAAGAAGTTGTTCAGAATGCTTCTGTCTAGCTTTTATGTGAAGATAATTCATAATATGCATTGGACGAAATAATCTCAAATATCCACTTGCAGATTCTAGAAAAAGACACTTTGAAACCTGCTGAACCTAGAGAAAGCAATAAGTCTGTGAGATGAATACACACACAACAAAGAAATTTCGCAGAATGCTTCTGTGTAGTTTTTGCGGGAAGATATATACTTTTTCACCATGGGCCTCAAAGCACTCCAAATGTCCACTTGCAGAATCTTCAAAGACAGTGTTACAAAACTGCTCAATCAAAAGAAGGGTTCAACTCTGTGTGTTGAATGCACCGATCCCAAAGTAGTTGTTCAGAATGCTTCTGTGTAGTTTTTATGTGAGGATATTTCATAACTCGCATTGGATGAAGTAATCTCAAATATCCACTTGCAGATTCTAGAAAAAGACTGCTTCAAACCTACTGAGCCTAGAGAAACCTTTAACTCTGTGAGGTGAACACACACGTCAAGAGAAATTTCGTAGAATGCTTCTGTGTAGTATTTGTGGTAAGATATATCCTTCTTCACACTAGGCATCAAAGCACTCAAATGTCCACTTGCAGATTTTTCAGAGTGTTTCCAAATTGCTCAATCAAAGGACAGGTTCATTTCTGTGTATTGAATGCATACATCAGGAAGAAGTTGTTCAGAATACTTCTGTCTAGTTTTTATGTGAAGATATTTTGTAACCCACATTGGATGAAATAATCTCAAATACCCACTTGCAGATTGCAGAAATAGACTGTTTCAAACCTGATGAACCTAGAGAAAGCTTTAACACTGTGAGATGAATACACACATCACAAAGAAATTTCGAAGAATATTTCTGTGTAGTTTTAGTGGGAAGTTATATCCTTTTTCACCATAGGCCTGAATGCACTCCAAATGTCCACTTGCAGATTCTTTGAGCAGAGTGCTTCCAAACTGCTCAATCGAAAGAAAGTTGCAGCTCTGTGTATTGGACGCATACATCAGAAAGAAGTTGTTCAGTATGCTTCTGTCTAGTTTCAATGTGAAGATATTTCATAACCCGCATTGGATGAAATAATCTCAAATATGCACTTGAAGATTCTAGAAAAATACAGTTTCAAACCTGCTTTACCTAGAAGAAGCTTTAACACTGTGAGATGAATACACGCATCAGAAAGATATTTCGCAGAATGTTTCTGTGTAGTTTTTGTGGGAAGATATATCCTTTTTCACCATAGGCCTCAAAGCTCTCCAAATGTCCAGTTGGACATTCTTCAAACAGAGTGTTTCCAAACTACTCAGTAAATAAGTTCAGCTCTGTGTATTGAATGCATACATCAGAAAGAAGTTGCTCAGTATGCTTCTGTCTAGTGTTTAGGTGAAGATATTTCATAACCCGCATTGTACGAAATAATCTCAAATATCCACTTGCAGATTCTGGAAAAAGACTGTTTCAATCCTATTGAGCCTAGAGAAAGCTTTAACTCTGTGAGATGAAGGCACATATCAGAAAGGAATTTCGCAGAATGCTTCTGAGTGGTATTTGTGGGAGGATATAACGTTTTTCACCACAGGCCTCAAAGCAATCAAAATGTCCAGTTGCAGATTGTTCAAAGAGAATGTTTCCAATCTGTTCATTTAATAGAAAGGTTCAGCTCTGTGTATTGAATGCATACATCAGAAAGAAGTTGTTCAGAATGCTTCTGTCTAGTTTTTATGTGAAGATATTTCATAACCAGCATTGGACGAAATAATCTCAAATATCCACCTGCAGATTCTAGAAAAAGACTTTTTCAAACCTGCTGAACCTAGAGAAAGCTTTAGCTCTGTGAGATGAATACACACATCACAAAGAAATTTTGCAGAATGATTTTGTGTAGTTTTTGTCGGAAAATATATCCTTTTTCACCGTAAGCCAGAAAGCACTGCATATGTCCACTTGCAGATCCTTCAAACAGAGTGTTTCCAAACTGCTCGATCAAAAGAAAGGTTCAGTTCTGGGTATTGAATGCATACATCAGAAAGAAGTTGTTCAGAATCCTTCTGTCTAGTTTTTATGTGAAGATATTTCATAACCCGCATTGGACGAAATTCTCTCAAATATCCACTTGCAGATTTTAGAAAAAGACTGTTTCAAACCGGCTGAGCCTAGAGAAAGCTTTAACTCTGTGAGATGAATACACACATCACAAAGAAATTTCACAGAATGCTTCTGTGTAGTTTTTTTGCGTAGATATATTCTGTTTAACCATAGGCCTCAAAGCACTCCTAATGTCCACTTGCAAATACTTCAAACAGTGTGTTTCCAAACTGCTCAATCAAAAGAAAGGTTCAGATCAGTGTATTGAATGCACCGATTAGAAAGAAGTTGTTCACAATGCTTCTGTTTCGTTTTTATGTGAAGATATTTCATAACTCGCATGCACGAAATAATCTCAAAATCCACTTGCAGATTCTAGAAACAGACTGTTTCAAACCTGCAGAAGCTAGAGAAAGATTTAACTCTGTCAGATGAATACAGACATCACAAAGGAATTTTTGCAGAATCCTTCCATGTAGTTTTGGTTGGAAGATATATCCTTTTTCACCATAGGCCTCAAAGCCCTCCAAATGTCCACTTGCAGATTCCTCGAACAGAGTGTTTCCAATCTGCTCAATCAAAACAAAGGTTCAGCTCTGTGTACTGAATGCATACATCAGAAAGAAGTGTTTCAGAATGCTTCTGTGTAGTTTTTAGGCGAAGATATTTCATAACCCGCATTGGACGAAATAATCTGACATATCCACTTGCAGATTCTAGAAAAAGACGGTTTCATGCCTGCGGAACCAAGAGAAAGCTTTAACTCTGCGAGATGAATACACACATCACAAAGAAATTTTGCAGAATAATTCTGTGAAGTTTTTGTGGGAAGATATATCCTTTTTCACCATAGGCTCCAAAGCCCTCCAAATGTCCACTTGCAGATTCTACAAACAGAGTGTTTACAAACTGCTCAATCCAAAGGAAGGTTGAGCTCTGTGTATTGAATGCATACATCAGAAAGAAGCTGTGAAGAATGCTTCTGTCTAGTTTTTATGTGAATATATTTCATAACCCGCATGGGACGAAACAATCTCAAATATCCACTTGCAGATTTTAGAAAAAGACTGTTTCAAACCTGCTGAATGTAGAGAAAGCTTTAACTCTGTCAGATAAATACACGCATCACAAAGAAATTTCGCTGAATGCTTCTGTGTAGTTTTTGTGAGTAGATATGGCTTCTTTCACCATAGGCCTCAAATTACTCCCAATGTCCACTTGCGGATTCTGCAAACAGTGTGTTTCCAAACTGCTCAATGAAAAGAAAAGTTCAGCTCTGTGTACTGAATGCATACATAAAAAGAAGTTGTTCAGAATGCTTCTGTCTAGCTTTTATGTGAAGATAATTCATAATATGCATTGGACGAAATAATCTCAAATATCCACTTGCAGATTCTAGAAAAAGACACTTTGAAACCTGCTGAACCTAGAGAAAGCAATAAGTCTGTGAGATGAATACACACACAACAAAGAAATTTCGCAGAATGCTTCTGTGTAGTTTTTGCGGGAAGATATATACTTTTTCACCATGGGCCTCAAAGCACTCCAAATGTCCACTTGCAGAATCTTCAAAGACAGTGTTACAAAACTGCTCAATCAAAAGAAGGGTTCAACTCTGTGTGTTGAATGCACCGATCCCAAAGTAGTTGTTCAGAATGCTTCTGTGTAGTTTTTATGTGAGGATATTTCATAACTCGCATTGGATGAAGTAATCTCAAATATCCACTTGCAGATTCTAGAAAAAGACTGCTTCAAACCTACTGAGCCTAGAGAAACCTTTAACTCTGTGAGGTGAACACACACGTCAAGAGAAATTTCGTAGAATGCTTCTGTGTAGTATTTGTGGTAAGATATATCCTTCTTCACACTAGGCATCAAAGCACTCAAATGTCCACTTGCAGATTTTTCAGAGTGTTTCCAAATTGCTCAATCAAAGGACAGGTTCATTTCTGTGTATTGAATGCATACATCAGAAAGAAGTTGTTCAGAATGCTTCTGTCTAGTTTTTATGTGAAGATATTTTGTAACCCACATTGGATGAAATAATCTCAAATACCCACTTGCAGATTGCAGAAATAGACTGTTTCAAACCTGATGAACCTAGAGAAAGCTTTAACACTGTGAGATGAATACACACATCACAAAGAAATTTCGAAGAATATTTCTGTGTAGTTTTAGTGGGAAGTTATATACTTTTTCACCATATGCCTGAATGCACTCCAAATGTCCACTTGCAGATTCTTTGAGCAGAGTGCTTCCAAACTGCTCAATCAAAAGAAAGTTGCAGCTCTGTGTATTGAACGCATACATCAGAAAGAAGTTGTTCAGTATGCTTCTGTCTAGTTTCAATGTGAAGATATTTCATAACCCGCATTGGATGAAATAATCTCAAATATGCACTTGAAGATTCTAGAAAAATACAGTTTCAAACCTGCTTTACCTAGAAGAAGCTTTAACACTGTGAGATGAATACACGCATCAGAAATATATTTCGCAGAATGTTTCTGTGTAGTTTTTGTGGGAAGATATATCCTTTTTCACCATAGGCCTCAAAGCTCTCCAAATGTCCAGTTGGACATTCTTCAAACAGAGTGTTTCCAAACTACTCAGTAAATAGGTTCAGCTCTGTGTATTGAATGCATACATCAGAAAGAAGTTGCTCAGTATGCTTCTGTCTAGTGTTTAGGTGAAGATATTTCATAACCCGCATTGTACGAAATAATCTCAAATATCCACTTGCAGATTCTGGAAAAAGACTGTTTCAATCCTATTGAGCCTAGAGAAAGCTTTAACTCTGTGAGATGAAGGCACACATCAGAAAGGAATTTCGCAGAATGCTTCTGAGTGGTATTTGTGGGAGGATATAACGTTTTTCACCACAGGCCTCAAAGCAATCAAAATGTCCAGTTGCAGATTGTTCAAAGAGAATGTTTCCAATCTGTTCATTTAATAGAAAGGTTCAGCTCTGTGTATTGAATGCATACATCAGAAAGAAGTTGTTCAGAATGCTTCTGTCTAG
Source organism: Symphalangus syndactylus (assembly GCF_028878055.3). Lineage (NCBI taxonomy): Eukaryota > Metazoa > Chordata > Mammalia > Primates > Hylobatidae > Symphalangus > Symphalangus syndactylus. The sequence continues at coordinate 47,988,951 of NC_072446.2, forward strand.
TTTTTATGTGAAGATATTTCATAACCAGCATTGGACGAAATAATCTCAAATATCCACCTGCAGATTCTAGAAAAAGACTTTTTCAAACCTGCTGAACCTAGAGAAAGCTTTAGCTCTGTGAGATGAATACACACATCACAAAGAAATTTTGCAGAATGATTTTGTGTAGTTTTTGTCGGAAAATATATCCTTTTTCACCGTAAGCCAGAAAGCACTGCATATGTCCACTTGCAGATCCTTCAAACAGAGTGTTTCCAAACTGCTCGATCGAAAGAAAGGTTCAGCTCTGGGTATTGAATGCATACATCAGAAAGAAGTTGTTCAGAATCCTTCTGTCTAGTTTTTATGTGAAGATATTTCGTAACCCGCATTGGACGAAATTATCTCAAATATCCACTTGCAGATTTTAGAAAAAGACTGTTTCAAACCGGCTGAGCCTAGAGAAAGCTTTAACTCTGTGAGATGAATACACACATCACAAAGAAATTTCACAGAATGCTTCTGTGTAGTTTTTTTGCGTAGATATATTCTGTTTAACCATAGGCCTCAAAGCACTCCTAATGTCCACTTGCAAATACTTCAAACAGTGTGTTTCCAAACTGCTCAATCAAAAGAAATGTTCAGATCAGTGTATTGAATGCACCGATTAGAAAGAAGTTGTTCACAATGCTTCTGTTTCGTTTTTATGTGAAGATATTTCATAACTCGCATGCACGAAATAATCTCAAAATCCACTTGCAGATTCTAGAAACAGACTGTTTCAAACCTGCAGAAGCTAGAGAAAGATTTAACTCTGTCAGATGAATACAGACATCACAAAGGAATTTTTGCAGAATCCTTCCGTGTAGTTTTGGTTGGAAGATATATCCTTTTTCACCATAGGCCTCAAAGCCCTCCAAATGTCCACTTGCAGATTCCTCGAACAGAGTGTTTCCAATCTGCTCAATCAAAACAAAGGTTCAGCTCTGTGTACTGAATGCATACATCAGAAAGAAGTGTTTCAGAATGCTTCTGTGTAGTTTTTAGGCGAAGATATTTCATAACCCGCATTGGACGAAATAATCTGACATATCCACTTGCAGATTCTAGAAAAAGACGGTTTCATGCCTGCGGAACCAAGAGAAAGCTTTAACTCTGCGAGATGAATACACACATCACAAAGAAATTTTGCAGAATAATTCCGTGAAGTTTTTGTGGGAAGATATATCCTTTTTCACCATAGGCTCCAAAGCCCTCCAAATGTCCACTTGCAGATTCTACAAACAGAGTGTTTACAAACTGCTCAATCCAAAGGAAGGTTGAGCTCTGTGTATTGAATGCATACATCAGAAAGAAGCTGTGAAGAATGCTTCTGTCTAGTTTTTATGTGAATATATTTCATAACCCGCATGGGACGAAACAATCTCAAATATCCACTTGCAGATTTTAGAAAAAGACTGTTTCAAACCTGCTGAATGTAGAGAAAGCTTTAACTCTGTCAGATAAATACACACATCACAAAGAAATTTCGCTGAATGCTTCTGTGTAGTTTTTGTGAGTAGATATGTCTTTTTTCACCATAGGCCTCAAATTACTCCCAATGTCCACTTGCGGATTCTGCAAACAGTGTGTTTCCAAACTGCTCAATGAAAAGAAAAGTTCAGCTCTGTGTACTGAATGCATACATAAAAAGAAGTTGTTCAGAATGCTTCTGTCTAGCTTTTATGTGAAGATAATTCATAATATGCATTGGACGAAATAATCTCAAATATCCACTTGCAGATTCTAGAAAAAGACACTTTGAAACCTGCTGAACCTAGAGAAAGCAATAAGTCTGTGAGATGAATACACACACAACAAAGAAATTTCGCAGAATGCTTCTGTGTAGTTTTTGCGGGAAGATATATACTTTTTCACCATGGGCCTCAAAGCACTCCAAATGTCCACTTGCAGAATCTTCAAAGACAGTGTTACAAAACTGCTCAATCAAAAGAAGGGTTCAACTCTGTGTGTTGAATGCACCGATCCCAAAGTAGTTGTTCAGAATGCTTCTGTGTAGTTTTTATGTGAGGATATTTCATAACTCGCATTGGATGAAGTAATCTCAAATATCCACTTGCAGATTCTAGAAAAAGACTGCTTCAAACCTACTGAGCCTAGAGAAACCTTTAACTCTGTGAGGTGAACACACACGTCAAGAGAAATTTCGTAGAATGCTTCTGTGTAGTATTTGTGGTAAGATATATCCTTCTTCACACTAGGCATCAAAGCACTCAAATGTCCACTTGCAGATTTTTCAGAGTGTTTCCAAATTGCTCAATCAAAGGACAGGTTCATTTCTGTGTATTGAGTGCATACATCAGGAAGAAGTTGTTCAGAATACTTCTGTCTAGTTTTTATGTGAAGATATTTTGTAACCCACATTGGATGAAATAATCTCAAATACCCACTTGCAGATTGCAGAAATAGACTGTTTCAAACCTGATGAACCTAGAGAAAGCTTTAACACTGTGAGATGAATACACACATCACAAAGAAATTTCGAAGAATATTTCTGTGTAGTTTTAGTGGGAAGTTATATCCTTTTTCACCGTAGGCCTGAATGCACTCCAAATGTCCACTTGCAGATTCTTTGAGCAGAGTGCTTCCAAACTGCTCAATCGAAAGAAAGTTGCAGCTCTGTGTATTGGACGCATACATCAGAAAGAAGTTGTTCAGTATGCTTCTGTCTAGTTTCAATGTGAAGATATTTCATAACCCGCATTGGATGAAATAATCTCAAATATGCACTTGAAGATTCTAGAAAAATACAGTTTCAAACCTGCTTTACCTAGAAGAAGCTTTAACACTGTGAGATGAATACACGCATCAGAAAGATATTTCGCAGAATGTTTCTGTGTAGTTTTTGTGGGAAGATATATCCTTTTTCACCATAGGCCTCAAAGCTCTCCAAATGTCCAGTTGGACATTCTTCAAACAGAGTGTTTCCAAACTACTCAGTAAATAAGTTCAGCTCTGTGTATTGAATGCATACATCAGAAAGAAGTTGCTCAGTATGCTTCTGTCTAGTGTTTAGGTGAAGATATTTCATAACCCGCATTGTACGAAATAATCTCAAATATCCACTTGCAGATTCTGGAAAAAGACTGTTTCAATCCTATTGAGCCTAGAGAAAGCTTTAACTCTGTGAGATGAAGGCACACATCAGAAAGGAATTTCGCAGAATGCTTCTGAGTGGTATTTGTGGGAGGATATAACGTTTTTCACCACAGGCCTCAAAGCAATCAAAATGTCCAGTTGCAGATTGTTCAAAGAGAATGTTTCCAATCTGTTCATTTAATAGAAAGGTTCAGCTCTGTGTATTGAATGCATACATCAGAAAGAAGTTGTTCAGAATGCTTCTGTCTAGTTTTTATGTGAAGATATTTCATAACCAGCATTGGACGAAATAATCTCAAATATCCACCTGCAGATTCTAGAAAAAGACTTTTTCAAACCTGCTGAACCTAGAGAAAGCTTTAGCTCTGTGAGATGAATACACACATCACAAAGAAATTTTGCAGAATGATTTTGTGTAGTTTTTGTCGGAAAATATATCCTTTTTCACCGTAAGCCAGAAAGCACTGCATATGTCCACTTGCAGATCCTTCAAACAGAGTGTTTCCAAACTGCTCGATCAAAAGAAAGGTTCAGTTCTGGGTATTGAATGCATACATCAGAAAGAAGTTGTTCAGAATCCTTCTGTCTAGTTTTTATGTGAAGATATTTCATAACCCGCATTGGACGAAATTCTCTCAAATATCCACTTGCAGATTTTAGAAAAAGACTGTTTCAAACCGGCTGAGCCTAGAGAAAGCTTTAACTCTGTGAGATGAATACACACATCACAAAGAAATTTCACAGAATGCTTCTGTGTAGTTTTTTTGCGTAGATATATTCTGTTTAACCATAGGCCTCAAAGCACTCCTAATGTCCACTTGCAAATACTTCAAACAGTGTGTTTCCAAACTGCTCAATCAAAAGAAAGGTTCAGATCAGTGTATTGAATGCACCGATTAGAAAGAAGTTGTTCACAATGCTTCTGTTTCGTTTTTATGTGAAGATATTTCATAACTCGCATGCACGAAATAATCTCAAAATCCACTTGCAGATTCTAGAAACAGACTGTTTCAAACCTGCAGAAGCTAGAGAAAGATTTAACTCTGTCAGATGAATACAGACATCACAAAGGAATTTTTGCAGAATCCTTCCGTGTAGTTTTGGTTGGAAGATATATCCTTTTTCACCATAGGCCTCAAAGCCCTCCAAATGTCCACTTGCAGATTCCTCGAACAGAGTGTTTCCAATCTGCTCAATCAAAACAAAGGTTCAGCTCTGTGTACTGAATGCATACATCAGAAAGAAGTGTTTCAGAATGCTTCTGTGTAGTTTTTAGGCGAAGATATTTCATAACCCGCATTGGACGAAATAATCTGACATATCCACTTGCAGATTCTAGAAAAAGACGGTTTCATGCCTGCGGAACCAAGAGAAAGCTTTAACTCTGCGAGATGAATACACACATCACAAAGAAATTTTGCAGAATAATTCTGTGAAGTTTTTGTGGGAAGATATATCCTTTTTCACCATAGGCTACAAAGCCCTCCAAATGTCCACTTGCAGATTCTACAAACAGAGTGTTTACAAACTGCTCAATCCAAAGGAAGGTTGAGCTCTGTGTATTGAATGCATACATCAGAAAGAAGCTGTGAAGAATGCTTCTGTCTAGTTTTTATGTGAATATATTTCATAACCCGCATGGGACGAAACAATCTCAAATATCCACTTGCAGATTTTAGAAAAAGACTGTTTCAAACCTGCTGAATGTAGAGAAAGCTTTAACTCTGTCAGATAAATACACACATCACAAAGAAATTTCGCTGAATGCTTCTGTGTAGTTTTTGTGAGTAGATATGTCTTCTTTCACCATAGGCCTCAAATTACTCCCAATGTCCACTTGCGGATTCTGCAAACAGTGTGTTTCCAAACTGCTCAATGAAAAGAAAAGTTCAGCTCTGTGTACTGAATGCATACATAAAAAGAAGTTGTTCAGAATGCTTCTGTCTAGCTTTTATGTGAAGATAATTCATAATATGCATTGGACGAAATAATCTCAAATATCCACTTGCAGATTCTAGAAAAAGACACTTTGAAACCTGCTGAACCTAGAGAAAGCAATAAGTCTGTGAGATGAATACACACACAACAAAGAAATTTCGCAGAATGCTTCTGTGTAGTTTTTGCGGGAAGATATATACTTTTTCACCATGGGCCTCAAAGCACTCCAAATGTCCACTTGCAGAATCTTCAAAGACAGTGTTACAAAACTGCTCAATCAAAAGAAGGGTTCAACTCTGTGTGTTGAATGCACCGATCCCAAAGTAGTTGTTCAGAATGCTTCTGTGTAGTTTTTATGTGAGGATATTTCATAACTCGCATTGGATGAAGTAATCTCAAATATCCACTTGCAGATTCTAGAAAAAGACTGCTTCAAACCTACTGAGCCTAGAGAAACCTTTAACTCTGTGAGGTGAACACACACGTCAAGAGAAATTTCGTAGAATGCTTCTGTGTAGTATTTGTGGTAAGATATATCCTTCTTCACACTAGGCATCAAAGCACTCAAATGTCCACTTGCAGATTTTTCAGAGTGTTTCCAAATTGCTCAATCAAAGGACAGGTTCATTTCTGTGTATTGAATGCATACATCAGAAAGAAGTTGTTCAGAATGCTTCTGTCTAGTTTTTATGTGAAGATATTTTGTAACCCACATTGGATGAAATAATCTCAAATACCCACTTGCAGATTGCAGAAATAGACTGTTTCAAACCTGATGAACCTAGAGAAAGCTTTAACACTGTGAGATGAATACACACATCACAAAGAAATTTCGAAGAATATTTCTGTGTAGTTTTAGTGGGAAGTTATATACTTTTTCACCATATGCCTGAATGCACTCCAAATGTCCACTTGCAGATTCTTTGAGCAGAGTGCTTCCAAACTGCTCAATCAAAAGAAAGTTGCAGCTCTGTGTATTGAACGCATACATCAGAAAGAAGTTGTTCAGTATGCTTCTGTCTAGTTTCAATGTGAAGATATTTCATAACCCGCATTGGATGAAATAATCTCAAATATGCACTTGAAGATTCTAGAAAAATACAGTTTCAAACCTGCTTTACCTAGAAGAAGCTTTAACACTGTGAGATGAATACACGCATCAGAAATATATTTCGCAGAATGTTTCTGTGTAGTTTTTGTGGGAAGATATATCCTTTTTCACCATAGGCCTCAAAGCTCTCCAAATGTCCAGTTGGACATTCTTCAAACAGAGTGTTTCCAAACTACTCAGTAAATAGGTTCAGCTCTGTGTATTGAATGCATACATCAGAAAGAAGTTGCTCAGTATGCTTCTGTCTAGTGTTTAGGTGAAGATATTTCATAACCCGCATTGTACGAAATAATCTCAAATATCCACTTGCAGATTCTGGAAAAAGACTGTTTCAATCCTATTGAGCCTAGAGAAAGCTTTAACTCTGTGAGATGAAGGCACACATCAGAAAGGAATTTCGCAGAATGCTTCTGAGTGGTATTTGTGGGAGGATATAACGTTTTTCACCACAGGCCTCAAAGCAATCAAAATGTCCAGTTGCAGATTGTTCAAAGAGAATGTTTCCAATCTGTTCATTTAATAGAAAGGTTCAGCTCTGTGTATTGAATGCATACATCAGAAAGAAGTTGTTCAGAATGCTTCTGTCTAGTTTTTATGTGAAGATATTTCATAACCAGCATTGGACGAAATAATCTCAAATATCCACCTGCAGATTCTAGAAAAAGACTTTTTCAAACCTGCTGAACCTAGAGAAAGCTTTAGCTCTGTGAGATGAATACACACATCACAAAGAAATTTTGCAGAATGATTTTGTGTAGTTTTTGTCGGAAAATATATCCTTTTTCACCGTAAGCCAGAAAGCACTGCATATGTCCACTTGCAGATCCTTCAAACAGAGTGTTTCCAAACTGCTCGATCGAAAGAAAGGTTCAGCTCTGGGTATTGAATGCATACATCAGAAAGAAGTTGTTCAGAATCCTTCTGTCTAGTTTTTATGTGAAGATATTTCGTAACCCGCATTGGACGAAATTATCTCAAATATCCACTTGCAGATTTTAGAAAAAGACTGTTTCAAACCGGCTGAGCCTAGAGAAAGCTTTAACTCTGTGAGATGAATACACACATCACAAAGAAATTTCACAGAATGCTTCTGTGTAGTTTTTTTGCGTAGATATATTCTGTTTAACCATAGGCCTCAAAGCACTCCTAATGTCCACTTGCAAATACTTCAAACAGTGTGTTTCCAAACTGCTCAATCAAAAGAAATGTTCAGATCAGTGTATTGAATGCACCGATTAGAAAGAAGTTGTTCACAATGCTTCCGTTTCGTTTTTATGTGAAGATATTTCATAACTCGCATGCACGAAATAATCTCAAAATCCACTTGCAGATTCTAGAAACAGACTGTTTCAAACCTGCAGAAGCTAGAGAAAGATTTAACTCTGTCAGATGAATACAGACATCACAAAGGAATTTTTGCAGAATCCTTCCGTGTAGTTTTGGTTGGAAGATATATCCTTTTTCACCATAGGCCTCAAAGCCCTCCAAATGTCCACTTGCAGATTCCTCGAACAGAGTGTTTCCAATCTGCTCAATCAAAACAAAGGTTCAGCTCTGTGTACTGAATGCATACATCAGAAAGAAGTGTTTCAGAATGCTTCTGTGTAGTTTTTAGGCGAAGATATTTCATAACCCGCATTGGACGAAATAATCTGACATATCCACTTGCAGATTCTAGAAAAAGACGGTTTCATGCCTGCGGAACCAAGAGAAAGCTTTAACTCTGCGAGATGAATACACACATCACAAAGAAATTTTGCAGAATAATTCCGTGAAGTTTTTGTGGGAAGATATATCCTTTTTCACCATAGGCTCCAAAGCGCTCCAAATGTCCACTTGCAGATTCTACAAACAGAGTGTTTACAAACTGCTCAATCCAAAGGAAGGTTGAGCTCTGTGTATTGAATGCATACATCAGAAAGAAGCTGTGAAGAATGCTTCTGTCTAGTTTTTATGTGAATATATTTCATAACCCGCATGGGACGAAACAATCTCAAATATCCACTTGCAGATTTTAGAAAAAGACTGTTTCAAACCTGCCGAATGTAGAGAAAGCTTTAACTCTGTCAGATAAATACACACATCACAAAGAAATTTCGCTGAATGCTTCTGTGTAGTTTTTGTGAGTAGATATGTCTTTTTTCACCATAGGCCTCAAATTACTCCCAATGTCCACTTGCGGATTCTGCAAACAGTGTGTTTCCAAACTGCTCAATGAAAAGAAAAGTTCAGCTCTGTGTACTGAATGCATACATAAAAAGAAGTTGTTCAGAATGCTTCTGTCTAGCTTTTATGTGAAGATAATTCATAATATGCATTGGACGAAATAATCTCAAATATCCACTTGCAGATTCTAGAAAAAGACACTTTGAAACCTGCTGAACCTAGAGAAAGCAATAAGTCTGTGAGATGAATACACACACAACAAAGAAATTTCGCAGAATGCTTCTGTGTAGTTTTTGCGGGAAGATATATACTTTTTCACCATGGGCCTCAAAGCACTCCAAATGTCCACTTGCAGAATCTTCAAAGACAGTGTTACAAAACTGCTCAATCAAAAGAAGGGTTCAACTCTGTGTGTTGAATGCACCGATCCCAAAGTAGTTGTTCAGAATGCTTCTGTGTAGTTTTTATGTGAGGATATTTCATAACTCGCATTGGATGAAGTAATCTCAAATATCCACTTGCAGATTCTAGAAAAAGACTGCTTCAAACCTACTGAGCCTAGAGAAACCTTTAACTCTGTGAGGTGAACACACACGTCAAGAGAAATTTCGTAGAATGCTTCTGTGTAGTATTTGTGGTAAGATATATCCTTCTTCACCCTAGGCATCAAAGCACTCAAATGTCCACTTGCAGATTTTTCAGAGTGTTTCCAAATTGCTCAATCAAAGGACAGGTTCATTTCTGTGTATTGAATGCATACATCAGAAAGAAGTTGTTCAGAATGCTTCTGTCTGGTTTTTATGTGAAGATATTTTGTAACCCACATTGGATGAAATAATCTCAAATACCCACTTGCAGATTGCAGAAATAGACTGTTTCAAACCTGATGAACCTAGAGAAAGCTTTAACACTGTGAGATGAATACACACATCACAAAGAAATTTCGAAGAATATCTCTGTGTGGTTTTTGTGGGAAGTTATATCCTTTTTCACCGTAGGCCTGAATGCACTCCAAATGTCCACTTGCAGATTCTTCGAGCAGAGTGCTTCCAAACTGCTCAATCAAAAGAAAGTTGCAGCTCTGTGTATTGAACGCATACATCAGAAAGAAGTTGTTCAGTATGCTTCTGTCTAGTTTCAATGTGAAGATATTTCATAACCCGCATTGGATGAAATAATCTCAAATATGCACTTGAAGATTCTAGAAAAATACAGTTTCAAACCTGCTTTACCTAGAAGAAGCTTTAACACTGTGAGATGAATACACGCATCAGAAAGAAATTTCGCAGAATGTTTCTGTGTAGTTTTTGTGGGAAGATATATCCTTTTTCACCATAGGCCTCAAAGCTCTCCAAACGTCCAGTTGGACATTCTTCAAACAGAGTGTTTCCAAACTACTCAGTAAATAGGTTCAGCTCTGTGTATTGAATGCATACATCAGAAAGAAGTTGCTCAGTATGCTTCTGTCTAGTGTTTATGTGAAGATATTTCATAACCCGCATTGTACGAAATAATCTCAAATATCCACTTGCAGATTCTGGAAAAAGACTGTTTCAAACCTATTGAGCCTAGAGAAAGCTTTAACTCTGTGAGATGAAGGCACACATCAGAAAGGAATTTCGCAGAATGCTTCTGAGTGGTATTTGTGGGAAGATATAACGTTTTTCACCACAGGCCCCAAAGCAATCAAAACGTCCATGTGCAGATTGTTCAAAGAGAATGTTTCCAATCTGTTCATTTAATAGAAAGGTTCAGCTCTGTGTATTGAATGCATACATCAGAAAGAAGTTGTTCAGAATGCTTCTGTCTAGTTTTTATGTGAAGATATTTCATAACCAGCATTGGACGAAATAATCTCAAATATCCACCTGCAGATTCTAGAAAAAGACTTTTTCAAACCTGCTGAACCTAGAGAAAGCTTTAGCTCTGTGAGATGAATACACACATCACAAAGAAATTTTGCAGAATGATTTTGTGTAGTTTTTGTCGGAAAATATATCCTTTTTCTCCGTAAGCCAGAAAGCACTGCATATGTCCACTTGCAGATCCTTCAAACAGAGTGTTTCCAAACTGCTCGATCAAAAGAAAGGTTCAGCTCTGGGTATTGAATGCATACATCAGAAAGAAGTTGTTCAGAATCCTTCTGTCTAGTTTTTATGTGAAGATATTTCATAACCCGCATTGGACGAAATTCTCTCAAATATCCACTTGCAGATTTTAGAAAAAGACTGTTTCAAACCGGCTGAGCCTAGAGAAAGCTTTAACTCTGTGAGATGAATACACACATCACAAAGAAATTTCACAGAATGCTTCTGTGTAGTTTTTTTGCGTAGATATATTCTGTTTAACCATAGGCCTCAAAGCACTCCTAATGTCCACTTGCAAATACTTCAAACAGTGTGTTTCCAAACTGCTCAATCAAAAGAAAGGTTCAGATCAGTGTATTGAATGCACCGATTAGAAAGAAGTTGTTCACAATGCTTCTGTTTCGTTTTTATGTGAAGATATTTCATAACTCGCATGCACGAAATAATCTCAAAATCCACTTGCAGATTCTAGAAACAGACAGTTTCAAACCTGCAGAAGCTAGAGAAAGATTTAACTCTGTCAGATGAATACAGACATCACAAAGGAATTTTTGCAGAATCCTTCCGTGTAGTTTTGGTTGGAAGATATATCCTTTTTCACCATAGGCCTCAAAGCCCTCCAAATGTCCACTTGCAGATTCCTCGAACAGAGTGTTTCCAATCTGCTCAATCAAAACAAAGGTTCAGCTCTGTGTACTGAATGCATACATCAGAAAGAAGTGTTTCAGAATGCTTCTGTGTAGTTTTTAGGCGAAGATATTTCATAACCCGCATTGGACGAAATAATCTGACATATCCACTTGCAGATTCTAGAAAAAGACGGTTTCATGCCTGCGGAACCAAGAGAAAGCTTTAACTCTGCGAGATGAATACACACATCACAAAGAAATTTTGCAGAATAATTCCGTGAAGTTTTTGTGGGAAGATATATCCTTTTTCACCATAGGCTCCAAAGCCCTCCAAATGTCCACTTGCAGATTCTACAAACAGAGTGTTTACAAACTGCTCAATCCAAAGGAAGGTTGAGCTCTGTGTATTGAATGCATACATCAGAAAGAAGCTGTGAAGAATGCTTCTGTCTAGTTTTTATGTGAATATATTTCATAACCCGCATGGGACGAAACAATCTCAAATATCCACTTGCAGATTTTAGAAAAAGACTGTTTCAAACCTGCTGAATGTAGAGAAAGCTTTAACTCTGTCAGATAAATACACACATCACAAAGAAATTTCGCTGAATGCTTCTGTGTAGTTTTTGTGAGTAGATATGTCTTTTTTCACCATAGGCCTCAAATTACTCCCAATGTCCACTTGCGGATTCTGCAAACTGTGTGTTTCCAAACTGCTCAATGAAAAGAAAAGTTCAGCTCTGTGTACTGAATGCATACATAAAAAGAAGTTGTTCAGAATGCTTCTGTCTAGCTTTTATGTGAAGATAATTCATAATATGCATTGGACGAAATAATCTCAAATATCCACTTGCAGATTCTAGAAAAAGACACTTTGAAACCTGCTGAACCTAGAGAAAGCAATAAGTCTGTGAGATGAATACACACACAACAAAGAAATTTCGCAGAATGCTTCTGTGTAGTTTTTGCGGGAAGATATATACTTTTTCACCATGGGCCTCAAAGCACTCCAAATGTCCACTTGCAGAATCTTCAAAGACAGTGTTACAAAACTGCTCAATCAAAAGAAGGGTTCAACTCTGTGTGTTGAATGCACCGATCCCAAAGTAGTTGTTCAGAATGCTTCTGTGTAGTTTTTATGTGAGGATATTTCATAACTCGCATTGGATGAAGTAATCTCAAATATCCACTTGCAGATTCTAGAAAAAGACTGCTTCAAACCTACTGAGCCTAGAGAAACCTTTAACTCTGTGAGGTGAACACACACGTCAAGAGAAATTTCGTAGAATGCTTCTGTGTAGTATTTGTGGTAAGATATATCCTTCTTCACCCTAGGCATCAAAGCACTCAAATGTCCACTTGCAGATTTTTCAGAGTGTTTCCAAATTGCTCAATCAAAGGACAGGTTCATTTCTGTGTATTGAATGCATACATCAGAAAGAAGTTGTTCAGAATGCTTCTGTCTGGTTTTTATGTGAAGATATTTTGTAATCCACATTGGATGAAATAATCTCAAATACCCACTTGCAGATTGCAGAAATAGACTGTTTCAAACCTGATGAACCTAGAGAAAGCTTTAACACTGTGAGATGAATACACACATCACAAAGAAATTTCGAAGAATATCTCTGTGTAGTTTTTGTGGGAAGTTATATCCTTTTTCACCGTAGGCCTGAATGCACTCCAAATGTCCACTTGCAGATTCTTCGAGCAGAGTGCTTCCAAACTGCTCAATCAAAAGAAAGTTGCAGCTCTGTGTATTGAACGCATACATCAGAAAGAAGTTGTTCAGTATGCTTCTGTCTAGTTTCAATGTGAAGATATTTCATAACCCGCATTGGATGAAATAATCTCAAATATGCACTTGAGGAATCTAGAAAAATACAGTTTCAAACCTGCTTTACCTAGAAGAAGCTTTAACACTGTGAGATGAATACACGCATCAGAAAGAAATTTCGCAGAATGTTTCTGTGTAGTTTTTGTGGGAAGATATATCCTTTTTCACCATAGGCCTCAAAGCTCTCCAAATGTCCAGTTGGACATTCTTCAAACAGAGTGTTTCCAAACTACTCAGTAAATAGGTTCAGCTCTGTGTATTGAATGCATACATCAGAAAGAAGTTGCTCAGTATGCTTCTGTCTAGTGTTTATGTGAAGATATTTCATAACCCGCATTGTACGAAATAATCTCAAATATCCACTTGCAGATTCTGGAAAAAGACTGTTTCAAACCTATTGAGCCTAGAGAAAGCTTAACTCTGTGAGATGAAGGCACACATCAGAAAGGAATTTCGCAGAATGCTTCTGAGTGGTATTTGTGGGAAGATATAACGTTTTTCACCACAGGCCCCAAAGCAATCAAAACGTCCATGTGCAGATTTTTCAAAGAGAATGTTTCCAATCTGTTCATTTAATAGAAAGGTTCAGCTCTGTGTATTGAATGCATACATCAGAAAGAAGTTGTTCAGAATGCTTCTGTCTAGTTTTTATGTGAAGATATTTCATAACCAGCATTGGACGAAATAATCTCAAATATCCACCTGCAGATTCTAGAAAAAGACTTTTTCAAACCTGCTGAACCTAGAGAAAGCTTTAGCTCTGTGAGATGAATACACACATCACAAAGAAATTTTGCAGAATGATTTTGTGTAGTTTTTGTCGGAAAATATATCCTTTTTCACCGTAAGCCAGAAAGCACTGCATATGTCCACTTGCAGATCCTTCAAACAGAGTGTTTCCAAACTGCTCGATCAAAAGAAAGGTTCAGCTCTGGGTATTGAATGCATACATCAGAAAGAAGTTGTTCAGAATCCTTCTGTCTAGTTTTTATGTGAAGATATTTCATAACCCGCATTGGACGAAATTCTCTCAAATATCCACTTGCAGATTTTAGAAAAAGACTGTTTCAAACCGGCTGAGCCTAGAGAAAGCTTTAACTCTGTGAGATGAATACACACATCACAAAGAAATTTCACAGAATGCTTCTGTGTAGTTTTTTTGCGTAGATATATTCTGTTTAACCATAGGCCTCAAAGCACTCCTAATGTCCACTTGCAAATACTTCAAACAGTGTGTTTCCAAACTGCTCAATCAAAAGAAAGGTTCAGATCAGTGTATTGAATGCACCGATTAGAAAGAAGTTGTTCACAATGCTTCTGTTTCGTTTTTATGTGAAGATATTTCATAACTCGCATGCACGAAATAATCTCAAAATCCACTTGCAGATTCTAGAAACAGACTGTTTCAAACCTGCAGAAGCTAGAGAAAGATTTAACTCTGTCAGATGAATACAGACATCACAAAGGAATTTTTGCAGAATCCTTCCGTGTAGTTTTGGTTGGAAGATATATCCTTTTTCACCGTAGGCCTCAAAGCCCTCCAAATGTCCACTTGCAGATTCCTCGAACAGAGTGTTTCCAATCTGCTCAATCAAAACAAAGGTTCAGCTCTGTGTACTGAATGCATACATCAGAAAGAAGTGTTTCAGAATGCTTCTGTGTAGTTTTTAGGCGAAGATATTTCATAACCCGCATTGGACGAAATAATCTGACATATCCACTTGCAGATTCTAGAAAAAGACGGTTTCATGCCTGCGGAACCAAGAGAAAGCTTTAACTCTGCGAGATGAATACACACATCACAAAGAAATTTTGCAGAATAATTCCGTGAAGTTTTTGTGGGAAGATATATCCTTTTTCACCATAGGCTCCAAAGCCCTCCAAATGTCCACTTGCAGATTCTACAAACAGAGTGTTTACAAACTGCTCAATCCAAAGGAAGGTTGAGCTCTGTGTATTGAATGCATACATCAGAAAGAAGCTGTGAAGAATGCTTCTGTCTAGTTTTTATGTGAATATATTTCATAACCCGCATGGGACGAAACAATCTCAAATATCCACTTGCAGATTTTAGAAAAAGACTGTTTCAAACCTGCTGAATGTAGAGAAAGCTTTAACTCTGTCAGATAAATACACACATCACAAAGAAATTTCGCTGAATGCTTCTGTGTAGTTTTTGTGAGTAGATATGTCTTTTTTCACCATAGGCCTCAAATTACTCCCAATGTCCACTTGCGGATTCTGCAAACTGTGTGTTTCCAAACTGCTCAATGAAAAGAAAAGTTCAGCTCTGTGTACTGAATGCATACATAAAAAGAAGTTGTTCAGAATGCTTCTGTCTAGCTTTTATGTGAAGATAATTCATAATATGCATTGGACGAAATAATCTCAAATATCCACTTGCAGATTCTAGAAAAAGACACTTTGAAACCTGCTGAACCTAGAGAAAGCAATAAGTCTGTGAGATGAATACACACACAACAAAGAAATTTCGCAGAATGCTTCTGTGTAGTTTTTGCGGGAAGATATATACTTTTTCACCATGGGCCTCAAAGCACTCCAAATGTCCACTTGCAGAATCTTCAAAGACAGTGTTACAAAACTGCTCAATCAAAAGAAGGGTTCAACTCTGTGTGTTGAATGCACCGATCCCAAAGTAGTTGTTCAGAATGCTTCTGTGTAGTTTTTATGTGAGGATATTTCATAACTCGCATTGGATGAAGTAATCTCAAATATCCACTTGCAGATTCTAGAAAAAGACTGCTTCAAACCTACTGAGCCTAGAGAAACCTTTAACTCTGTGAGGTGAACACACACGTCAAGAGAAATTTCGTAGAAGGCTTCTGTGTAGTATTTGTGGTAAGATATATCCTTCTTCACCCTAGGCATCAAAGCACTCAAGTGTCCACTTGCAGATTTTTCAGAGTGTTTCCAAATTGCTCAATCAAAGGACAGTTTCATTTCTGTGTATTGAATGCATACATCAGAAAGAAGTTGTTCAGAATGCTTCTGTCTGGTTTTTATGTGAAGATATTTTGTAACCCACATTGGATGAAATAATCTCAAATACCCACTTGCAGATTGCAGAAATAGACTGTTTCAAACCTGATGAACCTAGAGAAAGCTTTAACACTGTGAGATGAATACACACATCACAAAGAAATTTCGAAGAATATCTCTGTGTAGTTTTTGTGGGAAGTTATATCCTTTTTCACCGTAGGCCTGAATGCACTCCAAATGTCCACTTGCAGATTCTTCGAGCAGAGTGCTTCCAAACTGCTCAATCAAAAGAAAGTTGCAGCTCTGTGTATTGAACGCATACATCAGAAAGAAGTTGTTCAGTATGCTTCTGTCTAGTTTCAATGTGAAGATATTTCATAACCCGCACTGGATGAAATAATCTCAAATATGCACTTGAAGATTCTAGAAAAATACAGTTTCAAACGTGCTTTACCTAGAAGAAGCTTTAACACTGTGAGATGAATACACGCATCAGAAAGAAATTTCGCAGAATGTTTCTGTGTAGTTTTTGTGGGAAGATATATCCTTTTTCACCATAGGCCTCAAAGCTCTCCAAATGTCCAGTTGGACATTCTTCAAACAGAGTGTTTCCAAACTACTCAGTAAATAGGTTCAGCTCTGTGTATTGAATGCATACATCAGAAAGAAGTTGCTCAGTATGCTTCTGTCTAGTGTTTATGTGAAGATATTTCATAACCCGCATTGTACGAAATAATCTCAAATATCCACTTGCAGATTCTGGAAAAAGACTGTTTCAAACCTATTGAGCCTAGAGAAAGCTTTAACTCTGTGAGATGAAGGCACACATCAGAAAGGAATTTCGCAGAATGCTTCTGAGTGGTATTTGTGGGAAGATATAACGTTTTTCACCACAGGCCCCAAAGCAATCAAAATGTCCATGTTCAGATTGTTCAAAGAGAATGTTTCCAATCTGTTCATTTAATAGAAAGGTTCAGCTCTGTGTATTGAATGCATACATCAGAAAGTAGTTGTTCAGAATGCTTCTGTCTAGTTTTTATGTGAAGATATTTCATAACCAGCATTGGACGAAATAATCTCAAATATCCAGCTGCAGATTCTAGAAAAAGACTTTTTCAAACCTGCTGAACCTAGAGAAAGCTTTAGCTCTGTGAGATGAATACACACATCACAAAGAAATTTTGCAGAATGATTTTGTGTAGTTTTTGTCGGAAAATATATCCTTTTTCACCGTAAGCCAGAAAGCACTGCATATGTCCACTTGCAGATCCTTCAAACAGAGTGTTTCCAAACTGCTCGATCAAAAGAAAGGTTCAGGTCTGGGTATTGAATGCATACATCAGAAAGAAGTTGTTCAGAATCCTTCTGTCTAGTTTTTATGTGAAGATATTTCATAACCCGCATTGGACGAAATTATCTCAAATATCCACTTGCAGATTTTAGAAAAAGACTGTTTCAAACCGGCTGAGCCTAGAGAAAGCTTTAACTCTGTGAGATGAATACACACATCACAAAGAAATTTCACAGAATGCTTCTGTGTAGTTTTTTTTGCGTAGATATATTCTGTTTAACCATAGGCCTCAAAGCACTCCTAATGTCCACTTGCAAATACTTCAAACAGTGTGTTTCCAAACTGCTCAATCAAAAGAAAGGTTCAGATCAGTGTATTGAATGCACCGATTAGAAAGAAGTTGTTCACAATGCTTCTGTTTCGTTTTTATGTGAAGATATTTCATAACTCGCATGCACGAAATAATCTCAAAATCCACTTGCAGATTCTAGAAACAGACTGTTTCAAACCTGCAGAAGCTAGAGAAAGATTTAACTCTGTCAGATGAATACAGACATCACAAAGGAATTTTTGCAGAATCCTTCCGTGTAGTTTTGGTTGGAAGATATATCCTTTTTCACCATAGGCCTCAAAGCCCTCCAAATGTCCACTTGCAGATTCCTCGAACAGAGTGTTTCCAATCTGCTCAATCAAAACAAAGGTTCAGCTCTGTGTACTGAATGCATACATCAGAAAGAAGTGTTTCAGAATGCTTCTGTGTAGTTTTTAGGCGAAGATATTTCATAACCCGCATTGGACGAAATAATCTGACATATCCACTTGCAGATGCTAGAAAAACACGGTTTCATGCCTGCGGAACCAAGAGAAAGCTTTAACTCTGCGAGATGAATACACACATCACAAAGAAATTTTGCAGAATAATTCCGTGAAGTTTTTGTGGGAAGATATATCCTTTTTCACCATAGGCTCCAAAGCCCTCCAAATGTCCACTTGCAGATTCTACAAACAGTGTGTTTACAAACTGCTCAATCCAAAGGAAGGTTGAGCTCTGTGTATTGAATGCATACATCAGAAAGAAGCTGTGAAGAATGCTTCTGTCTAGTTTTTATGTGAATATATTTCATAACCCGCATGGGACGAAACAATCTCAAATATCCACTTGCAGATTTTAGAAAAAGACTGTTTCAAACCTGCTGAATGTAGAGAAAGCTTTAACTCTGTCAGATAAATACACACATCACAAAGAAATTTCGCTGAATGCTTCTGTGTAGTTTTTGTGAGTAGATATGTCTTTTTTCACCATAGGCCTCAAATTACTCCCAATGTCCACTTGCGGATTCTGCAAACAGTGTGTTTCCAAACTGCTCAATGAAAAGAAAAGTTCAGCTCTGTGTACTGAATGCATACATAAAAAGAAGTTGTTCAGAATGCTTCTGTCTAGCTTTTATGTGAAGATAATTCATAATATGCATTGGACGAAATAATCTCAAATATCCACTTGCAGATTCTAGAAAAAGACACTTTGAAACCTGCTGAACCTAGAGAAAGCAATAAGTCTGTGAGATGAATACACACACAACAAAGAAATTTCGCAGAATGCTTCTGTGTAGTTTTTGCGGGAAGATATATACTTTTTCACCATGGGCCTCAAAGCACTCCAAATGTCCACTTGCAGAATCTTCAAAGACAGTGTTACAAAACTGCTCAATCAAAAGAAGGGTTCAACTCTGTGTGTTGAATGCACCGATCCCAAAGTAGTTGTTCAGAATGCTTCTGTGTAGTTTTTATGTGAGGATATTTCATAACTCGCATTGGATGAAGTAATCTCAAATATCCACTTGCAGATTCTAGAAAAAGACTGCTTCAAACCTACTGAGCCTAGAGAAACCTTTAACTCTGTGAGGTGAACACACACGTCAAGAGAAATTTCGTAGAATGCTTCTGTGTAGTATTTGTGGTAAGATATATCCTTCTTCACCCTAGGCATCAAAGCACTCAAATGTCCACTTGCAGATTTTTCAGAGTGTTTCCAAATTGCTCAATCAAAGGACAGGTTCATTTCTGTGTATTGAATGCATACATCAGAAAGAAGTTGTTCAGAATGCTTCTGTCTGGTTTTTATGTGAAGATATTTTGTAACCCACATTGGATGAAATAATCTCAAATACCCACTTGCAGATTGCAGAAATAGACTGTTTCAAACCTGATGAACCTAGAGAAAGCTTTAACACTGTGAGATGAATACACACATCACAAAGTAATTTCGAAGAATATCTCTGTGTAGTTTTTGTGGGAAGTTATATCCTTTTTCACCGTAGGCCTGAATGCACTCCAAATGTCCACTTGCAGATTCTTCGAGCAGAGTGCTTCCAAACTGCTCAATCAAAAGAAAGTTGCAGCTCTGTGTATTGAACGCATACATCAGAAAGAAGTTGTTCAGTATGCTTCTGTCTAGTTTCAATGTGAAGATATTTCATAACCCGCATTGGATGAAATAATCTCAAATATGCACTTGAAGATTCTAGAAAAATACAGTTTCAAACCTGCTTTACCTAGAAGAAGCTTTAACACTGTGAGATGAATACACGCATCAGAAAGAAATTTCGCAGAATGTTTCTGTGTAGTTTTTGTGGGAAGATATATCCTTTTTCACCATAGGCCTCAAAGCTCTCCAAATGTCCAGTTGGACATTCTTCAAACAGAGTGTTTCCAAACTACTCAGTAAATAGGTTCAGCTCTGTGTATTGAATGCATACATCAGAAAGAAGTTGCTCAGTATGCTTCTGTCTAGTGTTTATGTGAAGATATTTCATAACCCGCATTGTACGAAATAATCTCAAATATCCACTTGCAGATTCTGGAGAAAGACTGTTTCAAACCTATTGAGCCTAGAGAAAGCTTTAACTCTGTGAGATGAAGGCACACATCAGAAAGGAATTTCGCAGAATGCTTCTGAGTGGTATTTGTGGGAAGATATAACGTTTTTGACCACAGGCCCCAAAGCAATCAAAATGTCCATGTGCAGATTGTTCAAAGAGAATGTTTCCAATCTGTTCATTTAATAGAAAGGTTCAGCTCTGTGTATTGAATGCATACATCAGAAAGAAGTTGTTCAGAATGCTTCTGTCTACTTTTTATGTGAAGATATTTCATAACCAGCATTGGACGAAATAATCTCAAATATCCACCTGCAGATTCTAGAAAAAGACTTTTTCAAACCTGCTGAACCTAGAGAAAGCTTTAGCTCTGTGAGATGAATACACACATCACAAAGAAATTTTGCAGAATGATTTTGTGTAGTTTTTGTCGGAAAATATATCCTTTTTCACCGTAAGCCAGAAAGCACTGCATATGTCCACTTGCAGATCCTTCAAACAGAGTGTTTCCAAACTGCTCGATCAAAAGAAAGGTTCAGCTCTCGGTATTGAATGCATACATCAGAAAGAAGTTGTTCAGAATCCTTCTGTCTAGTTTTTATGTGAAGATATTTCATAACCCGCATTGGACGAAATTATCTCAAATATCCACTTGCAGATTTTAGAAAAAGACTGTTTCAAACCGGCTGAGCCTAGAGAAAGCTTTAACTCTGTGAGATGAATACACACATCACAAAGAAATTTCACAGAATGCTTCTGTGTAGTTTTTTTGCGTAGATATATTCTGTTTAACCATAGGCCTCAAAGCACTCCTAATGTCCACTTGCAAATACTTCAAACAGTGTGTTTCCAAACTGCTCAATCAAAAGAAAGGTTCAGATCAGTGTATTGAATGCACCGATTAGAAAGAAGTTGTTCACAATGCTTCTGTTTCGTTTTTATGTGAAGATATTTCATAACTCGCATGCACGAAATAATCTCAAAATCCACTTGCAGATTCTAGAAACAGACTGTTTCAAACCTGCAGAAGCTAGAGAAAGATTTAACTCTGTCAGATGAATACAGACATCACAAAGGAATTTTTGCAGAATCCTTCCGTGTAGTTTTGGTTGGAAGATATATCCTTTTTCACCATAGGCCTCAAAGCCCTCCAAATGTCCACTTGCAGATTCCTCGAACAGAGTGTTTCCAATCTGCTCAATCAAAACAAAGGTTCAGCTCTGTGTACTGAATGCATACATCAGAAAGAAGTGTTTCAGAATGCTTCTGTGTAGTTTTTAGGCGAAGATATTTCATAACCCGCATTGGACGAAATAATCTGACATATCCACTTGCAGATTCTAGAAAAAGACGGTTTCATGCCTGCGGAACCAAGAGAAAGCTTTAACTCTGCGAGATGAATACACACATCACAAAGAAATTTTGCAGAATAATTCTGTGAAGTTTTTGTGGGAAGATATATCCTTTTTCACCATAGGCTCCAAAGCCCTCCAAATGTCCACTTGCAGATTCTACAAACAGAGTGTTTACAAACTGCTCAATCCAAAGGAAGGTTGAGCTCTGTGTATTGAATGCATACATCAGAAAGAAGCTGTGAAGAATGCTTCTGTCTAGTTTTTATGTGAATATATTTCATAACAAGCATGGGACGAAACAATCTCAAATATCCACTTGCAGATTTTAGAAAAAGACTGTTTCAAACCTGCTGAATGTAGAGAAAGCTTTAACTCTGTCAGATAAATACACACATCACAAAGAAATTTCGCTGAATGCTTCTGTGTAGTTTTTGTGAGTAGATATGTCTTTTTTCACCATAGGCCTCAAATTACTCCCAATGTCCACTTGCGGATTCTGCAAACAGTGTGTTTCCAAACTGCTCAATGAAAAGAAAAGTTCAGCTCTGTGTACTGAATGCATACATAAAAAGAAGTTGTTCAGAATGCTTCTGTCTAGCTTTTATGTGAAGATAATTCATAATATGCATTGGACGAAATAATCTCAAATATCCACTTGCAGATTCTAGAAAAAGACACTTTGAAACCTGCTGAACCTAGAGAAAGCAATAAGTCTGTGAGATGAATACACACACAACAAAGAAATTTCGCAGAATGCTTCTGTGTAGTTTTTGCGGGAAGATATATACTTTTTCACCATGGGCCTCAAAGCACTCCAAATGTCCACTTGCAGAATCTTCAAAGACAGTGTTACAAAACTGCTCAATCAAAAGAAGGGTTCAACTCTGTGTGTTGAATGCACCGATCCCAAAGTAGTTGTTCAGAATGCTTCTGTGTAGTTTTTATGTGAGGATATTTCATAACTCGCATTGGATGAAGTAATCTCAAATATCCACTTGCAGATTCTAGAAAAAGACTGCTTCAAACCTACAGAGCCTAGAGAAACCTTTAACTCTGTGAGGTGAACACACACGTCAAGAGAAATTTCGTAGAATGCTTCTGTGTAGTATTTGTGGTAAGATATATCCTTCTTCACCCTAGGCATCAAAGCACTCAAGTGTCCACTTGCAGATTTTTCAGAGTGTTTCCAAATTGCTCAATCAAAGGACAGGTTCATTTCTGTGTATTGAATGCATACATCAGAAAGAAGTTGTTCAGAATGCTTCTGTCTGGTTTTTATGTGAAGATATTTTGTAACCCACATTGGATGAAATAATCTCAAATACCCACTTGCAGATTGCAGAAATAGACTGTTTCAAACTTGATGAACCTAGAGAAAACTTTAACACTGTGAGATGAATACACACATCACAAAGAAATTTCGAAGAATATCTCTGTGTAGTTTTTGTGGGAAGTTATATCCTTTTTCACCGTAGGCCTGAATGCACTCCAAATGTCCACTTGCAGATTCTTCGAGCAGAGTGCTTCCAAACTGCTCAATCAAAAGAAAGTTGCAGCTCTGTGTATTGAACGCATACATCAGAAAGAAGTTGTTCAGTATGCTTCTGTCTAGTTTCAATGTGAAGATATTTCATAACCCGCATTGGATGAAATAATCTCAAATATGCACTTGAAGATTCTAGAAAAATACAGTTTCAAACCTGCTTTACCTAGAAGAAGCTTTAACACTGTGAGATGAATACACGCATCAGAAAGAAATTTCGCAGAATGTTTCTGTGTAGTTTTTGTGGGAAGATATATCCTTTTTCACCATAGGCCTCAAAGCTCTCCAAATGTCCAGTTGGACATTCTTCAAACAGAGTGTTTCCAAACTACTCAGTAAATAGGTTCAGCTCTGTGTATTGAATGCATACATCAGAAAGAAGTTGCTCAGTATGCTTCTGTCTAGTGTTTATGTGAAGATATTTCATTACCCGCATTGTACGAAATAATCTCAAATATCCACTTGCAGATTCTGGAGAAAGACTGTTTCAAACCTATTGAGCCTAGAGAAAGCTTTAACTCTGTGAGATGAAGGCACACATCAGAAAGGAATTTCGCAGAATGCTTCTGAGTGGTATTTGTGGGAAGATATAACGTTTTTCACCACAGGCCTCAAAGCAATCAAAATGTCCAGTTGCAGATTGTTCAAAGAGAATATTTCCAATCTGTTCATTTAATAGAAAGGTTCAGCTCTGTGTATTGAATGCATACATCAGAAAGAAGTTGTTCAGAATGCTTCTGTCTAGTTTTTATGTGAAGATATTTCATAACCAGCATTGGACGAAATAATCTCAAATATCCACCTGCAGATTCTAGAAAAAGACTTCTTCAAACCTGCTGAACCTAGAGAAAGCTTTAGCTCTGTGAGATGAATACACACATCACAAAGAAATTTTGCAGAATGATTTTGTGTAGTTTTTGTCGGAAAATATATCCTTTTTCACCGTAAGCCAGAAAGCACTGCATATGTCCACTTGCAGATCCTTCAAACAGAGTGTTTCCAAACTGCTCGATCAAAAGAAAGGTTCAGGTCTGGGTATTGAATGCATACATCAGAAAGAAGTTGTTCAGAATCCTTCTGTCTAGTTTTTATGTGAAGATATTTCATAACCCGCATTGGACCAAATTATCTCAAATATCCACTTGCAGATTTTAGAAAAAGACTGTTTCAAACCGGCTGAGCCTAGAGAAAGCTTTAACTCTGTGAGATGAATACACACATCACAAAGAAATTTCACAGAATGCTTCTGTGTAGTTTTTTTTGCGTAGATATATTCTGTTTAACCATAGGCCTCAAAGCACTCCTAATGTCCACTTGCAAATACTTCAAACAGTGTGTTTCCAAACTGCTCAATCAAAAGAAAGGTTCAGATCAGTGTATTGAATGCACCGATTAGAAAGAAGTTGTTCACAATGCTTCTGTTTCGTTTTTATGTGAAGATATTTCATAACTCGCATGCACGAAATAATCTCAAAATCCACTTGCAGATTCTAGAAACAGACTGTTTCAAACCTGCAGAAGCTAGAGAAAGATTTAACTCTGTCAGATGAATACAGACATCACAAAGGAATTTTTGCAGAATCCTTCCGTGTAGTTTTGGTTGGAAGATATATCCTTTTTCACCATAGGCCTCAAAGCCCTCCAAATGTCCACTTGCAGATTCCTCGAACAGAGTGTTTCCAATCTGCTCAATCAAAACAAAGGTTCAGCTCTGTGTACTGAATGCATACATCAGAAAGAAGTGTTTCAGAATGCTTCTGTGTAGTTTTTAGGCGAAGATATTTCATAACCCGCATTGGACGAAATAATCTGACATATCCACTTGCAGATTCTAGAAAAAGACGGTTTCATGCCTGCGGAACCAAGAGAAAGCTTTAACTCTGCGAGATGAATACACACATCACAAAGAAATTTTGCAGAATAATTCTGTGAAGATTTTGTGGGAAGATATATCCTTTTTCACCATAGGCTCCAAAGCCCTCCAAATGTCCACTTGCAGATTCTACAAACAGAGTGTTTACAAACTGCTCAATCCAAAGGAAGGTTGAGCTCTGTGTATTGAATGCATACATCAGAAAGAAGCTGTGAAGAATGCTTCTGTCTAGTTTTTATGTGAATATATTTCATAACAAGCATGGGACGAAACAATCTCAAATATCCACTTGCAGATTTTAGAAAAAGACTGTTTCAAACCTGCTGAATGTAGAGAAAGCTTTAAATCTGTCAGATAAATACACACATCACAAAGAAATTTCGCTGAATGCTTCTGTGTAGTTTTTGTGAGTAGATATGTCTTTTTTCACCATAGGCCTCAAATTACTCCCAATGTCCACTTGCGGATTCTGCAAACAGTGTGTTTCCAAACTGCTCAATGAAAAGAAAAGTTCAGCTCTGTGTACTGAATGCATACATAAAAAGAAGTTGTTCAGAATGCTTCTGTCTAGCTTTTATGTGAAGATAATTCATAATATGCATTGGACGAAATAATCTCAAATATCCACTTGCAGATTCTAGAAAAAGACACTTTGAAACCTGCTGAACCTAGAGAAAGCAATAAGTCTGTGAGATGAATACACACACAACAAAGAAATTTCGCAGAATGCTTCTGTGTAGTTTTTGCGGGAAGATATATACTTTTTCACCATGGGCCTCAAAGCACTCCAAATGTCCACTTGCAGAATCTTCAAAGACAGTGTTACAAAACTGCTCAATCAAAAGAAGGGTTCAACTCTGTGTGTTGAATGCACCGATCCCAAAGTAGTTGTTCAGAATGCTTCTGTGTAGTTTTTATGTGAGGATATTTCATAACTCGCATTGGATGAAGTAATCTCAAATATCCACTTGCAGATTCTAGAAAAAGACTGCTTCAAACCTACTGAGCCTAGAGAAACCTTTAACTCTGTGAGGTGAACACACACGTCAAGAGAAATTTCGTAGAAGGCTTCTCTGTAGTATTTGTGGTAAGATATATCCTTCTTCACCCTAGGCATCAAAGCACTCAAGTGTCCACTTGCAGATTTTTCAGAGTGTTTCCAAATTGCTCAATCAAAGGACAGTTTCATTTCTGTGTATTGAATGCATACATCAGAAAGAAGTTGTTCAGAATGCTTCTGTCTGGTTTTTATGTGAAGATATTTTGTAACCCACATTGGATGAAATAATCTCAAATACCCACTTGCAGATTGCAGAAATAGACTGTTTCAAACCTGATGAACCTAGAGAAAGCTTTAACACTGTGAGATGAATACACACATCACAAAGAAATTTCGAAGAATATCTCTGTGTAGTTTTTGTGGGAAGTTATATCCTTTTTCACCGTAGGCCTGAATGCACTCCAAATGTCCACTTGCAGATTCTTCGAGCAGAGTGCTTCCAAACTGCTCAATCAAAAAAAGTTGCAGCTCTGTGTATTGAACGCATACATCAGAAAGAAGTTGTTCAGTATGCTTCTGTCTAGTTTCAATGTGAAGATATTTCATAACCCGCATTGGATGAAATAATCTCAAATATGCACTTGAAGATTCTAGAAAAATACAGTTTCAAACCTGCTTTACCTAGAAGAAGCTTTAACACTGTGAGATGAATACACGCATCAGAAAGAAATTTCGCAGAATGTTTCTGTGTAGTTTTTGTGGGAAGATATATCCTTTTTCACCATAGGCCTCAAAGCTCTCCAAATGTCCAGTTGGACATTCTTCAAACAGAGTGTTTCCAAACTACTCAGTAAATAGGTTCAGCTCTGTGTATTGAATGCATACATCAGAAAGAAGTTGCTCAGTATGCTTCTGTCTAGTGTTTATGTGAAGATATTTCATTACCCGCATTGTACGAAATAATCTCAAATATCCACTTGCAGATTCTGGAGAAAGACTGTTTCAAAACTATTGAGCCTAGAGAAAGCTTTAACTCTGTGAGATGAAGGCACACATCAGAAAGGAATTTCGCAGAATGCTTCTGAGTGGTATTTGTGGGAAGATATAACGTTTTTCACCACAGGCCTCAAAGCAATCAAAATGTCCAGTTGCAGATTGTTCAAAGAGAATGTTTCCAATCTGTTCATTTAATAGAAAGGTTCAGCTCTGTGTATTGAATGCATACATCAGAAAGAAGTTGTTCAGAATGCTTCTGTCTAGTTTTTATGTGAAGATATTTCATAACCAGCATTGGACGAAATAATCTCAAATATCCACCTGCAGATTCTAGAAAAAGACTTCTTCAAACCTGCTGAACCTAGAGAAAGCTTTAGCTCTGTGAGATGAATACACACATCACAAAGAAATTTTGCAGAATGATTTTGTGTAGTTTTTGTCGGAAAATATATCCTTTTTCACCATAAGCCAGAAAGCACTGCATATGTCCACTTGCAGATCCTTCAAACAGAGTGTTTCCAAACTGCTCGATGAAAAGAAAGGTTCAGGTCTGGGTATTGAATGCATACATCAGAAAGAAGTTGTTCAGAATCCTTCTGTCTAGTTTTTATGTGAAGATATTTCATAACCCGCATTGGACGAAATTATCTCAAATATCCACTTGCAGATTTTAGAAAAAGACTGTTTCAAACCGGCTGAGCCTAGAGAAAGCTTTAACTCTGTGAGATGAATACACACATCACAAAGAAATTTCACAGAATGCTTCTGTGTAGTTTTTTTTGCGTAGATATATTCTGTTTAACCATAGGCCTCAAAGCACTCCTAATGTCCACTTGCAAATACTTCAAACAGTGTGTTTCCAAACTGCTCAATCAAAAGAAAGGTTCAGATCAGTGTATTGAATGCACCGATTAGAAAGAAGTTGTTCACAATGCTTCTGTTTCGTTTTTATGTGAAGATATTTCATAACTCGCATGCACGAAATAATCTCAAAATCCACTTGCAGATTCTAGAAACAGACTGTTTCAAACCTGCAGAAGCTAGAGAAAGATTTAACTCTGTCAGATGAATACAGACATCACAAAGGAATTTTTGCAGAATCCTTCCGTGTAGTTTTGGTTGGAAGATATATCCTTTTTCACCATAGGCCTCAAAGCCCTCCAAATGTCCACTTGCAGATTCCTCGAACAGAGTGTTTCCAATCTGCTCAATCAAAACAAAGGTTCAGCTCTGTGTACTGAATGCATACATCAGAAAGAAGTGTTTCAGAATGCTTCTGTGTAGTTTTTAGGCGAAGATATTTCATAACCCGCATTGGACGAAATAATCTGACATATCCACTTGCAGATTCTAGAAAAAGACGGTTTCATGCCTGCGGAACCAAGAGAAAGCTTTAACTCTGCGAGATGAATACACACATCACAAAGAAATTTTGCAGAATAATTCTGTGAAGTTTTTGTGGGAAGATATATCCTTTTTCACCATAGGCTCCAAAGCCCTCCAAATGTCCACTTGCAGATTCTACAAACAGAGTGTTTACAAACTGCTCAATCCAAAGGAAGGTTGAGCTCTGTGTATTGAATGCATACATCAGAAAGAAGCTGTGAAGAGTGCTTCTGTCTAGTTTTTATGTGAATATAATTCATAACCCGCATGGGACGAAACAATCTCAAATATCCACTTGCAGATTTTAGAAAAAGACTGCTTCAAACCTGCTGAATGTAGAGAAAGCTTTAACTCTGTCAGATAAATACACACATCACAAAGAAATTTCGCTGAATGCTTCTGTGTAGTTTTTGTGAGTAGATATGTCTTTTTTCACCATAGGCCTCAAATTACTCCCAATGTCCACTTGCGGATTCTGCAAACAGTGTGTTTCCAAACTGCTCAATGAAAAGAAAAGTTCAGCTCTGTGTACTGAATGCATACATAAAAAGAAGTTGTTCAGAATGCTTCTGTCTAGCTTTTATGTGAAGATAATTCATAATATGCATTGGACGAAATAATCTCAAATATCCACTTGCAGATTCTAGAAAAAGACACTTTGAAACCTGCTGAACCTAGAGAAAGCAATAAGTCTGTGAGATGAATACACACACAACAAAGAAATTTCGCAGAATGCTTCTGTGTAGTTTTTGCGGGAAGATATATACTTTTTCACCATGGGCCTCAAAGCACTCCAAATGTCCACTTGCAGAATCTTCAAAGACAGTGTTACAAAACTGCTCAATCAAAAGAAGGGTTCAACTCTGTGTGTTGAATGCACCGATCCCAAAGTAGTTGTTCAGAATGCTTCTGTGTAGTTTTTATGTGAGGATATTTCATAACTCGCATTGGATGAAGTAATCTCAAATATCCACTTGCAGATTCTAGAAAAAGACTGCTTCAAACCTTCTGAGCCTAGAGAAACCTTTAACTCTGTGAGGTGAACACACACGTCAAGAGAAATTTCGTAGAATGCTTCTGTGTAGTATTTGTGGTAAGATATATCCTTCTTCACCCTAGGCATCAAAGCACTCAAATGTCCACTTGCAGATTTTTCAGAGTGTTTCCAAATTGCTCAATCAAAGGACAGGTTCATTTCTGTGTATTGAATGCATACATCAGAAAGAAGTTGTTCAGAATGCTTCTGTCTGGTTTTTATGTGAAGATATTTTGTAACCCACATTGGATGAAATAATCTCAAATACCCACTTGCAGATTGCAGAAATAGACTGTTTCAAACCTGATGAACCTAGAGAAAGCTTTAACACTGTGAGATATATACACACATCACAAAGAAATTTCGAAGAATATCTCTGTGTAGTTTTTGTGGGAAGTTATATCCTTTTTCACCGTAGGCCTGAATGCACTCCAAATGTCCACTTGCAGATCCTTCGAGCAGAGTGCTTCCAAACTGCTCAATCAAAAGAAAGTTGCAGCTCTGTGTATTGAACGCATACATCAGAAAGAAGTTGTTCAGTATGCTTCTGTCTAGTTTCAATGTGAAGATATTTCATAACCCGCATTGGATGAAATAATCTCAAATATGCACTTGAAGATTCTAGAAAAATACAGTTTCAAACCTGCTTTACCTAGAAGAAGCTTTAACACTGTGAGATGAATACACGCATCAGAAAGAAATTTCGCAGAATGTTTCTGTGTAGTTTTTGTGGGAAGATATATCCTTTTTCACCATAGGCCTCAAAGCTCTCCAAATGTCCAGTTGGACATTCTTCAAACAGAGTGTTTCCAAACTACTCAGTAAATAGGTTCAGCTCTGTGTATTGAATGCATACATCAGAAAGAAGTTGCTCAGTATGCTTCTGTCTAGTGTTTATGTGAAGATATTTCATAACCCGCATTGTACGAAATAATCTCAAATATCCACTTGCAGATTCTGGAAAAAGACTGTTTCAAACCTATTGAGCCTAGAGAAAGCTTTAACTCTGTGAGATGAAGGCACACATCAGAAAGGAATTTCGCAGAATGCTTCTGAGTGGTATTTGTGGGAAGATATAACGTTTTTCACCACAGGCCTCAAAGCAATCAAAATGTCCAGTTGCAGATTGTTCAAAGAGAATGTTTCCAATCTGTTCATTTAATAGAAAGGTTCAGCTCTGTGTATTGAATGCATACATCAGAAAGAAGTTGTTCAGAATGCTTCTGTCTAGTTTTAATGTGAAGATATTTCATAACCAGCATTGGACGAAATAATCTCAAATATCCACCTGCAGATTCTAGAAAAAGACTTCTTCAAACCTGCTGAACCTAGAGAAAGCTTTAGCTCTGTGAGATGAATACACACATCACAAAGAAATTTTGCAGAATGATTTTGTGTAGTTTTTGTCGGAAAATATATCCTTTTTCACCGTAAGCCAGAAAGCACTGCATATGTCCACTTGCAGATCCTTCAAACAGAGTGTTTCCAAACTGCTCGATCAAAAGAAAGGTTCAGCTCTGGGTATTGAATGCATACATCAGAAAGAAGTTGTTCAGAATCCTTCTGTCTAGTTTTTATGTGAAGATATTTCATAACCCGCATTGGACGAAATTATCTCAAATATCCACTTGCAGATTTTAGAAAAAGACTGTTTCAAACCGGCTGAGCCTAGAGAAAGCTTTAACTCTGTGAGATGAATACACACATCACAAAGAAATTTCACAGAATGCTTCTGTGTAGTTTTTTTTGCGTAGATATATTCTGTTTAACCATAGGCCTCAAAGCACTCCTAATGTCCACTTGCAAATACTTCAAACAGTGTGTTTCCAAACTGCTCAATCAAAACAAAGGTTCAGATCAGTGTATTGAATGCACCGATTAGAAAGTAGTTGTTCACAATGCTTCTGTTTCGTTTTTATGTGAAGATATTTCATAACTCGCATGCACGAAATAATCTCAAAATCCACTTGCAGATTCTAGAAACAGACTGTTTCAAACCTGCAGAAGCTAGAGAAAGATTTAACTCTGTCAGATGAATACAGACATCACAAAGGAATTTTTGCAGAATCCTTCCGTGTAGTTTTGGTTGGAAGATATATCCTTTTTCACCATAGGCCTCAAAGCCCTCCAAATGTCCACTTGCAGATTCCTCGAACAGAGTGTTTCCAATCTGCTCAATCAAAACAAAGGTTCAGCTCTGTGTACTGAATGCATACATCAGAAAGAAGTGTTTCAGAATGCTTCTGTGTAGTTTTTAGGCCAAGATATTTCATAACCCGCATTGGACGAAATAATCTGACATATCCACTTGCAGATTCTAGAAAAAGACGGTTTCATGCCTGCGGATCCAAGAGAAAGCTTTAACTCTGCGAGATGAATACACACATCACAAAGAAATTTTGCAGAATAATTCTGTGAAGTTTTTGTGGGAAGATATATCCTTTTTCACCATAGGCTCCAAAGCCCTCCAAATGTCCACTTGCAGATTCTACAAACAGAGTGTTTACAAACTGCTCAATCCAAAGGAAGGTTGAGCTCTGTGTATTGAATGCATACATCAGAAAGAAGCTGTGAAGAATGCTTCTGTCTAGTTTTTATGTGAATATATTTCATAACCCGCATGGGACGAAACAATCTCAAATATCCACTTGCAGATTTTAGAAAAAGACTGTTTCAAACCTGCTGAATGTAGAGAAAGCTTTAACTCTGTCAGATAAATACACACATCACAAAGAAATTTCGCTGAATGCTTCTGTGTAGTTTTTGTGAGTAGATATGTCTTTTTTCACCATAGGCCTCAAATTACTCCCAATGTCCACTTGCGGATTCTGCAAACAGTGTGTTTCCAAACTGCTCAATGAAAAGAAAAGTTCAGCTCTGTGTACTGAATGCATACATAAAAAGAAGTTGTTCAGAATGCTTCTGTCTAGCTTTTATGTGAAGATAATTCATAATATGCATTGGACGAAATAATCTCAAATATCCACTTGCAGATTCTAGAAAAAGACACTTTGAAACCTGCTGAACCTAGAGAAAGCAATAAGTCTGTGAGATGAATACACACACAACAAAGAAATTTCGCAGAATGCTTCTGTGTAGTTTTTGCGGGAAGATATATACTTTTTCACCATGGGCCTCAAAGCACTCCAAATGTCCACTTGCAGAATCTTCAAAGACAGTGTTACAAAACTGCTCAATCAAAAGAAGGGTTCAACTCTGTGTGTTGAATGCACCGATCCCAAAGTAGTTGTTCAGAATGCTTCTGTGTAGTTTTTATGTGAGGATATTTCATAACTCGCATTGGATGAAGTAATCTCAAATATCCACTTGCAGATTCTAGAAAAAGACTGCTTCAAACCTACTGAGCCTAGAGAAACCTTTAACTCTGTGAGGTGAACACACACGTCAAGAGAAATTTCGTAGAATGCTTCTGTGTAGTATTTGTGGTAAGATATATCCTTCTTCACCCTAGGCATCAAAGCACTCAAATGTCCACTTGCAGATTTTTCAGAGTGTTTCCAAATTGCTCAATCAAAGGACAGGTTCATTTCTGTGTATTGAATGCATACATCAGAAAGAAGTTGTTCAGAATGCTTCTGTCTGGTTTTTATGTGAAGATATTTTGTAACCCACATTGGATGAAATAATCTCAAATACCCACTTGCAGATTGCAGAAATAGACTGTTTCAAACCTGATGAACCTAGAGAAAGCTTTAACACTGTGAGATGAATACACACATCAACAAGAAATTTCGAAGAATATCTCTGTGTGGTTTTTGTGGGAAGTTATATCCTTTTTCACCGTAGGCCTGAATGCACTCCAAATGTCCACTTGCAGATCCTTCGAGCAGAGTGCTTCCAAACTGCTCAATCAAAAGAAAGTTGCAGCTCTGTGTATTGAACGCATACATCAGAAAGAAGTTGTTCAGTATGCTTCTGTCTAGTTTCAATGTGAAGATATTTCATAACCCGCATTGGATGAAATAATCTCAAATATGCACTTGAAGATTCTAGAAAAATACAGTTTCAAACCTGCTTTACCTAGAAGAAGCTTTAACACTGTGAGATGAATACACGCATCAGAAAGAAATTTCGCAGAATGTTTCTGTGTAGTTTTTGTGGGAAGATATATCCTTTTTCACCATAGGCCTCAAAGCTCTCCAAATGTCCAGTTGGACATTCTTCAAACAGAGTGTTTCCAAACTACTCAGTAAATAGGTTCAGCTCTGTGTATTGAATGCATACATCAGAAAGAAGTTGCTCAGTATGCTTCTGTCTAGTGTTTATGTGAAGATATTTCATAACCCGCATTGTACGAAATAATCTCAAATATCCACTTGCAGATTCTGGAAAAAGACTGTCTCAAACCTATTGAGCCTAGAGAAAGCTTTAACTCTGTGAGATGAAGGCACACATCAGAAAGGAATTTCGCAGAATGCTTCTGAGTGGTATTTGTGGGAAGATATAACGTTTTTCACCACAGGCCTCAAAGCAATCAAAATGTCCAGTTGCAGATTGTTCAAAGAGAATGTTTCCAATCTGTTCATTTAATAGAAAGGTTCAGCTCTGTGTATTGAATGCATACATCAGAAAGAAGTTGTTCAGAATGCTTCTGTCTAGTTTTTATGTGAAGATATTTCATAACCAGCATTGGACGAAATAATCTCAAATATCCACCTGCAGATTCTAGAAAAAGACTTTTTCAAACCTGCTGAACCTAGAGAAAGCTTTAGCTCTGTGAGATGAATACACACATCACAAAGAAATTTTGCAGAATGATTTTGTGTAGTTTTTGTCGGAAAATATATCCTTTTTCACCGTAAGCCAGAAAGCACTGCATATGTCCACTTGCAGATCCTTCAAACAGAGTGTTTCCAAACTGCTCGATCAAAAGAAAGGTTCAGCTCTGGGTATTGAATGCATACATCAGAAAGAAGTTGTTCAGAATCCTTCTGTCTAGTTTTTATGTGAAGATATTTCATAACCCGCATTGGACGAAATTATCTCAAATATCCACTTGCACATTTTAGAAAAAGACTGTTTCAAACCGGCTGAGCCTAGAGAAAGCTTTAACTCTGTGAGATGAATACACACATCACAAAGAAATTTCACAGAATGCTTCTGTGTAGTTTTTTTTGCGTAGATATATTCTGTTTAACCATAGGCCTCAAAGCACTCCTAATGTCCACTTGCAAATACTTCAAACAGTGTGTTTCCAAACTGCTCAATCAAAAGAAAGGTTCAGATCAGTGTATTGAATGCACCGATTAGAAAGGAGTTGTTCACAATGCTTCTGTTTCGTTTTTATGTGAAGATATTTCATAACTCGCATGCACGAAATAATCTCAAAATCCACTTGCAGATTCTAGAAACAGACTGTTTCAAACCTGCAGAAGCTAGAGAAAGATTTAACTCTGTCAGATGAATACAGACATCACAAAGGAATTTTTGCAGAATCCTTCCGTGTAGTTTTGGTTGGAAGATATATCCTTTTTCACCATAGGCCTCAAAGCCCTCCAAATGTCCACTTGCAGATTCCTCGAACAGAGTGTTTCCAATCTGCTCAATCAAAACAAAGGTTCAGCTCTGTGTACTGAATGCATACATCAGAAAGAAGTGTTTCAGAATGCTTCTGTGTAGTTTTTAGGCGAAGATATTTCATAACCCGCATTGGACGAAATAATCTGACATATCCACTTGCAGATTCTAGAAAAAGACGGTTTTATGCCTGCGGAACCAAGAGAAAGCTTTAACTCTGCGAGATGAATACACACATCACAAAGAAATTTTGCAGAATAATTCTGTGAAGTTTTTGTGGGAAGATATATCCTTTTTCACCATAGGCTCCAAAGCCCTCCAAATGTCCACTTGCAGATTCTACAAACAGAGTGTTTACAAACTGCTCAATCCAAAGGAAGGTTGAGCTCTGTGTATTGAATGCATACATCAGAAAGAAGCTGTGAAGAATGCTTCTGTCTAGTTTTTATGTGAATATATTTCATAACCCGCATGGGACGAAACAATCTCAAATATCCACTTGCAGATTTTAGAAAAAGACTGTTTCAAACCTGCTGAATGTAGAGAAAGCTTTAACTCTGTCAGATAAATACACACATCACAAAGAAATTTCGCTGAATGCTTCTGTGTAGTTTTTGTGAGTAGATATGTCTTTTTTCACCATAGGCCTCAAATTACTCCCAATGTCCACTTGCGGATTCTGCAAACAGTGTGTTTCCAAACTGCTCAATGAAAAGAAAAGTTCAGCTCTGTGTACTGAATGCATACATAAAAAGAAGTTGTTCAGAATGCTTCTGTCTAGCTTTTATGTGAAGATAATTCATAATATGCATTGGACGAAATAATCTCAAATATCCACTTGCAGATTCTAGAAAAAGACACTTTGAAACCTGCTGAACCTAGAGAAAGCAATAAGTCTGTGAGATGAATACACACACAACAAAGAAATTTCGCAGAATGCTTCTGTGTAGTTTTTGCGGGAAGATATATACTTTTTCACCATGGGCCTCAAAGCACTCCAAATGTCCACTTGCAGAATCTTCAAAGACAGTGTTACAAAACTGCTCAATCAAAAGAAGGGTTCAACTCTGTGTGTTGAATGCACCGATCCCAAAGTAGTTGTTCAGAATGCTTCTGTGTAGTTTTTATGTGAGGATATTTCATAACTCGCATTGGATGAAGTAATCTCAAATATCCACATGCAGATTCTAGAAAAAGACTGCTTCAAACCTACTGAGCCTAGAGAAACCTTTAACTCTGTGAGGTGAACACACACGTCAAGAGAAATTTCGTAGAATGCTTCTGTGTAGTATTTGTGGTAAGATATATCCGTCTTCACCCTAGGCATCAAAGCACTCAAATGTCCACTTGCAGATTTTTCAGAGTGTTTCCAAATTGCTCAATCAAAGGACAGGTTCATTTCTGTGTATTGAATGCATACATCAGAAAGAAGTTGTTCAGAATGCTTCTGTCTGGTTTTTATGTGAAGATATTTTGTAACCCACATTGGATGAAATAATCTCAAATACCCACTTGCAGATTGCAGAAATAGACTGTTTCAAACCTGATGAGCCTAGAGAAATCTTTAACACTGTGAGATGAATACACACATCACAAAGAAATTTCGAAGAATATCTCTGTGTAGTTTTTGTGGGAAGTTATATCCTTTTTCACCATAGGCCTGAATGCACTCCAAATGTCCACTTGCAGATTCTTCGAGAAGATTGCTTCCAAACTGCTCTATCAAAAGAAAGTTGCAGCTCTGTGTATTGAACGCATACATCAGAAAGAAGTTGTTCAGTATGCTTTTGTCTAGTTTCAATGTGAAGATATTTCATAACCCGCATTGGATGAAATAATCTCAAATATGCACTTGAAGATTCTTGAAAAATACAGTTTCAAACCTGCTTTACCTAGAAGAAGCTTTAACACTGTGAGATGAATACACGCATCAGAAAGAAATTTCGCAGAATGTTTCTGTGTAGTTTTTGTGGGAAGATATATCCTTTTTCACCATAGGCCTCAAAGCTCTCCAAATGTCCAGTTGGACATTCTTCAAACAGAGTGTTTCCAAACTACTCAGTAAATAGGTTCAGCTCTGTGTATTGAATGCATACATCAGAAAGAAGTTGCTCAGTATGCTTCTGTCTAGTGTTTATGTGAAGATATTTCATAACCCGCATTGTACGAAATAATCTCAAATATCCACTTGCAGATTCTGGAAAAAGACTGTTTCAAACCTATTGAGCCTAGAGAAAGCTTTAACTCTGTGAGATGAATGCACACATCAGAAAGGAATTTCGCAGAATGCTTCTGAGTGGTATTTGTGGGAAGCTATAACGTTTTTCACCACAGGCCTCAAAGCAATCAAAATGTCCAGTTGCAGATTTTTCAAAGAGAATATTTCCAATCTGTTCATTTAATAGAAAGGTTCAGCTCTGTGTATTGAATGCATACATCAGAAAGAAGTTGTTCAGAATGCTTCTGTCTAGTTTTTATGTGAAGATATTTCATAACCAGCATTGGACGAAATAATCTCAAATATCCACCTGCAGATTCTAGAAAAAGACTTTTTCAAACCTGCTGAACCTAGAGAAAGCTTTAGCTCTGTGAGATGAATACACACATCACAAAGAAATTTTGCAGAATGATTTTGTGTAGTTTTTGTCGGAAAATATATCCTTTTTCACCGTAAGCCAGAAAGCACTGCATATGTCCACATGCAGATCCTTCAAACAGAGTGTTTCCAAACTGTTCGATCAAAAGAAAGGTTCAGCTCTTTGTATTGAATGCATACATCAGAAAGAAGTTGTTCAGAATCCTTCTGTGTAGTTTTTATGTGAAGATATTTCATAACCCGCATTGGACGAAATTCTCTCAAATATCCACTTGCAGATTTTAGAAAAAGACTGTTTCAAACCGGCTGAGCCTAGAGAAAGCTTTAACTCTGTGAGATGAATACACACATCACAAAGAAATTTCACAGAATGCTTCTGTGTAGTTTTTTTGCGTAGATATATTCTGTTTAACCATAGGCCTCAAAGCACTCCTAATGTCCACTTGCAAATACTTCAAACAGTGTGTTTCCAAACTGCTCAATCAAAAGAAAGGTTCAGATCAGTGTATTGAATGCACCGATTAGAAAGAAGTTGTTCACAATGCTTCTGTTTCGTTTTTATGTGAAGATATTTCATAACTCGCATGCACGAAATAATCTCAAAATCCACTTGCAGATTCTAGAAACAGACTGTTTCAAACCTGCAGAAGCTAGAGAAAGATTTAACTCTGTCAGATGAATACAGACATCACAAAGGAATTTTTGCAGAATCCTTCCGTGTAGTTTTGGTTGGAAGATATATCCTTTTTCACCATAGGCCTCAAAGCCCTCCAAATGTCCACTTGCAGATTCCTCGAACAGAGTGTTTCCAATCTGCTCAATCAAAACAGAGGTTCAGCTCTGTGTACTGAATGCATACATCAGAAAGAAGTGTTTCAGAATGCTTCTGTGTAGTTTTTAGGCGAAGATATTTCATAACCCGCATTGGACGAAATAATCTGACATATCCACTTGCAGATTCTAGAAAAAGACGGTTTCATGCCTGCGGAACCAAGAGAAAGCTTTAACTCTGCGAGATGAATACACACATCACAAAGAAATTTTGCAGAATAATTCTGTGAAGTTTTTGTGGGAAGATATATCCTTTTTCACCATAGGCTCCAAAGCCCTCCAAATGTCCACTTGCAGATTCTACAAACAGAGTGTTTACAAACTGCTCAATCCAAAGGAAGGTTGAGCTCTGTGTATTGAATGCATACATCAGAAAGAAGCTGTGAAGAATGCTTCTGTCTAGTTTTTATGTGAATATATTTCATAACCCGCATGGGACGAAACAATCTCAAATATCCACTTGCAGATTTTAGAAAAAGACTGTTTCAAACCTGCTGAATGTAGAGAAAGCTTTAACTCTGTCAGATAAATACACACATCACAAAGAAATTTCGCTGAATGCTTCTGTGTAGTTTTTGTGAGTAGATATGTCTTTTTTCACCATAGGCCTCAAATTACTCCCAATGTCCACTTGCGGATTCTGCAAACAGTGTGTTTCCAAACTGCTCAATGAAAAGAAAAGTTCAGCTCTGTGTACTGAATGCATACATAAAAAGAAGTTGTTCAGAATGCTTCTGTCTAGCTTTTATGTGAAGATAATTCATAATATGCATTGGACGAAATAATCTCAAATATCCACTTGCAGATTCTAGAAAAAGACACTTTGAAACCTGCTGAACCTAGAGAAAGCAATAAGTCTGTGAGATGAATACACACACAACAAAGAAATTTCGCAGAATGCTTCTGTGTAGTTTTTGCGGGAAGATATATACTTTTTCACCATGGGCCTCAAAGCACTCCAAATGTCCACTTGCAGAATCTTCAAAGACAGTGTTACAAAACTGCTCAATCAAAAGAAGGGTTCAACTCTGTGTGTTGAATGCACCGATCCCAAAGTAGTTGTTCAGAATGCTTCTGTGTAGTTTTTATGTGAGGATATTTCATAACTCGCATTGGATGAAGTAATCTCAAATATCCACTTGCAGATTCTAGAAAAAGACTGCTTCAAA
This sequence comes from Symphalangus syndactylus, assembly GCF_028878055.3. Taxonomy (NCBI): domain Eukaryota; kingdom Metazoa; phylum Chordata; class Mammalia; order Primates; family Hylobatidae; genus Symphalangus; species Symphalangus syndactylus. Next base: position 48,028,347 of record NC_072446.2, read on the forward strand.
CCTACTGAGCCTAGAGAAACTTTTAACTCTGTGAGGTGAACACACACGTCAAGAGAAATTTCGTAGAATGCTTCTGTGTAGTATTTGTGGTAAGATATATCCTTCTTCACCCTAGGCATCAAAGCACTCAAATGTCCACTTGCAGATTTTTCAGAGTGTTTCCAAATTGCTCAATCAAAGGACAGGTTCATTTCTGTGTATTGAATGCATACATCAGAAAGAAGTTGTTCAGAATGCTTCTGTCTGGTTTTTATGTGAAGATATTTTGTAACCCACATTGGATGAAATAATCTCAAATACCCACTTGCAGATTGCAGAAATAGACTGTTTCAAACCTGATGAACCTAGAGAAAGCTTTAACACTGTGAGATGAATACACACATCACAAAGAAATTTCGAAGAATATCTCTGTGTAGTTTTTGTGGGAAGTTATATCCTTTTTCACCGTAGGCCTGAATGCACTCCAAATGTCCACTTGCAGATTCTTCGAGCAGAGTGCTTCCAAACTGCTCTATCAAAAGAAAGTTGCAGCTCTGTGTATTGAACGCATACATCAGAAAGAAGTTGTTCAGTATGCTTCTGTCTAGTTTCAATGTGAAGATATTTCATAACCCGCATTGGATGAAATAATCTCAAATATGCACTTGAAGATTCTAGAAAAATACAGTTTCAAACCTGCTTTACCTAGAAGAAGCTTTAACACTGTGAGATGAATACACGCATCAGAAAGAAATTTCGCAGAATGTTTCTGTGTAGTTTTTGTGGGAAGATATATCCTTTTTCACCATAGGCCTCAAAGCTCTCCAAATGTCCAGTTGGACATTCTTCAAACAGAGTGTTTCCAAACTACTCAGTAAATAGGTTCAGCTCTGTGTATTGAATGCATACATCAGAAAGAAGTTGCTCAGTATGCTTCTGTCTAGTGTTTATGTGAAGATATTTCATTACCCGCATTGTATGAAATAATCTCAAATATCCACTTGCAGATTCTGCAAAAAGACTGTTTCAAACCTATTGAGCCTAGAGAAAGCTTTAACTCTGTGAGATGAAGGCACACATCAGAAAGGAATTTCGCAGAATGCTTCTGAGTGGTATTTGTGGGAAGATATAACGTTTTTCACCACAGGCCTCAAAGCAATCAAAATGTCCAGTTGCAGATTGTTCAAAGAGAATGTTTCCAATCTGTTCATTTAATAGAAAGGTTCAGCTCTGTGTATTGAATGCATACATCAGAAAGAAGTTGTTCAGAATGCTTCTGTCTAGTTTTTATGTGAAGATATTTCATAACCAGCATTGGACGAAATAATCTCAAATATCCACCTGCAGATTCTAGAAAAAGACTTTTTCAAACCTGCTGAACCTAGAGAAAGCTTTAGCTCTGTGAGATGAATACACACATCACAAAGAAATTTTGCAGAATGATTTTGTGTAGTTTTTGTCGGAAAATATATCCTTTTTCACCATAAGCCAGAAAGCACTGCATATGTCCACTTGCAGATCCTTCAAACAGAGTGTTTCCAAACTGCTCAATCAAAAGAAAGGTTCAGCTCTGGGTATTGAATGCATACATCAGAAAGAAGTTGTTCAGAATCCTTCTGTCTAGTTTTTATGTGAAGATATTTCATAACCCGCATTGGACGAAATTGTCTCAAATATCCACTTGCAGATTTTAGAAAAAGACTGTTTCAAACCGGCTGAGCCTAGAGAAAGCTTTAACTCTGTGAGATGAATACACACATCACAAAGAAATTTCACAGAATGCTTCTGTGTAGTTTTTTTGCGTAGATATATTCTGTTTAACCATAGGCCTCAAAGCACTCCTAATGTCCACTTGCAAATACTTCAAACAGTGTGTTTCCAAACTGCTCAATCAAAAGAAAGATTCAGATCAGTGTATTGAATGCACCGATTAGAAAGAAGTTGTTCACAATGCTTCTGTTTCGTTTTTATGTGAAGATATGTCATAACTCGCATGCACGAAATAATCTCAAAATCCACTTGCAGATTCTAGAAACAGACTGTTTCAAACCTGCAGAAGCTAGAGAAAGATTTAACTCTGTCAGATGAATACAGACATCACAAAGGAATTTTTGCAGAATCCTTCCGTGTAGTTTTGGTTGGAAGATATATCCTTTTTCACCATAGGCCTCACAGCCCTCCAAATGTCCACTTGCAGATTCCTCGAACAGAGTGTTTCCAATCTGCTCAATCAAAACAAAGGTTCAGCTCTGTGTACTGAATGCATACATCAGAAAGTAGTGTTTCAGAATGCTTCTGTGTAGTTTTTAGGCGAAGATATTTCATAACCCGCATTGGACGAAATAATCTGACATATCCACTTGCAGATTCTAGAAAAAGACGGTTTCATGCCTGCGGAACCAAGAGAAAGCTTTAACTCTGCGAGATGAATACACACATCACAAAGAAATTTTGCAGAATAATTCTGTGAAGTTTTTGTGGGAAGATATATCCTTTTTCACCATAGGCTACAAAGCCCTCCAAATGTCCACTTGCAGATTCTACAAACAGAGTGTTTACAAACTGCTCAATCCAAAGGAAGGTTGAGCTCTGTGTATTGAATGCATACATCAGAAAGAAGCTGTGAAGAATGCTTCTGTCTAGTTTTTATGTGAATATATTTCATAACCCGCATGGGACGAAACAATCTCAAATATCCACTTGCAGATTTTAGAAAAAGACTGTTTCAAACCTGCTGAATGTAGAGAAAGCTTTAACTCTGTCAGATAAATACACACATCACAAAGAAATTTCGCTGAATGCTTCTGTGTAGTTTTTGTGAGTAGATATGTCTTTTTTCACCATAGGCCTCAAATTACTCCCAATGTCCACTTGCGGATTCTGCAAACAGTGTGTTTCCAAACTGCTCAATGAAAAGAAAAGTTCAGCTCTGTGTACTGAATGCATACATAAAAAGAAGTTGTTCAGAATGCTTCTGTCTAGCTTTTATGTGAAGATAATTCATAATATGCATTGGACGAAATAATCTCAAATATCCACTTGCAGATTCTAGAAAAAGACACTTTGAAACCTGCTGAACCTAGAGAAAGCAATAAGTCTGTGAGATGAATACACACACAACAAAGAAATTTCGCAGAATGCTTCTGTGTAGTTTTTGCGGGAAGATATATACTTTTTCACCATGGGCCTCAAAGCACTCCAAATGTCCACTTGCAGAATCTTCAAAGACAGTGTTACAAAACTGCTCAATCAAAAGAAGGGTTCAACTCTGTGTGTTGAATGCACCGATCCCAAAGTAGTTGTTCAGAATGCTTCTGTGTAGTTTTTATGTGAGGATATTTCATAACTCGCATTGGATGAAGTAATCTCAAATATCCACTTGCAGATTCTAGAAAAAGACTGCTTCAAACCTACTGAGCCTAGAGAAACCTTTAACTCTGTGAGGTGAACACACACGTCAAGAGAAATTTCGTAGAATGCTTCTGTGTAGTATTTGTGGTAAGATATATCCTTCTTCACCCTAGGCATCAAAGCACTCAAATGTCCACTTGCAGATTTTTCAGAGTGTTTCCAAATTGCTCAATCAAAGGACAGGTTCATTTCTGTGTATTGAATGCATACATCAGAAAGAAGTTGTTCAGAATGCTTCTGTCTAGTTTTTATGTGAAGATATTTTGTAACCCACATTGGATGAAATAATCTCAAATACCCACTTGCAGATTGCAGAAATAGACTGTTTCAAACCTGATGAACCTAGAGAAAGCTTTAACACTGTGAGATGAATACACACATCACAAAGAAATTTCGAAGAATATTTCTGTGTAGTTTTTGTGGGAAGTTATATCCTTTTTCACCGTAGGCCTGAATGCACTCCAAATGTCCACTTGCAGATTCTTCGAGCAGAGTGCTTCCAAACTGCTCAATCAAAAGAAAGTTGCAGCTCTGTGTATTGAACGCATACATCAGAAAGAAGTTGTTCAGTATGATTCTGTCTAGTTTTAATGTGAAGATATTTCATCACCCGCATTGGATGAAATAATCTCAAATATGCACTTGCAGATTCTAGAAAAATACAGTTTCAAACCTGCTTTACCTAGAAGAAGCTTTAACACTGTGAGATGAATACACGCATCAGAAAGAAATTTCGCAGAATGTTTCTGTGTAGTTTTTGTGGGAAGATATATCCTTTTTCACCATAGGCCTCAAAGCTCTCCAAATGTCCAGTTGGACATTCTTCAAACAGAGTGTTTCCAAACTACTCAATAAATAGGTTCAGCTCTGTGTATTGAATGCATACATCAGAAAGAAGTTGCTCAGTATGCTTCTGTCTAGTGTTTATGTGAAGATATTTCATAACCCGCATTGTACGAAATAATCTCAAATATCCACTTGCAGATTCTGGAAAAAGTCTGTTTCAAACCTATTGAGCCTAGAGAAAGCTTTAACTCTGTGAGATGAATGCACACATCAGAAAGGAATTTCGCAGAATGCTTCTGAGTGGTATTTGTGGGAAGATATAACGTTTTTCACCACAGGCCTCAAAGCAATCAAAATGTCCAGTTGCAGATTGTTCAAAGAGAATGTTTCCAATCTGTTCATTTAATAGAAAGGTTCAGCTCTGTGTATTGAATGCATACATCAGAAAGAAGTTGTTCAGAATGCTTCTGTCTAGTTTTTATGTGAAGATATTTCATAACCAGCATTGGACGAAATAATCTCAAATATCCACCTGCAGATTCTAGAAAAAGACTTTTTCAAACCTGCTAAACCTAGAGAAAGCTTTAGCTCTGTGAGATGAATACACACATCACAAAGAAATTTTGCAGAATGATTTTGTGTAGTTTTTGTCGGAAAATATATCCTTTTTCACCATAAGCCAGAAAGCACTGCATATGTCCACTTGCAGATCCTTCAAACAGAGTGTTTCCAAACTGCTCAATCAAAAGAAAGGTTCAGCTCTGGGTATTGAATGCATACATCAGAAAGAAGTTGTTCAGAATCCTTCTGTCTAGTTTTTATGTGAAGATATTTCATAACCCGCATTGGACGAAATTGTCTCAAATATCCACTTGCAGATTTTAGAAAAAGACTGTTTCAAACCGGCTGAGCCTAGAGAAAGCTTTAACTCTGTGAGATGAATACACACATCACAAAGAAATTTCACAGAATGCTTCTGTGTAGTTTTTTTGCGTAGATATATTCTGTTTAACCATAGGCCTCAAAGCACTCCTAATGTCCACTTGCAAATACTTCAAACAGTGTGTTTCCAAACTGCTCAATCAAAAGAAAGATTCAGATCAGTGTATTGAATGCACCGATTAGAAAGAAGTTGTTCACAATGCTTCTGTTTCGTTTTTATGTGAAGATATGTCATAACTCGCATGCACGAAATAATCTCAAAATCCACTTGCAGATTCTAGAAACAGACTGTTTCAAACCTGCAGAAGCTAGAGAAAGATTTAACTCTGTCAGATGAATACAGACATCACAAAGGAATTTTTGCAGAATCCTTCCGTGTAGTTTTGGTTGGAAGATATATCCTTTTTCACCATAGGCCTCACAGCCCTCCAAATGTCCACTTGCAGATTCCTCGAACAGAGTGTTTCCAATCTGCTCAATCAAAACAAAGGTTCAGCTCTGTGTACTGAATGCATACATCAGAAAGTAGTGTTTCAGAATGCTTCTGTGTAGTTTTTAGGCGAAGATATTTCATAACCCGCATTGGACGAAATAATCTGACATATCCACTTGCAGATTCTAGAAAAAGACGGTTTCATGCCTGCGGAACCAAGAGAAAGCTTTAACTCTGCGAGATGAATACACACATCACAAAGAAATTTTGCAGAATAATTCTGTGAAGTTTTTGTGGGAAGATATATCCTTTTTCACCATAGGCTCCAAAGCCCTCCAAATGTCCACTTGCAGATTCTACAAACAGAGTGTTTACAAACTGCTCAATCCAAAGGAAGGTTGAGCTCTGTGTATTGAATGCATACATCAGAAAGGAGCTGTGAAGAATGCTTCTGTCTAGTTTTTATGTGAATATATTTCATAACCCGCATGGGACGAAACAATCTCAAATATCCACTTGCAGATTTTAGAAAAAGACTGTTTCAAACCTGCTGAATGTAGAGAAAGCTTTAACTCTGTCAGATAAATACACACATCACAAAGAAATTTCGCTGAATGCTTCTGTGTAGTTTTTGTGAGTAGATATGTCTTTTTTCACCATAGGCCTCAAATTACTCCCAATGTCCACTTGCGGATTCTGCAAACAGTGTGTTTCCAAACTGCTCAATGAAAAGAAAAGTTCAGCTCTGTGTACTGAATGCATACATAAAAAGAAGTTGTTCAGAATGCTTCTGTCTAGCTTTTATGTGAAGATAATTCATAATATGCATTGGACGAAATAATCTCAAATATCCACTTGCAGATTCTAGAAAAAGACACTTTGAAACCTGCTGAACCTAGAGAAAGCAATAAGTCTGTGAGATGAATACACACACAACAAAGAAATTTCGCAGAATGCTTCTGTGTAGTTTTTGCGGGAAGATATATACTTTTTCACCATGGGCCTCAAAGCACTCCAAATGTCCACTTGCAGAATCTTCAAAGACAGTGTTACAAAACTGCTCAATCAAAAGAAGGGTTCAACTCTGTGTGTTGAATGCACCGATCCCAAAGTAGTTGTTCAGAATGCTTCTGTGTAGTTTTTATGTGAGGATATTTCATAACTCGCATTGGATGAAGTAATCTCAAATATCCACTTGCAGATTCTAGAAAAAGACTGCTTCAAACCTACTGAGCCTAGAGAAACCTTTAACTCTGTGAGGTGAACACACACGTCAAGAGAAATTTCGTAGAATGCTTCTGTGTAGTATTTGTGGTAAGATATATCCTTCTTCACCCTAGGCATCAAAGCACTCAAATGTCCACTTGCAGATTTTTCAGAGTGTTTCCAAATTGCTCAATCAAAGGACAGGTTCATTTCTGTGTATTGAATGCATACATCAGAAAGAAGTTGTTCAGAATGCTTCTGTCTGGTTTTTATGTGAAGATATTTTGTAACCCACATTGGATGAAATAATCTCAAATACCCACTTGCAGATTGCAGAAATAGACTGTTTCAAACCTGATGAACCTAGAGAAAGCTTTAACACTGTGAGATGAATACACACATCACAAAGAAATTTCGAAAAATATCTCTGTGTAGTTTTTGTGGGAAGTTATATCCTTTTTCACCGTAGGCCTGAATGCACTCCAAATGTCCACTTGCAGATTCTTCGAGCAGAGTGCTTCCAAACTGCTCTATCAAAAGAAAGTTGCAGCTCTGTGTATTGAACGCATACATCAGAAAGAAGTTGTTCAGTATGCTTCTGTCTAGTTTCAATGTGAAGATATTTCATAACCCGCATTGGATGAAATAATCTCAAATATGCACTTGAAGATTCTAGAAAAATACAGTTTCAAACCTGCTTTACCTAGAAGAAGCTTTAACACTGTGAGATGAATACACGCATCAGAAAGAAATTTCGCAGAATGTTTCTGTGTAGTTTTTGTGGGAAGATATATCCTTTTTCACCATAGGCCTCAAAGCACTCCAAATGTCCAGTTGGACATTCTTCAAACAGAGTGTTTCCAAACTACTCAGTAAATAGGTTCAGCTCTGTGTATTGAATGCATACATCAGAAAGAAGTTGCTCAGTATGCTTCTGTCTAGTGTTTATGTGAAGATATTTCATTACCCGCATTGTATGAAATAATCTCAAATATCCACTTGCAGATTCTGCAAAAAGACTGTTTCAAACCTATTGAGCCTAGAGAAAGCTTTAACTCTGTGAGATGAAGGCACACATCAGAAAGGAATTTCGCAGAATGCTTCTGAGTGGTATTTGTGGGAAAATATAACGTTTTTCACCACAGGCCTCAAAGCAATCAAAATGTCCAGTTGCAGATTGTTCAAAGAGAATGTTTCCAATCTGTTCATTTAATAGAAAGGTTCAGCTCTGTGTATTGAATGCATACATCAGAAAGAAGTTGTTCAGAATGCTTCTGTCTAGTTTTTATGTGAAGATATTTCATAACCAGCATTGGACGAAATAATCTCAAATATCCACCTGCAGATTCTAGAAAAAGACTTTTTCAAACCTGCTGAACCTAGAGAAAGCTTTAGCTCTGTGAGATGAATACACACATCACAAAGAAATTTTGCAGAATGATTTTGTGTAGTTTTTGTCGGAAAATATATCCTTTTTCACCATAAGCCAGAAAGCACTGCATATGTCCACTTGCAGATCCTTCAAACAGAGTGTTTCCAAACTGCTCAATCAAAAGAAAGGTTCAGCTCTGGGTATTGAATGCATACATCAGAAAGAAGTTGTTCAGAATCCTTCTGTCTAGTTTTTATGTGAAGATATTTCATAACCCGCATTGGACGAAATTGTCTCAAATATCCACTTGCAGATTTTAGAAAAAGACTGTTTCAAACCGGCTGAGCCTAGAGAAAGCTTTAACTCTGTGAGATGAATACACACATCACAAAGAAATTTCACAGAATGCTTCTGTGTAGTTTTTTTGCGTAGATATATTCTGTTTAACCATAGGCCTCAAAGCACTCCTAATGTCCACTTGCAAATACTTCAAACAGTGTGTTTCCAAACTGCTCAATCAAAAGAAAGATTCAGATCAGTGTATTGAATGCACCGATTAGAAAGAAGTTGTTCACAATGCTTCTGTTTCGTTTTTATGTGAAGATATGTCATAACTCGCATGCACGAAATAATCTCAAAATCCACTTGCAGATTCTAGAAACAGACTGTTTCAAACCTGCAGAAGCTAGAGAAAGATTTAACTCTGTCAGATGAATACAGACATCACAAAGGAATTTTTGCAGAATCCTTCCGTGTAGTTTTGGTTGGAAGATATATCCTTTTTCACCATAGGCCTCACAGCCCTCCAAATGTCCACTTGCAGATTCCTCGAACAGAGTGTTTCCAATCTGCTCAATCAAAACAAAGGTTCAGCTCTGTGTACTGAATGCATACATCAGAAAGTAGTGTTTCAGAATGCTTCTGTGTAGTTTTTAGGCGAAGATATTTCATAACCCGCATTGGACGAAATAATCTGACATATCCACTTGCAGATTCTAGAAAAAGACGGTTTCATGCCTGCGGAACCAAGAGAAAGCTTTAACTCTGCGAGATGAATACACACATCACAAAGAAATTTTGCAGAATAATTCTGTGAAGTTTTTGTGGGAAGATATATCCTTTTTCACCATAGGCTCCAAAGCCCTCCAAATGTCCACTTGCAGATTCTACAAACAGAGTGTTTACAAACTGCTCAATCCAAAGGAAGGTTGAGCTCTGTGTATTGAATGCATACATCAGAAAGAAGCTGTGAAGAATGCTTCTGTCTAGTTTTTATGTGAATATATTTCATAACCCGCATGGGACGAAACAATCTCAAATATCCACTTGCAGATTTTAGAAAAAGACTGTTTCAAACCTGCTGAATGTAGAGAAAGCTTTAACTCTGTCAGATAAATACACACATCACAAAGAAATTTCGCTGAATGCTTCTGTGTAGTTTTTGTGAGTAGATATGTCTTTTTTCACCATAGGCCTCAAATTACTCCCAATGTCCACTTGCGGATTCTGCAAACAGTGTGTTTCCAAACTGCTCAATGAAAAGAAAAGTTCAGCTCTGTGTACTGAATGCATACATAAAAAGAAGTTGTTCAGAATGCTTCTGTCTAGCTTTTATGTGAAGATAATTCATAATATGCATTGGACGAAATAATCTCAAATATCCACTTGCAGATTCTAGAAAAAGACACTTTGAAACCTGCTGAACCTAGAGAAAGCAATAAGTCTGTGAGATGAATACACACACAACAAAGAAATTTCGCAGAATGCTTCTGTGTAGTTTTTGCGGGAAGATATATACTTTTTCACCATGGGCCTCAAAGCACTCCAAATGTCCACTTGCAGAATCTTCAAAGACAGTGTTACAAAACTGCTCAATCAAAAGAAGGGTTCAACTCTGTGTGTTGAATGCACCGATCCCAAAGTAGTTGTTCAGAATGCTTCTGTGTAGTTTTTATGTGAGGATATTTCATAACTCGCATTGGATGAAGTAATCTCAAATATCCACTTGCAGATTCTAGAAAAAGACTGCTTCAAACCTACTGAGCCTAGAGAAACTTTTAACTCTGTGAGGTGAACACACACGTCAAGAGAAATTTCGTAGAATGCTTCTGTGTAGTATTTGTGGTAAGATATATCCTTCTTCACCCTAGGCATCAAAGCACTCAAATGTCCACTTGCAGATTTTTCAGAGTGTTTCCAAATTGCTCAATCAAAGGACAGGTTCATTTCTGTGTATTGAATGCATACATCAGAAAGAAGTTGTTCAGAATGCTTCTGTCTGGTTTTTATGTGAAGATATTTTGTAACCCACATTGGATGAAATAATCTCAAATACCCACTTGCAGATTGCAGAAATAGACTGTTTCAAACCTGATGAACCTAGAGAAAGCTTTAACACTGTGAGATGAATACACACATCACAAAGAAATTTCGAAGAATATCTCTGTGTAGTTTTTGTGGGAAGTTATATCCTTTTTCACCGTAGGCCTGAATGCACTCCAAATGTCCACTTGCAGATTCTTCGAGCAGAGTGCTTCCAAACTGCTCTATCAAAAGAAAGTTGCAGCTCTGTGTATTGAACGCATACATCAGAAAGAAGTTGTTCAGTATGCTTCTGTCTAGTTTCAATGTGAAGATATTTCATAACCCGCATTGGATGAAATAATCTCAAATATGCACTTGAAGATTCTAGAAAAATACAGTTTCAAACCTGCTTTACCTAGAAGAAGCTTTAACACTGTGAGATGAATACACGCATCAGAAAGAAATTTCGCAGAATGTTTCTGTGTAGTTTTTGTGGGAAGATATATCCTTTTTCACCATAGCCCTCAAAGCTCTCCAAATGTCCAGTTGGACATTCTTCAAACAGAGTGTTTCCAAACTACTCAGTAAATAGGTTCAGCTCTGTGTATTGAATGCATACATCAGAAAGAAGTTGCTCAGTATGCTTCTGTCTAGTGTTTATGTGAAGATATTTCATTACCCGCATTGTATGAAATAATCTCAAATATCCACTTGCAGATTCTGCAAAAAGACTGTTTCAAACCTATTGAGCCTAGAGAAAGCTTTAACTCTGTGAGATGAAGGCACACATCAGAAAGGAATTTCGCAGAATGCTTCTGAGTGGTATTTGTGGGAAGATATAACGTTTTTCACCACAGGCCTCAAAGCAATCAAAATGTCCAGTTGCAGATTGTTCAAAGAGAATGTTTCCAATCTGTTCATTTAATAGAAAGGTTCAGCTCTGTGTATTGAATGCATACATCAGAAAGAAGTTGTTCAGAATGCTTCTGTCTAGTTTTTATGTGAAGATATTTCATAACCAGCATTGGACGAAATAATCTCAAATATCCACCTGCAGATTCTAGAAAAAGACTTTTTCAAACCTGCTGAACCTAGAGAAAGCTTTAGCTCTGTGAGATGAATACACACATCACAAAGAAATTTTGCAGAATGATTTTGTGTAGTTTTTGTCGGAAAATATATCCTTTTTCACCATAAGCCAGAAAGCACTGCATATGTCCACTTGCAGATCCTTCAAACAGAGTGTTTCCAAACTGCTCAATCAAAAGAAAGGTTCAGCTCTGGGTATTGAATGCATACATCAGAAAGAAGTTGTTCAGAATCCTTCTGTCTAGTTTTTATGTGAAGATATTTCATAACCCGCATTGGACGAAATTGTCTCAAATATCCACTTGCAGATTTTAGAAAAAGACTGTTTCAAACCGGCTGAGCCTAGAGAAAGCTTTAACTCTGTGAGATGAATACACACATCACAAAGAAATTTCACAGAATGCTTCTGTGTAGTTTTTTTGCGTAGATATATTCTGTTTAACCATAGGCCTCAAAGCACTCCTAATGTCCACTTGCAAATACTTCAAACAGTGTGTTTCCAAACTGCTCAATCAAAAGAAAGATTCAGATCAGTGTATTGAATGCACCGATTAGAAAGAAGTTGTTCACAATGCTTCTGTTTCGTTTTTATGTGAAGATATGTCATAACTCGCATGCACGAAATAATCTCAAAATCCACTTGCAGATTCTAGAAACAGACTGTTTCAAACCTGCAGAAGCTAGAGAAAGATTTAACTCTGTCAGATGAATACAGACATCACAAAGGAATTTTTGCAGAATCCTTCCGTGTAGTTTTGGTTGGAAGATATATCCTTTTTCACCATAGGCCTCACAGCCCTCCAAATGTCCACTTGCAGATTCCTCGAACAGAGTGTTTCCAATCTGCTCAATCAAAACAAAGGTTCAGCTCTGTGTACTGAATGCATACATCAGAAAGTAGTGTTTCAGAATGCTTCTGTGTAGTTTTTAGGCGAAGATATTTCATAACCCGCATTGGACGAAATAATCTGACATATCCACTTGCAGATTCTAGAAAAAGACGGTTTCATGCCTGCGGAACCAAGAGAAAGCTTTAACTCTGCGAGATGAATACACACATCACAAAGAAATTTTGCAGAATAATTCTGTGAAGTTTTTGTGGGAAGATATATCCTTTTTCACCATAGGCTACAAAGCCCTCCAAATGTCCACTTGCAGATTCTACAAACAGAGTGTTTACAAACTGCTCAATCCAAAGGAAGGTTGAGCTCTGTGTATTGAATGCATACATCAGAAAGAAGCTGTGAAGAATGCTTCTGTCTAGTTTTTATGTGAATATATTTCATAACCCGCATGGGACGAAACAATCTCAAATATCCACTTGCAGATTTTAGAAAAAGACTGTTTCAAACCTGCTGAATGTAGAGAAAGCTTTAACTCTGTCAGATAAATACACACATCACAAAGAAATTTCGCTGAATGCTTCTGTGTAGTTTTTGTGAGTAGATATGTCTTTTTTCACCATAGGCCTCAAATTACTCCCAATGTCCACTTGCGGATTCTGCAAACAGTGTGTTTCCAAACTGCTCAATGAAAAGAAAAGTTCAGCTCTGTGTACTGAATGCATACATAAAAAGAAGTTGTTCAGAATGCTTCTGTCTAGCTTTTATGTGAAGATAATTCATAATATGCATTGGACGAAATAATCTCAAATATCCACTTGCAGATTCTAGAAAAAGACACTTTGAAACCTGCTGAACCTAGAGAAAGCAATAAGTCTGTGAGATGAATACACACACAACAAAGAAATTTCGCAGAATGCTTCTGTGTAGTTTTTGCGGGAAGATATATACTTTTTCACCATGGGCCTCAAAGCACTCCAAATGTCCACTTGCAGAATCTTCAAAGACAGTGTTACAAAACTGCTCAATCAAAAGAAGGGTTCAACTCTGTGTGTTGAATGCACCGATCCCAAAGTAGTTGTTCAGAATGCTTCTGTGTAGTTTTTATGTGAGGATATTTCATAACTCGCATTGGATGAAGTAATCTCAAATATCCACTTGCAGATTCTAGAAAAAGACTGCTTCAAACCTACTGAGCCTAGAGAAACCTTTAACTCTGTGAGGTGAACACACACGTCAAGAGAAATTTCGTAGAATGCTTCTGTGTAGTATTTGTGGTAAGATATATCCTTCTTCACCCTAGGCATCAAAGCACTCAAATGTCCACTTGCAGATTTTTCAGAGTGTTTCCAAATTGCTCAATCAAAGGACAGGTTCATTTCTGTGTATTGAATGCATACATCAGAAAGAAGTTGTTCAGAATGCTTCTGTCTAGTTTTTATGTGAAGATATTTTGTAACCCACATTGGATGAAATAATCTCAAATACCCACTTGCAGATTGCAGAAATAGACTGTTTCAAACCTGATGAACCTAGAGAAAGCTTTAACACTGTGAGATGAATACACACATCACAAAGAAATTTCGAAGAATATTTCTGTGTAGTTTTTGTGGGAAGTTATATCCTTTTTCACCGTAGGCCTGAATGCACTCCAAATGTCCACTTGCAGATTCTTCGAGCAGAGTGCTTCCAAACTGCTCAATCAAAAGAAAGTTGCAGCTCTGTGTATTGAACGCATACATCAGAAAGAAGTTGTTCAGTATGATTCTGTCTAGTTTTAATGTGAAGATATTTCATCACCCGCATTGGATGAAATAATCTCAAATATGCACTTGCAGATTCTAGAAAAATACAGTTTCAAACCTGCTTTACCTAGAAGAAGCTTTAACACTGTGAGATGAATACACGCATCAGAAAGAAATTTCGCAGAATGTTTCTGTGTAGTTTTTGTGGGAAGATATATCCTTTTTCACCATAGGCCTCAAAGCTCTCCAAATGTCCAGTTGGACATTCTTCAAACAGAGTGTTTCCAAACTACTCAATAAATAGGTTCAGCTCTGTGTATTGAATGCATACATCAGAAAGAAGTTGCTCAGTATGCTTCTGTCTAGTGTTTATGTGAAGATATTTCATAACCCGCATTGTACGAAATAATCTCAAATATCCACTTGCAGATTCTGGAAAAAGTCTGTTTCAAACCTATTGAGCCTAGAGAAAGCTTTAACTCTGTGAGATGAATGCACACATCAGAAAGGAATTTCGCAGAATGCTTCTGAGTGGTATTTGTGGGAAGATATAACGTTTTTCACCACAGGCCTCAAAGCAATCAAAATGTCCAGTTGCAGATTGTTCAAAGAGAATGTTTCCAATCTGTTCATTTAATAGAAAGGTTCAGCTCTGTGTATTGAATGCATACATCAGAAAGAAGTTGTTCAGAATGCTTCTGTCTAGTTTTTATGTGAAGATATTTCATAACCAGCATTGGACGAAATAATCTCAAATATCCACCTGCAGATTCTAGAAAAAGACTTTTTCAAACCTGCTAAACCTAGAGAAAGCTTTAGCTCTGTGAGATGAATACACACATCACAAAGAAATTTTGCAGAATGATTTTGTGTAGTTTTTGTCGGAAAATATATCCTTTTTCACCATAAGCCAGAAAGCACTGCATATGTCCACTTGCAGATCCTTCAAACAGAGTGTTTCCAAACTGCTCAATCAAAAGAAAGGTTCAGCTCTGGGTATTGAATGCATACATCAGAAAGAAGTTGTTCAGAATCCTTCTGTCTAGTTTTTATGTGAAGATATTTCATAACCCGCATTGGACGAAATTGTCTCAAATATCCACTTGCAGATTTTAGAAAAAGACTGTTTCAAACCGGCTGAGCCTAGAGAAAGCTTTAACTCTGTGAGATGAATACACACATCACAAAGAAATTTCACAGAATGCTTCTGTGTAGTTTTTTTGCGTAGATATATTCTGTTTAACCATAGGCCTCAAAGCACTCCTAATGTCCACTTGCAAATACTTCAAACAGTGTGTTTCCAAACTGCTCAATCAAAAGAAAGATTCAGATCAGTGTATTGAATGCACCGATTAGAAAGAAGTTGTTCACAATGCTTCTGTTTCGTTTTTATGTGAAGATATGTCATAACTCGCATGCACGAAATAATCTCAAAATCCACTTGCAGATTCTAGAAACAGACTGTTTCAAACCTGCAGAAGCTAGAGAAAGATTTAACTCTGTCAGATGAATACAGACATCACAAAGGAATTTTTGCAGAATCCTTCCGTGTAGTTTTGGTTGGAAGATATATCCTTTTTCACCATAGGCCTCACAGCCCTCCAAATGTCCACTTGCAGATTCCTCGAACAGAGTGTTTCCAATCTGCTCAATCAAAACAAAGGTTCAGCTCTGTGTACTGAATGCATACATCAGAAAGTAGTGTTTCAGAATGCTTCTGTGTAGTTTTTAGGCGAAGATATTTCATAACCCGCATTGGACGAAATAATCTGACATATCCACTTGCAGATTCTAGAAAAAGACGGTTTCATGCCTGCGGAACCAAGAGAAAGCTTTAACTCTGCGAGATGAATACACACATCACAAAGAAATTTTGCAGAATAATTCTGTGAAGTTTTTGTGGGAAGATATATCCTTTTTCACCATAGGCTCCAAAGCCCTCCAAATGTCCACTTGCAGATTCTACAAACAGAGTGTTTACAAACTGCTCAATCCAAAGGAAGGTTGAGCTCTGTGTATTGAATGCATACATCAGAAAGGAGCTGTGAAGAATGCTTCTGTCTAGTTTTTATGTGAATATATTTCATAACCCGCATGGGACGAAACAATCTCAAATATCCACTTGCAGATTTTAGAAAAAGACTGTTTCAAACCTGCTGAATGTAGAGAAAGCTTTAACTCTGTCAGATAAATACACACATCACAAAGAAATTTCGCTGAATGCTTCTGTGTAGTTTTTGTGAGTAGATATGTCTTTTTTCACCATAGGCCTCAAATTACTCCCAATGTCCACTTGCGGATTCTGCAAACAGTGTGTTTCCAAACTGCTCAATGAAAAGAAAAGTTCAGCTCTGTGTACTGAATGCATACATAAAAAGAAGTTGTTCAGAATGCTTCTGTCTAGCTTTTATGTGAAGATAATTCATAATATGCATTGGACGAAATAATCTCAAATATCCACTTGCAGATTCTAGAAAAAGACACTTTGAAACCTGCTGAACCTAGAGAAAGCAATAAGTCTGTGAGATGAATACACACACAACAAAGAAATTTCGCAGAATGCTTCTGTGTAGTTTTTGCGGGAAGATATATACTTTTTCACCATGGGCCTCAAAGCACTCCAAATGTCCACTTGCAGAATCTTCAAAGACAGTGTTACAAAACTGCTCAATCAAAAGAAGGGTTCAACTCTGTGTGTTGAATGCACCGATCCCAAAGTAGTTGTTCAGAATGCTTCTGTGTAGTTTTTATGTGAGGATATTTCATAACTCGCATTGGATGAAGTAATCTCAAATATCCACTTGCAGATTCTAGAAAAAGACTGCTTCAAACCTACTGAGCCTAGAGAAACCTTTAACTCTGTGAGGTGAACACACACGTCAAGAGAAATTTCGTAGAATGCTTCTGTGTAGTATTTGTGGTAAGATATATCCTTCTTCACCCTAGGCATCAAAGCACTCAAATGTCCACTTGCAGATTTTTCAGAGTGTTTCCAAATTGCTCAATCAAAGGACAGGTTCATTTCTGTGTATTGAATGCATACATCAGAAAGAAGTTGTTCAGAATGCTTCTGTCTGGTTTTTATGTGAAGATATTTTGTAACCCACATTGGATGAAATAATCTCAAATACCCACTTGCAGATTGCAGAAATAGACTGTTTCAAACCTGATGAACCTAGAGAAAGCTTTAACACTGTGAGATGAATACACACATCACAAAGAAATTTCGAAGAATATCTCTGTGTAGTTTTTGTGGGAAGTTATATCCTTTTTCACCGTAGGCCTGAATGCACTCCAAATGTCCACTTGCAGATTCTTCGAGCAGAGTGCTTCCAAACTGCTCTATCAAAAGAAAGTTGCAGCTCTGTGTATTGAACGCATACATCAGAAAGAAGTTGTTCAGTATGCTTCTGTCTAGTTTCAATGTGAAGATATTTCATAACCCGCATTGGATGAAATAATCTCAAATATGCACTTGAAGATTCTAGAAAAATACAGTTTCAAACCTGCTTTACCTAGAAGAAGCTTTAACACTGTGAGATGAATACACGCATCAGAAAGAAATTTCGCAGAATGTTTCTGTGTAGTTTTTGTGGGAAGATATATCCTTTTTCACCATAGGCCTCAAAGCACTCCAAATGTCCAGTTGGACATTCTTCAAACAGAGTGTTTCCAAACTACTCAGTAAATAGGTTCAGCTCTGTGTATTGAATGCATACATCAGAAAGAAGTTGCTCAGTATGCTTCTGTCTAGTGTTTATGTGAAGATATTTCATTACCCGCATTGTATGAAATAATCTCAAATATCCACTTGCAGATTCTGCAAAAAGACTGTTTCAAACCTATTGAGCCTAGAGAAAGCTTTAACTCTGTGAGATGAAGGCACACATCAGAAAGGAATTTCGCAGAATGCTTCTGAGTGGTATTTGTGGGAAAATATAACGTTTTTCACCACAGGCCTCAAAGCAATCAAAATGTCCAGTTGCAGATTGTTCAAAGAGAATGTTTCCAATCTGTTCATTTAATAGAAAGGTTCAGCTCTGTGTATTGAATGCATACATCAGAAAGAAGTTGTTCAGAATGCTTCTGTCTAGTTTTTATGTGAAGATATTTCATAACCAGCATTGGACGAAATAATCTCAAATATCCACCTGCAGATTCTAGAAAAAGACTTTTTCAAACCTGCTGAACCTAGAGAAAGCTTTAGCTCTGTGAGATGAATACACACATCACAAAGAAATTTTGCAGAATGATTTTGTGTAGTTTTTGTCGGAAAATATATCCTTTTTCACCATAAGCCAGAAAGCACTGCATATGTCCACTTGCAGATCCTTCAAACAGAGTGTTTCCAAACTGCTCAATCAAAAGAAAGGTTCAGCTCTGGGTATTGAATGCATACATCAGAAAGAAGTTGTTCAGAATCCTTCTGTCTAGTTTTTATGTGAAGATATTTCATAACCCGCATTGGACGAAATTGTCTCAAATATCCACTTGCAGATTTTAGAAAAAGACTGTTTCAAACCGGCTGAGCCTAGAGAAAGCTTTAACTCTGTGAGATGAATACACACATCACAAAGAAATTTCACAGAATGCTTCTGTGTAGTTTTTTTGCGTAGATATATTCTGTTTAACCATAGGCCTCAAAGCACTCCTAATGTCCACTTGCAAATACTTCAAACAGTGTGTTTCCAAACTGCTCAATCAAAAGAAAGATTCAGATCAGTGTATTGAATGCACCGATTAGAAAGAAGTTGTTCACAATGCTTCTGTTTCGTTTTTATGTGAAGATATGTCATAACTCGCATGCACGAAATAATCTCAAAATCCACTTGCAGATTCTAGAAACAGACTGTTTCAAACCTGCAGAAGCTAGAGAAAGATTTAACTCTGTCAGATGAATACAGACATCACAAAGGAATTTTTGCAGAATCCTTCCGTGTAGTTTTGGTTGGAAGATATATCCTTTTTCACCATAGGCCTCACAGCCCTCCAAATGTCCACTTGCAGATTCCTCGAACAGAGTGTTTCCAATCTGCTCAATCAAAACAAAGGTTCAGCTCTGTGTACTGAATGCATACATCAGAAAGTAGTGTTTCAGAATGCTTCTGTGTAGTTTTTAGGCGAAGATATTTCATAACCCGCATTGGACGAAATAATCTGACATATCCACTTGCAGATTCTAGAAAAAGACGGTTTCATGCCTGCGGAACCAAGAGAAAGCTTTAACTCTGCGAGATGAATACACACATCACAAAGAAATTTTGCAGAATAATTCTGTGAAGTTTTTGTGGGAAGATATATCCTTTTTCACCATAGGCTACAAAGCCCTCCAAATGTCCACTTGCAGATTCTACAAACAGAGTGTTTACAAACTGCTCAATCCAAAGGAAGGTTGAGCTCTGTGTATTGAATGCATACATCAGAAAGAAGCTGTGAAGAATGCTTCTGTCTAGTTTTTATGTGAATATATTTCATAACCCGCATGGGACGAAACAATCTCAAATATCCACTTGCAGATTTTAGAAAAAGACTGTTTCAAACCTGCTGAATGTAGAGAAAGCTTTAACTCTGTCAGATAAATACACACATCACAAAGAAATTTCGCTGAATGCTTCTGTGTAGTTTTTGTGAGTAGATATGTCTTTTTTCACCATAGGCCTCAAATTACTCCCAATGTCCACTTGCGGATTCTGCAAACAGTGTGTTTCCAAACTGCTCAATGAAAAGAAAAGTTCAGCTCTGTGTACTGAATGCATACATAAAAAGAAGTTGTTCAGAATGCTTCTGTCTAGCTTTTATGTGAAGATAATTCATAATATGCATTGGACGAAATAATCTCAAATATCCACTTGCAGATTCTAGAAAAAGACACTTTGAAACCTGCTGAACCTAGAGAAAGCAATAAGTCTGTGAGATGAATACACACACAACAAAGAAATTTCGCAGAATGCTTCTGTGTAGTTTTTGCGGGAAGATATATACTTTTTCACCATGGGCCTCAAAGCACTCCAAATGTCCACTTGCAGAATCTTCAAAGACAGTGTTACAAAACTGCTCAATCAAAAGAAGGGTTCAACTCTGTGTGTTGAATGCACCGATCCCAAAGTAGTTGTTCAGAATGCTTCTGTGTAGTTTTTATGTGAGGATATTTCATAACTCGCATTGGATGAAGTAATCTCAAATATCCACTTGCAGATTCTAGAAAAAGACTGCTTCAAACCTACTGAGCCTAGAGAAACCTTTAACTCTGTGAGGTGAACACACACGTCAAGAGAAATTTCGTAGAATGCTTCTGTGTAGTATTTGTGGTAAGATATATCCTTCTTCACCCTAGGCATCAAAGCACTCAAATGTCCACTTGCAGATTTTTCAGAGTGTTTCCAAATTGCTCAATCAAAGGACAGGTTCATTTCTGTGTATTGAATGCATACATCAGAAAGAAGTTGTTCAGAATGCTTCTGTCTAGTTTTTATGTGAAGATATTTTGTAACCCACATTGGATGAAATAATCTCAAATACCCACTTGCAGATTGCAGAAATAGACTGTTTCAAACCTGATGAACCTAGAGAAAGCTTTAACACTGTGAGATGAATACACACATCACAAAGAAATTTCGAAGAATATTTCTGTGTAGTTTTTGTGGGAAGTTATATCCTTTTTCACCGTAGGCCTGAATGCACTCCAAATGTCCACTTGCAGATTCTTCGAGCAGAGTGCTTCCAAACTGCTCAATCAAAAGAAAGTTGCAGCTCTGTGTATTGAACGCATACATCAGAAAGAAGTTGTTCAGTATGATTCTGTCTAGTTTTAATGTGAAGATATTTCATCACCCGCATTGGATGAAATAATCTCAAATATGCACTTGCAGATTCTAGAAAAATACAGTTTCAAACCTGCTTTACCTAGAAGAAGCTTTAACACTGTGAGATGAATACACGCATCAGAAAGAAATTTCGCAGAATGTTTCTGTGTAGTTTTTGTGGGAAGATATATCCTTTTTCACCATAGGCCTCAAAGCTCTCCAAATGTCCAGTTGGACATTCTTCAAACAGAGTGTTTCCAAACTACTCAATAAATAGGTTCAGCTCTGTGTATTGAATGCATACATCAGAAAGAAGTTGCTCAGTATGCTTCTGTCTAGTGTTTATGTGAAGATATTTCATAACCCGCATTGTACGAAATAATCTCAAATATCCACTTGCAGATTCTGGAAAAAGTCTGTTTCAAACCTATTGAGCCTAGAGAAAGCTTTAACTCTGTGAGATGAATGCACACATCAGAAAGGAATTTCGCAGAATGCTTCTGAGTGGTATTTGTGGGAAGATATAACGTTTTTCACCACAGGCCTCAAAGCAATCAAAATGTCCAGTTGCAGATTGTTCAAAGAGAATGTTTCCAATCTGTTCATTTAATAGAAAGGTTCAGCTCTGTGTATTGAATGCATACATCAGAAAGAAGTTGTTCAGAATGCTTCTGTCTAGTTTTTATGTGAAGATATTTCATAACCAGCATTGGACGAAATAATCTCAAATATCCACCTGCAGATTCTAGAAAAAGACTTTTTCAAACCTGCTAAACCTAGAGAAAGCTTTAGCTCTGTGAGATGAATACACACATCACAAAGAAATTTTGCAGAATGATTTTGTGTAGTTTTTGTCGGAAAATATATCCTTTTTCACCATAAGCCAGAAAGCACTGCATATGTCCACTTGCAGATCCTTCAAACAGAGTGTTTCCAAACTGCTCAATCAAAAGAAAGGTTCAGCTCTGGGTATTGAATGCATACATCAGAAAGAAGTTGTTCAGAATCCTTCTGTCTAGTTTTTATGTGAAGATATTTCATAACCCGCATTGGACGAAATTGTCTCAAATATCCACTTGCAGATTTTAGAAAAAGACTGTTTCAAACCGGCTGAGCCTAGAGAAAGCTTTAACTCTGTGAGATGAATACACACATCACAAAGAAATTTCACAGAATGCTTCTGTGTAGTTTTTTTGCGTAGATATATTCTGTTTAACCATAGGCCTCAAAGCACTCCTAATGTCCACTTGCAAATACTTCAAACAGTGTGTTTCCAAACTGCTCAATCAAAAGAAAGATTCAGATCAGTGTATTGAATGCACCGATTAGAAAGAAGTTGTTCACAATGCTTCTGTTTCGTTTTTATGTGAAGATATGTCATAACTCGCATGCACGAAATAATCTCAAAATCCACTTGCAGATTCTAGAAACAGACTGTTTCAAACCTGCAGAAGCTAGAGAAAGATTTAACTCTGTCAGATGAATACAGACATCACAAAGGAATTTTTGCAGAATCCTTCCGTGTAGTTTTGGTTGGAAGATATATCCTTTTTCACCATAGGCCTCACAGCCCTCCAAATGTCCACTTGCAGATTCCTCGAACAGAGTGTTTCCAATCTGCTCAATCAAAACAAAGGTTCAGCTCTGTGTACTGAATGCATACATCAGAAAGTAGTGTTTCAGAATGCTTCTGTGTAGTTTTTAGGCGAAGATATTTCATAACCCGCATTGGACGAAATAATCTGACATATCCACTTGCAGATTCTAGAAAAAGACGGTTTCATGCCTGCGGAACCAAGAGAAAGCTTTAACTCTGCGAGATGAATACACACATCACAAAGAAATTTTGCAGAATAATTCTGTGAAGTTTTTGTGGGAAGATATATCCTTTTTCACCATAGGCTCCAAAGCCCTCCAAATGTCCACTTGCAGATTCTACAAACAGAGTGTTTACAAACTGCTCAATCCAAAGGAAGGTTGAGCTCTGTGTATTGAATGCATACATCAGAAAGGAGCTGTGAAGAATGCTTCTGTCTAGTTTTTATGTGAATATATTTCATAACCCGCATGGGACGAAACAATCTCAAATATCCACTTGCAGATTTTAGAAAAAGACTGTTTCAAACCTGCTGAATGTAGAGAAAGCTTTAACTCTGTCAGATAAATACACACATCACAAAGAAATTTCGCTGAATGCTTCTGTGTAGTTTTTGTGAGTAGATATGTCTTTTTTCACCATAGGCCTCAAATTACTCCCAATGTCCACTTGCGGATTCTGCAAACAGTGTGTTTCCAAACTGCTCAATGAAAAGAAAAGTTCAGCTCTGTGTACTGAATGCATACATAAAAAGAAGTTGTTCAGAATGCTTCTGTCTAGCTTTTATGTGAAGATAATTCATAATATGCATTGGACGAAATAATCTCAAATATCCACTTGCAGATTCTAGAAAAAGACACTTTGAAACCTGCTGAACCTAGAGAAAGCAATAAGTCTGTGAGATGAATACACACACAACAAAGAAATTTCGCAGAATGCTTCTGTGTAGTTTTTGCGGGAAGATATATACTTTTTCACCATGGGCCTCAAAGCACTCCAAATGTCCACTTGCAGAATCTTCAAAGACAGTGTTACAAAACTGCTCAATCAAAAGAAGGGTTCAACTCTGTGTGTTGAATGCACCGATCCCAAAGTAGTTGTTCAGAATGCTTCTGTGTAGTTTTTATGTGAGGATATTTCATAACTCGCATTGGATGAAGTAATCTCAAATATCCACTTGCAGATTCTAGAAAAAGACTGCTTCAAACCTACTGAGCCTAGAGAAACCTTTAACTCTGTGAGGTGAACACACACGTCAAGAGAAATTTCGTAGAATGCTTCTGTGTAGTATTTGTGGTAAGATATATCCTTCTTCACCCTAGGCATCAAAGCACTCAAATGTCCACTTGCAGATTTTTCAGAGTGTTTCCAAATTGCTCAATCAAAGGACAGGTTCATTTCTGTGTATTGAATGCATACATCAGAAAGAAGTTGTTCAGAATGCTTCTGTCTAGTTTTTATGTGAAGATATTTTGTAACCCACATTGGATGAAATAATCTCAAATACCCACTTGCAGATTGCAGA
Organism: Symphalangus syndactylus; assembly: GCF_028878055.3. Classification (NCBI taxonomy): domain Eukaryota; kingdom Metazoa; phylum Chordata; class Mammalia; order Primates; family Hylobatidae; genus Symphalangus; species Symphalangus syndactylus. Next base: position 48,052,381 of record NC_072446.2, read on the forward strand.
AATAGACTGTTTCAAACCTGATGAACCTAGAGAAAGCTTTAACACTGTGAGATGAATACACACATCACAAAGAAATTTCGAAGAATATTTCTGTGTAGTTTTTGTGGGAAGTTATATCCTTTTTCACCGTAGGCCTGAATGCACTCCAAATGTCCACTTGCAGATTCTTCGAGCAGAGTGCTTCCAAACTGCTCAATCAAAAGAAAGTTGCAGCTCTGTGTATTGAACGCATACATCAGAAAGAAGTTGTTCAGTATGCTTCTGTCTAGTTTTAATGTGAAGATATTTCATCGCCCGCATTGGATGAAATAATCTCAAATATGCACTTGCAGATTCTAGAAAAATACAGTTTCAAACCTGCTTTACCTAGAAGAAGCTTTAACACTGTGAGATGAATACACGCATCAGAAAGAAATTTCGCAGAATGATTCTGTGTAGTTTTTGTGGGAAGAGATATCCTTTTTCACCATAGGCCTCAAAGCTCTCCAAATGTCCAGTTGGACATTCTTCAAACAGAGTGTTTCCAAACTACTCAATAAATAGGTTCAGCTCTGTGTATTGAATGCATACATCAGAAAGAAGTTGCTCAGTATGCTTCTGTCTAGTGTTTATGTGAAGATATTTCATAACCCGCATTGTACGAAATAATCTCAAATATCCACTTGCAGATTCTGGAAAAAGACTGTTTCAAACCTATTGAGCCTAGAGAAAGCTTTAAATCTGTGAGATGAATGCACACATCAGAAAGGAATTTCGCAGAATGCTTCTGAGTGGTATTTGTGGGAAGATATAACGTTTTTCACCACAGGCCTCAAAGCAATCAAAATGTCCAGTTGCAGATTGTTCAAAGAGAATGTTTCCAATCTGTTCATTTAATAGAAAGGTTCAGCTCTGTGTATTGAATGCATACATCAGAAAGAAGTTGTTCAGAATGCTTCTGTCTAGTTTTTATGTGAAGATATTTCATAACCAGCATTGGACGAAATAATCTCAAATATCCACCTGCAGATACTAGAAAAGGACTTTTTCAAACCTGCTGAACCTAGAGAAAGCTTTAGCTCTGTGAGATGAATACACACATCACAAAGAAATTTTGCAGAATGATTTTGTGTAGTTTGTGTCGGAAAATATATCCTTTTTCACCATAAGCCAGAAAGCACTGCATATGTCCACTTGCAGATCCTTCAAACAGAGTGTTTCCAAACTGCTCAATCAAAAGAAAGGTTCAGCTCTGGGTATTGAATGCATACATCAGAAAGAAGTTGTTCAGAATCCTTCTGTCTAGTTTTTATGTGAAGATATTTCATTACCCGCATTGGACGAAATTGTCTCAAATATCCACTTGCAGATTTTAGACAAAGACTGTTTCAAACCGGCTGAGCCTAGAGAAAGCTTTAACTCTGTGAGATGAATACACACATCACAAAGAAATTTCACAGAATGCTTCTGTGTAGTTTTCTTGCGTAGATATATTCTGTTTAACCATAGGCCTCAAAGCACTCCTAATGTCCACTTGCAAATACTTCAAACAGTGTGTTTCCAAACTGCTCAATCAAAAGAAAGATTCAGATCAGTGTATTGAATGCACCGATTAGAAAGAAGTTGTTCACAATGCTTCTGTTTCGTTTTTATGTGAAGATATGTCATAACTCGCATGCACGAAATAATCTCAAAATCCACTTGCAGATTCTAGAAACAGACTGTTTCAAACCTGCAGAAGCTAGAGAAAGATTTAACTCTGTCAGATGAATACAGACATCACAAAGGAATTTTTGCAGAATCCTTGCGTGTAGTTTTGGTTGGAAGATATATCCTTTTTCACCATAGGCCTCACAGCCCTCCAAATGTCCACTTTCAGATTCCTCGAGCAGAGTGTTTCCAATCTGCTCAATCAAAACAAAGGTTCAGCTCTGTGTACTGAATGCATACATCAGAAAGAAGTGTTTCAGAATGCTTCTGTGTAGTTTTTAGGCGAAGATATTTCATAACCCGCATTGGACGAAATAATCTGACATATCCACTTGCAGATTCTAGAAAAAGACGGTTTCATGCCTGCGGAACCAAGAGAAAGCTTTAACTCTGCGAGATGAATACACACATCACAAAGAAATTTTGCAGAATAATTCTGTGAAGTTTTTGTGGGAAGATATATCCTTTTTCACCATAGGCTACAAAGCCCTCCAAATGTCCACTTGCAGATTCTACAAACAGAGTGTTTACAAACTGCTCAATCCAAAGGAAGGTTGAGCTCTGTGTATTGAATGCATACATCAGAAAGAAGCTGTGAAGAATGCTTCTGTCTAGTTTTTATGTGAATATATTTCATAACCCGCATGGGACGAAACAATCTCAAATATCCACTTGCAGATTTTAGAAAAAGACTGTTTCAAACCTGCCGAATGTAGAGAAAGCTTTAACTCTGTCAGATAAATACACACATCACAAAGAAATTTCGCTGAATGCTTCTGTGTAGTTTTTGTGAGTAGATATGTCTTTTTTCACCATAGGCCTCAAATTACTCCCAATGTCCACTTGCGGATTCTGCAAACAGTGTGTTTCCAAACTGCTCAATGAAAAGAAAAGTTCAGCTCTGTGTACTGAATGCATACATAAAAAGAAGTTGTTCAGAATGCTTCTGTCTAGCTTTTATGTGAAGATAATTCATAATATGCATTGGACGAAATAATCTCAAATATCCACTTGCAGATTCTAGAAAAAGACACTTTGAAACCTGCTGAACCTAGAGAAAGCAATAAGTCTGTGAGATGAATACACACACAACAAAGAAATTTCGCAGAATGCTTCTGTGTAGTTTTTGCGGGAAGATATATACTTTTTCACCATGGGCCTCAAAGCACTCCAAATGTCCACTTGCAGAATCTTCAAAGACAGTGTTACAAAACTGCTCAATCAAAAGAAGGGTTCAACTCTGTGTGTTGAATGCACCGATCCCAAAGTAGTTGTTCAGAATGCTTCTGTGTAGTTTCTATGTGAGGATATTTCATAACTCGCATTGGATGAAGTAATCTCAAATATCCACTTGCAGATTCTAGAAAAAGACTGCTTCAAACCTACTGAGCCTAGAGAAACCTTTAACTCTGGGAAGTGAACACACACATCAAGAGAAATTTCGTAGAATGCTTCTGTGTAGTATTTGTGGTAAGATATATCCTTCTTCACCCTAGGCATCAAAGCACTCAAATGTCCACTTGCAGATTTTTCAGAGTGTTTCCAAATTGCTCAATCAAAGGACAGGTTCATATCTGTGTATTGAATGCATACATCAGAAAGAAGTTGTTCAGAATGCTTCGGTCTAGTTTTTATGTGAAGATATTTTGTAACCCACATTGGATGAAATAATCTCAAATACCCACTTGCAGATTGCAGAAATAGACTGTTTCAAACCTGATGAACCTAGAGAAAGCTTTAACACTGTGAGATGAATGCACACATCACAAAGAAATTTCGAAGAATATTTCTGTGTAGTTTTTGTGGGAAGTTATATCCTTTTTCACCGTAGGCCTGAATGCACTCCAAATGTCCACATGCAGATACTTCGAGCAGAGTGCTTCCAAACTGCTCAATCAAAAGAAAGTTGCAGCTCTGTGTATTGAACGCATACATCAGAAAGAAGTTGTTCAGTGTGCTTCTGTCTAGTTTTAATGTGAAGATATTTCATAACCCACATTGGATGAAATAATCTCAAATACCCACTTGCAGATTGCAGAAATAGACTGTTTCAAACCTGATGAACCTAGAGAAAGCTTTAACACTGTGAGATGAATACACACATCACAAAGAAATTTCGAAGAATATTTCTGTGTAGTTTTTGTGGGAAGATATATCCTTTTTCAAGAAAGGCCTCAAAGCACTCCAAATGTCCACTTGCAGATTCTTCAAACAGAGTGTTTGCAAATAGATCAATCAATAGAAAGATGCAGCTCTGTGTATTGAATGCATACATCAGAAAGAATCTGTGAAGAATGCTTCTGTCTAGCTTTTATGTGAAGATATTTCATAACCCGCATTGGATGAAATAATCTCAAATATCCACTTGCAGTTTCTAGAAAAAGACTCTTTCAAACCTGCTGAACTTAGAGAAAGCTTTAACTCCGTGAGATGAATACGCACATCAGAAAGAAATTTCACAGAATGCTTCTGTGTAGTTTTTGTGGGAAGTTATATCCCTTTTCACCATAGGCCTGAATGCACTCCAAATGTCCACTTGCCGATTCTTCGAGCAGAGTGCTTCCAAACTGCTCAATCAAAAGAAAGTTGCAGCTCTGTGTATTGAACGCATACATCAGAAAGAAGTTGTTCAGTATGCTTCTGTCTAGTTTTAATGTGAAGATATTTCATCACCCGCATTGGATGAAATAATCTCAAATATGCACTTGAAGATTCTAGAAAAATACAGTTTCAAACCTGCTTTACCTAGAAGAAGCTTTAACACTGTGAGATGAATACACGCATCAGAAAGAAATTTCGCAGAATGTTTCTGTGTAGTTTTTGTGGGAAGATATATCCTTTTTCACCATAGGCCTCAAAGCGCTCCAAATGTCCAGTTGGACATTCTTCAAACAGAGTCTTTCCAAACTACTCAATAAAGAGGTTCAGCTCTGTGTATTGAATGCATACATCAGAAAGAAGTTGCTCAGTATGCTTCTGTCTAGTGTTTAGGTGAAGATATTTCATAACCCGCATTGTACGAAATAATCTCAAATATCCACTTGCAGATTCTGGAAAAAGACTGTCTCAAACCTATTGAGCCTAGAGAAAGCTTTAACTCTGTGAGATGAATGCACACATCAGAAAGAAATTTCGCAGAATGCTTCTGAGTGGTATTTGTGGGAAGATATAACGTTTTTCACCACAGGCCTCAAAGCAATCAAAATGTCCAGTTGCAGATTGTTCAAAGAGAATGTTTCCAATCTGTTCATTTAATAGAAAGGTTCAGCTCTGTGTATTGAATGCATACATCAGAAAGAAGTTGTTCAGAATGCTTCTGTCTAGTTTTTATGTGAAGATATTTCATAACCAGCATTGGACGAAATAATCTCAAATATCCACCTGCAGATTCTAGAAAAAGACTTTTTCAAACCTGCTGAACCTAGAGAAAGCTTTAGCTCTGTGAGATGAATACACACATCACAAAGAAATTTTGCAGAATGATTTTGTGTAGTTTTTGTCGGAAAATATATCCTTTTTCACCATAAGCCAGAAAGCACTGCATATGTCCACTTGCAGATCCTTCAAACAGAGTGTTTCCAAACTGCTCAATCAAAAGAAAGGTTCAGCTCTGGGTATTGAATGCATACATCAGAAAGAAGTGTTTCAGAATGCTTCTGTGTAGTTTTTAGGCGAAGATATTTCATAACCCGCATTGGACGAAATAATCTGACATATCCACTTGCAGATTCTAGAAAAAGATGGTTTCATGCCTGCGGAACCAAGAGAAAGATTTAACTCTGCGAGATGAATACACACATCACAAAGAAATTTTGCAGAATAATTCTGTGAACTTTTTGTGGGAAGATATATCCTTTTTCACCATAGGCTACAAAGCCCTCCAAATGTCCACTTGCAGATTCTACAAACAGAGTGTTTACAAACTGCTCAATCCAAAGGAAGGTTGAGCTCTGTGTATTGAATGCATACATCAGAAAGAAGTTGTTCAGAATGCTTCTGTCTACTTTTTATGTGAATATATTTCATAACCCGCATGGGACGAAACAATCTCAAATATCCACTTGCAGATTTTAGAAAAAGACTGTTTCAAACCTGCTGAATGTAGAGAAAGCTTTAACTCTGTCAGATAAATACACACATCACAAAGAAATTTCGCTGAATGCTTCTGTGTAGTTTTTGTGAGTAGATATGTCTTTTTTCACCATAGGCCTCAAATTACTCCCAATGTCCACTTGCGGATTCTGCAAACAGTGTGTTTCCAAACTGCTCAATGAAAAGAAAAGTTCAGCTCTGTGTACTGAATGCATACATAAAAAGAAGTTGTTCAGAATGCTTCTGTCTAGCTTTTATGTGAAGATAATTCATAATATGCATTGGACGAAATAATCTCAAATATCCACTTGCAGATTCTAGAAAAAGACACTTTGAAACCTGCTGAACCTAGAGAAAGCAATAAGTCTGTGAGATGAATACACACACAACAAAGAAATTTCGCAGAATGCTTCTGTGTAGTTTTTGCGGGAAGATATATACTTTTTCACCATGGGCCTCAAAGCACTCCAAATGTCCACTTGCAGAATCTTCAAAGACAGTGTTACAAAACTGCTCAATCAAAAGAAGGGTTCAACTCTGTGTGTTGAATGCACCGATCCCAAAGTAGTTGTTCAGAATGCTTCTGTGTAGTTTTTATGTGAGGATATTTCATAACTCGCATTGGATGAAGTAATCTCAAATATCCACTTGCAGATTCTAGAAAAAGACTGCTTCAAACCTACTGAGCCTAGAGAAACCTTTAACTCTGTGAGGTGAACACACACATCAAGAGAAATTTCGTAGAATGCTTCTGTGTAGTATTTGTGGTAAGATGTATCCTTCTTCACCCTAGGCATCAAAGCACTCAAATGTCCACTTGCAGATTTTTCAGAGTGTTTCCAAATTGCTCAATCAAAGGACAGGTTTATTTCTGTGTATTGAATGCATACATCAGAAAGAAGTTGTTGAGAATGCTTCTGTCTAGTTTTTATGTGAAGATATTTTGTAACCCACATTGGATGAAATAATCTCAAATACCCACTTGCAGATTGCAGAAATAGACTGTTTCAAACCTGATGAACCTAGAGAAAGCTTTAACATTGTGAGATGAATACACACATCACAAAGAAATTTCGAAGAATATTTCTGTGTAGTTTTTGTGGGAAGATATATCCTTTTTCAAGAAAGGCCTCAAAGCACTCCAAATGTCCACTTGCAGATTCTTCAAACAGAGTGTTTGCAAATAGATCAATCAATAGAAAGATGCAGCTCTGTGTATTGAATGCATACATCAGAAAGAAGCTGTGAAGAATGCTTCTGTCTAGCTTTTATGTGAAGATATTTCATAACCCGCATTGGATGAAATAATCTCAAATATCCACTTGCAGTTTCTAGAAAAAGACTCTTTCAAACCTGCTGAACTTAGAGAAAGCTTTAACTCCGTGAGATGAATACGCACATCAGAAAGAAATTTCACAGAATGCTTCTGTGTAGTTTTTGTGGGAAGTTATATCCTTTTTCACCATAGGCCTGAATGCACTCCAAATGTCCACTTGCCGATTCTTCGAGCAGAGTGCTTCCAAACTGCTCAATCAAAAGAAAGTTGCAGCTCTGTGTATTGAACGCATACATCAGAAAGAAGTTGTTCAGTATGCTTCTGTCTAGTTTTAATGTGAAGATATTTCATCACCAGCATTGGATGAAATAATCTCAAATATGCACTTGAAGATTCTAGAAAAATACAGTTTCAAACCTGCTTTACCTAGAAGAAGCTTTAACACTGTGAGATGAATACACGCATCAGAAAGAAATTTCGCAGAATGATTCTGTGTAGTTTTTGTGGGAAGAGATATCCTTTTTCACCATAGGCCTCAAAGCTCTCCAAATGTCCAGTTGGACATTCTTCAAACAGAGTGTTTCCAAACTACTCAATAAATAGGTTCAGCTCTGTGTATTGAATGCATACATCAGAAAGAAGTTGCTCAGTATGCTTCTGTCTAGTGTTTATGTGAAGATATTTCATAACCCGCATTGTACGAAATAATCTCAAATATCCACTTGCAGATTCTGGAAAAAGACTGTTTCAAACCTATTGAGCCTAGAGAAAGCTTTAACTCTGTGAGATGAATGCACACATCAGAAAGGAATTTCGCAGAATGCTTCTGAGTGGTATTTGTGGGAAGATATAACGTTTTTCACCACAGGCCTCAAAGCAATCAAAATGTCCAGTTGCAGATTGTTCAAAGAGAATGTTTCCAATCTGTTCATTTAATAGAAAGGTTCAGCTCTGTGTATTGAATGCATACATCAGAAAGAAGTTGTTCAGAATGCTTCTGTCTAGTTTTTATGTGAAGATATTTCATAACCAGCATTGGACGAAATAATCTCAAATATCCACCTGCAGATATTAGAAAAGGACTTTTTCAAACCTGCTGAACCTAGAGAAAGCTTTAGCTCTGTGAGATGAATACACACATCACAAAGAAATTTTGCAGAATGATTTTGTGTAGTTTTTGTCGGAAAATATATCCTTTTTCACCATAAGCCAGAAAGCACTGCATATGTCCACTTGCAGATCCTTCAAACAGAGTGTTTCCAAACTGCTCGATCAAAAGAAAGGTTCAGTTCTGGGTATTGAATGCATACATCAGAAAGAAGTTGTTCAGAATCCTTCTGTCTAGTTTTTATGTGAAGATATTTCATTACCCGCATTGGACGAAATTGTCTCAAATATCCACTTGCAGATTTTAGAAAAAGACTGTTTCAAACCGGCTGAGCCTAGAGAAAGCTTTAACTCTGTGAGATGAATACACACATCACAAAGAAATTTCACAGAATGCTTCTGTGTAGTTTTTTTGCGTAGATATATTCTGTTTAACCATAGGCCTCAAAGCACTCCTAATGTCCACTTGCAAATACTTCAAACAGTGTGTTTCCAAACTGCTCAATCAAAAGAAAGATTCAGATCAGTGTATTGAATGCACCGATTAGAAAGAAGTTGTTCACAATGCTTCTGTTTCGTTTTTATGTGAAGATATGTCATAACTCGCATGCACGAAATAATCTCAAAATCCACTTGCAGATTCTAGAAACAGACTGTTTCAAGCCTGCAGAAGCTAGAGAAAGATTTAACTCTGTCAGATGAATACAGACATCACAAAGGAATTTTTGCAGAATCCTTCCGTGTAGTTTTGGTTGGAAGATATATCCTTTTTCACCATAGGCCTCACAGCCCTCCAAATGTCCACTTGCAGATTCCTCGAACAGAGTGTTTCCAATCTGCTCAATCAAAACAAAGGTTCAGCTCTGTGTACTGAATGCATACATCAGAAAGAAGTGTTTCAGAATGCTTCTGTGTAGTTTTTAGGCGAAGATATTTCATAACCCGCATTGGACGAAATAATCTGACATATCCACTTGCAGATTCTAGAAAAAGACGGTTTCATGCCTGCGGAACCAAGAGAAAGCTTTAACTCTGCGAGATGAATACACACATCACAAAGAAATTTTGCAGAATAATTCTGTGAAGTTTTTGTGGGAAGATATATCCTTTTTCACCATAGGCTCCAAAGCCCTCCAAATGTCCACTTGCAGATTCTACAAACAGAGTGTTTACAAACTGCTCAATCCAAAGGAAGGTTGAGCTCTGTGTATTGAATGCATACATCAGAAAGAAGCTGTGAAGAATGCTTCTGTCTAGTTTTTATGTGAATATATTTCATAACCCGCATGGGACGAAAGAATCTCAAATATCCACTTGCAGATTTTAGAAAAAGACTGTTTCAAACCTGCCGAATGTAGAGAAAGCTTTAACTCTGTCAGATAAATACACACATCACAAAGAAATTTCGCTGAATGCTTCTGTGTAGTTTTTGTGAGTAGATATGTCTTTTTTCACCATAGGCCTCAAATTACTCCCAATGTCCACTTGCGGATTCTGCAAACAGTGTGTTTCCAAACTGCTCAATGAAAAGAAAAGTTCAGCTCTGTGTACTGAATGCATACATAAAAAGAAGTTGTTCAGAATGCTTCTGTCTAGCTTTTATGTGAAGATAATTCATAATATGCATTGGACGAAATAATCTCAAATATCCACTTGCAGATTCTAGAAAAAGACACTTTGAAACCTGCTGAACCTAGAGAAAGCAATAAGTCTGTGAGATGAATACACACACAACAAAGAAATTTCGCAGAATGCTTCTGTGTAGTTTTTGCGGGAAGATATATACTTTTTCACCATGGGCCTCAAAGCACTCCAAATGTCCACTTGCAGAATCTTCAAAGACAGTGTTACAAAACTGCTCAATCAAAAGAAGGGTTCAACTCTGTGTGTTGAATGCACCGATCCCAAAGTAGTTGTTCAGAATGCTTCTGTGTAGTTTCTATGTGAGGATATTTCATAACTCGCATTGGATGAAGTAATCTCAAATATCCACTTGCAGATTCTAGAAAAAGACTGCTTCAAACCTACTGAGCCTAGAGAAACCTTTAACTCTGGGAAGTGAACACACACATCAAGAGAAATTTCGTAGAATGCTTCTGTGTAGTATTTGTGGTAAGATATATCCTTCTTCACCCTAGGCATCAAAGCACTCAAATGTCCACTTGCAGATTTTTCAGAGTGTTTCCAAATTGCTCAATCAAAGGACAGGTTCATATCTGTGTATTGAATGCATACATCAGAAAGAAGTTGTTCAGAATGCTTCGGTCTAGTTTTTATGTGAAGATATTTTGTAACCCACATTGGATGAAATAATCTCAAATACCCACTTGCAGATTGCAGAAATAGACTGTTTCAAACCTGATGAACCTAGAGAAAGCTTTAACACTGTGAGATGAATGCACACATCACAAAGAAATTTCGAAGAATATTTCTGTGTAGTTTTTGTGGGAAGTTATATCCTTTTTCACCGTAGGCCTGAATGCACTCCAAATGTCCACTTGCAGATACTTCGAGCAGAGTGCTTCCAAACTGCTCAATCAAAAGAAAGTTGCAGCTCTGTGTATTGAACGCATACATCAGAAAGAAGTTGTTCAGTGTGCTTCTGTCTAGTTTTAATGTGAAGATATTTCATAACCCACATTGGATGAAATAATCTCAAATACCCACTTGCAGATTGCAGAAATAGACTGTTTCAAACCTGATGAACCTAGAGAAAGCTTTAACACTGTGAGATGAATACACACATCACAAAGAAATTTCGAAGAATATTTCTGTGTAGTTTTTGTGGGAAGATATATCCTTTTTCAAGAAAGGCCTCAAAGCACTCCAAATGTCCACTTGCAGATTCTTCAAACAGAGTGTTTGCAAATAGATCAATCAATAGAAAGATGCAGCTCTGTGTATTGAATGCATACATCAGAAAGAAGCTGTGAAGAATGCTTCTATCTAGCTTTTATGTGAAGATATTTCATAACCCGCATTGGATGAAATAATCTCAAATATCCACTTGCAGTTTCTAGAAAAAGACTCTTTCAAACCTGCTGAACTTAGAGAAAGCTTTAACTCCGTGAGATGAATACGCACATCAGAAAGAAATTTCACAGAATGCTTCTGTGTAGTTTTTGTGGGAAGTTATATCCCTTTTCACCATAGGCCTGAATGCACTCCAAATGTCCACTTGCCGATTCTTCGAGCAGAGTGCTTCCAAACTGCTCAATCAAAAGAAAGTTGCAGCTCTGTGTATTGAACGCATACATCAGAAAGAAGTTGTTCAGTATGCTTCTGTCTAGTTTTAATGTGAAGATATTTCATCACCCGCATTGGATGAAATAATCTCAAATATGCACTTGAAGATTCTAGAAAAATACAGTTTCAAACCTGCTTTACCTAGAAGAAGCTTTAACACTGTGAGATGAATACACGCATCAGAAAGAAATTTCGCAGAATGTTTCTGTGGAGTTTTTGTGGGAAGATATATCCTTTTTCACCATAGGCCTCAAAGCTCTCCAAATGTCCAGTTGGACATTCTTCAAACAGAGTCTTTCCAAACTACTCAATAAAGAGGTTCAGCTCTGTGTATTGAATGCATACATCAGAAAGAAGTTGCTCAGTATGCTTCTGTCTAGTGTTTAGGTGAAGATATTTCATAACCCGCATTGTACGAAATAATCTCAAATATCCACTTGCAGATTCTGGAAAAAGACTGTCTCAAACCTATTGAGCCTAGAGAAAGCTTTAACTCTGTGAGATGAATGCACACATCAGAAAGAAATTTCGCAGAATGCTTCTGAGTGGTATTTGTGGGAAGATATAACGTTTTTCACCACAGGCCTCAAAGCAATCAAAATGTCCAGTTGCAGATTGTTCAAAGAGAATGTTTCCAATCTGTTCATTTAATAGAAAGGTTCAGCTCTGTGTATTGAATGCATACATCAGAAAGAAGTTGTTCAGAATGCTTCTGTCTAGTTTTTATGTGAAGATATTTCATAACCAGCATTGGACGAAATAATCTCAAATATCCACCTGCAGATTCTAGAAAAAGACTTTTTCAAACCTGCTGAACCTAGAGAAAGCTTTAGCTCTGTGAGATGAATACACACATCACAAAGAAATTTTGCAGAATGATTTTGTGTAGTTTTTGTCGGAAAATATATCCTTTTTCACCATAAGCCAGAAAGCACTGCATATGTCCACTTGCAGATCCTTCAAACAGAGTGTTTCCAAACTGCTCAATCAAAAGAAAGGTTCAGCTCTGGGTATTGAATGCATACATCAGAAAGAAGTGTTTCAGAATGCTTCTGTGTAGTTTTTAGGCGAAGATATTTCATAACCCGCATTGGACGAAATAATCTGACATATCCACTTGCAGATTCTAGAAAAAGATGGTTTCATGCCTGCGGAACCAAGAGAAAGATTTAACTCTGCGAGATGAATACACACATCACAAAGAAATTTTGCAGAATAATTCTGTGAACTTTTTGTGGGAAGATATATCCTTTTTCACCATAGGCTACAAAGCCCTCCAAATGTCCACTTGCAGATTCTACAAACAGAGTGTTTACAAACTGCTCAATCCAAAGGAAGGTTGAGCTCTGTGTATTGAATGCATACATCAGAAAGAAGTTGTTCAGAATGCTTCTGTCTACTTTTTATGTGAATATATTTCATAACCCGCATGGGACGAAACAATCTCAAATATCCACTTGCAGATTTTAGAAAAAGACTGTTTCAAACCTGCTGAATGTAGAGAAAGCTTTAACTCTGTCAGATAAATACACACATCACAAAGAAATTTCGCTGAATGCTTCTGTGTAGTTTTTGTGAGTAGATATGTCTTTTTTCACCATAGGCCTCAAATTACTCCCAATGTCCACTTGCGGATTCTGCAAACAGTGTGTTTCCAAACTGCTCAATGAAAAGAAAAGTTCAGCTCTGTGTACTGAATGCATACATAAAAAGAAGTTGTTCAGAATGCTTCTGTCTAGCTTTTATGTGAAGATAATTCATAATATGCATTGGACGAAATAATCTCAAATATCCACTTGCAGATTCTAGAAAAAGACACTTTGAAACCTGCTGAACCTAGAGAAAGCAATAAGTCTGTGAGATGAATACACACACAACAAAGAAATTTCGCAGAATGCTTCTGTGTAGTTTTTGCGGGAAGATATATACTTTTTCACCATGGGCCTCAAAGCACTCCAAATGTCCACTTGCAGAATCTTCAAAGACAGTGTTACAAAACTGCTCAATCAAAAGAAGGGTTCAACTCTGTGTGTTGAATGCACCGATCCCAAAGTAGTTGTTCAGAATGCTTCTGTGTAGTTTTTATGTGAGGATATTTCATAACTCGCATTGGATGAAGTAATCTCAAATATCCACTTGCAGATTCTAGAAAAAGACTGCTTCAAACCTACTGAGCCTAGAGAAACCTTTAACTCTGTGAGGTGAACACACACATCAAGAGAAATTTCGTAGAATGCTTCTGTGTAGTATTTGTGGTAAGATGTATCCTTCTTCACCCTAGGCATCAAAGCACTCAAATGTCCACTTGCAGATTTTTCAGAGTGTTTGCAAATTGCTCAATCAAAGGACAGGTTTATTTCTGTGTATTGAATGCATACATCAGAAAGAAGTTGTTGAGAATGCTTCTGTCTAGTTTTTATGTGAAGATATTTTGTAACCCACATTGGATGAAATAATCTCAAATACCCACTTGCAGATTGCAGAAATAGACTGTTTCAAACCTGATGAACCTAGAGAAAGCTTTAACACTGTGAGATGAATACACACATCACAAAGAAATTTCGAAGAATATTTCTGTGTAGTTTTTGTGGGAAGATATATCCTTTTTCAAGAAAGGCCTCAAAGCACTCCAAATGTCCACTTGCAGATTCTTCAAACAGAGTGTTTGCAAATAGATCAATCAATAGAAAGATGCAGCTCTGTGTATTGAATGCATACATCAGAAAGAAGCTGTGAAGAATGCTTCTGTCTAGCTTTTATGTGAAGATATTTCATAACCCGCATTGGATGAAATAATCTCAAATATCCACTTGCAGTTTCTAGAAAAAGACTCTTTCAAACCTGCTGAACTTAGAGAAAGCTTTAACTCCGTGAGATGAATACGCACATCAGAAAGAAATTTCACAGAATGCTTCTGTGTAGTTTTTGTGGGAAGTTATATCCTTTTTCACCATAGGCCTGAATGCACTCCAAATGTCCACTTGCCGATTCTTCGAGCAGAGTGCTTCCAAACTGCTCAATCAAAAGAAAGTTGCAGCTCTGTGTATTGAACGCATACATCAGAAAGAAGTTGTTCAGTATGCTTCTGTCTAGTTTTAATGTGAAGATATTTCATCACCAGCATTGGATGAAATAATCTCAAATATGCACTTGAAGATTCTAGAAAAATACAGTTTCAAACCTGCTTTACCTAGAAGAAGCTTTAACACTGTGAGATGAATACACGCATCAGAAAGAAATTTCGCAGAATGATTCTGTGTAGTTTTTGTGGGAAGAGATATCCTTTTTCACCATAGGCCTCAAAGCTCTCCAAATGTCCAGTTGGACATTCTTCAAACAGAGTGTTTCCAAACTACTCAATAAATAGGTTCAGCTCTGTGTATTGAATGCATACATCAGAAAGAAGTTGCTCAGTATGCTTCTGTCTAGTGTTTATGTGAAGATATTTCATAACCCGCATTGTACGAAATAATCTCAAATATCCACTTGCAGATTCTGGAAAAAGACTGTTTCAAACCTATTGAGCCTAGAGAAAGCTTTAACTCTGTGAGATGAATGCACACATCAGAAAGGAATTTCGCAGAATGCTTCTGAGTGGTATTTGTGGGAAGATATAACGTTTTTCACCACAGGCCTCAAAGCAATCAAAATGTCCAGTTGCAGATTGTTCAAAGAGAATGTTTCCAATCTGTTCATTTAATAGAAAGGTTCAGCTCTGTGTATTGAATGCATACATCAGAAAGAAGTTGTTCAGAATGCTTCTGTCTAGTTTTTATGTGAAGATATTTCATAACCAGCATTGGACGAAATAATCTCAAATATCCACCTGCAGATATTAGAAAAGGACTTTTTCAAACCTGCTGAACCTAGAGAAAGCTTTAGCTCTGTGAGATGAATACACACATCACAAAGAAATTTTGCAGAATGATTTTGTGTAGTTTTTGTCGGAAAATATATCCTTTTTCACCATAAGCCAGAAAGCACTGCATATATCCACTTGCAGATCCTTCAAACAGAGTGTTTCCAAACTGCTCGATCAAAAGAAAGGTTCAGTTCTGGGTATTGAATGCATACATCAGAAAGAAGTTGTTCAGAATCCTTCTGTCTAGTTTTTATGTGAAGATATTTCATTACCCGCATTGGACGAAATTGTCTCAAATATCCACTTGCAGATTTTAGAAAAAGACTGTTTCAAACCGGCTGAGCCTAGAGAAAGCTTTAACTCTGTGAGATGAATACACACATCACAAAGAAATTTCACAGAATGCTTCTGTGTAGTTTTTTTGCGTAGATATATTCTGTTTAACCATAGGCCTCAAAGCACTCCTAATGTCCACTTGCAAATACTTCAAACAGTGTGTTTCCAAACTGCTCAATCAAAAGAAAGATTCAGATCAGTGTATTGAATGCACCGATTAGAAAGAAGTTGTTCACAATGCTTCTGTTTCGTTTTTATGTGAAGATATGTCATAACTCGCATGCACGAAATAATCTCAAAATCCACTTGCAGATTCTAGAAACAGACTGTTTCAAGCCTGCAGAAGCTAGAGAAAGATTTAACTCTGTCAGATGAATACAGACATCACAAAGGAATTTTTGCAGAATCCTTCCGTGTAGTTTTGGTTGGAAGATATATCCTTTTTCACCATAGGCCTCACAGCCCTCCAAATGTCCACTTGCAGATTCCTCGAACAGAGTGTTTCCAATCTGCTCAATCAAAACAAAGGTTCAGCTCTGTGTACTGAATGCATACATCAGAAAGAAGTGTTTCAGAATGCTTCTGTGTAGTTTTTAGGCGAAGATATTTCATAACCCGCATTGGACGAAATAATCTGACATATCCACTTGCAGATTCTAGAAAAAGACGGTTTCATGCCTGCGGAACCAAGAGAAAGCTTTAACTCTGCGAGATGAATACACACATCACAAAGAAATTTTGCAGAATAATTCTGTGAAGTTTTTGTGGGAAGATATATCCTTTTTCACCATAGGCTCCAAAGCCCTCCAAATGTCCACTTGCAGATTCTACAAACAGAGTGTTTACAAACTGCTCAATCCAAAGGAAGGTTGAGCTCTGTGTATTGAATGCATACATCAGAAAGAAGCTGTGAAGAATGCTTCTGTCTAGTTTTCATGTGAATATATTTCATAACCCGCATGGGACGAAAGAATCTCAAATATCCACTTGCAGATTTTAGAAAAAGACTGTTTCAAACCTGCCGAATGTAGAGAAAGCTTTAACTCTGTCAGATAAATACACACATCACAAAGAAATTTCGCTGAATGCTTCTGTGTAGTTTTTGTGAGTAGATATGTCTTTTTTCACCATAGGCCTCAAATTACTCCCAATGTCCACTTGCGGATTCTGCAAACAGTGTGTTTCCAAACTGCTCAATGAAAAGAAAAGTTCAGCTCTGTGTACTGAATGCATACATAAAAAGAAGTTGTTCAGAATGCTTCTGTCTAGCTTTTATGTGAAGATAATTCATAATATGCATTGGACGAAATAATCTCAAATATCCACTTGCAGATTCTAGAAAAAGACACTTTGAAACCTGCTGAACCTAGAGAAAGCAATAAGTCTGTGAGATGAATACACACACAACAAAGAAATTTCGCAGAATGCTTCTGTGTAGTTTTTGCGGGAAGATATATACTTTTTCACCATGGGCCTCAAAGCACTCCAAATGTCCACTTGCAGAATCTTCAAAGAAAGTGTTACAAAACTGCTCAATCAAAAGAAGGGTTCAACTCTGTGTGTTGAATGCACCGATCCCAAAGTAGTTGTTCAGAATGCTTCTGTGTAGTTTCTATGTGAGGATATTTCATAACTCGCATTGGATGAAGTAATCTCAAATATCCACTTGCAGATTCTAGAAAAAGACTGCTTCAAACCTACTGAGCCTAGAGAAACCTTTAACTCTGGGAAGTGAACACACACATCAAGAGAAATTTCGTAGAATGCTTCTGTGTAGTATTTGTGGTAAGATATATCCTTCTTCACCCTAGGCATCAAAGCACTCAAATGTCCACTTGCAGATTTTTCAGAGTGTTTCCAAATTGCTCAATCAAAGGACAGGTTCATATCTGTGTATTGAATGCATACATCAGAAAGAAGTTGTTCAGAATGCTTCGGTCTAGTTTTTATGTGAAGATATTTTGTAACCCACATTGGATGAAATAATCTCAAATACCCACTTGCAGATTGCAGAAATAGACTGTTTCAAACCTGATGAACCTAGAGAAATCTTTAACACTGTGAGATGAATGCACACATCACAAAGAAATTTCGAAGAATATTTCTGTGTAGTTTTTGTGGGAAGTTATATCCTTTTTCACCGTAGGCCTGAATGCACTCCAAATGTCCACTTGCAGATACTTCGAGCAGAGTGCTTCCAAACTGCTCAGTCAAAAGAAAGTTGCAGCTCTGTGTATTGAACGCATACATCAGAAAGAAGTTGTTCAGTGTGCTTCTGTCTAGTTTTAATGTGAAGATATTTCATAACCCACATTGGATGAAATAATCTCAAATACCCACTTGCAGATTGCAGAAATAGACTGTTTCAAACCTGATGAACCTAGAGAAAGCTTTAACACTGTGACATGAATACACACATCACAAAGAAATTTCGAAGAATATTTCTGTGTAGTTTTTGTGGGAAGATATATCCTTTTTCAAGAAAGGCCTCAAAGCACTCCAAATGTCCACTTGCAGATTCTTCAAACAGAGTGTTTGCAAATAGATCAATCAATAGAAAGATGCAGCTCTGTGTATTGAATGCATACATCAGAAAGAAGCTGTGAAGAATGCTTCTGTCTAGCTTTTATGTGAAGATATTTCATAACCCGCATTGGATGAAATAATCTCAAATATCCACTTGCAGTTTCTAGAAAAAGACTCTTTCAAACCTGCTGAACTTAGAGAAAGCTTTAACTCCGTGAGATGAATACGCACATCAGAAAGAAATTTCACAGAATGCTTCTGTGTAGTTTTTGTGGGAAGTTATATCCCTTTTCACCATAGGCCTGAATGCACTCCAAATGTCCACTTGCCGATTCTTCGAGCAGAGTGCTTCCAAACTGCTCAATCAAAAGAAAGTTGCAGCTCTGTGTATTGAACGCATACATCAGAAAGAAGTTGTTCAGTATGCTTCTGTCTAGTTTTAATGTGAAGATATTTCATCACCCGCATTGGATGAAATAATCTCAAATATGCACTTGAAGATTCTAGAAAAATACAGTTTCAAACCTGCTTTACCTAGAAGAAGCTTTAACACTGTGAGATGAATACACGCATCAGAAAGAAATTTCGCAGAATGTTTCTGTGGAGTTTTTGTGGGAAGATATATCCTTTTTCACCATAGGCCTCAAAGCTCTCCAAATGTCCAGTTGGACATTCTTCAAACAGAGTCTTTCCAAACTACTCAATAAAGAGGTTCAGCTCTGTGTATTGAATGCATACATCAGAAAGAAGTTGCTCAGTATGCTTCTGTCTAGTGTTTAGGTGAAGATATTTCATAACCCGCATTGTACGAAATAATCTCAAATATCCACTTGCAGATTCTGGAAAAAGACTGTCTCAAACCTATTGAGCCTAGAGAAAGCTTTAACTCTGTGAGATGAATGCACACATCAGAAAGAAATTTCGCAGAATGCTTCTGAGTGGTATTTGTGGGAAGATATAACGTTTTTCACCACAGGCCTCAAAGCAATCAAAATGTCCAGTTGCAGATTGTTCAAAGAGAATGTTTCCAATCTGTTCATTTAATAGAAAGGTTCAGCTCTGTGTATTGAATGCATACATCAGAAAGAAGTTGTTCAGAATGCTTCTGTCTAGTTTTTATGTGAAGATATTTCATAACCAGCATTGGACGAAATAATCTCAAATATCCACCTGCAGATTCTAGAAAAAGACTTTTTCAAACCTGCTGAACCTAGAGAAAGCTTTAGCTCTGTGAGATGAATACACACATCACAAAGAAATTTTGCAGAATGATTTTGTGTAGTTTTTGTCGGAAAATATATCCTTTTTCACCATAAGCCAGAAAGCACTGCATATGTCCACTTGCAGATCCTTCAAACAGAGTGTTTCCAAACTGCTCAATCAAAAGAAAGGTTCAGCTCTGGGTATTGAATGCATACATCAGAAAGAAGTGTTTCAGAATGCTTCTGTGTAGTTTTTAGGCGAAGATATTTCATAACCCGCATTGGACGAAATAATCTGACATATCCACTTGCAGATTCTAGAAAAAGATGGTTTCATGCCTGCGGAACCAAGAGAAAGATTTAACTCTGCGAGATGAATACACACATCACAAAGAAATTTTGCAGAATAATTCTGTGAACTTTTTGTGGGAAGATATATCCTTTTTCACCATAGGCTACAAAGCCCTCCAAATGTCCACTTGCAGATTCTACAAACAGAGTGTTTACAAACTGCTCAATCCAAAGGAAGGTTGAGCTCTGTGTATTGAATGCATACATCAGAAAGAAGTTGTTCAGAATGCTTCTGTCTACTTTTTATGTGAATATATTTCATAACCCGCATGGGACGAAACAATCTCAAATATCCACTTGCAGATTTTAGAAAAAGACTGTTTCAAACCTGCTGAATGTAGAGAAAGCTTTAACTCTGTCAGATAAATACACACATCACAAAGAAATTTCGCTGAATGCTTCTGTGTAGTTTTTGTGAGTAGATATGTCTTTTTTCACCATAGGCCTCAAATTACTCCCAATGTCCACTTGCGGATTCTGCAAACAGTGTGTTTCCAAACTGCTCAATGAAAAGAAAAGTTCAGCTCTGTGTACTGAATGCATACATAAAAAGAAGTTGTTCAGAATGCTTCTGTCTAGCTTTTATGTGAAGATAATTCATAATATGCATTGGACGAAATAATCTCAAATATCCACTTGCAGATTCTAGAAAAAGACACTTTGAAACCTGCTGAACCTAGAGAAAGCAATAAGTCTGTGAGATGAATACACACACAACAAAGAAATTTCGCAGAATGCTTCTGTGTAGTTTTTGCGGGAAGATATATACTTTTTCACCATGGGCCTCAAAGCACTCCAAATGTCCACTTGCAGAATCTTCAAAGACAGTGTTACAAAACTGCTCAATCAAAAGAAGGGTTCAACTCTGTGTGTTGAATGCACCGATCCCAAAGTAGTTGTTCAGAATGCTTCTGTGTAGTTTTTATGTGAGGATATTTCATAACTCGCATTGGATGAAGTAATCTCAAATATCCACTTGCAGATTCTAGAAAAAGACTGCTTCAAACCTACTGAGCCTAGAGAAACCTTTAACTCTGTGAGGTGAACACACACATCAAGAGAAATTTCGTAGAATGCTTCTGTGTAGTATTTGTGGTAAGATGTATCCTTCTTCACCCTAGGCATCAAAGCACTCAAATGTCCACTTGCAGATTTTTCAGAGTGTTTGCAAATTGCTCAATCAAAGGACAGGTTTATTTCTGTGTATTGAATGCATACATCAGAAAGAAGTTGTTGAGAATGCTTCTGTCTAGTTTTTATGTGAAGATATTTTGTAACCCACATTGGATGAAATAATCTCAAATACCCACTTGCAGATTGCAGAAATAGACTGTTTCAAACCTGATGAACCTAGAGAAAGCTTTAACACTGTGAGATGAATACACACATCACAAAGAAATTTCGAAGAATATTTCTGTGTAGTTTTTGTGGGAAGATATATCCTTTTTCAAGAAAGGCCTCAAAGCACTCCAAATGTCCACTTGCAGATTCTTCAAACAGAGTGTTTGCAAATAGATCAATCAATAGAAAGATGCAGCTCTGTGTATTGAATGCATACATCAGAAAGAAGCTGTGAAGAATGCTTCTGTCTAGCTTTTATGTGAAGATATTTCATAACCCGCATTGGATGAAATAATCTCAAATATCCACTTGCAGTTTCTAGAAAAAGACTCTTTCAAACCTGCTGAACTTAGAGAAAGCTTTAACTCCGTGAGATGAATACGCACATCAGAAAGAAATTTCACAGAATGCTTCTGTGTAGTTTTTGTGGGAAGTTATATCCTTTTTCACCATAGGCCTGAATGCACTCCAAATGTCCACTTGCCGATTCTTCGAGCAGAGTGCTTCCAAACTGCTCAATCAAAAGAAAGTTGCAGCTCTGTGTATTGAACGCATACATCAGAAAGAAGTTGTTCAGTATGCTTCTGTCTAGTTTTAATGTGAAGATATTTCATCACCAGCATTGGATGAAATAATCTCAAATATGCACTTGAAGATTCTAGAAAAATACAGTTTCAAACCTGCTTTACCTAGAAGAAGCTTTAACACTGTGAGATGAATACACGCATCAGAAAGAAATTTCGCAGAATGTTTCTGTGTAGTTTTTGTGGGAAGATATATCCTTTTTCACCATAGGCCTCAAAGCTCTCCAAATGTCCAGTTGGACATTCTTCAAACAGAGTGTTTCCAAACTACTCAATAAAGAGGTTCAGCTCTGTGTATTGAATGCATACATCAGAAAGAATTTGCTCAGTATGCTTCTGTCTAGTGTTTAGGTGAAGATATTTCATAACCCGCATTTTACGAAATAATCTCAAATATCCACTTGCAGATTCTGGAAAAAGACTGTCTCAAACCTATTGAGCCTAGAGAAAGCTTTAACTCTGTGAGATGAATGCACACATCAGAAAGAAATTTCGCAGAATGCTTCTGAGTGGTATTAGTGGGAAGATATAACGTTTTTCACCACAGGCCTCAAAGCAATCAAAATGTCCAGTTGCAGATTGTTCAAAGAGAATGTTTCCAATCTGTTCATTTAATAGAAAGGTTCAGCTCTGTGTATTGAATGCATACATCAGAAAGAATTTGTTCAGAATGCTTCTGTCTAGTTTTTATGTGAAGATATTTCATAACCAGCATTGGACGAAATAATCTCAAATATCCACCTGCAGATTCTAGAAAAAGACTTTTTCAAACCTGCTGAACCTAGAGAAAGCTTTAGCTCTGTGAGATGAATACACACATCACAAAGAAATTTTGCAGAATGATTTTGTGTAGTTTTTGTCGGAAAATATATCCTTTTTCACCATAAGCCTGAAAGCACTGAATATGTCCACTTGCAGATCCTTCAAACAGAGTGTTTCCAAACTGCTCAATCAAAAGAAAGGTTCAGCTCTGGGTATTGAATGCATACATCAGAAAGAAGTTGTTCAGAATCCTTCTGTCTAGTTTTTATGTGAAGATGTTTCATAACCCGCATTGGACGAAATTATCTCAAATATCCACTTGCAGATTTTAGAAAAAGACTGTTTCAAACCGGCTGAGCCTAGAGAAAGCTTTAACTCTGTGAGATGAATACACACATCACAAAGAAATTTCACAGAATGCTTCTGTGTAGTTTTTTTGCGTAGATATATTCTGTTTAACCATAGGCCTCAAAGCACTCCTAATGTCCACTTGCCAATACTTCAAACAGTGTGTTTCCAAACTGCTCAATCAAAAGAAAGGTTCAGATCAGTGTATTGAATGCACCGATTAGAAAGAAGTTGTTCACAATGCTTCTATTTCGTTTTTATGTGAAGATATTTCATAACTCGCATGCACAAAATAATCTCAAAATCCACTTGCAGATTCTAGAAACAGACTGTTTCAAACCTGCAGAAGCTAGAGAAAGATTTAACTCTGTCAGATGAATACAGACATCACAAAGGAATTTTTGCAGAATCCTTCCGTGTAGTTTTGGTTGGAAGTTATATCCTTTTTCACCATAGGCCTCAAAGCCCTCCAAATGTCCACTTGCAGATTCCTCGAACAGAGTGTTTCCAATCTGCTCAATCAAAACAAAGGTTCAGCTCTGTGTACTGAATGCATACATCAGAAAGAAGTGTTTCAGAATGCTTCTGTGTAGTTTTTAGGCGAAGATATTTCATAACCCGCATTGGACGAAATAATCTGACATATCCACTTGCAGATTCTAGAAAAAGATGGTTTCATGCCTGCGGAACCAAGAGAAAGCTTTAACTCTGCGAGATGAATACACACATCACAAAGAAATTTTGCAGAATAATTCTGTGAAGTTTTTGTGGGAAGATATATCCTTTTTCACCATAGGCTCCAAAGCCCTCCAAATGTCCACTTGCAGATTCTACAAACAGAGTGTTTACAAACTGCTCAATCCAAAGGAAGGTTGAGCTCTGTGTATTGAATGCATACATCAGAAAGAAGTTGTTCAGAATGCTTCTGTCTACTTTTTATGTGAATATATTTCATAACCCGCATGGGACGAAACAATCTCAAATATCCACTTGCAGATTTTAGAAAAAGACTGTTTCAAACCTGCTGAATGTAGAGAAAGCTTTAACTCTGTCAGATAAATACACACATCACAAAGAAATTTCGCTGAATGCTTCTGTGTAGTTTTTGTGAGTAGATATGTCTTTTTTCACCATAGGCCTCAAATTACTCCCAATGTCCACTTGCGGATTCTGCAAACAGTGTGTTTCCAAACTGCTCAATGAAAAGAAAACTTCAGCTCTGTGTACTGAATGCATACATAAAAAGAAGTTGTTCAGAATGCTTCTGTCTAGCTTTTATGCGAAGATAATTCATAATATGCATTGGACGAAATAATCTCAAATATCCACTTGCAGATTCTAGAAAAAGACACTTTGAAACCTGCTGAACCTAGAGAAAGCAATAAGTCTGTGAGATGAATACACACACAACAAAGAAATTTCGCAGAATGCTTCTGTGTAGTTTTTGCGGGAAGATATATACTTTTTCACCATGGGCCTCAAAGCACTCCAAATGTCCACTTGCAGAATCTTCAAAGACAGTGTTACAAAACTGCTCAATCAAAAGAAGGGTTCAACTCTGTGTGTTGAATGCACCGATCCCAAAGTAGTTGTTCAGAATGCTTCTGTGTAGTTTTTATGTGAGGATATTTCATAACTCGCATTGGATGAAGTAATCTCAAATATCCACTTGCAGATTCTAGAAAAAGACTGCTTCAAACCTACTGAGCCTAGAGAAACCTTTAACTCTGTGAGGTGAACACACACATCAAGAGAAATTTCGTAGAATGCTTCTGTGTAGTATGTGTGGTAAGATATATCCTTTTTCACCCTAGGCATCAAAGCACTCAAATGTCCACTTGCAGATTTTTCAGAGTGTTTCCAAATTGCTCAATCAAAGGACAGGTTCATTTCTGTGTATTGAATGCATACATCAGAAAGAAGTTGTTGAGAATGCTTCTGTCTAGTTTTTATGTGAAGATATTTTGTAACCCACATTGGATGAAATAATCTCAAATACCCACTTGCAGATTGCAGAAATAGACTGTTTCAAACCTGATGAACCTAGAGAAAGCTTTAACACTGTGAGATGAATACACACATCACAAAGAAATTTCGAAGAATATTTCTGTGTAGTTTTTGTGGGAAGATATATCCTTTTTCAAGAAAGGCCTCAAAGCACTCCAAATGTCCACTTGCAGATTCTTCAAACAGAGTGTTTGCAAATACATCAATCAATGGAAAGATGCAGCTCTGTGTATTGAATGCATACATCAGAAAGAAGCTGTGAAGAATGCTTCTGTCTAGCTTTTATGTGAAGATATTTCATAACCCGCATTGGATGAAATAATCTCAAATATCCACTTGCAGTTTCTAGAAAAAGACTCTTTCAAACCTGCTGAACTTAGAGAAAGCTTTAACTCCGTGAGATGAATACGCACATCAGAAAGAAATTTCACAGAATGCTTCTGTGTACTTTTTGTGGGAAGTTATATCCCTTTTCACCATAGGCCTGAATGCACTCCAAATGTCCACTTGCCGATTCTTCGAGCAGAGTGCTTCCAAACTGCTCAATCAAAAGAAAGTTGCAGCTCTGTGTATTGAACGCATACATCAGAAAGAAGTTGTTCAGTATGCTTCTGTCTAGTTTTAATGTGAAGATATTTCATCACCCGCATTGGATGAAATAATCTCAAATATGCACTTGAAGATTCTAGAAAAATACAGTTTCAAACCTGCTTTACCTAGAAGAAGCTTTAACACTGTGAGATGAATACACGCATCAGAAAGAAATTTCGCAGAATGTTTCTGTGTAGTTTTTGTGGGAAGATATATCCTTTTTCACCATAGGCCTCAAAGCTCTCCAAATGTCCAGTTGGACATTCTTCAAACAGAGTGTTTCCAAACTACTCAATAAAGAGGTTCAGCTCTGTGTATTGAATGCATACATCAGAAAGAAGTTGCTCAGTATGCTTCTGTCTAGTGTTTAGGTGAAGATATTTCATAACCCGCATTGTACGAAATAATCTCAAATATCCACTTGCAGATTCTGGAAAAAGACTGTCTCAAACCTATTGAGCCTAGAGAAAGCTTTAACTCTGTGAGATGAATGCACACATCAGAAAGAAATTTCGCAGAATGCTTCTGAGTGGTATTTGTGGGAAGATATAACGTTTTTCACCACAGGCCTCAAAGCAATCAAAATGTCCAGTTGCAGATTGTTCAAAGAGAATGTTTCCAATCTGTTCATTTAATAGAAAGGTTCAGCTCTGTGTATTGAATGCATACATCAGAAAGAAGTTGTTCAGAATGCTTCTGTCTAGTTTTTATGTGAAGATATTTCATAACCAGCATTGGACGAAATAATCTCAAATATCCACCTGCAGATTCTAGAAAAAGACTTTTTCAAACCTGCTGAACCTAGAGAAAGCTTTAGCTCTGTGAGATGAATACACACATCACAAAGAAATTTTGCAGAATGATTTTGTGTAGTTTTTGTCGGAAAATATATCCTTTTTCACCATAAGCCAGAAAGCACTGCATATGTCCACTTGCAGATCCTTCAAACAGAGTGTTTCCAAACTGCTCAATCAAAAGAAAGGTTCGGCTCTGGGTATTGAATGCATACATCAGAAAGAAGTTGTTCAGAATCCTTCTGTCTAGTTTTTATGTGAAGATATTTCATAACCCGCATTGGACGAAATTGTCTCAAATATCCACTTGCAGATTTTAGAAAAAGACTGTTTCAAACCGGCTGAGCCTAGAGAAAGCTTTAACTCTGTGAGATGAATACACACATCACAAAGAAATTTCACAGAATGCTTCTGTGTAGTTTTTTTGCGTAGATATATTCTGTTTAACCATAGGCCTCAAAGCACTCCTAATGTCCACTTGCCAATACTTCAAACAGTGTGTTTCCAAACTGCTCAATCAAAAGAAAGGTTCAGATCAGTGTATTGAATGCACCGATTAGAAAGAAGTTGTTCACAATGCTTCTGTTTCGTTTTTATGTGAAGATATTTCATAACTCGCATGCACGAAATAATCTCAAAATCCACTTGCAGATTCTAGAAACAGACTGTTTCAAACCTGCAGAAGCTAGAGAAAGATTTAACTCTGTCAGATGAATACAGACATCACAAAGGAATTTTTGCAGAATCCTTCCGTGTAGTTTTGGTTGGAAGTTATATCCTTTTTCACCATAGGCCTCAAAGCCCTCCAAATGTCCACTTGCAGATTCCTCGAACAGAGTGTTTCCAATCTGCTCAATCAAAACAAAGGTTCAGCTCTGTGTACTGAATGCATACATCAGAAAGAAGTGTTTCAGAATGCTTCTGTGTAGTTTTTAGGCGAAGATATTTCATAACCCGCATTGGATGAAATAATCTGACATATCCACTTGCAGATTCTAGAAAAAGATGGTTTCATGCCTGCGGAACCAAGAGAAAGCTTTAACTCTGCGAGATGAATACACACATCACAAAGAAATTTTGCAGAATAATTCTGTGAAGTTTTTGTGGGAAGATATATCCTTTTTCACCATAGGCTCCAAAGCCCTCCAAATGTCCACTTGCAGATTCTACAAACAGAGTGTTTACAAACTGCTCAATCCAAAGGAAGGTTGAGCTCTGTGTATTGAATGCATACATCAGAAAGAAGTTGTTCAGAATGCTTCTGTCTAGTTTTTATGTGAATATATTTCATAACCCGCATGGGACGAAACAATCTCAAATATCCACTTGCAGATTTTAGAAAAAGACTGTTTCAAACCTGCTGAATGTAGAGAAAGCTTTAACTCTGTCAGATAAATACACACATCACAAAGAAATTTCGCTGAATGCTTCTGTGTAGTTTTTGTGAGTAGATATGTCTTTTTTCACCATAGGCCTCAAATTACTCCCAATGTCCACTTGCGGATTCTGCAAACAGTGTGTTTCCAAACTGCTCAATGAAAAGAAAACTTCAGCTCTGTGTACTGAATGCATACATAAAAAGAAGTTGTTCAGAATGCTTCTGTCTAGCTTTTATGTGAAGATAATTCATAATATGCATTGGACGAAATAATCTCAAATATCCACTTGCAGATTCTAGAAAAAGACACTTTGAAACCTGCTGAACCTAGAGAAAGCAATAAGTCTGTGAGATGAATACACACACAACAAAGAAATTTCGCAGAATGCTTCTGTGTAGTTTTTGCGGGAAGATATATACTTTTTCACCATGGGCCTCAAAGCACTCCAAATGTCCAATTGCAGAATCTTCAAAGACAGTGTTACAAAACTGCTCAATCAAAAGAAGGGTTCAACTCTGTGTGTTGAATGCACCGATCCCAAAGTAGTTGTTCAGAATGCTTCTGTGTAGTTTTTATGTGAGGATATTTCATAACTCGCATTGGATGAAGTAATCTCAAATATCCACTTGCAGATTCTAGAAAAAGACTGCTTCAAACCTACTGAGCCTAGAGAAACATTTAACTCTGTGAGGTGAACACACACATCAAGAGAAATTTCGTAGAATGCTTCTGTGTAGTATTTGTGGTAAGATATATCCTTCTTCACCCTAGGCATCAAAGCACTCAAATGTCCACTTGCAGACTTTTCAGAGTGTTTCCAAATTGCTCAATCAAAGGACAGGTTCATTTCTGTCTATTGAATGCATACATCAGAAAGAAGTTGTTCAGAATCCTTCTGTCTAGTTTTTATGTGAAGATATTTTGTAACCCACATTGGATGAAATAATCTCAAATACCCACTTGCAGATTGCAGAAATAGACTGTTTCAAACCTGATGAACCTAGAGAAAGCTTTAACACTGTGAGATGAATACACACATCACAAAGAAATTTCGAAGAATATTTCTGTGTAGTTTTTGTGGGAAGATATATCCTTTTTCAAGAAAGGCCTCAAAGCACTCCAAATGTCCACTTGCAGATTCTTCAAACAGAGTGTTTGCAAATAGATCAATCAATAGAAAGATGCAGCTCTGTGTATTGAATGCATACATCAGAAAGAAGCTGTGAAGAATGCTTCTGTCTAGCTTTTATGTGAAGATATTTCATAACCCGCATTGGATGAAATAATCTCAAATATCCACTTGCAGTTTCTAGAAAAAGTCTCTTTCAAACCTGCTGAACTTAGAGAAAGCTTTAACTCCGTGAGATGAATACGCACATCAGAAAGAAATTTCACAGAATGTTTCTGTGTAGTTTTCGTGGGAAGTTATATCCCTTTTCACCATAGGCCTGAATGCACTCCAAATGTCCACTTGCCGATTCTTCGAGCAGAGTGCTTCCAAACTGCTCAATCAAAAGAAAGTTGCAGCTCTGTGTATTGAACGCATACATCAGAAAGAAGTTGTTCAGTATGCTTCTGTCTAGTTTTAATGTGAAGATATTTCATCACCCGCATTGGATGAAATAATCTCAAATATGCACTTGAAGATTCTAGAAAAATACAGTTTCAAACCTGCTTTACCTAGAAGAAGCTTTAACACTGTGAGATGAATACACGCATCAGAAAGAAATTTCGCAGAATGTTTCTGTGTAGTTTTTGTGGGAAGATATATCCTTTTTCACCATAGGCCTCAAAGCTCTCCAAATGTCCAGTTGGACATTCTTCAAACAGAGTGTTTCCAAACTACTCAATAAAGAGGTTCAGCTCTGTGTATTGAATGCATACATCAGAAAGAAGTTGCTCAGTATGCTTCTGTCTAGTGTTTAGGTGAAGATATTTCATAACCCGCATTGTACGAAATAATCTCAAATATCCACTTGCAGATTCTGGAAAAAGACTGTCTCAAACCTATTGAGCCTAGAGAAAGCTTTAACTCTGTGAGATGAATGCACACATCAGAAAGAAATTTCGCAGAATGCTTCTGAGTGGTATTTGTGGGAAGATATAACGTTTTTCACCACAGGCCTCAAAGCAATCAAAATGTCCAGTTGCAGATTGTTCAAAGAGAATGTTTCCAATCTGTTCATTTAATAGAAAGGTTCAGCTCTGTGTATTGAATGCATACATCAGAAAGAAGTTGTTCAGAATGCTTCTGTCTAGTTTTTATGTGAAGATATTTCATAACCAGCATTGGACGAAATAATCTCAAATATCCACCTGCAGATTCTAGAAAAAGACTTTTTCAAACCTGCTGAACCTAGAGAAAGCTTTAGCTCTGTGAGATGAATACACACATCACAAAGAAATTTTGCAGAATGATTTTGTGTAGTTTTTGTCGGAAAATATATCCTTTTTCACCATAAGCCAGAAAGCACTGCATATGTCCACTTGCAGATCCTTCAAACAGAGTGTTTCCAAACTGCTCAATCAAAAGAAAGGTTCGGCTCTGGGTATTGAATGCATACATCAGAAAGAAGTTGTTCAGAATCCTTCTGTCTAGTTTTTAATGTGAAGATATTTCATAACCCGCATTGGACGAAATTCTCTCAAATATCCACTTGCAGATTTTAGAAAAAGACTGTTTCAAACCGGCTGAGCCTAGAGAAAGCTTTAACTCTGTGAGATGAATACACACATCACAAAGAAATTTCACAGAATGCTTCTGTGTAGTTTTTTTGCGTAGATATATTCTGTTTAACCATAGGCCTCAAAGCACTCCTAATGTCCACTTGCAAATACTTCAAACAGTGTGTTTCCAAACTGCTCAATCAAAAGAAAGGTTCAGATCAGTGTATTGAATGCACCGATTAGAAAGAAGTTGTTCACAATGCTTCTGTTTCGTTTTTATGTGAAGATATTTCATAACTCGCATGCACGAAATAATCTCAAAATCCACTTGCAGATTCTAGAAACAGACTGTTTCAAACCTGCAGAAGCTAGAGAAAGATTTAACTCTGTCAGATGAATACAGACATCACAAAGGAATTTTTGCAGAATCCTTCCGTGTAGTTTTGGTTGGAAGATATATCCTTTTTCACCATAGGCCTCAAAGCCCTCCAAATGTCCACTTGCAGATTCCTCGAACAGAGTGTTTCCAATCTGCTCAATCAAAACAAAGGTTCAGCTCTGTGTACTGAATGCATACATCAGAAAGAAGTGTTTCAGAATGCTTCTGTGTAGTTTTTAGGCGAAGATATTTCATAACCCGCATTGGACGAAATAATCTGACATATCCACTTGCAGATTCTAGAAAAAGATGGTTTCATGCCTGCGGAACCAAGAGAAAGCTTTAACTCTGCGAGATGAATACACACATCACAAAGAAATTTTGCAGAATAATTCTGTGAAGTTTTTGTGGGAAGATATATCCTTTTTCACCATAGGCTCCAAAGCCCTCCAAATGTCCACTTGCAGATTCTACAAACAGAGTGTTTACAAACTGCTCAATCCAAAGGAAGGTTGAGCTCTGTGTATTGAATGCATACATCAGAAAGAAGTTGTTCAGAATGCTTCTGTCTAGTTTTTATGTGAATATATTTCATAACCCGCATGGGACGAAACAATCTCAAATATCCACTTGCAGATTTTAGAAAAAGACTGTTTCAAACCTGCTGAATGTAGAGAAAGCTTTAACTCTGTCAGATAAATACACACATCACAAAGAAATTTCGCTGAATGCTTCTGTGTAGTTTTTGTGAGTAGATATGTCTTTTTTCACCATAGGCCTCAAATTACTCCCAATGTCCACTTGCGGATTCTGCAAACAGTGTGTTTCCAAACTGCTCAATGAAAAGAAAACTTCAGCTCTGTGTACTGAATGCATACATAAAAAGAAGTTGTTCAGAATGCTTCTGTCTAGCTTTTATGTGAAGATAATTCATAATATGCATTGGACGAAATAATCTCAAATATCCACTTGCAGATTCTAGAAAAAGACACTTTGAAACCTGCTGAACCTAGAGAAAGCAATAAGTCTGTGAGATGAATACACACACAACAAAGAAATTTCGCAGAATGCTTCTGTGTAGTTTTTGCGGGAAGATATATACTTTTTCACCATGTGGCTCAAAGCACTCCAAATGTCCACTTGCAGAATCTTCAAAGACAGTGTTACAAAACTGCTCAATCAAAGAAGGGTTCAACTCTGTGTGTTGAATGCACCGATCCCAAAGTAGTTGTTCAGAATGCTTCTGTGTAGTTTTTATGTGAGGATATTTCATAACTCGCATTGGATGAAGTAATCTCAAATATCCACTTGCAGATTCTAGAAAAAGACTGCTTCAAACCTACTGAGCCTAGAGAAACCTTTAACTCTGTGAGGTGAACACACACATCAAGAGAAATTTCGTAGAATGCTTCTGTGTAGTATGTGTGGTAAGATATATCCTTCTTCACCCTAGGCATCAAAGCACTCAAATGTCCACTTGCAGATTTTTCAGAGTGTTTCCAAATTGCTCAATCAAAGGACAGGTTCATTTCTGTCTATTGAATGCATACATCAGAAAGAAGTTGTTCAGAATCCTTCTGTCTAGTTTTTATGTGAAGATATTTTGTAACCCACATTGGATGAAATAATCTCAAATACCCACTTGCAGATTGCAGAAATAGACTGTTTCAAACCTGATGAACCTAGAGAAAGCTTTAACACTGTGAGATGAATACACACATCACAAAGAAATTTCGAAGAATATTTCTGTGTAGTTTTTGTGGGAAGATATATCCTTTTTCAAGAAAGGCCCCAAAGCACTCCAAATGTCCACTTGCAGATTCTTCAAACAGAGTGTTTGCAAATAGATCAATCAATAGAAAGATGCAGCTCTGTGTATTCAATGCATACATCAGAAAGAAGCTGTGAAGAATGCTTCTGTCTAGTTTTTATGTGAAGATATTTCATAACCCGCATTGGATGAAATAATCTCAAATATCCACTTGCAGTTTCTAGAAAAAGACTCTTTCAAACCTGCTGAACTTAGAGAAAGCTTTAACTCCGTGAGATGAATACGCACATCAGAAAGAAATTTCACAGAATGCTTCTGTGTACTTTTTGTGGGAAGTTATATCCTTTTTCACCATAGGCCTGAATGCACTCCAAATGTCCACTTGCAGATTCTTCGAGCAGAGTGCTTCCAAACTGCTCAATCAAAAGAAAGTTGCAGCTCTGTGTATTGAACGCATACATCAGAAAGAAGTTGTTCAGTATGCTTCTGTCTAGTTTTAATGTGAAGATATTTCATCACCCGCATTGGATGAAATAATCTCAAATATGCACTTGAAGATTCTAGAAAAATACAGTTTCAAACCTGCTTTACCTAGAAGAAGCTTTAACACTGTGAGATGAATACACGCATCAGAAAGAAATTTCGCAGAATGTTTCTGTGTAGTTTTTGTGGGAAGATATATCCTTTTTCACCATAGGCCTCAAAGCTCTCCAAATGTCCAGTTGGACATTCTTCAAACAGAGTGTTTCCAAACTACTCAATAAAGAGGTTCAGCTCTGTGTATTGAATGCATACATCAGAAAGAAGTTGCTCAGTATGCTTCTGTCTAGTGTTTAGGTGAAGATATTTCATAACCCGCATTGTACGAAATAATCTCAAATATCCACTTGCAGATTCTGGAAAAAGACTGTCTCAAACCTATTGAGCCTAGAGAAAGCTTTAACTCTGTGAGATGAATGCACACATCAGAAAGAAATTTCGCAGAATGCTTCTGAGTGGTATTTGTGGGAAGATATAACGTTTTTCACCACAGGCCTCAAAGCAATCAAAATGTCCAGTTGCAGATTGTTCAAAGAGAATGTTTCCAATCTGTTCATTTAATAGAAAGGTTCAGCTCTGTGTATTGCATGCATACATCAGAAAGAAGTTGTTCAGAATGCTTCTGTCTAGTTTTTATGTGAAGATATTTCATAACCAGCATTGGACGAAATAATCTCAAATATCCACCTGCAGATTCTAGAAAAAGACTTTTTCAAACCTGCTGAACCTAGAGAAAGCTTTAGCTCTGTGAGATGAATACACACATCACAAAGAAATTTTGCAGAATGATTTTGTGTAGTTTTTGTCGGAAAATATATCCTTTTTCACCATAAGCCAGAAAGCACTGCATATGTCCACTTGCAGATCCTTCAAACAGAGTGTTTCCAAACTGCTCAATCAAAAGAAAGGTTCGGCTCTGGGTATTGAATGCATACATCAGAAAGAAGTTGTTCAGAATCCTTCTGTCTAGTTTTTATGTGAAGATATTTCATAACCCGCATTGGACGAAATTCTCTCAAATATCCACTTGCAGATTTTAGAAAAAGACTGTTTCAAACCGGCTGAGCCTAGAGAAAGCTTTAACTCTGTGAGATGAATACACACATCACAAAGAAATTTCACAGAATGCTTCTGTGTAGTTTTTTTTGCGTAGATATATTCTGTTTAACCATAGGCCTCAAAGCACTCCTAATGTCCACTTGCAAATACTTCAAACAGTGTGTTTCCAAACTGCTCAATCAAAAGAAAGGTTCAGATCAGTGTATTGAATGCACCGATTAGAAAGAAGTTGTTCACAATGCTTCTGTTTCGTTTTTATGTGAAGATATTTCATAACTCGCATGCACGAAATAATCTCAAAATCCACTTGCAGATTCTAGAAACAGACTGTTTCAAACCTGCAGAAGCTAGAGAAAGATTTAACTCTGTCAGATGAATACAGACATCACAAAGGAATTTTTGCAGAATCCTTCCGTGTAGTTTTGGTTGGAAGATATATCCTTTTTCACCATAGGCCTCAAAGCCCTCCAAATGTCCACTTGCAGATTCCTCGAACAGAGTGTTTCCAATCTGCTCAATCAAAACAAAGGTTCAGCTCTGTGTACTGAATGCATACATCAGAAAGAAGTGTTTCAGAATGCTTCTGTGTAGTTTTTAGGCGAAGATATTTCATAACCCGCATTGGACGAAATAATCTGACATATCCACTTGCAGATTCTAGAAAAAGATGGTTTCATGCCTGCGGAACCAAGAGAAAGCTTTAACTCTGCGAGATGAATACACACATCACAAAGAAATTTTGCAGAATAATTCTGTGAAGTTTTTGTGGGAAGATATATCCTTTTTCACCATAGGCTCCAAAGCCCTCCAAATGTCCACTTGCAGATTCTACAAACAGAGTGTTTACAAACTGCTCAATCCAAAGGAAGGTTGAGCTCTGTGTATTGAATGCATACATCAGAAAGAAGTTGTTCAGAATGCTTCTGTCTAGTTTTTATGTGAATATATTTCATAACCCGCATGGGACGAAACAATCTCAAATATCCACTTGCAGATTTTAGAAAAAGACTGTTTCAAACCTGCTGAATGTAGAGAAAGATTTAACTCTGTCAGATAAATACACACATCACAAAGAAATTTCGCTGAATGCTTCTGTGTAGTTTTTGTGAGTAGATATGTCTTTTTTCACCATAGGCCTCAAATTACTCCCAATGTCCACTTGCGGATTCTGCAAACAGTGTGTTTCCAAACTGCTCAATGAAAAGAAAACTTCAGCTCTGTGTACTGAATGCATACATAAAAAGAAGTTGTTCAGAATGCTTCTGTCTAGCTTTTATGTGAAGATAATTCATAATATGCATTGGACGAAATAATCTCAAATATCCACTTGCAGATTCTAGAAAAAGACACTTTGAAACCTGCTGAACCTAGAGAAAGCAATAAGTCTGTGAGATGAATACACACACAACAAAGAAATTTCGCAGAATGCTTCTGTGTAGTTTTTGCGGGAAGATATATACTTTTTCACCATGGGCCTCAAAGCACTCCAAATGTCCACTTGCAGAATCTTCAAAGACAGTGTTACAAAACTGCTCAATCAAAGAAGGGTTCAACTCTGTGTGTTGAATGCA
Organism: Symphalangus syndactylus; assembly: GCF_028878055.3. Taxonomy (NCBI): domain Eukaryota; kingdom Metazoa; phylum Chordata; class Mammalia; order Primates; family Hylobatidae; genus Symphalangus; species Symphalangus syndactylus. The sequence continues at coordinate 48,087,861 of NC_072446.2, forward strand.
CCGATCCCAAAGTAGTTGTTCAGAATGCTTCTGTGTAGTTTTTATGTGAGGATATTTCATAACTCGCATTGGATGAAGTAATCTCAAATATCCACTTGCAGATTCTAGAAAAAGACTGCTTCAAACCTACTGAGCCTAGAGAAACCTTTAACTCTGTGAGGTGAACACACACATCAAGAGAAATTTCGTAGAATGCTTCTGTGTAGTATTTGTGGTAAGATATATCCTTCTTCACCCTAGGCATCAAAGCACTCAAATGTCCACTTGCAGATTTTTCAGAGTGTTTCCAAATTGCTCAATCAAAGGACAGGTTCATTTCTGTCTATTGAATGCATACATCAGAAAGAAGTTGTTCAGAATCCTTCTGTCTAGTTTTTATGTGAAGATATTTTGTAACCCACATTGGATGAAATAATCTCAAATACCCACTTGCAGATTGCAGAAATAGACTGTTTCAAACCTGATGAACCTAGAGAAAGCTTTAACACTGTGAGATGAATACACACATCACAAAGAAATTTCGAAGAATATTTCTGTGTAGTTTTTGTGGGAAGATATATCCTTTTTCAAGAAAGGCCCCAAAGCACTCCAAATGTCCACTTGCAGATTCTTCAAACAGAGTGTTTGCAAATAGATCAATCAATAGAAAGATGCAGCTCTGTGTATTCAATGCATACATCAGAAAGAAGCTGTGAAGAATGCTTCTGTCTAGTTTTTATGTGAAGATATTTCATAACCCGCATTGGATGAAATAATCTCAAATATCCACTTGCAGTTTCTAGAAAAAGACTCTTTCAAACCTGCTGAACTTAGAGAAAGCTTTAACTCCGTGAGATGAATACGCACATCAGAAAGAAATTTCACAGAATGCTTCTGTGTAGTTTTTGTGGGAAGTTATATCCTTTTTCACCATAGGCCTGAATGCACTCCAAATGTCCACTTGCAGATTCTTCGAGCAGAGTGCTTCCAAACTGCTCAATCAAAAGAAAGTTGCAGCTCTGTGTATTGAACGCATACATCAGAAAGAAGTTGTTCAGTATGCTTCTGTCTAGTTTTAATGTGAAGATATTTCATCACCCGCATTGGATGAAATAATCTCAAATATGCACTTGAAGATTCTAGAAAAATACAGTTTCAAACCTGCTTTACCTAGAAGAAGCTTTAACACTGTGAGATGAATACACGCATCAGAAAGAAATTTCGCAGAATGTTTCTGTGTAGTTTTTGTGGGAAGATATATCCTTTTTCACCATAGGCCTCAAAGCTCTCCAAATGTCCAGTTGGACATTCTTCAAACAGAGTGTTTCCAAACTACTCAATAAAGAGGTTCAGCTCTGTGTATTGAATGCATACATCAGAAAGAAGTTGCTCAGTATGCTTCTGTCTAGTGTTTAGGTGAAGATATTTCATAACCCGCATTGTACGAAATAATCTCAAATATCCACTTGCAGATTCTGGAAAAAGACTGTCTCAAACCTATTGAGCCTAGAGAAAGCTTTAACTCTGTGAGATGAATGCACACATCAGAAAGAAATTTCGCAGAATGCTTCTGAGTGGTATTTGTGGGAAGATATAACGTTTTTCACCACAGGCCTCAAAGCAATCAAAATGTCCAGTTGCAGATTGTTCAAAGAGAATGTTTCCAATCTGTTCATTTAATAGAAAGGTTCAGCTCTGTGTATTGCATGCATACATCAGAAAGAAGTTGTTCAGAATGCTTCTGTCTAGTTTTTATGTGAAGATATTTCATAACCAGCATTGGACGAAATAATCTCAAATATCCACCTGCAGATTCTAGAAAAAGACTTTTTCAAACCTGCTGAACCTAGAGAAAGCTTTAGCTCTGTGAGATGAATACACACATCACAAAGAAATTTTGCAGAATGATTTTGTGTAGTTTTTGTCGGAAAATATATCCTTTTTCACCATAAGCCAGAAAGCACTGCATATGTCCACTTGCAGATCCTTCAAACAGAGTGTTTCCAAACTGCTCAATCAAAAGAAAGGTTCGGCTCTGGGTATTGAATGCATACATCAGAAAGAAGTTGTTCAGAATCCTTCTGTCTAGTTTTTAATGTGAAGATATTTCATAACCCGCATTGGACGAAATTCTCTCAAATATCCACTTGCAGATTTTAGAAAAAGACTGTTTCAAACCGGCTGAGCCTAGAGAAAGCTTTAACTCTGTGAGATGAATACACACATCACAAAGAAATTTCACAGAATGCTTCTGTGTAGTTTTTTTGCGTAGATATATTCTGTTTAACCATAGGCCTCAAAGCACTCCTAATGTCCACTTGCAAATACTTCAAACAGTGTGTTTCCAAACTGCTCAATCAAAAGAAAGGTTCAGATCAGTGTATTGAATGCACCGATTAGAAAGAAGTTGTTCACAATGCTTCTGTTTCGTTTTTATGTGAAGATATTTCATAACTCGCATGCACGAAATAATCTCAAAATCCACTTGCAGATTCTAGAAACAGACTGTTTCAAACCTGCAGAAGCTAGAGAAAGATTTAACTCTGTCAGATGAATACAGACATCACAAAGGAATTTTTGCAGAATCCTTCCGTGTAGTTTTGGTTGGAAGATATATCCTTTTTCACCATAGGCCTCAAAGCCCTCCAAATGTCCACTTGCAGATTCCTCGAACAGAGTGTTTCCAATCTGCTCAATCAAAACAAAGGTTCAGCTCTGTGTACTGAATGCATACATCAGAAAGAAGTGTTTCAGAATGCTTCTGTGTAGTTTTTAGGCGAAGATATTTCATAACCCGCATTGGACGAAATAATCTGACATATCCACTTGCAGATTCTAGAAAAAGATGGTTTCATGCCTGCGGAACCAAGAGAAAGCTTTAACTCTGCGAGATGAATACACACATCACAAAGAAATTTTGCAGAATAATTCTGTGAAGTTTTTGTGGGAAGATATATCCTTTTTCACCATAGGCTCCAAAGCCCTCCAAATGTCCACTTGCAGATTCTACAAACAGAGTGTTTACAAACTGCTCAATCCAAAGGAAGGTTGAGCTCTGTGTATTGAATGCATACATCAGAAAGAAGTTGTTCAGAATGCTTCTGTCTAGTTTTTATGTGAATATATTTCATAACCCGCATGGGATGAAACAATCTCAAATATCCACTTGCAGATTTTAGAAAAAGACTGTTTCAAACCTGCTGAATGTAGAGAAAGCTTTAACTCTGTCAGATAAATACACACATCACAAAGAAATTTCGCTGAATGCTTCTGTGTAGTTTTTGTGAGTAGATATGTCTTTTTTCACCATAGGCCTCAAATTACTCCCAATGTCCACTTGCGGATTCTGCAAACAGTGTGTTTCCAAACTGCTCAATGAAAAGAAAACTTCAGCTCTGTGTACTGAATGCATACATAAAAAGAAGTTGTTCAGAATGCTTCTGTCTAGCTTTTATGTGAAGATAATTCATAATATGCATTGGACGAAATAATCTCAAATATCCACTTGCAGATTCTAGAAAAAGACACTTTGAAACCTGCTGAACCTAGAGAAAGCAATAAGTCTGTGAGATGAATACACACACAACAAAGAAATTTCGCAGAATGCTTCTGTGTAGTTTTTGCGGGAAGATATATACTTTTTCACCATGGGCCTCAAAGCACTCCAAATGTCCACTTGCAGAATCTTCAAAGACAGTGTTACAAAACTGCTCAATCAAAAGAAGGGTTCAACTCTGTGTGTTGAATGCACCGATCCCAAAGTAGTTGTTCAGAATGCTTCTGTGTAGTTTTTATGTGAGGATATTTCATAACTCGCATTGGATGAAGTAATCTCAAATATCCACTTGCAGATTCTAGAAAAAGACTGCTTCAAACCTACTGAGCCTAGAGAAACCTTTAACTCTGTGAGGTGAACACACACATCAAGAGAAATTTCGTAGAATGCTTCTGTGTAGTATTTGTGGTAAGATATATCCTTCTTCACCCTAGGCATCAAAGCACTCAAATGTCCACTTGCAGATTTTTCAGAGTGTTTCCAAATTGCTCAATCAAAGGACAGGTTCATTTCTGTCTATTGAATGCATACATCAGAAAGAAGTTGTTCAGAATCCTTCTGTCTAGTTTTTATGTGAAGATATTTTGTAACCCACATTGGATGAAATAATCTCAAATACCCACTTGCAGATTGCAGAAATAGACTGTTTCAAACCTGATGAACCTAGAGAAAGCTTTAACACTGTGAGATGAATACACACATCACAAAGAAATTTCGAAGAATATTTCTGTGTAGTTTTTGTGGGAAGATATATCCTTTTTCAAGAAAGGCCCCAAAGCACTCCAAATGTCCACTTGCAGATTCTTCAAACAGAGTGTTTGCAAATAGATCAATCAATAGAAAGATGCAGCTCTGTGTATTCAATGCATACATCAGAAAGAAGATGTGAAGAATGCTTCTGTCTAGTTTTTATGTGAAGATATTTCATAACCCGCATTGGATGAAATAATCTCAAATATCCACTTGCAGTTTCTAGAAAAAGACTCTTTCAAACCTGCTGAACTTAGAGAAAGCTTTAACTCCGTGAGATGAATACGCACATCAGAAAGAAATTTCACAGAATGCTTCTGTGTACTTTTTGTGGGAAGTTATATCCTTTTTCACCATAGGCCTGAATGCACTCCAAACGTCCACTTGCAGATTCTTCGAGCAGAGTGCTTCCAAACTGCTCAATCAAAAGAAAGTTGCAGCTCTGTGTATTGAACGCATACATCAGAAAGAAGTTGTTCAGTATGCTTCTGTCTAGTTTTAATGTGAAGATATTTCATCACCCGCATTGGATGAAATAATCTCAAATATGCACTTGAAGATTCTAGAAAAATACAGTTTCAAACCTGCTTTACCTAGAAGAAGCTTTAACACTGTGAGATGAATACACGCATCAGAAAGAAATTTCGCAGAATGTTTCTGTGTAGTTTTTGTGGGAAGATATATCCTTTTTCACCATAGGCCTCAAAGCTCTCCAAATGTCCAGTTGGACATTCTTCAAACAGAGTGTTTCCAAACTACTCAATAAAGAGGTTCAGCTCTGTGAATTGAATGCATACATCAGAAAGAAGTTGCTCAGTATGCTTCTGTCTAGTGTTTAGGTGAAGATATTTCATAACCCGCATTGTACGAAATAATCTCAAATATCCACTTGCAGATTCTGGAAAAAGACTGTCTCAAACCTATTGAGCCTAGAGAAAGCTTTAACTCTGTGAGATGAATGCACACATCAGAAAGAAATTTCGCAGAATGCTTCTGAGTGGTATTTGTGGGAAGATATAACGTTTTTCACCACAGGCCTCAAAGCAATCAAAATGTCCAGTTGCAGATTGTTCAAAGAGAATGTTTCCAATCTGTTCATTTAATAGAAAGGTTCAGCTCTGTGTATTGAATGCATACATCAGAAAGAAGTTGTTCAGAATGCTTCTGTCTAGTTTTTATGTGAAGATATTTCATAACCAGCATTGGACGAAATAATCTCAAATATCCACCTGCAGATTCTAGAAAAAGACTTTTTCAAACCTGCTGAACCTAGAGAAAGCTTTAGCTCTGTGAGATGAATACACACATCACAAAGAAATTTTGCAGAATGATTTTGTGTAGTTTTTGTCGGAAAATATATCCTTTTTCACCATAAGCCAGAAAGCACTGCATATGTCCACTTGCAGATCCTTCAAACAGAGTGTTTCCAAACTGCTCAATCAAAAGAAAGGTTCGGCTCTGGGTATTGAATGCATACATCAGAAAGAAGTTGTTCAGAATCCTTCTGTCTAGTTTTTAATGTGAAGATATTTCATAACCCGCATTGGACGAAATTCTCTCAAATATCCACTTGCAGATTTTAGAAAAAGACTGTTTCAAACCGGCTGAGCCTAGAGAAAGCTTTAACTCTGTGAGATGAATACACACATCACAAAGAAATTTCACAGAATGCTTCTGTGTAGTTTTTTTTGCGTAGATATATTCTGTTTAACCATAGGCCTCAAAGCACTCCTAATGTCCACTTGCAAATACTTCAAACAGTGTGTTTCCAAACTGCTCAATCAAAAGAAAGGTTCAGATCAGTGTATTGAATGCACCGATTAGAAAGAAGTTGTTCACAATGCTTCTGTTTCGTTTTTATGTGAAGATATTTCATAACTCGCATGCACGAAATAATCTCAAAATCCACTTGCAGATTCTAGAAACAGACTGTTTCAAACCTGCAGAAGCTAGAGAAAGATTTAACTCTGTCAGATGAATACAGACATCACAAAGGAATTTTTGCAGAATCCTTCCGTGTAGTTTTGGTTGGAAGATATATCCTTTTTCACCATAGGCCTCAAAGCCCTCCAAATGTCCACTTGCAGATTCCTCGAACAGAGTGTTTCCAATCTGCTCAATCAAAACAAAGGTTCAGCTCTGTGTACTGAATGCATACATCAGAAAGAAGTGTTTCAGAATGCTTCTGTGTAGTTTTTAGGCGAAGATATTTCATAACCCGCATTGGACGAAATAATCTGACATATCCACTTGCAGATTCTAGAAAAAGATGGTTTCATGCCTGCGGAACCAAGAGAAAGCTTTAACTCTGCGAGATGAATACACACATCACAAAGAAATTTTGCAGAATAATTCTGTGAAGTTTTTGTGGGAAGATATATCCTTTTTCACCATAGGCTCCAAAGTCCTCCAAATGTCCACTTGCAGATTCTACAAACAGAGTGTTTACAAACTGCTCAATCCAAAGGAAGGTTGAGCTCTGTGTATTGAATGCATACATCAGAAAGAAGTTGTTCAGAATGCTTCTGTCTAGTTTTTATGTGAATATATTTCATAACCCGCATGGGACGAAACAATCTCAAATATCCACTTGCAGATTTTAGAAAAAGACTGTTTCAAACCTGCTGAATGTAGAGAAAGCTTTAACTCTGTCAGATAAATACACACATCACAAAGAAATTTCGCTGAATGCTTCTGTGTAGTTTTTGTGAGTAGATATGTCTTTTTTCACCATAGGCCTCAAATTACTCCCAATGTCCACTTGCGGATTCTGCAAACAGTGTGTTTCCAAACTGCTCAATGAAAAGAAAACTTCAGCTCTGTGTACTGAATGCATACATAAAAAGAAGTTGTTCAGAATGCTTCTGTCTAGCTTTTATGTGAAGATAATTCATAATATGCATTGGACGAAATAATCTCAAATATCCACTTGCAGATTCTAGAAAAAGACACTTTGAAACCTGCTGAACCTAGAGAAAGCAATAAGTCTGTGAGATGAATACACACACAACAAAGAAATTTCGCAGAATGCTTCTGTGTAGTTTTTGCGGGAAGATATATACTTTTTCACCATGGGCCTCAAAGCACTCCAAATGTCCACTTGCAGAATCTTCAAAGACAGTGTTACAAAACTGCTCAATCAAAGAAGGGTTCAACTCTGTGTGTTGAATGCACCGATCCCAAAGTAGTTGTTCAGAATGCTTCTGTGTAGTTTTTATGTGAGGATATTTCATAACTCGCATTGGATGAAGTAATCTCAAATATCCACTTGCAGATTCTAGAAAAAGACTGCTTCAAACCTACTGAGCCTAGAGAAACCTTTAACTCTGTGAGGTGAACACACACATCAAGAGAAATTTCGTAGAATGCTTCTGTGTAGTATTTGTGGTAAGATATATCCTTCTTCACCCTAGGCATCAAAGCACTCAAATGTCCACTTGCAGATTTTTCAGAGTGTTTCCAAATTGCTCAATCAAAGGACAGGTTCATTTCTGTCTATTGAATGCATACATCAGAAAGAAGTTGTTCAGAATCCTTCTGTCTAGTTTTTATGTGAAGATATTTTGTAACCCACATTGGATGAAATAATCTCAAATACCCACTTGCAGATTGCAGAAATAGACTGTTTCAAACCTGATGAACCTAGAGAAAGCTTTAACACTGTGAGATGAATACACACATCACAAAGAAATTTCGAAGAATATTTCTGTGTAGTTTTTGTGGGAAGATATATCCTTTTTCAAGAAAGGCCCCAAAGCACTCCAAATGTCCACTTGCAGATTCTTCAAACAGAGTGTTTGCAAATAGATCAATCAATAGAAAGATGCAGCTCTGTGTATTCAATGCATACATCAGAAAGAAGCTGTGAAGAATGCTTCTGTCTAGTTTTTATGTGAAGATATTTCATAACCCGCATTGGATGAAATAATCTCAAATATCCACTTGCAGTTTCTAGAAAAAGACTCTTTCAAACCTGCTGAACTTAGAGAAAGCTTTAACTCCGTGAGATGAATACGCACATCAGAAAGAAATTTCACAGAATGCTTCTGTGTACTTTTTGTGGGAAGTTATATCCTTTTTCACCATAGGCCTGAATGCACTCCAAATGTCCACTTGCAGATTCTTCGAGCAGAGTGCTTCCAAACTGCTCAATCAAAAGAAAGTTGCAGCTCTGTGTATTGAACGCATACATCAGAAAGAAGTTGTTCAGTATGCTTCTGTCTAGTTTTAATGTGAAGATATTTCATCACCCGCATTGGATGAAATAATCTCAAATATGCACTTGAAGATTCTAGAAAAATACAGTTTCAAACCTGCTTTACCTAGAAGAAGCTTTAACACTGTGAGATGAATACACGCATCAGAAAGAAATTTCGCAGAATGTTTCTGTGTAGTTTTTGTGGGAAGATATATCCTTTTTCACCATAGGCCTCAAAGCTCTCCAAATGTCCAGTTGGACATTCTTCAAACAGAGTGTTTCCAAACTACTCAATAAAGAGGTTCAGCTCTGTGTATTGAATGCATACATCAGAAAGAAGTTGCTCAGTATGCTTCTGTCTAGTGTTTAGGTGAAGATATTTCATAACCCGCATTGTACGAAATAATCTCAAATATCCACTTGCAGATTCTGGAAAAAGACTGTCTCAAACCTATTGAGCCTAGAGAAAGCTTTAACTCTGTGAGATGAATGCACACATCAGAAAGAAATTTCGCAGAATGCTTCTGAGTGGTATTTGTGGGAAGATATAACGTTTTTCACCACAGGCCTCAAAGCAATCAAAATGTCCAGTTGCAGATTGTTCAAAGAGAATGTTTCCAATCTGTTCATTTAATAGAAAGGTTCAGCTCTGTGTATTGCATGCATACATCAGAAAGAAGTTGTTCAGAATGCTTCTGTCTAGTTTTTATGTGAAGATATTTCATAACCAGCATTGGACGAAATAATCTCAAATATCCACCTGCAGATTCTTGAAAAAGACTTTTTCAAACCTGCTGAACCTAGAGAAAGCTTTAGCTCTGTGAGATGAATACACACATCACAAAGAAATTTTGCAGAATGATTTTGTGTAGTTTTTGTCGGAAAATATATCCTTTTTCACCATAAGCCAGAAAGCACTGCATATGTCCACTTGCAGATCCTTCAAACAGAGTGTTTCCAAACTGCTCAATCAAAAGAAAGGTTCGGCTCTGGGTATTGAATGCATACATCAGAAAGAAGTTGTTCAGAATCCTTCTGTCTAGTTTTTAATGTGAAGATATTTCATAACCCGCATTGGACGAAATTCTCTCAAATATCCACTTGCAGATTTTAGAAAAAGACTGTTTCAAACCGGCTGAGCCTAGAGAAAGCTTTAACTCTGTGAGATGAATACACACATCACAAAGAAATTTCACAGAATGCTTCTGTGTAGTTTTTTTGCGTAGATATATTCTGTTTAACCATAGGCCTCAAAGCACTCCTAATGTCCACTTGCAAATACTTCAAACAGTGTGTTTCCAAACTGCTCAATCAAAAGAAAGGTTCAGATCAGTGTATTGAATGCACCGATTAGAAAGAAGTTGTTCACAATGCTTCTGTTTCGTTTTTATGTGAAGATATTTCATAACTCGCATGCACGAAATAATCTCAAAATCCACTTGCAGATTCTAGAAACAGACTGTTTCAAACCTGCAGAAGCTAGAGAAAGATTTAACTCTGTCAGATGAATACAGACATCACAAAGGAATTTTTGCAGAATCCTTCCGTGTAGTTTTGGTTGGAAGATATATCCTTTTTCACCATAGGCCTCAAAGCCCTCCAAATGTCCACTTGCAGATTCCTCGAACAGAGTGTTTCCAATCTGCTCAATCAAAACAAAGGTTCAGCTCTGTGTACTGAATGCATACATCAGAAAGAAGTGTTTCAGAATGCTTCTGTGTAGTTTTTAGGCGAAGATATTTCATAACCCGCATTGGACGAAATAATCTGACATATCCACTTGCAGATTCTAGAAAAAGATGGTTTCATGCCTGCGGAACCAAGAGAAAGCTTTAACTCTGCGAGATGAATACACACATCACAAAGAAATTTTGCAGAATAATTCTGTGAAGTTTTTGTGGGAAGATATATCCTTTTTCACCATAGGCTCCAAAGCCCTCCAAATGTCCACTTGCAGATTCTACAAACAGAGTGTTTACAAACTGCTCAATCCAAAGGAAGGTTGAGCTCTGTGTATTGAATGCATACATCAGAAAGAAGTTGTTCAGAATGCTTCTGTCTAGTTTTTATGTGAATATATTTCATAACCCGCATGGGACGAAACAATCTCAAATATCCACTTGCAGATTTTAGAAAAAGACTGTTTCAAACCTGCTGAATGTAGAGAAAGCTTTAACTCTGTCAGATAAATACACACATCACAAAGAAATTTCGCTGAATGCTTCTGTGTAGTTTTTGTGAGTAGATATGTCTTTTTTCACCATAGGCCTCAAATTACTCCCAATGTCCACTTGCGGATTCTGCAAACAGTGTGTTTCCAAACTGCTCAATGAAAAGAAAACTTCAGCTCTGTGTACTGAATGCATACATAAAAAGAAGTTGTTCAGAATGCTTCTGTCTAGCTTTTATGTGAAGATAATTCATAATATGCATTGGACGAAATAATCTCAAATATCCACTTGCAGATTCTAGAAAAAGACACTTTGAAACCTGCTGAACCTAGAGAAAGCAATAAGTCTGTGAGATGAATACACACACAACAAAGAAATTTCGCAGAATGCTTCTGTGTAGTTTTTGCGGGAAGATATATACTTTTTCACCATGGGCCTCAAAGCACTCCAAATGTCCACTTGCAGAATCTTCAAAGACAGTGTTACAAAACTGCTCAATCAAAAGAAGGGTTCAACTCTGTGTGTTGAATGCACCGATCCCAAAGTAGTTGTTCAGAATGCTTCTGTGTAGTTTTTATGTGAGGATATTTCATAACTCGCATTGGATGAAGTAATCTCAAATATCCACTTGCAGATTCTAGAAAAAGACTGCTTCAAACCTACTGAGCCTAGAGAAACCTTTAACTCTGTGAGGTGAACACACACATCAAGAGAAATTTCGTAGAATGCTTCTGTGTAGTATTTGTGGTAAGATATATCCTTCTTCACCCTAGGCATCAAAGCACTCAAATGTCCACTTGCAGATTTTTCAGAGTGTTTCCAAATTGCTCAATCAAAGGACAGGTTCATTTCTGTCTATTGAATGCATACATCAGAAAGAAGTTGTTCAGAATCCTTCTGTCTAGTTTTTATGTGAAGATATTTTGTAACCCACATTGGATGAAATAATCTCAAATACCCACTTGCAGATTGCAGAAATAGACTGTTTCAAACCTGATGAACCTAGAGAAAGCTTTAACACTGTGAGATGAATACACACATCACAAAGAAATTTCGAAGAATATTTCTGTGTAGTTTTTGTGGGAAGATATATCCTTTTTCAAGAAAGGCCCCAAAGCACTCCAAATGTCCACTTGCAGATTCTTCAAACAGAGTGTTTGCAAATAGATCAATCAATAGAAAGATGCAGCTCTGTGTATTCAATGCATACATCAGAAAGAAGCTGTGAAGAATGCTTCTGTCTAGTTTTTATGTGAAGATATTTCATAACCCGCATTGGATGAAATAATCTCAAATATCCACTTGCAGTTTCTAGAAAAAGACTCTTTCAAACCTGCTGAACTTAGAGAAAGCTTTAACTCCGTGAGATGAATACGCACATCAGAAAGAAATTTCACAGAATGCTTCTGTGTACTTTTTGTGGGAAGTTATATCCTTTTTCACCATAGGCCTGAATGCACTCCAAACGTCCACTTGCAGATTCTTCGAGCAGAGTGCTTCCAAACTGCTCAATCAAAAGAAAGTTGCAGCTCTGTGTATTGAACGCATACATCAGAAAGAAGTTGTTCAGTATGCTTCTGTCTAGTTTTAATGTGAAGATATTTCATCACCCGCATTGGATGAAATAATCTCAAATATGCACTTGAAGATTCTAGAAAAATACAGTTTCAAACCTGCTTTACCTAGAAGAAGCTTTAACACTGTGAGATGAATACACGCATCAGAAAGAAATTTCGCAGAATGTTTCTGTGTAGTTTTTGTGGGAAGATATATCCTTTTTCACCATAGGCCTCAAAGCTCTCCAAATGTCCAGTTGGACATTCTTCAAACAGAGTGTTTCCAAACTACTCAATAAAGAGGTTCAGCTCTGTGTATTGAATGCATACATCAGAAAGAAGTTGCTCAGTATGCTTCTGTCTAGTGTTTAGGTGAAGATATTTCATAACCCGCATTGTACGAAATAATCTCAAATATCCACTTGCAGATTCTGGAAAAAGACTGTCTCAAACCTATTGAGCCTAGAGAAAGCTTTAACTCTGTGAGATGAATGCACACATCAGAAAGAAATTTCGCAGAATGCTTCTGAGTGGTATTTGTGGGAAGATATAACGTTTTTCACCACAGGCCTCAAAGCAATCAAAATGTCCAGTTGCAGATTGTTCAAAGAGAATGTTTCCAATCTGTTCATTTAATAGAAAGGTTCAGCTCTGTGTATTGAATGCATACATCAGAAAGAAGTTGTTCAGAATGCTTCTGTCTAGTTTTTATGTGAAGATATTTCATAACCAGCATTGGACGAAATAATCTCAAATATCCACCTGCAGATTCTAGAAAAAGACTTTTTCAAACCTGCTGAACCTAGAGAAAGCTTTAGCTCTGTGAGATGAATACACACATCACAAAGAAATTTTGCAGAATGATTTTGTGTAGTTTTTGTCGGAAAATATATCCTTTTTCACCATAAGCCAGAAAGCACTGCATATGTCCACTTGCAGATCCTTCAAACAGAGTGTTTCCAAACTGCTCAATCAAAAGAAAGGTTCGGCTCTGGGTATTGAATGCATACATCAGAAAGAAGTTGTTCAGAATCCTTCTGTCTAGTTTTTAATGTGAAGATATTTCATAACCCGCATTGGACGAAATTCTCTCAAATATCCACTTGCAGATTTTAGAAAAAGACTGTTTCAAACCGGCTGAGCCTAGAGAAAGCTTTAACTCTGTGAGATGAATACACACATCACAAAGAAATTTCACAGAATGCTTCTGTGTAGTTTTTTTGCGTAGATATATTCTGTTTAACCATAGGCCTCAAAGCACTCCTAATGTCCACTTGCAAATACTTCAAACAGTGTGTTTCCAAACTGCTCAATCAAAAGAAAGGTTCAGATCAGTGTATTGAATGCACCGATTAGAAAGAAGTTGTTCACAATGCTTCTGTTTCGTTTTTATGTGAAGATATTTCATAACTCGCATGCACGAAATAATCTCAAAATCCACTTGCAGATTCTAGAAACAGACTGTTTCAAACCTGCAGAAGCTAGAGAAAGATTTAACTCTGTCAGATGAATACAGACATCACAAAGGAATTTTTGCAGAATCCTTCCGTGTAGTTTTGGTTGGAAGATATATCCTTTTTCACCATAGGCCTCAAAGCCCTCCAAATGTCCACTTGCAGATTCCTCGAACAGAGTGTTTCCAATCTGCTCAATCAAAACAAAGGTTCAGCTCTGTGTACTGAATGCATACATCAGAAAGAAGTGTTTCAGAATGCTTCTGTGTAGTTTTTAGGCGAAGATATTTCATAACCCGCATTGGACGAAATAATCTGACATATCCACTTGCAGATTCTAGAAAAAGATGGTTTCATGCCTGCGGAACCAAGAGAAAGCTTTAACTCTGCGAGATGAATACACACATCACAAAGAAATTTTGCAGAATAATTCTGTGAAGTTTTTGTGGGAAGATATATCCTTTTTCACCATAGGCTCCAAAGCCCTCCAAATGTCCACTTGCAGATTCTACAAACAGAGTGTTTACAAACTGCTCAATCCAAAGGAAGGTTGAGCTCTGTGTATTGAATGCATACATCAGAAAGAAGTTGTTCAGAATGCTTCTGTCTAGTTTTTATGTGAATATATTTCATAACCCGCATGGGACGAAACAATCTCAAATATCCACTTGCAGATTTTAGAAAAAGACTGTTTCAAACCTGCTGAATGTAGAGAAAGCTTTAACTCTGTCAGATAAATACACACATCACAAAGAAATTTCGCTGAATGCTTCTGTGTAGTTTTTGTGAGTAGATATGTCTTTTTTCACCATAGGCCTCAAATTACTCCCAATGTCCACTTGCGGATTCTGCAAACAGTGTGTTTCCAAACTGCTCAATGAAAAGAAAACTTCAGCTCTGTGTACTGAATGCATACATAAAAAGAAGTTGTTCAGAATGCTTCTGTCTAGCTTTTATGTGAAGATAATTCATAATATGCATTGGACGAAATAATCTCAAATATCCACTTGCAGATTCTAGAAAAAGACACTTTGAAACCTGCTGAACCTAGAGAAAGCAATAAGTCTGTGAGATGAATACACACACAACAAAGAAATTTCGCAGAATGCTTCTGTGTAGTTTTTGCGGGAAGATATATACTTTTTCACCATGGGCCTCAAAGCACTCCAAATGTCCACTTGCAGAATCTTCAAAGACAGTGTTACAAAACTGCTCAATCAAAAGAAGGGTTCAACTCTGTGTGTTGAATGCACCGATCCCAAAGTAGTTGTTCAGAATGCTTCTGTGTAGTTTTTATGTGAGGATATTTCATAACTCGCATTGGATGAAGTAATCTCAAATATCCACTTGCAGATTCTAGAAAAAGACTGCTTCAAACCTACTGAGCCTAGAGAAACCTTTAACTCTGTGAGGTGAACACACACATCAAGAGAAATTTCGTAGAATGCTTCTGTGTAGTATTTGTGGTAAGATATATCCTTCTTCACCCTAGGCATCAAAGCACTCAAATGTCCACTTGCAGATTTTTCAGAGTGTTTCCAAATTGCTCAATCAAAGGACAGGTTCATTTCTGTCTATTGAATGCATACATCAGAAAGAAGTTGTTCAGAATCCTTCTGTCTAGTTTTTATGTGAAGATATTTTGTAACCCACATTGGATGAAATAATCTCAAATACCCACTTGCAGATTGCAGAAATAGACTGTTTCAAACCTGATGAACCTAGAGAAAGCTTTAACACTGTGAGATGAATACACACATCACAAAGAAATTTCGAAGAATATTTCTGTGTAGTTTTTGTGGGAAGATATATCCTTTTTCAAGAAAGGCCCCAAAGCACTCCAAATGTCCACTTGCAGATTCTTCAAACAGAGTGTTTGCAAATAGATCAATCAATAGAAAGATGCAGCTCTGTGTATTCAATGCATACATCAGAAAGAAGCTGTGAAGAATGCTTCTGTCTAGTTTTTATGTGAAGATATTTCATAACCCGCATTGGATGAAATAATCTCAAATATCCACTTGCAGTTTCTAGAAAAAGACTCTTTCAAACCTGCTGAACTTAGAGAAAGCTTTAACTCCGTGAGATGAATACGCACATCAGAAAGAAATTTCACAGAATGCTTCTGTGTACTTTTTGTGGGAAGTTATATCCTTTTTCACCATAGGCCTGAATGCACTCCAAATGTCCACTTGCAGATTCTTCGAGCAGAGTGCTTCCAAACTGCTCAATCAAAAGAAAGTTGCAGCTCTGTGTATTGAACGCATACATCAGAAAGAAGTTGTTCAGTATGCTTCTGTCTAGTTTTAATGTGAAGATATTTCATCACCCGCATTGGATGAAATAATCTCAAATATGCACTTGAAGATTCTAGAAAAATACAGTTTCAAACCTGCTTTACCTAGAAGAAGCTTTAACACTGTGAGATGAATACACGCATCAGAAAGAAATTTCGCAGAATGTTTCTGTGTAGTTTCTGTGGGAAGATATATCCTTTTTCACCATAGGCCTCAAAGCTCTCCAAATGTCCAGTTGGACATTCTTCAAACAGAGTGTTTCCAAACTACTCAATAAAGAGGTTCAGCTCTGTGTATTGAATGCATACATCAGAAAGAAGTTGCTCAGTATGCTTCTGTCTAGTGTTTAGGTGAAGATATTTCATAACCCGCATTGTATGAAATAATCTCAAATATCCACTTGCAGATTCTGGAAAAAGACTGTTTCAAACCTATTGAGCCTAGAGAAAGCTTTAACTCTGTGAGATGAATGCACACATCAGAAAGAAATTTCGCAGAATGCTTCTGAGTGGTATTTGTGGGAAGATATAACGTTTTTCACCACAGGCCTCAAAGCAATCAAAATGTCCAGTTGCAGATTGTTCAAAGAGAATGTTTCCAATCTGTTCATTTAATAGAAAGGTTCAGCTCTGTGTATTGAATGCATACATCAGAAAGAAGTTGTTCAGAATGCTTCTGTCTAGTTTTTATGTGAAGATATTTCATAACCAGCATTGGACGAAATAATCTCAACTATCCACCTGCAGATTCTAGAAAAAGACTTTTTCAAACCTGCTGAACCTAGAGAAAGCTTTAGCTCTGTGAGATGAATACACACATCACAAAGAAATTTTGCAGAATGATTTTGTGTAGTTTTTGTCGGAAAATATATCGTTTTTCACCATAAGCCAGAAAGCACTGCACATGTCCACTTGCAGATCCTTCAAACAGAGTGTTTCCAAACTGCTCAATCAAAAGAAAGGTTCAGCTCTGGGTATTGAATGCATACATCTGAAAGAAGTTGTTCAGAATCCTTCTGTCTAGTTTTTATGTGAAGATATTTCATAACCCGCATTGGACGAAATTCTCTCAAATATCCACTTGCAGATTTTAGAAAAAGACTGTTTCAAACCGGCTGAGCCTAGAGAAAGCTTTAACTCTGTGAGATGAATACACACATCACAAAGAAATTTCACAGAATGCTTCTCTGTAGTTTTTTTGTGTAGATATATTCTGTTTAACCATAGGCCTCAAAGCACTCCTAATGTCCACTTGCAAATACTTCAAACAGTGTGTTTCCAAACTGCTCAATCAAAAGAAAGGTTCAGATCAGTGTATTGAATGCACCGATTAGAAAGAAGTTGTTCACAATGCTTCTGTTTCGTTTTTATGTGAAGATATTTCATAACTCGCATGCATGAAATAATCTCAAAATCCACTTGCAGATTCTAGAAACAGACTGTTTCAAACCTGCAGAAGCTAGAGAAAGATTTAACTCTGTCAGATGAATACAGACATCACAAAGGAATTTTTGCAGAATCCTTCCGTGTAGTTTTGGTTGGAAGATATATCCTTTTTCACCATAGGCCTCAAAGCCCTCCAAATGTCCACTTGCAGATTCTAGAAATCGAGTGTTTCAAAACTCTTCCATCAAAAGTAAGGTTCAACTCTGTTAGTTGAATGCACAGATCAGAAAGAAGTTTCACAGAATGCTTTTGTGTAGTTTTTATTTGAAGATATTCCTTTTTCCATGATAGGCCTCAAGGCGCTCCAAATGTCCACTTGCAGTTTCTACAAATAGAGTGTTTCAAAACTGCTCCATCAAAAGTAAGGTTCAACTCTGTTATTTGAATGCACAGATCAGAAATACGTTTCACAGAATGCTTCTGCATAGTTTATAATGGAAGATATTTCTTTTTTCACCATATCCCTCGATGTTATCCAAATGTCCAGTTGCAGATTCTACAAATACAGTGTTTCAAAACTATTCAATCGAAAATAAGGGTCCAATCTGTTAGTTGAATGCACAGATCAGAAAGCAGTTCACAGAATGCTTCTGTGTAGTTTTTATTTGAAGATATTCCTTGGTCCACGATATGCCTCAAATCGCTCCAAATGTCCCCTTGCAGTTTATACATAAAGTGTGTTTCAAAACTCCTCAATCAAAAGGAAGTTTCAACTGTGTTAGTTGAATGCACTGATCAGAAAGAAGTTTCACAGAATGCTTCCATGTACTTTTTATGGGAATATATTTCTTTTTTCACCATAGGCCTCAATGTTCTCCAAATGTCCAATTGCAGATTCTACAAATACAATGTTTCAAAACTGCTCAATCAAAAGCAAGGTTCAACTCTGTTAGTTTAATGCACAGATCAGAACGAACTTTCACAGAATGCTTCTGTGTAGTTTTTATTTGAAGATATTCCTTTTTACCCGATAGACCTCAAAGTGCTCCAAAATGTGCACTTGCAGATTATACAAACAGAGTGTTTCAAAACTCTTCCATCAAAAGTAATGCTCAACTCTGTTAGTTGAATGCACAGATCATAAAGAAGTTTCACGGAATGCTTCCGGGTAGTTTTTAGTGGAAGATATTACTTTTTTCACCACAGGCCTCAATGTTCTCCAAATGTACTCTTGCAGATTCTACAAATACTGTGCTTCAAAACTGCTCAATCAAAAGTAAGGTTCAACTCTGTTAGTTGAATGCACAGATGAGAAAGAAGTTTCACAGAATGCTTCTGCCTAGTTTTTATTTGAAGATATTCCTTGTCCAACGATAGGCCTCAAACAGCTTCAAATGTCCACTTGCAGTTTATACAGAAAGTGTGTTTCAAAACTCCTCATTCAAAAGTAGGGTTCAACTCTGTTACTTGAATGCACAGAGCAGATAGAAGTTTCACAGAATGCTTCACTGTAGTTTTTATTTGAAGATATTCCTTTTTCCATGATAGGCCTCAAAGTGCTCCAAATATCCACTTGCAGTTTATACAGAAAGTGTGTTTCAAAACTCGTCAATCAAAAGTAAGGTTCAATTCGGTTAGCTGAATGCACAGATGAGAAACAAGTTTCACAGAATAATTCTCTGTAGTTTTCATTTAAATATATTCCTTTTTCCACGACAGGCCTCAAATCATTGCAAATGTCCACTCATAGATTCTACAAATAGAGGGTTTCAAAACTGCCCAATCAAAAGTATGGTTCAACTCTCTCAGTTGAATGCACAGATCAGAAAGAAGTTTCACAGAATGCTTCCGTGTAGTTTTTATTTGAAGATATTCCTTTTTCCACTATAGGCCTCAAAGCGCTCCAAATGTCCACTTGCAGTTTCTACAGAAAGAGTGTTTCAAAACTGCTCAATCCAAAGTAAGGTTCAACTCTGTTAGTTGAATGCACAGATCAGAAAGTAGTTTCTCAGAATGCTTCTGTGTTGTGTTTATTTGAAGACATTACTTTTTCCACCATTGGCCTCAAAGCGCTCCAAATGTCCACTTGCAGATTCTAGAAATCGAGTGTTTGAAAACTCTTCCATCAAAAGTAAGGTTCAACTCTGTTAGTTGAATGCACAGATCAGAAAGACCTTTCACAGAATGCTTCTGTGTAGTTTTTATTTGAAGTTATTCCTTTTTCCACAATAGGCCTCACACCGCTCCAAATGTCCACTTGCAGTTTATACATAAAGAGTGTTTCAAGACTCCTCAATCAAAAGTAAGGTTCAACTCTGTTAGTTGAATGCACAGATAAGAAAGGCATTTCACAGATTGCTTCTGTGTAGTGTTTATTTGAATTTATTCCTTTTTCCACGATAGGCCTCAAAGCACTCCAAATGTCTACTTGCAGATTCTACAAATAGAGAGTCTTAAAACTGCTCCATCAAAAGTAAGATTCAACTCTGTTAGTTGAATGCACAGATCAGAATGAAGTTTCACAGAATCTTTCCCTGTAGTTTTTAGGGGAAGATATTTCTTTTTTCACCATTGGCCACAATTTTCTCCAAATGTCCACTTGTAGATTCTACAAATACAGTGTTTCAAAACTGCTCAATCAAAAGTTAGGTTCAACTCTGTTTGTTGAAAGCACAGATCAGAAAGAAGCTTCACAGAATGCTCCGGTGTAGATTTTATTTGAAGATATTCCTTTTTCCATGATTGGCCTAAAAGCGCTCCAAATGTCCACTTGCAGTTTATACAGAATGTGTGTTTCAAAACTACTCAATCAAATGTAAGGTTCAACTGTGTTAGTTGAATGCACAGATCAGAAAGAAGTTTCACAGAATGCTTCTGTGTAGTTTTTATTTGAAGATATTACTTTTTCCACGATAGGCCTCAAAGCGCTCACAATGTCCACTTGCAGTATATACAGAAAGAGTGTTTCAACACTGCTCCATCAAAATTAAGGTTCAAATCGGTTAGTTGAATGCACAGATCAGAATGAAGTTTCACAGAATGCTTCCGTGTAGTTTTTAGGGCAATATATTTCTTTTTTCACCATAGGCCTTAATGTTCCCTAAATATCCAAATGCAGATTCTACAAATAGAGTGTTTCAAAACTGCTTCATCAAAAGTAAGGTTCAAATCTGTTAGATTAATGCACAGATCAGGAAGAAGTTTCACAGAATGCCTCTCTGTAGATTTTATTTTAAGGTATTCCTTTTTCCACGATAGGCCTCAAAGCGGTCCAAATGTCCACTTACAGTTTATACAGAAAGTGTGTTTCAAAACTTCTCCAACATAAGTAAGGTTCAACTCCGTTAGTTGAATGCACAGATCAGAAAGAAGTTTCACAGAATGCTTCTGTGTAGTTTTTAGGGGAATATATTTCTTTTTTCACCATAGGCCTCAAAGTTCTGTAAATGTCCACTTGCAGATTCTACAAACACAGGGTTTCAAAACTGCTCAATCAAAAGTAAGGTTCAACTCTGATAGTTTAATGCACAGATCATAAAGAAGTTTCAGCGAATGCTTCTCTGTAGTTTTTATTTGAAGATATTCCTTTTTCCGCGATAGACCTCAAAGCGCTCAAATGTCCACATGCAGAGTCTACGAATAGAGTGTTTCAAAACTGCTCCATCAAAAGTGACGTTTAGCTCTGTTAGTTGAATGCACAGATCAGAAAGTAGTTTCACAGAAAGCTTCTGTGTAGTTTTTATTTGAAGATATTCCTTTTTCCACGATAGGCCTCAAAGCGCTCCAAATATCCAGTTGCAGTTTATGCATAAAGAGTGTTTCAAAGCTTTTCAATCAAAAGTACGGTTCAACTCTGTTAGTTGAATACACAGATCAGAAGGAAATTTCACAGAATGCTTCTGTGTAGTTTTTATAGGAAGATGTTCCGTTTTCCATGATATGCCTCAAAGCACTCCAAATGTCCACTTGCAGATTCTACAAATAGAGAGTTTCAAAACTCTTCCATCAAAGTAATGTTCAACTCTGTTAGTTGAATGCACAGATCAGAAAGAAGTTTCTCAGAATCCTTCTGTGTAGTTTTTATTTGAAGATATTCCTTTTTCCATGATATGCCTCAAAGTGCTCCAAATGTCCACTTGCAGATTCTACAAATGGAGAGTTTCAAAACTGCTCCATCAAAAGTAAGGTTCAACTCTGTTAGTTGAATGCACAGATCAGAAAGAAGTTTCACAGAATACTTATGTGTAGTTTTTATTTGAAGATATTGCTTTTTCCACGATAGGCCTCAAATCGCTCCAAATGTACACTTGCAGTTTATACATAAAGAGTGGTTCAAAACTCCTCAATTAAAAGGAAAGTTCAACACTATTAGTTGAATTCAAAGATCAGAAAAAAGTTTCACAGAATGCTTCCTTGTACTTTATAGGGGCATATATTTCTTTTTTCACAGTAGGCCCCAATGTCCTCCAAATGTCCACTTGCATGTTCTACAAACACAGTGTTTCAATACTGCTCCATCAAAAGTAAGGTTCAGTTCTGTTAGTTGACTGCACAGATCAGAAAGAAGTCTCACAGAATGCTACTGTGTAGTTTCTATTTGAAGATATTCCTTTCTCCTCGATAGGCCTCAAAGCGCTCCAAATGTCCACTTGCAGATTCTACAAATAGAGGGTTTCAAACCTGCTCAATCACAAGTAAGGTTCAACTCTGTTTGTTGAATGCACAGATCAGAAAGAAGTTTCACAGAATGCTTCTGTGTAGTTTTTATTTGAAGATATCCCTTTTCCCACGATAGGCCTCAAAGTGCTCCAAATGTCCACTTGCAGATTCTACAAGTGGAGTGCTTCAAAGCTGCTCTATCAAAATTAAGGTTCCACTCTGTTAGTTGAATGCACAGATCAGAAAGAAGTTTCACACAATGCTTCTGTGTAGTTTTTATCTGAAGATATTCCTTTTTCCACGATAAGCCTCAAAGGGCTCCAAATGTCCACTTGCAGTTTATACAGAAAGTGTGTTTCAAAACTCCTCAATCAAAAGTAAGGTTCAACTCCGTTAGTTTAATGAAGAGATCAGATAGAAGTTTCTCAGAATGCTTCCCTGTATTTTTTATTTGAAGATATTCCCTTTTCCACGAGAGGCGTCAAATCGCTCCAAATATCCACTTGCAGATACTACAAATAGAGTGTTTCAAAACTGCTCCATCAAAAGTAAGGTTCAACTCTGTAAACTGAATGCACAGATTAGAAAGTAGTTTCACAGAATGCTTCAGTGTAGTTTTTTTTTGAAGATATTTCTTTTTCCATGATAGACCTCAAAGCGCTTCATGTGTCCATTTGCAGATTCTACAAACAGAGTGTTTCAAAACTCTTCCTTCAAAAGTAAGTTTCAACTCTGTTAGTTGAATGCACTGATCAGAAAGAAGTTTCACAGAATGCTTCTGTGTACTTTAATTTGAAGATATTCCTTATTCCATGAAGGACCGTAAAGCACTCCAAATGTCCCCTTGCATATTCTACAAATAGAGTGTTTCAAAATGGCTCAATCAAAAGTAAGGTTCAACTCTGTTAGTTTAATGCACCGATCAGAAAGAAGTTTCACAGAATGCTTCTGTGTAGTTTTTATTTGAAGATATTCCTTTTTCCATGATAGGCCTCAAAGGGCTCGAAATGTCCAATTGCAGTTTATACAGAAAGAGTGTTTCAAAACTGTTCCATCAAAAGTATGGTTCCACTCTGTTAGTTGAATGTACAGATCAGAAAGTAATTTCACAGAATGCTTCTGTGTAGTTTTTATTTGAAGATATTCCTTTTTCCACGATAGCCCTCAAAGCGCACCAAATGTCCACTTGCAGATTCTACAAATAGAGTTTTTAAAGACTCTTCCATCAAAAATAAGGTTCACGTCTGTTAGTTGAATGCACAGATCAGAAAGAATTTTCACAGAATGCTTCCATGTAGTTTTTAGGGGAAGATATTTCTTTTTTCAGCCTATGTCTCAATATTCTCCAAATGTCCACTTGCAGTTTATACATTAAGAGTGTTTCAAAACTCCTGAATCAAAAGTAAGGTTCAGCTCTGTTAGTTGAATGCGCAGATCAGAAGGAAGTTTCACAGAATGCTTCTGTGTAGTTTTTATTTGAAGATATTCCTTTTTTCACGATAGGCCTGAAATCGCTCCAAATGTCCACTTGCAGATTCTACAAATTGAGTGTTTCAAAACTGCTCCATCAAAATTAAGGTTCAACTGTGTTAGTTCAATGCACAGATCAGAAGGAAATTTCACAGAATACTTCTGTGTAGTTTTTATTTGAAGATATTGCTTTTTACACGATAGGCCTCAAATCGCTCCAAATGTCCACTTGCAGTTCATACATAAAGAGAGTTTCAAAACTCCTCAAAGGAAGGTTGAACTCTGTTACTTGAATGGACAGATCAGAAAATAGTTTCACAGAATGCTTCTGTGTAATTTTTATTTGAAGATATACATTTTTCCAAGAAAGGCCTCAAAAGTCTCCAAATGTCCACCTGCAGATTCTACAAATAGAGTGTTTCAAAACTGCTCCATCAAAAGTAAGGTTCAACTCTGTTAGTTGAATGCACAGATAACAAAGAAGTTCCAAAGAATGCTTCCGTGTAGTTTTTAGGGGGAGATATTTCTTTTTTCACCATAGGCCTCAATGTTCTCCAAATGTCCACTTGCGGATTCTACAAATACATTGTTTCAAAACTCCTCAATCAAAAGTAAGTTTGAACTCTGTTAGTTGAACGCACAGATCAGAAGGAAGTTTCACAGAATGCTTCTCTGGAGTTTTTATTTGAAGATATTCCTTTTTCCACGATAGGCCTCAAAGCGCTCCAAATGTCCGCTTGCATATTCTACAAATAGAGTGTTTCAAAACTGTTCCACCAAAAGAAAGGTTCAACACTGTTAGTTGAATGCACAGACCAGAAAGAAGTTTCACAGAATGCTTCCGTGTAGTTTTTAGGGGAAGATATTTGTTTTTTAACCATAGGGTTCAATGATCTCTAAATATCCATTTGCAGATTCAACAAATAGAGTGTTTCAAAACTGCTCAATCAAAAGTATGGTTGAACACCATTAGTTGAATGCACAGATCAGAAAGTAGTTTCACAGAATGCTTCTGTGTAGTTTTTATGTGAAGATATTCAATTTTCCACCATAGGCTTCAATGCGCTCCAAATGTCCACTTGCAGTTTCTACAGAAAGAGTGTTTCAAAACTCCTGAATCAAAAGTAAGGTTCAACTCTGTTAGGTGAATTTACAGATCAGAAAGAAGTTTCAA
Organism: Symphalangus syndactylus; assembly: GCF_028878055.3. Classification (NCBI taxonomy): domain Eukaryota; kingdom Metazoa; phylum Chordata; class Mammalia; order Primates; family Hylobatidae; genus Symphalangus; species Symphalangus syndactylus. Next base: position 48,112,510 of record NC_072446.2, read on the forward strand.
AGAATGCTTCTGTGTTATTTTTATTTGAAGATATTCCTTTTTCCACGATAGGACTCAAAGCGCGTCAAATGTCAACTTGCAGTTCACACAGAAAGAGTGTTTCAAAACTCCTCAATCAAAAGTAAGGTTCTATACTGTTAGTTCAAAGCACAGATCAGAAAGAAGGTTCACAGAATGCTTCTGTGTAGTTTTCATTTGAAGATATTCCTTTTTAGAAGAAACGCCTCAAAGCGCTCCAAATGTCCACTTGTAGATTCTACAAACAGAGTGTTTCAAAACTGCTCCATCAAAAGTAAGGTTCAACTCCGTTAGTTGAATGCACAGATCAGAAAGAAGGTTCACAGAATTCTTCCGTGTAGTTTCTCGGGGAAGATATTTCTTTTTTCACTATAGGCCTCAATGTTCTGCAAATGTCCACTTGCAGATTCTACTAATGCAGTGTTTCAAAACTGCTCAATCAAAAGTAAGGTTCAACTCTGTTAGTTGAATGCACAGATGAGAAAGAAGTTTCACAGAATGCTTCCATGTAGTTTTTATTTGAAGATATTCCTTTTCCCATGACAGGCCTCAAAGCGCTCCAAAGGTACACTTGCAGTTTATACAGAAACAGTGTTTCAAAACTCCTCAATCAAAAGTAAGCTTCAACTCTGTTAGTTGAATACACAGATCAGAAACAAGTTTCACAGAATGCTTCTGTGTAGTTTTTATTTGAAGACATTCCATTTTCGATGATAGGCCTCAAAGCGCTCCAAATGTCCACTTGCAGTTTATACAGAAAGAGTGTTTCAAAACTCTTCAATCAAAAGTAGGATTCAACTCTGTTAGTTGAATGCACAGATCAGAAAGAGGTTTCACAGGATGCTTTCGTGTAGTTTTTTGGTGATGATATTTCTTTTTTCACCATAGGCCTCAATGTTTTCCAAATCACCACATGCAATTTCTACAAAAAGAGTGTTTCAAAACTGCTCAATCAGAAGTAAGGTTCAACTGTGTTAGTTGAATGCAGAGATCAGAAAGAAGTTTCACAGAATGCTTCTGTGTAGTTTGTATTTGAACATATTCCTTTTTCGGCGATAGGTCTCATAGCGCTCAGAATGTCCACTTCCAGTTTATAGAGAAGGAGTGTTTCAAAACTCCTCAATCAAAAGTAAGGTTCAACTCTATTAGTTGAATGCACAGATCAGAAAGAAGTTTCAAAGAATGCTTCTGTGTAGTTTTTATTTGAAGATATTCTTTTTTTTGTGATAGGCCTTATAGCGCTCCAAATGTCCACTTGCACCTTATACAGAAAGAGTGTTTCAAAACTCCTCAATCAAAAGTAAGTTTCAACTCTGTTAGTTGAATGCACAGATCAGAAAGAAGTTTCACACAATGCTTCTGTGTAGTTTCATTTGAAGATATTCCTTTTTCCATGATAGGCCTCCTAGCGCTCCAAATATCCACTTGCAGTTTATACAGAAAGAGTGTTACAAAGTTCCTCAATCAAAAGTAAGGTTCAACTCTGTTAGTTGAATGAACAGATCAGAGAGAAGTTTCACAGAATGCTTCTGTGTAGTTTTTATTTGAAGACATTCCTATTTCCAATATAGGCTTCATTTCGCTCCAAATGTCCACTTGCAGTTTATACAGAAATAGTGTATCAAAACTCTTCAAAGAAAAGTAAGGGTCAACTATGTAAGTTGAATGCACATATCAGAAAGAAGTTTCACAGAATGCTATTCTGTAGTTTTTATTTGAAGATACTCTTTTTCCGCGATTGGCCTCAATGCGCTCCAACCGTCCACTTCCAGTTTATACAGAAGGAGTGTTTCAAAACTCCTCAATCAAAAGTAAGGTTCAACTCTGTTAGTTGAATGCACAAATCAGAAAGAAGTTTCAGAGAATGCTTCTGTGTAGTTTTTATTTGAAGATACTCCTTTTTCCACGATAGGCCTCCTAGCGCTCCAGATTTCCACTTGCATTATATACAGAAAGAGTATTTCAAAACTCCTCAATCGAAAGGAGGGTTCAAATCTGTTAGTTGAATGCACAGATCAGAAAGAAGTTTCAGAGAATGCTTCTGCGTAGTTTTTATTTGAAGATATTTCCTTTTTCCACGATAGGCTTCATAGAGCTCCAAATGTCCAAATGTTGAAGATATTCTTCTTCCAACTATAGGCCTCTTATCGCTCCGAATATCCACTTTGCAGTTTCTACAGAAAGAGTGTTTCAAAACTGCTCAATCGAAAGTAAAGTTCAACTCTGTTAGTTGAATACAGAGATCAGAAAGTAGTTTCACAGAATGCTTCTGTGTAGTTTTTATTTGAAGATATTCCTTTTTCCACAATAGGTCTCTTAGCGCTCCGAACATCCAATTGCAGTTTCTACAGAAACAGTGTTTCAAAACTGCTCAATCAAAAGTAAGGTTCAACTCTGTAAGTTGAATGCACAGATCAGAAAGTAGATTCAAAGAATGCTTTGCTGTAGTTTTTATTTGAAGGCATTCTTTTTTCCACTATAGGCCTCTTAGTGCTCCAAATGTCCACTTGCAGTTCCTACAGAAAGAGTGCTTCAAAACTGCTCAATCAAAAGTAATGTTCAATTTTGTTAGTTGAATGCACAGATCTGAAAGAAGTTTCACAGAATACTTCTGTGTAGTTTTTGTTTGAAGTTATTCCAATTTCCACAATAGTCCTCTTAGCTCTCCGAATGTCCACTTGCAGATTCTACAGAAAGAGGGTTTCAAAACTGCTCAATCAAAAGTAAGGTTCAGCTCTGTTAGTTGAAAGCACAGAACAGAAAGAAGTTTCACAGAATGCTTCTGTGTAGTTTTTATTTGAAGATATTCCTTTTTCCACTGTAGGCCTCTTAGCACTCCAAATGTCCCCTTGCACTTTCTACAGAAAGAGTGTTTCAAAACTCCTCAATCAAACATAAGGTTCAATTCTGTTAGTTGAATGCACAGATCAGAAAGGAGTTTCACAGAATTCTTCTGTGTAGTTTTTATTTGAAAATATTCCTTTTTTCACTGTATTCCTCTTAGCACTCCGTATGTCCACTTGCAGTTTCTCCAGAAAAGTGTCTCAAAACTCCTCAATCAAAAATAAGATTCAACTCTGTTAGTTGAATGCACAGATCAGAAAGACGTTTCACAGAATGCATCTGTGTAGTTTTTATTTTAAGATATTCCTTTTTCCACTACTGGCCCCTTAGTGCTCAGAATATCCACTGGCAGTTTCTACAGGAAGAGTGTTTCAGAACTCCTCAACCAAAAGTAATGTTCAACTCCGTTAGTTGAATACACAGATCAGAAAGAATTTTCACAGAATGCTTCTTTGTTCTTTTTATTTGAAGATATTCCTTTTTCCACTATAGTCCTCTAAGCGCTCTGAATGTCCACATTCAGTTTCAACAGAAAGAGTGTGTCAAAACTCCTCGAACAAAAGTAAGGTTCAACTTTGTTAGTGGAATGCACAGATCACAAAGAAGTTTCACAGACTGCTTCTATTTAGTTTTTATTTGAAGATATTCCTTTTTCAAATATAGGCCTCTCAGCACTCCTAATGCCCAATTGCAATTTCTACAGAGTGTTTCAAAACTCCCCAATCAAAAGTCAGTTTTTACCCTGTTAGTTGAATGCGCAGATCTGAAAGAAGTTTCACAGAATGCTTTTGTGTAGTTTTTGTTGGAAGGTATTCTTTTTCCACTATAGGCCACTTAGCGCTCTGAATATCCACCTGCACTTTCTACAGAAAGAGTATTTCAAAACTTCTCAATGAAAAGTGAGGTTCAACTCTCTTAGTTGAATGCACAGATCACAAGGAAGTTTCTCTGAATGCTTCTGTGTAGTTTTTATTTGAAGATATTCCTTTTTCTACTATAGGACTCTTAGCGCTACGAATATCCACTTGCAGTTTCTACAGAAAGAATGTTTCAACACTGTTCAATCAAAAGAAGGTACAACTCTGTTAGTTGAATGCATAGATCAGAAAGAAGTTTCACAGAATGCCTCGGTGTAGTTTTTATTTGAAGACATTCCTTTTTCCACTATAGGCCTCTTAGAGATACGATTGTCCATTTGAAGTTTCTACAGAAAGAGTGTTTCAAAACTCCTCAATCATTTGTAAGGTTCAAATTTTTAGTTGAATGCACAGATCAGAAAGAAGTTTCACAGAATGCTTCTATGTAGTTTTTATTTGAAGATAATCCTTATTCCACTATAGGACTCTAAACGCTCCGAATGTCCGCTTGCAGTTTGTACAGTAAGAGTGTTTTAAAACTCCTCAATCAAAAGTAAGGTTCAAATCTGTTTGTTGAATGCAGAGATCGGAAACAAGTTTCACAGAATGTGTCTGTGTAGTGTTTATTTGAAGATAATCCTTTTTCCACTATAGGCCTCTTTGTGCTCCAAATACCCACGTGCAGCTTCTACAGAAAGAGTGTTTCAGAACTGCTCAATCAAAAGTAAGGTTCAAACCTGTTAGTGAATGCACAGATCTGAAAGATGTTTCAGAGAATGTTTCTGTGAAGTTTTTATTTGAAGATATTCCAATTTCCACGATAGGCCTCTTAGTGCTCCGAATATCCAATTGCAGTTTCTTCAAAAAGAGTGTTTCAAAAATGCTCAGTCAAAAGTAAGGTTTAAGTCGGTTAGTTGAATGCACAGATCAGAAAGAAGTTTCACAGAATGCTTCTGTGTAGTTTTTATTTGAAGACAATACTTTTTCCACTACAGGCCTCTTATCCCTCTGAATATCGACTTGCAGTTTCTACAGAAAGAGTGTTTGAAAACTACTCAATAAAAGTAAGTTTCAACTCTGTTAGTTGAATACACAGATAAGAAAGAAGTTTCACAGAATGCTTCTCTGTAGTTTCTATTTGAAGATATTCCTTATACCACTATAGGCCTCTTAGCCCTCCTAATGTCCACTTGCAGTTTCTACATAATGAGTGTTTCAAAACTCCTCAATCAAAAGTAAGGTTAAACTCTGTTAGTTGAAAGCACACATCAGAAAAAAGTTTCACAGAATGCTTCTGTGTAGTTTTTATTTGAAAATATTACTTTTTCTACTAAAAGAATACGAGCGCACTGAATGTCCAATTGCAGTTTCTACAGAAAGAGTGTTTCAACACTCCTCAATCAAAAGTAAGTTTCAACTCTGTTAGTTGAATGCACAGATCACAAAGAAGTTTCACAGAAAGCTTCTGTGTAGTTTTTATTTGAAGATATTCCTTTTTCCACTATAGGCCTCTTAGCGCTCCGGCTATTCCCTTGCAGTTTCTACAGAAAGAGTGTTTCAAGACTGCTCAATCAAAAGTAATGTTCAAGTCGATTAGTTGAATGCACGGATCAGAATGATGTTTCACTCAATGCTTCTGCGTAGTTTATATTTGAAGTTATTCCTTTTTCCACTACAGGCGTCTTAGCGATCCGAAGATACACTTACAGTTTCTACAGAAAGAGTGTTTCAAAACTGCTCAATCAAAAGTAAGGTTCCACTCTATTAGTTGAATGCACAGATCAGAAAGAACTTTCACAGAATGCTTCTGTGTAGTTTTTATTTGAAGATATTACTTTTTCCACTATTGGCCTATTATTGCTCCGAATGTCCACTTGCTGTTTCTCCAGAAAGAGTGTTTCAAAACTCCTCAATCAAAAGCAAGGTTCAACTCTGTTAGTTGAATGCACAGATCAGAAAGAAGTTTCACAGAATGCTTCTGTGTAGTTTTTATTTGAAGATATTCCTTTTTCCACTCTAGGGCTCATAGCGCTCATAATGTCCACTCGCAGTTTCTACAGAAAGAGTGTTTCAAAACCACTCAATCAAAAATAAGGTTCAACTCTGTTAGTTGAATTCACAGATCAGAAAGAAGTTTCACAAAATGCTTCTGTGTAGTTTTTATTTGAAGATATTCCTTTTTAATCTATAGGCCTCTTAACGCTCCGAATATCCACTTGCAGTTTCTACAGAAGGAGTGTTACAAATATGCTCAATCAAAAGTAAGGTTCAACAGTGTTAGTTGAATGCACAGATCAGAAAGAAGTTTCACAGAATGATTCTGTGTAGTTTTTATTTGAAGTTATTCCTTTTTCCACTATAGGCCTCTTAGTGCTCCGAATATCCACTTGCAGTTTCCACAGAAAGAGATTTTCAAAACTGCTCAATCAAAAGTAGGTTTCAACACTGTTAGTTGAATGCACAGATCTGAAAGAAGTTTCACAAAATGCTTCTGTGTAGTTTTTATTAGAAGATATTCCTTTTTCCACAACAGTCCTCTTAGCGCTCGGAATGTCCACTTGCAGTTTCTACAGAAAGAGTGTTTCAGAACTGCTCAATCAAAACTAAGGTTCAACTCTGTTAGTTGAATGCATAGATCAGAAAGAAGTATGACAGAATACATCTGTGTAGTTTTTATTTCTGGATATTATTTTTTCCACTTTAGGAATCTTAGTGCACTTAATGTCCACTTGCTGTTTCTATAGAAAGAGTGTTTCAAAACCCCGCAATCAAAAGTAAGGTTCAACACTGTTAGTGGAATGCACAGATCAGAATGAAGTTTCACAGAAATCTTCTGTGTAGTTTTTATTCGAAGATATTCCTTTTTCCACTATAGGCCTCTTAGCGCTCCGAAAGTCCCTGTGCAATTTCTACAGAAAGAGTGTTTCAAAACTTCTCAATCATTTGATTGAGTAAGGTTCAAATATGTTAGTCCAATACACAGATCAGAAAGAAGTTTCACAGAATGCTTCTCTGTAGTTTTTATTTGAAGATATTCCTTTTTCCACTATAGGCCTCTTACCGCTCAGAATATCAACTTGCAGTTTCTACAGAAAGAGTGCTTTAAAACTGCTCCATCAAAAGTAAGGTTGAACACTGTTAGTTGAATGCATAGATCAGAAAGAAGTTTCACAGAACGCTTATGTGTAATTTTTATTTGAAGATATTCCTTTTTCCACTCTAGGCCGCTTAGCGCTCTGAATGTCAACCTGCAGTTTCTATACAAAGAGTGTTTCAAAACTCCTCAATCAAAATTAAGGTTCAACTCTGTTAGTTGAATGCACAGATCACAAAGAGGTTTCACAGAATGGTTCTGTGTAGTTTTTATTTGAAAATATTCCTTTTTATACTATAGGCCTCTTAGCGCTCCAAATATCCACTTGCAGTTTCTACAGAAAGAGAGTTTCAAAACTCCTTAATCAAAAGTAAGGTTCAAATCTGTTAGTTGAATGTGCAGATAAGAAAGTAGTTTCACAGAATGCTTCTGTGTAGTTTTTATTTGAAGATATTCCTTTTTCCATTACAGGTCTCTTAGCGCTCCGAATATCCACTTGCAGTTTCTAGAGAAAGAGTATTTCAAAACTCCTCCATCAAAAGTTAAGTTAATGTCGGTTAGTTGAATGCACAGATCAGAAAGAAGTTTCACAGAATGATTCTGTGTGGTTTTTATTTGAATATATTCCATTTTCCACTATAGGCCTCTTATCGCTCTGACTATCCACTTGTAGTTTCTACTGAAAGAGTGTTTCAAAACTGCCCAATCAAAAGTAACGTTCAACTATATTAGCTGAATGCAAAGATCAGAAAAAAGTTTCACCGAATGCTTCTGTGTAGTTTTTATTTGAAGATATTCCTTTTTCCAATATAGGCCTCTTAGCGCTCTGAACACCCACTTGCAGATTCTACACAAAGAGTGTTTCAAAACTGCTCAATCAAAAGTAAGGTTTAACTGTGTTAGTTGAATGCATAGATGAGAAAGAAGTTCCACAGAATGCTTATGTGTAATTTTTATTTAAAGATATTCCTTTTTACACTATAGGCCGCTTAGCGTCCGAATGTCCACTTGCAGTTTCTACAGAAAGAGTGTTTCAAAACTCCTAAATCAAAAGTAAGGTTCAACTCTGTTAGTTGAATGCACAGACCAGAAAGAGATTTAACAGAATGTTTCTGTGTAGTTTTTATTTGAAGTTATTCCTTTTTCCACTAAAGGCCACTTAGCGCTCCGAAATTCCACTTGCAGTTTCTACAGAAAGAGTGTTTCAAAACTCCTCAATCAAAAGTAAAGTTCAACTCTGTTAGTTGAATGCGCAGATCAGAATGGCGTTTCAGAGAATGCTTCTGCATAGTTTTTATTTGAAGTTATTTCTTTTTCCAATAAACGCCTCTTAGCGCTCCGAATATCCACTTGCAGTTTCTACAGAAGGAGTGTTTCAAATCTGCTCAATCAAAAGTAATGTTCAACTCTGTTAGTTGACTGCACACATCAGAAAGAAGTTTCACAGAATGCTTCTGTGTAGTTTTTATTTGAAGTTATTCCTTTTTCCACTATAGGCCTCTTAGCGCTCCGAATGTCCACTTGCAGTTTCTGGAAAAAGAGTGTTTCAAAACTCCTTAATCAAAAGTAAGGTTCAACTCTGTTAGTTGAATGTACAGATCAGAAAGAAGTTTCACAGAAGGCTTCTGTGGAGTTTTTAATTGAAGATATTCCTTTTTCCATTATAGGCCTCCAAGCGCTCTGAATATCCAGTTGCAGTTTCTACAGAAAGAGTGTTTCAAAACTGCTCAATCAAAGTAAGGTTCAACTCTGTTATTTGAATGCACAGATCAGAAAGAAGTTTCCCAGAGTGCTTTTGTGTAGTTGTTTTTTGAAGATATTCCCTTTTCCACTATAGGCCTCATAGTGCTCCGAATATCCAGTTGCAGTTTCTACAGAAAGAGTTTTTCAAAAGTGCTCAAACTAAAGTAAGGTTCAACTCTGTTATTTAAATGTACAGATCAGAAAGTAGTTTCACAGAATGCTTCCGTGTAGTTTGTATTTGAAGATATTCCAATTTCCTTGATAGGTCTCTTAGCGCTCTGAATGTCCAATTGCAGTTTCTACGGAAAGAGTGTTTCAAAACTGCTCAATCAAAAGTAAGTTTCAACTCTGTCAGTTGAAGGCACAGATCAGAAAGAAGTTTCACAGAATGCTTCTGTTTAGTTTTTATTTGAAGATAGTCCTTTTTCCACTGCACGCCTCTTAGTGATCCGATCATCCACTTTCAGTTTCTACATAAAGAGTGTTACAAATCCAGTCAATGAAAAGTAAGGTTCGACTCTGTTAGTTGAATGCACAGATCAGAATGAAGTTTCACAGAAATCTTCTGTGTTGTTTTTATTCGAAGATATTCCTTTTTCCACTATATGTCTCTTAGCGCTCTGAAATTTCCTTTGCAATTTCTACAGAAAGAGTGTTTGAAAACTTCTCAATCAAATGTAAGGTTCAACTCTGTTATTCGAATACACAGATCAGGAAGAAGTTTCACTGAATGCTTCTGTGTAGTTTTTACTTGAAGATACTCTTTTTTCTACTATAGGCCTCATAGCGCTCTGAATATCAACTTGCAGTTTCTACAGAAAGATTGTTTTGAAACTCCTCAATCACTAGTAAGATTCAACTCTGTTAGTTGAATGCACAGATCTGAAAGAAGTTTCACAGAATGCTTCGGTGTAGTCTTTATTTGAAGATATTCCTTTTTCCACAATACGCCTCTTAGCAATCCGAATATCCACTAGCAGTTACTACAGAAATAGTGTTTCAAAACTGCTCAATCAAAAGTAAGGTTCAAGGCGGTTAGTTGAATGCACAGATCAGAAAGAAGTTTCATAGAATGCTTCTGAGTAGTTTTTATTTGTAGATATTCCTTTTTCCACTGTAGACCTCATAGCACTCTGAATATCCACTTGCAGTTTCTACAGAAAGAGTGTTTCAAAACTGCTCAATCAAAAGTAAGGTTCAACACTGTTAGTTGAATGCACAGATCAGAAAGAAATTTCAGAGAATGCTTCTGTGTAGCTTTTATTTGATGATATTCCTTTTTCCACTTTAGGCCTTTTAGAGCCCCGAATATCCACTTGCAGTTTCCACAGAAAGAGTGTTTCAAAACTCCTCAATCAAAAGTAAGTTTCAACTCTGTTAGTTAATTGCACAGAACAGAAAGAAGTTTCACAGAATGCTACTGTGTGGTTTTTATTTGAAGATATTCCTTTTTCCACTATAGGCCTCTTAGCGTTCCGAATATCCACTTGCAGTTTCTACAGAAAGAGTGTTTAAAAACTGCTCAATCAAAAGTAAGTTTCAACTCGGTTAGTTGAATTCTCAGATCTGAAAGAAGTTTCATAGAGTGCTTCTGTTTAGTTTTTATTTGAAGACAGTCCTTTTTCCACTGCACGTCTCTTAGCGATCCAATGATCCACTTTCAGTTTCTACAGAAAGAGTGTTTCAAAACTTCTCAATCAAATATAAGGTTCAACAATGTTAGCCGAATACACAGATCAGCAAGAAGTTTCACAGAATGCTTCTCTGTAGTTTTTATTTGAAGATATTCCTTTTTCCACTATAGGCCTCTTAGCGCTCCGAATATCAACTTGCACTTTCTACGGAAAGAGTGTTTCAAAACTGCTCCATCAAAAGCAAGGTTCAACTCTGTTAGTTGAATGCATAGATCAGAAAGAAGTTTCACAGAATACCTATGTGTAATTTTTATTTGAGGATATTTCTTTTTCCACTCTAGGCCACTTAGCGCTCCGAATGTCCACTTGCAGTTTCTATAGAGAGAGCGTTTCAAAACTCCTCAATCAAAAGTAACGTTCAACTCTGTTAGTTGAATGCACAGATCAGAAAGAGGTTTCACAGAATGCTTCTGTGTAGTTTTTATTTGTAGTTATTCCTTTTTCCACTAAAGGCCTCTTAGCGCTCCGAATGTCCACTTGCAGTTTCTACAGAAAGAGTGTTTCTAAAGTCCGCAATCAAAAGTAAGGTTCAACCCTGTTAGTTGAATGCGCAGATCAGAATGGCGTTTCACAGAATGCTTCCACGTAGTTTTTATTTGAAGATATTTCTTTTTCCAATAAACGCCTCTTAGCGCTCCGAATATCCACTTGCAGTTTCTACAGAGTGTTTCAAATCTGCTCAATCAAAAGTAATGTTCAACTCACTTAGTTGACTGCACACATCAGAAAGAAGTTTCACAGAATGCTTCTGTGTAGTTTTTATTTGAAGTTATTCCTTTTTGCACTATAGGCCTGTTAGCGCTCCGAATGTCCACTTGCAGTTTCTGCAAAAAGAGTGTTTCAGAACACCCCAATCAAAAGTAAGGTTCAACACTGTTGGTTCAATGCACAGATCAGAAAGAAGTTTCACAGAATGCTTCTGGTAGTTTTTATTTGAAGATATTCCTTTTTCCACTATAGGCCTGCTAGTGCTCCGAATATCCAGTTGAAGTTTCTACAGAAAGAGTGTGTCAAAACTGCTCAATCAAAGTAAGTTTCAACTCTGTTATTTGAATTCACAGATCAGGAAGAATTTTCACAGAGTGCTTTTGTGTAGTTTTTATTTGAAGATATTCCCTTTTCCACTATAGGCCTCATAGCACTCCGAATATCCAGTTGCAGTTTCTACAGAAAGAGTATTTCAAAACTCCTGAATCACAAGTGAGGTTCAACTCTGTTATTTGAATGCACAGATAAGAAAGAAGTTTCTCAGAATGCTTCTGTGTAGTTGGTATTTGAAGATATTCCAATTTCCTCGATAGGCCTCTTAGCGCTCCAAATGCTCAATTGCAGTTTCTACAGAAAGAGTGTTTCAAAACTGCTCAATCAAAAGTAAATTTCAACTCTGTTAGTTGAATGCACCGATCAGAAAAAAGTTTCACAGAGTGCTTCTGTGTAGTTCTTATTTGAAGATATTCCTTTTTCTAGTATAGGCCTCTTAGCACTCCGAATATCCACTTGCTGTTTCTACAGAAAGAGTGTTTCAAAACTTCTCAATCAAAAGTAAGGTTCCACTCTGTTAGTTGAATGCACAGATCAGAAAGAAGTTTCACAGAAAGCTTCTGTGTAGCTTTTATTTGAACATATTCCTTTTTCCACTGTAGGCCTCTTAGTGCTCCGAATATCCACTTGCAGTTTCTACAGAAAGAGTGTTTCAAAACTGCTCAATCGAAAGTAAGGTTCAACTCTATTAGTTGAATGCACAGATCAGAAAGAAGTTCCACAGAATGCTTCTGGGTAGTTTTTATTTGAAGATATTTCTTTTTCCACTACAGGCTGCTTAGCACTCCGAATATCCACTTGCAGTTTCTACTGAAAGAGTGTTTCAAAACTGCTCAATCAAAAGTATGGTTCAAGTCGGTTAGTTGAATGCACGGATCAGAAAGAAGTTTCACAGAATGCTTCTGTGTATTTTTTATTTGAAGATATTTCTTTTTCCACTATTGACCTCTTAGCGCTCCGAATATCCACATTCAGTTTCTACAGAAAGAATGTTTCAAAACTGCTCAATCAAAAGTAAGGTTCAACTCAGTTAGTTGAATGCACAGATCAGAAAGATGTTTCACTGAATGCTTCTGTGTAGTTTTTATTTGAAGATATTCCTTTTTCTACTATAGGCCTCATAGCGCTCTGAATATTCACTTGCAGTTTCTACAGAAAGATTGTTTGAAAACTCCTCAATCATTAGTAAGGTTCAACTCTGTTAGTTGAATGCACAGATCAGAAGAAGTTTCACAGAATGCTTCTGTGTAGTTTTTATTTGAAGATATTCCTTTTTATAGTATAGGCCTCTTAGCACTCTGAATATCCACTTGCTGTTTCTACAGAAAGAGTGTTTCAAAACTGCTCAATCAAAAGTAAGGTTGAACTCTTTTAGTTGAATGCACAGATCAGAAAGAAGTTTCACAGAATGCTCCTGTGTAGTTTTTATTTGAAGATATTCCTTTTTCCACTTTAGGCCTTTTAGAGCCCCGAATATCCACTTGCAGTTTCTACAGAAAGAGTGTTTCAAAACTGCTCATTCAAAAGTAAGTTTCAACTCGGTTAGTTGAAATCTCGGATCTGAAAGAAGTTTCACAGAATGCTTCTGTTTAGTTTTTATTTGAAGATAGTCCTTTTTCCACTGCACGCCTCTTAGCAATCCGATCATCCACTTTCAGTTTCTACATAAAGAGTGTTACAAATCCACTCAATGAAAAGTAAGGTTCGACTCTGTTAGTTGAATGCACAGATCAGAATGAAGTTTCACAGAAATCTTCTGTGTAGTTTTTATTCGAAGATATTCCTTTTTCCACTATATGCCTCTTAGCGCTCCGAAAGTTCCTTTGCAATTTCTACAGAAAGAGTGTTTTAAAACTTCTCAATCAAATGTAAGGTTCAACTCTGTTATTCAAATACACAGATCAGGAAGAAGTTTCACTGAATGCTTCTGTGTAGTTTTTATTTGAATATATTCTTTATTCTACTATAGGCCTCATAGTGCTCTCCATATCAACTTGCAGTTTCTACAGAAAGATTGTTTCGAAACTCCTCAATCACTAGTAAGATTCAACTCTGTTAGTTGAATGCACAGATCTGAAAGAAGTTTCACAGAATGCTTCGGTGTAGTTTTTATTTGAAGATATTCCTTTTTCCACCATAGGCCTCTTAGCACTCTGAATATCCACTAGCAGTTTCTACAGAAATAGTGTTTCAAAACTGCTCAATCAAAAGTAAGGTTCAAGTCGGTTAATTGAATGCACGGATCAGAAAGTAGTTTCACAGAATGCTTCTGAGTAGTTTTTATTTGTAGATATTCCTTTTTCCTCTGTAGACCTCATAGCAATCCGAATATCCACTTGCAGTTTCTACAGAAAGAGTATTTCAAAACTGCTCAATCAAAAGTAAGGTTCAACACTGTTAGTTGAATGCACAGATCATAAAGAAGTTTCACAGAATGCTTCTCTGTAATATTTATTTGAAGATATTTCTTTTTGCACGATAGGCCTCTTAGCGCTCTGAATGTCCACTTGCTCTTTCTACACAAAGAGTGTTTCAAAACTCCTCAATCAAAAGTCAGGTTCAACTCTGTTAGTTGAATGCACAGCTCAGAGAGAAGTTTCACAGAATGCTTCTGTAACGTTTTTATTTGAAGATATTCCTTTTTCCACTATAGGCCTCTTTTCGCTCAGAGAATCCACATGTAGTTTCTACAGAAAGAGTGTTTCAAAACTGCTCAATCAAAAGTAAGGTTCAACTCTGTTAGTTGAATGCACAGATCAGTAAGTAGTTTCACAGAATGCTTCTGTGTAGTTTTTATTTGAAGATATTCCTTTTTCCTGAAGTCCTCTTAGCGCTCTGAATATCCCCTTGCAGTTTCTACAGAAAGAGTGTTTCAAAACTGCTCAATCAAAGGTAAGGTTCAACTCTGTTAGTTGAATGCACAGATCAGAAAGAAATTTCACAGAATGCTTCTGTGTAGTTTTTATTTGAAGATATTCCTTTTTCCACTTTAGGCCTTTTAGAGCCCCGAATATCCACTTGCAGTTTCTACAGAAAGAGTGTTTCAAAACTGCTCAATCAAAAGTAAGTTTCAACTCGATTAGTTGAATTCTCGGATCTGAAAGAAGTTTCACAGAATGCTTCTGTTTAGTTTTTATTTGAAGATAGTCCTTTTTCCACTGCAGGCCTCTTAGCAATCCGATGATCCACTTTCAGTTTCTACATAAAGAATGTTACAAATCCACTCAATGAAAAGTAAGGTTCGAGTCTGTTAGTTGAATGCACAGATCAGAATGAAGTTTCACAGAAATCTTCTGTGTAGTTTTTATTCGAAGATATTCCTTTTTCCACTATAGGCCTCTTAGCGCTCCAAAAGTCCCTTTGCAATTTCTACAGAAAGAGTGTTTCAAAACTTCTCAATCAAATGTAAGGTTCAACTCTGTTAGCCGAATACACAGATCAGCAAGAAGTTTCACAGAATGCTTCTCTGTAGTTTTTATTTGAAGATATTCCTTTTTCCACTATAGGCCTCTTAGCGCTCCGAATATCAACTTGCAGTTTCTACAGAAAGAGTGTTTCAAAACTGCCCCATCAAAAACAAGGTTCAACTCTGTTAGCTGAATGCATAGATCAGAAAGAAGTTTCACAGAATACTTATGTGTAATTTTTATTTGAAGATATTCCTTTTTCCACTCTAGGCCACTTAGCGCTCCGAATGTCCACTTGCAGTTTCTATAGAAAGAGCGTTTCAAAACTCCTCAATCAAAAGTAACGTTCAACTCTGTTAGTTGAATGCACAGATCAGGAAGAGGTTTCACAGAATGCTTCTGTGTAGTTTTTATTTGTAGTAATTCCTTTTTCCACTAAAGGCCTCTTAGGGCTCCAAATGTCCACTTGCAGTTTCTACAGAAAGAGTGTTTCTAAAGTCCGCAATCAAAAGTAAGGTTCAACTCTGTTAGTTGAATGCGCAGATCAGAATGGCGTTTCACAGAATGCTTCCGCGTAGTTTTTATTTGAAGATATTTCTTTTTCCAATAAACGCCTCTTAGCGCTCCGAATATCCACTTGCACTTTCTACAGAAAGAGTGTTTCAAATCTGCTCAATCAAAAGTAATGTTCAACTCAGTTAGTTGACTGCACACTTCAGAAAGAAGTTTCACAGAATGCTTCTGTGTAGTTTTTATTTGAAGTTATTCCTTTTTGCACTATAGGCCTGTTAGCGCTCCGAATGTCCACTTGCAGTTTCTGCAAAAAGAGTGTTTCAAAACTCCCCAATCAAAAGTAAGGTTCAACACTGTTGGTTCAATGCACAGGTCAGAAAGAAGTTTCACAGAATGCTTCTGGTAGTTTTTATTTGAAGATATTCCTTTTTCCACTATAGGCCTCCTAGCGCTCCGAATATCCAGTTGAAGTTTCTACAGAAAGAGTGTGTCAAAACTGCTTAATCAAAGTAAGTTTCAACTCTGTTATTTGAATGCACAGATCAGGAAGAATTTTCCCAGAGTGCTTTTGTGTAGTTTTTATTTGAAGATATTCCCTTTTCCACTATAGGCCTCATAGCACTCCGAATATCCAGTTGCAGTTTCTACAGAAAGAGTGTTTCAAAACTCCTGAATCAAAAGTGAGGTTCAACTCTGTTATTTGAATGCACAGATAAGGAAGAAGTTTCTCAGAATGCTTCTGTGTAGTTGGTATTTGAAGACATTCCAATTTCCTCGATAGGCCTCTTAGCACTCCAAATGCTCAATTGCAGTTTCTACAGAAAGAGTGTTTCAAAACTGCTCAATCAAAAGTAAATTTCAACTCTGTTAGTTGAATGCACAGATCAGAAAGAAGTTTCACAGAGTGCTTCTGTGTAGTTTTCATTAGATGATATTCCTTTTTCCACTATAGGCCTCTTGGAGCTCTGAATATCCACTTGCCGTTTCTACAGAAAGAGTGTTTCAAAGCTGCTCAATCAAAAGAAAGGCTCAAATCTGTTAGTTGAATGCACAGATCAGAAAGAAGTTCCACAGAATGGTTCTGGGTAGTTTTTATTTGAAGATATTCCTTTTTCCACTATAGGCCGCTTAGCATTCCGAATATCCACTTGCAGTTTATACTGAAAGAATGTTTCAAAACTGCTCAATCAAAAGTAAGGTTCAACTCAGTTAGTTGAATGCACAGATCAGAAAGAAGTTTCACTGAATGCTTCTGTGTAGTTTTTATTTGAAGATATTCCTTTTTCTACTAAAGGCCTCATAGCCCTCTGAATATCCACTTGCAGTTTCTACAGAAAGATTGTTTCGAAACTCCTCAATCATTAGTAAGGTTCAACTCTGTTAGTTGAAAGCACAGATCTGAAAGAGAATTCACAGAATGCTTCTGTGTAATTTTTATTTGAAGATATTCCTTTTTCCACTATAGGCCACTTAGCGCTACGAATATCCACTAGCAGTTTTACAGAAATTGTGTTTCAAAACTGCTCAATCAAAAATAAGGTTCAAGTCGGTTAGTTGAATGCACAGATCAGAAAGAAGTTTCACAGAATGCTTCTGTGTAGTTTTTATTTGTAGATATTTCTTTTTCCACTATAGACCTCATTGCACTCCGAATATCCACTTGCAGTTTCTACAGAAAGAGAGTTTCAAAACTGCTCAATCAAAAGTAAGGTTCAACTCTGTTAGTTCAATGCACAGATCAGAAAGAAGTTTCACAGAATGGTTCTGTGTAGTTTTTATTTGAGGATATTCCTTTTTCCTCTATGGGCCTCTTAGCGCTCCTAATATCCACTTGCACATTCTACAGAATGAGTGTTTCAAAACTCCTCAATCAAAAGTAAGCTTCAACTCTGTTAGTTGAGTGTGCAGATCAGAAAGAAGTTTCACCGAATGCTTCTGTGTAGTTTTTTTTTTTGAAGATATTCCTTCTTCCACTAGAGGCCTCTTACCACTCCGAATATCCACTTGCACTTTCTACAGAAAGAGTGTTTCAAAACTGCTCAATGAAAAGTAATGTTCAACTCTTTCCGTTGAATGCACAGATCAAAAAAGTTTCACAGAATGCTTCTGTGTAGTTTGTATTTGGAGATATTCCTTTTTCCACTAGAGGCCTCATAGCACTCCGAATATACACTTGCAGTTTCTACACAAAGAGTGTTTCTAAACTGCTCAATCAAAAGTAAGGTTCAATTCTGTCAGTTGAATGCACAAATCAGAAAGAAGTTTCACAGAATGCTTCTGTGTAGTTTTTATTTGAAGATGTTACTTTTTCCACTAAAGGACTATTAGCACTCCGA
This sequence comes from Symphalangus syndactylus, assembly GCF_028878055.3. NCBI lineage: Eukaryota > Metazoa > Chordata > Mammalia > Primates > Hylobatidae > Symphalangus > Symphalangus syndactylus. Next base: position 48,130,057 of record NC_072446.2, read on the forward strand.
ATATCCACTTGCAGTATCTACAGAAAGAGTGTTCCAAAACTCCTCAATCAAAAGTAAGGTTCAACTCTGTTAGTTGAATGAACAGATCAGAGAAAATTTTCACAGAATGCTTCTGTGTAGTTTTCATTGGAAGATATTCCTTTTTCAACAATTGCCTCTTAGCCCTCCGAATGCCCACTTGCAGTTTCCACAGAAAGAGTGTTTCAAAACTCGTCATTCAAAAGCAAGTTTCAACTCAAAAGCATGTTTCAACTCTGTTTGTTGAACTCACAGATCAGAAAGGAGTTTCACAGAATGCTTCTGTGTAGTTTTTATATGAAGATATTCCATTTTCCACTATAGGCCTCTTAGCACTCTGAATATCCAACTGCAGTATCTACAGTAAGAGTGTTTCAAAACTCCTCAATCAAAAATAACGTTCAATTCTGTTAGTTGAATGCGCAGATTAGAAAGAAGTTTAACAGAATGCTTCTGTGTAGCTTTTATTTGAAGATATTCCTTTTTCCGATAGAGGCATCTTAGCACTCCGAATATCCACTTACAGTTTCTATGTAAAGAGTGTTTCAAAACTGCTCAATAAAAAGTAAGGTTCAAAACTGTTAGTTGAATGTGCAGAAAAGGAAGAAGTTTCACAAAATGATTTTGTGTAGTGTTTATTGGAAGGTACTCTTTTTCCACTATAGGCCTCTGAGTGCTCCGAATACCCACTTACAGTTTCTACAGAAACAGTGTTTCAAAACTGCTCAATCAAAAGTAAAGTTCAACTCTGTTAGTTGAATGCACAGATCACAAAGAAGTTTCTCTGAATGCTTTTGTGTAGTTTTTATTTGAAGATATTCCTTTTTCCTCTATAGTCCTCTTAGCGCTCTGAATATGCAATTGCAGTTTCTACAGAAAGAGTGTTTCAAAACTGCTCAATCAAAAGCAAGGTTCAACTCTGTTAGTTGAATGCACAGATCAGAAAGAAGTTTTACAGAATGCTTCTGTGTAGTTTTTATTTGAAGATATTCCTTTTTCCACTTTAGGCCTCCTAGCACTCAGAATATCCACATGCAGTTCCTACAGAAATAGTGTTTCAAAACTGCTCAATCAAAAGTAAGGTTCACGTCGGTTAGTTGAACGCACGGATCAGAAATAAGTTTCACAGAATGCTTTGGTGTAGTTTTTATTTGAGAATATTCCGTTTTCCACTATAGGCCTCTTAGCACACCTAATTTCCACTTGCAGATACTACAGAATGAGAGTTTCAAAACTCCTCAATCAAAAGTAAGCTTCATCTCTGTTCGTTGAATGCGCAGATGAGCAAGAAGTTTCCAGAATGCTTCTGTGTAGTTTTTATTTGAAGACATTCCTTTTTCCACTGTTGTCCTCTTAGCGCTCCCAATATCCACATTTAGTTTCTACACAAAGAGTGTGTCAAAACTGCTCAATAAAAAGTAAGCTTCAACTCTGATAGTTGAATGCACAGATCAGATAGAAGTTTCACAGAATTCTTCTGGGTAGTTTCCATTGGAAGATATAACTTTTTCCACTATAGGCCCTTTAGCCCTCCGAATGTCCACTTGCAGTTTCAACAGAAAGAGTCTTTCAGAACTGCTCAATCAAACGTAATCTTCAACTCTCTTAGTTGAATGCACAGAAGAGAAAGAAGTTTCACAGAATGCTTCTGTGTAGTTTTTATTTGAAGATATTCCTTTTTCCATTATAGGCCCCTAAGCGTTCTGAATATCCACTTGCAGTTTCTACAGAAAGAGAGTTTCAGAACTGCTCAAACAAAAGTAACGTTCAACTCTGATAGTTGAATGCAGAGAACATAAAGAAGTTTCACAGAATGCTTCTGTGTAGTTTTTATTTGCAGATATTCCTTTTTCCACTATTGGCCCTTTCGTGCCTAGAATATCCCCTTGCAGTTTCTACAGGAAGAGTGTTTCAGACCTGCTCTATCAAAATTAAGGTTCAACTCTGTTGGTGGAACGCACAGAACAGAAAGAAGTTTCACAGAAAGCTTCTGTGTAGTTTTCATTTGAAGATATTCCTTTTTCCAATACATGCTCCATAGCACTGTGAATGTCCACTTGCAGTTTATACAGAAAGAGTGTTTCAGAACTGCTCAATCAAAAGTAAGCTTCCTCTCTGTTAGTTGAATGCACAGAACAGAAAGAAGTTTCACAGAATGCTTCTGTGTAGTTTTTATTTGCAGATATTACTTTTTCCACTATTGGCCCCTTCGTGCTCAGAATATCCTCTTGCAGTTTCTACAGGAAGAGTGTTTCAGACCTGCTCTATCAAAATTAAGGTTCAACTCTGTTGGTGGAATGCACAGAACAGAAAGAAGTTTCACAGAAAGCTTCTGTGTAGTTTTCATTTGAAGATATTCCTTTTTCCAATACATGCTCCAGAGCACTGTGAATGTCCACTTGCAGTTTATACAGAAAGAGTGTTTCAGAACTGCTCAATCAAAAGTAAGCTTCCTCTCTGTTAGTTGAATGTACAGAACAGAAAGAAGTTTCACAGAATGCTTCTGGGTAGTTTTTATTAGAAGATTCTCCTTTTTCCATAATGGGCCCCATAGAGCTGCCAATGTCCACATGCACTCTCTACAGAAAGAGTGTTTCAGAACTGCGCAATCAAAAGTAAGCTTCAACTCTGTTAGATGAATGCACAGAACAGAAAGAAGTTTCGCAGAATGCTTCTGTGTAGTTGTTAATTGAAGATATTCCTTTTTCCACTATAGGCCCCTTAGAGCACGGAATATCCTCTTGCATTTTCTACAGAAAGAATGATTCAGAACTGCTCAATCAAAAGTAAGGTTCAACTCTGTTAGTTGAATTCACAGAACAGAAAGAAGTTTCACAGAATTCTTCTGTGTAGTTTTTAATTGGTTATAGGCCTTTTTCCTCTATAGGCCCGGGAATGCTCCGAATGTCCTCTTGCAGTTTCTCCAGAAAGAGTGTTTCAGAACTGCTCAATCAAAAGAAAGCTTAAACTCTGTTAGTTGAATGCACAGAACAGAAAGTAATTTCAGAGAATGTTTCTGTGTATGTTTTATTTGGAGATATTCCTTTCTCCACTATAGGCCACGTAGAGCTCTGAAAGTCCACTTACAGTTTCCACAGAAAGAGTGTTTCAGAACTGCTCTATCAAAAGTAAAGTTCAAATCTGTTAGTTGAATGCATAGAACAGAAAGAAGTTTCACAGAATGCTTCTGTGTAGTTTTTATTTGAAGATATTCCTTTCTCCACTATAGGCCCCTTAGCGCTCTGAATGTCCACTTTCAGTTTCCACAAAAAGAGTGTTTCAGAACTGCTCAATCAAAAGTAAGCTTCAACTCTGTTAGTTGAATGCACAGAACAGAAAGAAGTTTCACAGAATTCTTCTGGGTAGTTTTCATTTGAAGATATAACTTTTTCCACTATAGGCCCTTTAGCGCTCCGAATGTCCACTTGCAGTTTCAACAGAAAGAGTCTTTCAGAACTGCTCAATCAAAAGTAATCTTCAACTCTCTTAGTTGAATGCACAGAAGAGAAAGAAGTTTCACAGAATGCTTCTGTGTAGTTTTTATTTGAAGATATTCCTTTTTCCATTATAGGCCCCTAAGCGTTCTGAATATCCACTTGCAGTTTCGACAGAAAGAGAGTTTCAGAACTGCTCAATCAAAAGTAACGTTCAACTCTGTTAGTTGAATGCAGAGAACATAAAGAAGTTTCACAGAATGCTTCTGTGTAGTTTTTATTTGCAGATATTCCTTTTTCCACTATTGGCCCCTTCGTGCTCAGAATATCCCCTTGCAGTTTCTACAGGAAGAGTGTTTCAGACCTGCTCTATCAAAATTAAGGTTCAACTCTGTTGGTGGAATGCACAGAACAGAAAGAAGTTTCACAGAAAGCTTCTGTGTAGTTTTCATTTGAAGATATTCCTTTTTCCAATACATGCTCCATAGCACTGTGAATGTCCACTTGCAGTTTATACAGAAAGAGTGTTTCAGAACTGCTCAATCAAAAGTAAGCTTCCTCTCTGTTAGTTGAATGCACAGAACAGAAAGAAGTTTCGCAGAATGCTTCTGGGTAGTTTTTATTTGAAGATTCTCCTTTTTCCACTATGGGCCCCATAGAGCTGCCAATGTCCACATGCACTCTCTACAGAAAGAGTGTTTCAGAACTGCGCAATCCAAAGTATGCTTCAACTCTGTTAGTTGAATGCACAGAACAGAAAGAAGTTTCGCAGAATGCTTCTGTGTAGTTGTTAATTGAAGATATTCCTTTTTCCACTATAGGCCCCTTAGAGCACGGAATATCCTCTTGCATTTTCTACAGAAAGAATGATTCAGAACTGCTCAATCAAAAGTAAGGTTCAACTCTGTTAGTTGAATTCACAGAACAGAAAGAAGTTTCACAGAATTCTTCTGTGTAGTTTTTAATTGGTTATAGGCCTTTTTCCTCTATAGGCCCGGGAATGCTCCGAATGTCCTCTTGCAGTTTCTCCAGAAAGAGTGTTTCAGAACTGCTCAATCAAAAGAAAGCTTAAACTCTGTTAGTTGAATGCACAGAACAGAAAGTAATTTCAGAGAATGTTTCTGTGTATGTTTTATTTGGAGATATTCCTTTCTCCACTATAAGCCCCGTAGCGCTCTGAAAGTCCACTTGCAGTTTCCACAGAAAGAGTGTTTCAGAACTGCTCTATCAAAAGTAAAGTTCAAATCTGTTAGTTGAATGCATAGAACAGAAAGAAGTTTCACAGAATGCTTCTGTGTAGTTTTTATTTGAAGATATTCCTTTCTCCACTATCGGCCCCTTAGCGCTCTGAATGTCCACTTTCAGTTTCCACAAAAAGAATGTTTCAGAACTGCTCAATCAAAAGTAAGCTTCAACTCTGTTAGTTGAATGCACAGAACAGAAAGAAGTTTCACAGAATTCTTCTGGGTAGTTTTCATTTGGAGATATACCTTTTTCCACTATAGGCCCTTTAGCGCTCCGAATGTCCACTTGCAGTTTCAACAGAAAGAGTCTTTCTGAACTGCTCAATCAAAAGTAATCTTCAACTCTCTTAGTTGAATGCACAGAAGAGAAAGAAGTTTCACAGAATGCTTCTGTGTAGTTTTTATTTGAAGATATTCCTTTTTCAATTATAGGCTTCTTAGCGCTCCGAATATCCACTTGCGGTTTCTACAGAAAGAGTGTTTCAAAACTGCTCAATCGAAAGTAAGGTTGAACTCGATTAGTTGAATGCACAGATCAGAAAGATGTTCCTCAGAATGCTTCTGGTTAGTTTTTATATGAAGATATTCCTTTTTCCACTATAGGCCTCTTAGCACTCCAAATATCCACTTGCAGTTTCTACTGAAAGAGTGTTTCAAACTGCTCAATCAAAAGTACGGTTCAAGTCAGTTAGTTGAATGCACGGATCCCAAAGATGTTTCACAGAATGCTTCTGTGTAGTTTTTATTTGAAGATATTTCTTTTTCCACTATTGACCTCTTAGCGCTCCGAATATCCACATTCAGTTTCTACAGAAAGAATGTTTCAAAACTGCTCAATCAAAAGTAAGGTTCAACTCTGTTAGTTGAATGCACAGATGAGAATGAAGTTTCACTGAATGCTTCTGTGTAGTTTCAGTTTAAGTTATTCCTTTTTCCACTACAAGCCTCTTAGGGCTACGAATGTCCATTTGCAGTTTCTACAGAAAGAGAGTTTCAAAACTCCTCAATTAAAACTAAGGTTCAACTCTGTTTGGTGAATGCACAGATCAGAAAGATGTTTCACAGAATGCTTCTGTCTTGTTTTTATTTGAAGTTATTCCTTTTTCCACTATAGGACTCTTAGCGCTGCGAATATCCACTTGCAGTTTCTACAGAAAGAGTGTTTCAAAACTCCTCAATCAAAACTAAGGTTGAAGTCTGTTTGGTGAATGCACAGATCAGAAAGAAGTATCACAGAAAGCTTCTGTGTTGTTTTTATTTGAAGTTATTCCTTTTTCCACTATAGGACTCTTAGCGCTGCGAATATCCACTTGCAGTTTCCACAGAAAGAGTGTTTCAAAACTGCTCAATCAAAAGTAAGGTTCAACTCTGTTACTTGAATGCACAGACCAGGAACAAGTTTCACAGAATTCTTCTGTGTAGCTTTCCTTTGAAGATATTACTTTTTCCACTATAGGCCTCTTAGCATTCCGAATGTCCAATTGCAGAGTCTACAGAAAGAGAGTTTCAAAACTTCTCTATAAAAAGTAAGGTTCAACTCTGTTAGTTGAATGCACAGATCATAAAGAAGTTTCACAGAATGCTTCTGTGTAGTTTTTATATGAAGATATTCCTTCTTCCACTAAAGGCCTCTTAGCACTCCGAATGTGCACTTGCAGTTCCTACAAAAAGAGTGTTTCAAAACTGCTCATTCAAAAGTAAGGTTCAAATCTGTTAGGTGAATGCACAGATAAGAAAGATGTTTCACAGAATGCATCTATGTGGATTTTATTTGAAGATCTTCCTTTTTCCACTATAGGCCTCTTAGCGTTCTGAATGTCCACTTTCAGTTTCTACAGAAAGATTGCTTCAAACCTGCTCAATCAAAAGTAAGGTTCAACTCTCTTCGTTGAATGCACACATCAGAAAAAAGTTTCACAGAATGCTTGTGTTTAGTTTTCATTTGAGGATATTCCTTTGTCCACTATAGGCCTCTTAGCGCTACTTATGTCTACTTCAAGTTTCTACAGAGAGTTTTGAAACTCCTCAATCAAAAGTAAGCTTCAACTCTCTTAGTTAAATGCACAGCACAGGAAGTAGTTTCACAGAATGCATCTGTGTAGTTTTTATTTGAAGATATTACTTTTTCCACTTAGGCCCCTTGGCGAACCGAATGTCCTCTTGCAGTTTCTACACAGTGTTTCAGAACTGCTCAGTCAAAGTAAGCTTCAACTCTGTTAGTTGAAGGCACAGAACAGAAAGAAGTTTCACAGAATGCTTCTGTGTACTTTTTATTTGAAGATATTCCTTTTACCACTATAGGCCCCTTAGCGCTCTGAATGTCCACTTGCAGTTTCCACAGAAAGTGTGTTTCAGAACTGCTCAATCAAAGGTAAGCTTCAACTCTGTTAGTTGAATGCACAGAACAGAAAGAAGTTTCACAGAATTCTTCTGTGTAGTTTTCATTTGAAGATATACCTTTTTCCACTTTAGGCCACTTAGCGCTGCGAATGTCCACTTCCAGTTTCTACGGAGTGCTTCAGAACTGCTCAACAAAAAGTAAGCTTCAACTCTCTTAGTTGAATGCACAGAAATGAAAGAAGTTTCACCGAATGATTCTGTGTAGTTTTTATTTGAAGATATTACTTTTTCCACTATAGGCCACTTAGCACTCTGAATATCCACTTGCAGTTTCTACAGAAAGAGTGTTTCAGAACTACTCAATCAAAAGTAAGCTTCAAATCTGTTAGTTGAATGCACAGAACAGAAAGAAGTTTCACAGAATGCTTCTGTGTAGTTTTTATTTGAAGATATCCCTTTTTCCAATATTGGCCCCTTAGTGCTCAGAATATCCACTTGCAATTTCTACAGAAAGAGAGTTTCAGAACTGCTCAATCAAAAGTAAGCTTCAACTCTGCTGGTTGAATGCACAAAACAAAAGAAATTTCACAGAAAGCTTCTGTGTAGTATTTATTTGAAGATATTCCTTTTTCCAATTTAGGCCCCATAGCACTCCGAATGTCCACTTGCTGTTTCTACAGAAAGAGTGTTTCAGAACTGCTCAATCAAAAGTAAGCTTCAACTCTGTTAGTTGAATGCACAGAACAGAAAGAAGTTTCGCAGAATGCTTCTGTGTAGTTTTTATTTGAAGATATTCTTTTTCCATTATAGGCCACATAGCGCTGCGAATGTCCACATGCAGTTTCTACAGAAAGAGTGTTTCAGAACTGCTCAATCAAAAGTAAGGTTCAACTCTGTTTGTTGAATGCACAGAAGAGAAAGAAGTTTCGCAGAATGCTTCAGTGTAGTTTTTAATTGAAGATATTCCTTTTTCCACTATAGGCCCCTTACAGGACAGAATGTCCTGTTGCATTTTCTACAGAAAGAATGTTTCAGAACTGCTCAAAAAAAGTAAGCTTCAACTCTGTTTGTTGAATGCACAGAACAGAAAGAAGTTTCACAGAATGCTTCTGTGTAGTTTTTAATTGAAGATATGCCTTTTTCCATTAGAGGCCCCTTAGCGCTCCGATTGTCCACTTGCAGTTTCTACAGAGTGTTTCAGAACTGCTAAGTCAAAAGTAAGCTTCAACTCTGTTAGTTCAATGCACAGAACAGAAAGAAGTTTCACAGAATGGTTTTGGGTAGGTTTTATTTGAAGATAATTCTTTTTCCACTCTAGGCCCCTTATCACTCTGGAAGTACACTTGCAGTTTCTACAGAAAGAGTGTTTCAAAAATACTCAATCAAATTAAGCTTCAACTTTGTTAATTCAATGCACAGAACAGAAAGAAGTTTCACAGAATGCTTCTGTGTAGCTTTTATTTGAAGATATTCCTTTTTCCACTATAGGCCCCTTAGCGCTCCGAATGTCCACTTGCATTTTCTACTGAAAGACTCTTTCAGAACTGCTGAATCAAAAGTGAGGTTCAACTCTGTTAGTTGAATGCACTGAACAGAAAGAAGTTTCACAGAATGCTTCTGTGTAATTTTTATTTGGAGATATTACTTTTTCCACTATAGGCCCCTTAGGACTCTGAATGTCCTCTTGTAGTTTCTCCAGAAAGAGTGTTTCAGAACTACTCAATCAAAAGAAAGCTTAAACTCTGTTAGTTGAATGCACAGAACAGTTACTATTTTCACAGAATGCTTCTGCGTAGTTTTTATTTGAAGATATTCGTTTTATCACTAAACGCCACTTATGGTTCCGAATGTCTGCTTGTAGTTTCTAAAGAAAGAGTGTTTCAGAGCTACTCAATCAAAAGTAAGCTTCACCTCTGTTATTTCAATGCACAGAACAGAAAGAAGGTTCGCAGGATGCTTCTGTGTAGTTTTTATTTGGAGATATTTCTTTTTCCACCATAGGCCCCTTAGGACCCGGAATGTCCTCATGCAGTTTCCCCAGAAAGAGTGTTTCAGAACTGCTCAATCAAAAGAAAGCTTGAACCCTGTTAGTTGAATGCACAGAACAGAAAGTAGTTTCACAGAATTCTTCTCTATGGTTTTTATTTGAAGATATTCGTTTTTCCACTATACACCTCTTACTGTTCCGAATGTCCACTTGCAGTTGCTAAAGAAAGAGTGTTTCAGAACTACTCAATCAAAGGTAAGCTTCACCTCTGTTAGTTGAATGCACAGAACAGAAACAGGTTTCGCAGAATGCTTCTGTGTAGTTTTTAATTGAACATATGCCTTTTTCCACTATAGGCTCCTTAGCGCTGCGAATGTCCACTTGCAGTTTCTACAGAAAGAGTGTTTCAGAACTGCTCAATCAAAGGTAAGCTTCAACTCTCATAGTTGAATGCACGGTACAGAAAGAAGTTTCACAGAATGCATCTGTGTAGTTTTTATTTGAAGATATTCCTTTTTCCACAATAAGCCCGTTAGAGCTCCGAGTGTCCACTTGCAGTTTCTACAGAAAGACTGTTTCAGAAATGCTCAATCAAAAGTAAGCTTCAACTAAGTTAGTTGAATGCACAGAACAGAAAGAAGTTTCGCAGAATGATTCTGTGTAGTTCTTATTTGTATATATTCCTTTTTCCACAATACGCCCCTTAGTGCTGTGCATGTGCACTTCCATCTTCTACACAAAGAGTGTTTCAGAACTGCTAAATCAAAAGTAAGGTTCAACCCGGTTAGTTGAATGCACAGAACAGAAAGAAGTTTCACAGAATGTTTCTGGGTAGTTTTTATGTGAAGGTATTCCTTTTTCCACTCTAGGTCCCTTAGCGCTCTGAAAGTCCACTTGCAGTTTCTACAGAAAGAGTGTTTCAAAACTACTCCATCAAAGGTAAGCTTCAACTTTGTTAGTTGAATGCACAGAACAGACAGAAGTTTCACAAAATGCTTCTATGTAGCTTTTATTTGAAGATATTCCTTTTTCCACTATAGGCCTCTTGCGGTTCGGAATGTCCAATTGCAGTTTCTAAAGAAAGAGTGTCTCACAACTACTCAATCAAAAGTAAGCCTCAACACTGTTAGTTGAATGCACAGAACAGAGAGAAGTTTCGCAGAATGCTCTGTGTAGTTTTCATATGAAGATATTCCTTTTTCCACTATAGGCCCCTTGGCGCACCGAAAGTCCTGTTGCAGTTTCTACAGAGTGTTTCAGAACTCCTCAATCAAAGTAAGATTCAACTCTGTTAGTTGAATGCACAGAACAGAAAGAAGTTTCGCAGAATGTTTTGGTGTAGTTTTTAATTGAATATATTCCTTTTTCCGCTATAGGCCCCTTAGAGCTCAGAATGTCCTCTTGGATTTTCTACAGAAAGAGTGTTTCAGAACTGCTCAATCAAAAGTAAGCTTCAAATCTGTTAGTTGAATGCACAGAACAGAAAGAAGTTTCACAGAATTGTTCTGGGTAGTTTTTGTTTGAAGATATTTCTTTTTCCACTCTAGGCCCCTTAGCGTTCTAAAAGTCCACTTGCAGTTTCTACAGAAAGAGGGTTTCAAAAATACTCAATCAAAGGTAAGCTTCAACTTTGTTAGTTGAATGCACAGAACAGAAAGAAATTTCACAGAATGCTTCTGGGTATCTTTTATTTGAAGATATTCCTTTTTCCACTATAGGCCCCTTAGCGCTCCGAATATCCACTTGCATTTTCTACTGAAAGACTTTTTCAGAACTGCAGAATCCAACGTGAGTTTCTACTCTGTTAGTTGAATGCACAGAACAGAAAGAAGTTTCGCAGAATGTTTCTGTGTAGTTTTTATTTGGTGATATAACTTTTTCCACACTAGGCCCCTTAGGAATCCAAATGTCCTCTTGCCCTTTCTCCAGAAAGAGTGTCTCAGAACTGCTCAAATAAGCTTCTACTCGGTTAGTTGAATGCACAGAACAGAGAGAAGTTTCACAGAATGCTTCTGTGTAGTTTTTATTTGAAGATATTCCTTTTTCCACCATAGGCCTCTTAGCGCTCTGAATGTCCACTTGCGGTTACTACAGAAAGAGAGTTTCAACACTGCTCAACCAACATTAAGTTTCAACTCTGTTGGTTGAATGCACAGAACAGAAAGAAGTTTCACAGAATGCTTCTGTGTAGTTTTTATTTGAAGATATTCCTTTTTCCATTATAGGCCCCACAGCACTCCGAATGTCCACTTGCAGTTTCTACAGAAAGAGTGTTTCAGAACTGCTCAATCAAAAGTAAGTTTCAAATCTGTTAGTTGAATGCACAGAACAGAAAGAAGTTTCGCAGAATGCTTCTGTGTAGTTTTTATTTGAAGATATTCCTTTTTCCACTATAGGCCCAATAGCGCTGCGAATATCCAGATGCAGTTTCCACAGAAAGAGTGTTTCAGAACTGTACAATCAAAACTAAGGTTCAACACTCTTTGCTGAATGCACAGAACAGAAAGAAATTTCGCAGAATTCTTCAGTGTAGTTTTTAATTGAAGATATTCCTTTTTCCACTATGGGCCCCTTAGAACACAGAATGTCCTCTTGCATTTTCTACAGAAAGAATGTTTCAGAACTGCTCACTCAAAAGTAAGCTTCAACTCTGTTAGTTGAATGCACAGAACATAAAGAAGTTTCACAGAATGCTTCTGTGTAGCTTTTATTTGAAGATATTCCTTTTTCCACTATAGGCCCCTTAGCGCTCCGAGTGTCCACTTGCATTTTCTACTGAAAGACTCTTTCAGAACTGCTGAATCAAAAGTGAGGTTCAACTCTGTTAGTTGAATGCACTGAACAGAAAGAAGTTTCACAGAATGCTTCTGTGTAATTTTTATTTGGAGATATTACTTTTTCCACTATAGGCCCCTTAGGACTCTGAATGTCCTCTTGTAGTTTCTCCAGAAAGAGTGTTTCAGAACTACTCAATCAAAAGAAAGCTTAAACTCTGTTAGTTGAATGCACAGAACAGTAACTATTTTCACAGAATGCTTCTGCGTAGTTTTTATTTGAAGATATTCGTTTTATCACTAAACGCCACTTATGGTTCCGAATGTCTGCTTGTAGTTTCTAAAGAAAGAGTGTTTCAGAACTGCTCAATCAAAAGAAAGCTTGAACCCTGTTAGTTGAATGCACAGAACAGAAAGTAGTTTCACAGAATTCTTCTCTATGGTTTTTATTTGAAGATATTCGTTTTTCCACTATACACCTCTTACTGTTCCGAATGTCCACTTGCAGTTGCTAAAGAAAGAGTGTTTCAGAACTACTCAATCAAAGGTAAGCTTCACCTCTGTTAGTTGAATGCACAGAACAGAAACAGGTTTCGCAGAATGCTTCTGTGTAGTTTTTAATTGAACATATGCCTTTTTCCACTATAGGCTCCTTAGCGCTGCGAATGTCCACTTGCAGTTTCTACAGAAAGAGTGTTTCAGAACTGCTCAATCAAAGGTAAGCTTCAACTCTCATAGTTGAATGCACGGTACAGAAAGAAGTTTCACAGAATGCATCTGTGTAGTTTTTATTTGAAGATATTCCTTTTTCCACAATAAGCCCGTTAGAGCTCCGAGTGTCCACTTGCAGTTTCTACAGAAAGACTGTTTCAGAAATGCTCAATCAAAAGTAAGCTTCAACTAAGTTAGTTGAATGCACAGAACAGAAAGAAGTTTCGCAGAATGATTCTGTGTAGTTCTTATTTGTATATATTCCTTTTTCCACAATACGCCCCTTAGTGCTGTGCATGTGCACTTCCATCTTCTACACAAAGAGTGTTTCAGAACTGCTAAATCAAAAGTAAGGTTCAACCCGGTTAGTTGAATGCACAGAACAGAAAGAAGTTTCACAGAATGTTTCTGGGTAGTTTTTATGTGAAGGTATTCCTTTTTCCACTCTAGGTCCCTTAGCGCTCTGAAAGTCCACTTGCAGTTTCTACAGAAAGAGTGTTTCAAAACTACTCCATCAAAGGTAAGCTTCAACTTTGTTAGTTGAATGCACAGAACAGACAGAAGTTTCACAAAATGCTTCTATGTAGCTTTTATTTGAAGATATTCCTTTTTCCACTATAGGCCTCTTGCGGTTCGGAATGTCCAATTGCAGTTTCTAAAGAAAGAGTGTCTCACAACTACTCAATCAAAAGTAAGCCTCAACACTGTTAGTTGAATGCACAGAACAGAGAGAAGTTTCGCAGAATGCTCTGTGTAGTTTTCATATGAAGATATTCCTTTTTCCACTATAGGCCCCTTGGCGCACCGAAAGTCCTGTTGCAGTTTCTACAGAGTGTTTCAGAACTCCTCAATCAAAGTAAGATTCAACTCTGTTAGTTGAATGCACAGAACAGAAAGAAGTTTCGCAGAATGTTTTGGTGTAGTTTTTAATTGAATATATTCCTTTTTCCGCTATAGGCCCCTTAGAGCTCAGAATGTCCTCTTGGATTTTCTACAGAAAGAGTGTTTCAGAACTGCTCAATCAAAAGTAAGCTTCAAATCTGTTAGTTGAATGCACAGAACAGAAAGAAGTTTCACAGAATTGTTCTGGGTAGTTTTTGTTTGAAGATATTTCTTTTTCCACTCTAGGCCCCTTAGCGTTCTAAAAGTCCACTTGCAGTTTCTACAGAAAGAGGGTTTCAAAAATACTCAATCAAAGGTAAGCTTCAACTTTGTTAGTTGAATGCACAGAACAGAAAGAAATTTCACAGAATGCTTCTGGGTATCTTTTATTTGAAGATATCCCTTTTTCCACTATAGGCCCCTTAGCGCTCCGAATATCCACTTGCATTTTCTACTGAAAGACTTTTTCAGAACTGCAGAATCCAATGTGAGTTTCTACTCTGTTAGTTGAATGCACAGAACAGAAAGAAGTTTCGCAGAATGTTTCTGTGTAGTTTTTATTTGGTGATATAACTTTTTCCACACTAGGCCCCTTAGGAATCCAAATGTCCTCTTGCCCTTTCTCCAGAAAGAGTGTCTCAGAACTGCTCAAATAAGCTTCTACTCGGTTAGTTGAATGCACAGAACAGAGAGAAGTTTCACAGAATGCTTCTGTGTAGTTTTTATTTGAAGATATTCCTTTTTCCACCATAGGCCTCTTAGCGCTCTGAATGTCCACTTGCGGTTACTACAGAAAGAGAGTTTCAACACTGCTCAACCAACATTAAGTTTCAACTCTGTTGGTTGAATGCACAGAACAGAAAGAAGTTTCACAGAATGCTTCTGTGTAGTTTTTATTTGAAGATATTCCTTTTTCCATTATAGGCCCCACAGCACTCCGAATGTCCACTTGCAGTTTCTACAGAAAGAGTGTTTCAGAACTGCTCAATCAAAAGTAAGTTTCAAATCTGTTAGTTGAATGCACAGAACAGAAAGAAGTTTCGCAGAATGCTTCTGTGTAGTTTTTATTTGAAGATATTCCTTTTTCCACTATAGGCCCAATAGCGCTGCGAATATCCAGATGCAGTTTCTACAGAAAGAGTGTTTCAGAACTGTACAATCAAAACTAAGGTTCAACACTCTTTGCTGAATGCACAGAACAGAAAGAAATTTCGCAGAATTCTTCAGTGTAGTTTTTAATTGAAGATATTCCTTTTTCCACTATGGGCCCCTTAGAACACAGAATGTCCTCTTGCATTTTCTACAGAAAGAATGTTTCAGAACTGCTCACTCAAAAGTAAGCTTCAACTCTGTTAGTTGAATGCACAGAACATAAAGAAGTTTCACAGAATGCTTCTGTGTAGCTTTTATTTGAAGATATTCCTTTTTCCACTATAGGCCCCTTAGCGCTCCGAGTGTCCAATTGCATTTTCTACTGAAAGACTGTTTCAGAACTGCTGAATCAAACGTGAGGTTCAAATCTGTTAGTTGAATGCACAGAACAGAAACAAGTTTCGCAGAATGCTTCTGTGTAGTTTTTATTTGAAGATATTCCTTTTTCCACTATAGGCCTCTTACGGTTCTGAAGGTCCACATGCAGTTTCTAAAGAAAGAGTGTGTCAGAACTACTCAATCAAAAGTGAGCTTCAACTCTGTTAGTTGAATGCACAGAACAGAAAGAAGTTTCACAGAATGCTTCTGTGTAGTTTTTATTTGAAGATATTCCTTTTTCCACTATAGGCCTCTTACGGTTAGGAATGTCCACTTGCAGTTTGTAAAGAAAGAGTGTGTCAGAACTACTCAATCAAAAGTAAGCATCAACTCTGTTAGTTGAATGCACAGAACAGAAAGAAGTTTCACAGAATGCTTCTGTGTAGTTTTTATTTGAAGATACTCCTTTTTCCACTCTAGGCCCCTTAGCGCTCTGAATATCCACTTGCAGTTTCTGCAGAAAGAGTTTTTCAGAACTACTCAATCAAAAGTAAGCTTCAACCCTGTTAGTTGAATACACAGAACAGAAAGTAGTTTCACAGAATGCATCGGTGTCGTTTTAAATAGAAGATATTCCTTTTTCCACTATAGGCCCCTTAGAACACAAAGTGTCCTCTTGCAATTTCTACAGAAAGAATGTTTCAGAACTGCTCAATCTAAAGTAAGCTTCAACTCTGTTGAATGCACAGAACAGAAAGAAGTTTCACAGAATGCTTCAGTGTAGCTTTTATTTCAAGATATTCCTTTTTCCACTACAGGCCCCTTAGCGCTCCGAATGTCCACTTGCATTTTCTACTGAAAGACTGTTTCAGAACTGGTGAATCAAACGTGAGATTCAACTCTGTTAGTTGAATGCACAGAACAGAAAGAAGTTTCGCAGAATGCTTCTGTGTAGTTTTTATTTGGAGATATTACTATTTCCACTCTAGGCCCCTTAGGACTCCTAATGTCCTCTTGCAGTTTCTCCAGAAAGAGTGTTTCAGAACTGCTCAATCAAAACAAAGCTTAAACTCTGTTAGTTGAATGCACAGAATGGAAAGTAGTTTCACAGAATTCTTCTGTTTGGTTTTTATTTGAAGATATTCGTTTTTCCACAATAAGCCTCTTACGGTTCTGAATGTCCACTTGCAGTTTCTAAAGAAAGAGTGTTTCAGAACTACTCAATCAAAAGTAAGCTTCACCTCTGTTAGTTGAATGCACAGAACAGAAAGAAGTTTCACAGAATGCTTCTGTGTAGTTTTTAATTGAACATATGCCTTTTTCCACTATGGGCTCCTTAGCGCTCCGAATGTCCACTTGCAGTTTCTACAGAAAGAGTGTTTCAGAACTGCTCAATCAAAGGTAAGCTTCAACTCTCATAGTTGAATGCACGGTACAGAAAGAAGTTTCACAGAATGCATCTGTGTAGTTTTTATTTGAAGATATTCCTTTCTCCACAATAAGCCCGTTAGAGCTCCGAATGTCCACTTGCAGTTTCTACAGAAAGACTGTTTCAGAAATGCTCAATCAAAAGTAAGCTTCAACTAAGTTAGTTGAATGCACAGAACAGAAAGAAGTTTCGCAGAATGATTCTGTGTAGTTCTTATTTGAATATATTCCTTCTTCCACAATACGCCCCTTAGTGCTGTGAATGTGCACTACCATTTTCTACACAAAGAGGGTTTCAGAACTGCTAAATCAAAAGTAAGGTTCAACTCCGTTAGTTGAATGCACAGAACAGAAAGAAGTTTCACAGAATGTTTCTGGGTAGTTTTTATGTGAAGGTATTCCTTTTTCCACTCTAGGTCCCTTAGCGCTCTGAAAGTCCACTTGCAGTTTCTACAGAAAGAGTGTTTCAAAACTACTCAATCAAAGGTAAGATTCAACATTGTTAGTTGAAGGCACAGAACAGACAGAAGTTTCACAAAATGCTTCTATGTAGCTTTTATTTGAAGATATTCCTTTTTCCACTATAGGCCTCTTGCGGTTCGGAATGTCCAATTGCAGTTTCTAAAGAAAGAGTGTCTCAGAACTACTCAATCAAAAGTAAGCCTCAACTCTGTTAGTTGAATGCACAGAACAGAAAGAAGTATCGCAGAATGCTCTGTGTAGTTTTCATATGAAGATATTCCTTTTTCCACTATAGGCCTCTTGCGGTTCGGAATGTCCAATTGCAGTTTCTAAAGAAAGAGTGTCTCACAACTACTCAATCAAAAGTAAGCCTCAACACTGTTAGTTGAATGCACAGAACAGAGAGAAGTTTTGCAGAATGCTTCTGTGTAGTTTTTAATTGAATATATTCCTTTTCCCGCTATAGGCCCCTTGGCGCACCGAATGTCCTCTTGCAGATTCTACAGAGTGTTTCAGAACTGCTCAATCAAAGTAAGCTTCAACTCTGTTAGTTGAATGCACAGAATAGAAAGTAGTTTCACAGAATGCTTCTGTGTAGTTTTATTTGAATACATTCCTTTTTCCACTCTACGCCACTTACGGTTCCGAATGTCCACTTGCAGTTTCTACAGAATGAGAGTTTCTGAACTACTCAATCAAAAGTAAGCTTCACCTTTGTTAGTTGAATGCACAGAACAGAAAGAAGTTTTGCAGAATGCTTCTGTGTAGTTTTTATTTGAAGATATTCCTTTTTCCACTATAGGCCCCTTGGCGCACTGAATGACCTCTTGCAGTTTCTACAGAGTTTTTCAGAACTGCTCAATCAAAGTAATCTTCAACTCTGTTAGTTGAATGCACAGAGCAGAAAGAAGTTTCACAGAATGCTTTTGTGTACTTTTTATTTGAAGATATTCCTTTTACCACTATAGGCCCCTTAGCTCTCTGAATGTCAACTTGCAGTTTCTACAGAAAGACTGTTTTAGAAATGCTCAATCAAAAGTAAGCTTCAACTCTGTTAGTTGAATGCACAGAACAGAAAGAAATTTCACAGAATTCTTCTGTGCAGTTTTCATTTGAAGATATATCTTTTTCCACTACAGGATCCTTAGCGCTCCGAATGACCACTTGCACTTTCTACAGAAAGAGTGTTTCAGAACTGCTCAATCAAAAGTAAGCTTCAACTCTCTTAGTTGAATGCACAGAACAGAAAGAAGTTTCACAGAATGCTTCTGTGTAGTTTTTATTTGAAGATATTCCTTTTTCCACTCTAGGCCCCTTAGCACTCTGAATATCCACTTGCAGTTTCTACAAAAAGAGTGTTTCAGAACTACTCAATCAAAAGTGAACTTCAAATCGGTTAGCTGAATGCACAGAACAGAAAGAATTTTCACAGAATGCTTCTGTGTAGTTTTTATTTGAAGATATTCCTTTTTCCACTATAGGCCCCGTTGCACTCTGAATGTCCACTTGCAGTTTCTACAGAAAGGGTGTTTCAGAACTGGTCAATCAAAAGTAAGTTTCAACTCTGTTAGTTGAATGCACAGAACAGAAAGAAGTTTCACAGAATGCATCTGTGTAGTTCTTATTTGAAGATATTCCCTTTTCCACAATACGCTCCATAGTGCTGTGAATGTGCACTTCCATTTTCTATACAAAGAGCCTTTCAGAACTGCTAAATCAAAAGTTAGCTTGAATCCTGTTAGCTGAATGCACAGAACAGAAAGAAGTTTCACAGAATGGTTCTGGGTAGTTTTTATTTGAAGATATTCCTTTTTCCACTATAGGCCCCTTAGAGCTCTGAATATCCACTTGCAGTTTCTGCAGAAAGAGTGTTTCAGAACTACTCAATCAAAAGTAAGCTTCAACTCTGTTAGTTGAATGCACAGAACAAAAAGTAGTTTCACAGAATTCTTCTGTGTAGTTCTTATTTGAAGATATTCGCTTTTCCACAATAGGCCCTTAGCGCTCCGAATGTCGATTTGCAGTTTCTACAGAAAGAGTGTTTCAGAACTGCTCAATCAAAAGTAAGCTTCAACTCTCTTAGTTGAATGCACAGAACCGAAAGAAGTTTCACAGAATGCTTCTGTATAATTTTTATTTGAAAATATTCCTTTTTCTACTAGAGGCCCCTTAGCACTCTGAATATCCACTTGCAGTTTCTACAGAAAGAGTGTTTCAGAACTACTCAATCAAAAGTAAGCTTCAACTCTGTTAGTTGAATGCATAGAACAGAAAGAAGTTTAACAGAATGCTTCTCTGTAGTTTTTATTTGATGATATTCCTTTTTCCACTATTGGCCCCTTAGTGCTCAGAATATCCACTTGCAGTTTCTACAGAAAGAGAGTTTCAGAACTGCTCAATGAAAAGTAAAGTTCAAATCAGTTGGTTGAATGCACAGAACAGAAAGAAGTTTCAGAGAATGCTTCTGTGTAGTTTTTATTTGAAGATATTACTTTTTCCACTATTGACTCCATAGCACTCAGAATGTCCACTTGCAGTTTAGACAGAAAGAGTGTTTCAGAACTCCTCAATCAAAAGTAAGCTTCATCTCTGTTTGTTGAATGCACAGAACAGAAAGAAGTTTTGCAGAAAGCTTCTGTGTAGTTTTTTTTCCAAGATATTCCTTTTTCCTCTATAGGCCCCAAAGCGCTGCGAATGTCCACATGCAGTTTCTACAGAAAGAGTGTTTCAGAACTGCGCAATCAAAAGTAAGCTTCAAATCTGTTAGTTGAAAGCACAGAAGAGAAAGAAGTTTTGCAGAATGCGTCTGTGTAGTTTTTATTTGGAGATATGACTTTTCCCACTATAGGCCCCTTAGGGCTCCGAATGTCCTCTTGCAGTTTCTCCGGAAAGAGTGTTTCAGAACTGCTCAATCAAAAGAAAGCTTAAACTCTGTTAGTTGAATGCACAGAACAGAAAGAAGTTTCACAGAATGCTTCTGTGTAGTTTTTATTTGAAGATATTCCTTTTTCCACCACAGGCCCCTTAGTGCTCTGAATATCCACTTGCAGTTTCTGCAGAAAGACTGTTTCAGAACTACTCAATCAAAAGTAAGCTTCAAATCTGTTGGTTAAATGCACAGAACTGAATGAAGTTTCACAGAATGCTTCTGTGTAGTTTTTATTTGAAGATATTCCTTTTGCCACTATATGTATCTTATGGGTCCGAATGTCCACTTGCTGATTCTAAAGAAAGAGTGTTTCAGAACTACTCAATCAAAAGTAAGCTTCACTTCTGTTAGTTGAATGCAGGGAACAGAAAGAATTTTCGCGGCGTGCTTCTGTGTAGTTCTTATTTGAAGATATACCTTTTTCCACTATAGGCCCCTTGGTGCACCGAATGTCCTCTAGCAGTTTCTACAGAGTGTCTCAGAACTGCTCAATCAAAGTAAGCTTATACTCTGTTAGTTGAATGCACAGAACAGAAAGAAGTTTCACAGAATGCTTCTCTGTAGTTTTTATTTGAAGGTATACCTTTTCCCACTATAGGCCCCTTAGCGCTCTGAATATCCAATTGCAGATTCTACAGAAAGAGTGTTTCAGAACTACTCAATAAAAGTAAGCTTCAAATCTGTTAGTTGAATACACAGAACAGAAAGAAGTTTCACAGAATGCTTCTGTGTAATTTTTATTTGAAGTTATTCCTTTTTCCACTGTTAGCCCCTTAGTGCTCAGAATATCCACTTGCAGTTTCTACAGAAAGAGAGTTTCAGAACTGCTCAATAAAAAGTCAGGTTCAACGCTGTTGGTGGAATGCACAGAACAGAAAGAAGTTTCACAGAATGCTTCTGTGTTGTTTTAATTTGAAGATATTACTTTTTCCACTATATACACCACAGCACTTCGAATGTCCACTTGCAGTTTAGACAAAAAGAGTGTTTCAGAACTGCTCAAACAAAAGTAAGCTTCAACTCTGTTAGTTGATTGCACAGAACAGAAAGAAGTTTCCCATAATGCTTCAGTGTAGTTTTTATTTCAAGATATTCCTTTTTCCACTATGGACCCCTTACAGCACAGAATGTCCTCTTGCATTTCCTACAGAAAGAATGTTTCAGAACTGCTCAATCAAATGTAAGCTTCAGCCCTCTTAGTTGAATGCACAGAACAGAAAGAAGTTTCCCAGAATGTTTCTGTGTAGTTTTTAATTGAAATATGCCTTTTTCCACCATAGACCCCTTAGCGCTCCGAATGTCCACTTGCAGTTTCTAAAGAAAGAGTGTTTCAGAACTGCTCAATCAAAAGTAAGCTTCAACTCTGTTAGTTGAATGCACAGAAGAGAAAGAAGTTTCACAGAATGATTCTGTGTAGTTTTTATTTGAAGATATTCCCTTTTCCACCATTGGCCCCTTAGTGCTCAGAATATCCACTTGCAGTTTCTACAGAAAGAGAGTTTCAGAACTGCTCAATGAAAAGTAAGATTCAACTCTGTTGGTTGAATGCACAGAACAGAAAGAATTTTCACAGAATGATTCTGTGTAGTTTTTATTTGAAGATATTCCTTTTTCCACTATAGGCTCCATAGCACTCAGAATGTCCACTTGCAGTTTAGACAGAAAGAGTGTTTCAGAACTGCTCAATCAAAAGTAAGCTTCATCTCTGTTTGTTGAATGCACAGAACAGAAAGAAGTTTTGCAGAATGCTTCTGTGTAGTTTTTCTTCAAGATAATCCTTTTTCCACTCTAGGCCCCATAGCGCTCCGAATATCCACATGCAGTTTCTACAGAAAGAATGTTTCAGAACTGCCCAATCAAAAGTAAGCTTCAACTCTGTTAGTTGAATACGCAGAAGAGAAAGAAGTTTCGCAGAATACTTCTGTGTAGTTTTTATGTGGAGATATGTCTTTTTCCACTATAGGCCCCTTAGGGCTACGAATGTCCTCTTGCAGTTTCTACAGAAAGAGTGTTTCAGAACTGCTCAATCAAAAGAAAGCTTAAACTCTGTTAGTTGAATGCACAGAAGAGAAAGAAGTTTCACAGAATGCTTCTGTGTAGTTTTAATTTGAAGATATTCCTTTTTCCGCTACAGTCCTCTTACAGTTCGGAATGTCCACTAGCAGTTTCTAAAGAAAGAGTGTCTCAGAACTAGTCAATCAAAAGTAAGCTTCAACTCTATTAGTTAAATGCACAGAACAGAAACAAGTTTCACAGAATGCTTCTGTGTAGTTTTTATTTGAAAATATTCCTTTTTCCACTATAGGCCCCTTAGTGCTCTGAATATTCACTTGCCGTTTCTGCAGAAAGAGTGTTTCAGAACTACTCAGTCAAAAGTAAGCTTCAACTCTGTTGGTTGAATGCACAGAACCGAATGAAGTTTCACAGAATGCTTCTGTGTAGTTTTTATTTGAAGATATTTCTTTTTCCACTATAGGCCCCATAGCACTCGGAATGTCCACTTGCAGTTTCTACAGAAAGAGTGTTTCAGAACCGTTCAATCAAAAGTAAGTTTCAGCTCTATTATTTGAATGCACAGAACAGAAAGAAGTTTCGCAGAATGCTTCTGTGTAGTTTTTCTTTGAAGATATTCCTTTTTCCACTATAGGCCCCATAGCGCTGCGAATGTCCACATGCAGTTTCTACAGAAAAACTGTTTCATAACTGCGCAATCAAAACTAAGGTTCAACTCTGTTTGTTGAATACAAAGAACAGAAAGAAGTTTCCCATAATGCTTCGGTGTAGTTTTTATTTCAAGATATTACTTTTTCCACTATAGACCTCTTAGAGCACAGAATGTTCTCTTGCATTTTCTACAGAAAGAATGTTTCAGAACTGCTTAATCAAAAGTAAGCTTCACCCCTCTTAGTTGAATGCACTGTACAGAAAGAAGTTTCACGGAATGCATCTGTATAGTTTTTATTTGAAGATATGCCTTTTTCCCGAATAAGCCCGTTAGAGCTCAGAATGTCCACTTGCAGTTTCTACAGAAAGACTGTTTCAGAAATGCTCAATCAAAAGTAACCTTCAAATATGTTAGTTGAATGCTCAGAACAGAAAGAAGTTTCGCAGAATGCTTCTGTGTAGTTTTTAAATGAAGATATGCCTTTTTCCACTATAGGCCCCATAGCGCTCTGAATGTCCACTTGCAGTTTCTAAAGAAAGAGTGTTTCAGAACTGCTCAATCAAAAGTAAGATTCAACTCTGTTAGTTGAATGCACAGAAGAGAAAGAAGTTTCACAGAATGCTTCTGTGTAGTTTTTCTTTGAAGATATTACTTTTTCCACCATTGGCCCCTTAGTGCTCAGAATATCCACTTGCAGTTTCTACAGAAAGGGAGTTTCAGAACTGCTCAATCAAAAGTAAGATTCAACTCTGTTGGTTGAATGCACAGAACAGAAAGAATTTTCACAGAATGCTTCTGTGTAGTTTTTATTTGAAGATCTTCCTTTTCCACTATAGGCCCAATAGCGCTGCATATGTCCACATGCAGTTTCTACCGAAAGAGGGTTTCAGAACTGAGCAATCAAAACTAAGGTTCAACTCTGTTTGTTGAATGCACAGAACAGAAAGAAGTTTGGCCGAATGCTTCGGTGTTGTTTTTATTTGAAGATATTCCATTTTCCACTATAGGCCCCTTAGAGCACAGAATGTCCTCTTGCATTTTCTACAGAAAGAATGTTTCAGAACTGCTCAATCAAAAGTAAGCTTCAACTCTGTTAGTTGAATACACAAAACAGAAAGAAGTTTCACAGAATGCTTTTGTGTAGTTTTTAATTGATGATATGCCTTTTTCCTCTATAGGACCCTTAGCGCTCCGAATGTCCACTTGCAGTTTCCACAGAAAGAGAGTTTCAGAACAGCACAATCAAAAATAAGCTTCAAATCTGTTAGTTGAATGAACAGAACAGAAAGTAGTTTCACAGAATGCTTCTGTGTAGTTTTTACTTGAAGATATTCCTTTTTCCACTATAGGCCCCTTAGTGCTCAGAATATCCCCTTGCAGTTTCTACAGAAAGAGAGTTTCAGAACTCCTCAACCAAAAGTAAGGTTCAACTCTGATTGTTGAATGCACAGAACAGAAAGAAGTTTCACAGAATGCTTCTGTGTAGTTTTTATTTGAAGATATGCCTTTTTCCACTATAGGCCCCATTGCACTCCGAATGTCCACTTGCAGTTTCTACAGAAAGAGTGTTTCAGAACTGCTCAATCAAAAGTAAGCTTCAACTCTGTTAGTTGAATGCACAGAACCGAAAGAAGTTTCACAGAATGCTTCTGTATAGTTTTTATTTGAAGATATTCCTTTTTCCACTAGAGGCACCTTAGCACTCTGAATATCCACTTGCAGTTTCCACAGAAAGAGTGTTTCAGAACTACTCAATCAAAAGTAAGCTTCAACTCTGTTAGTTGAAGGCACAGAACAGAAAGAAGTTTAACAGAATGCTTCTCTGTAGTTTTTATTTGATGATATTTCTTTTTCCTCTATTGGCCCTTAGTGCTCAGAATATCCACTTGCAGTTTCTACAGAAAGAGAGTTTCAGAACTGCTCAATGAAAAGTAAAGTTCAAATCTGTTGGTTGAATGCACAGAACGGAAAGAAGTTTCAGAGAATGCTTCTGTGTAGTTTTTATTTGAAGATATTCCTTTTTCCACTATAGGCTCCATAGCACTCAGAATGTCCACTTGCAGTTTAGACAGAAAGAGTGTTTCAGAACTGCTCAATCAAAAGTAAGCTTCATCTCTGTTTGTTGAATGCACAGAACAGAAAGAAGTTTTGCAGAATGCTTCTGTGTAGTTTTTTTTCCAAGGTATTCCTTTTTCCTCCATAGGCCCCAAAGCGCTGCGAATGTCCACATGCAGTTTCTACAGAAATAGTGTTTCAGAACTGCGCAATCAAAAGTAAGCTTCAAATCTGTTAGTAGAATGCACAGAAGAGAAAGAAGTTTCCCAGAATGCTTCTGTGTAGTTTTTATTTGAAGTTATTCCTTTTTCCACTATAGGCCCCTTAGGGCTCAGAATGTCCTCTTGCAGTTTCTCCAGAAAGAGTGTTTCAGAACTGCTCAATCAAAAGAAAGCTTAAACTCTGTTAGATAAATGCACAAAAGGGAAAGAAGTTTCACAGAATGCTTCTGTGTAGTTTTCATTTGAAGATATTCCTTTTTCCACTATAGGCCTCTTACGGTTCCGAATGTCCACTTGCAGTTTCTAAAGAAAGAGTGTTTCAGAACTGCTCAATCAAAAGTAAGCTTCAAATCTGTTAGTTGAATGCACAGAACAGAAAGAAGTTTCACAGAATGCTTCTGTGTAGTTGTAATTTGAAGATATTCCTTTTTCCACTATAGGCCTCTTACAGTTCCGAATGTCCACTTGCAGTTTCTAAAGAAAGAGTGTTTCAGAACTGCTCAATCAAAAGTAAGCTTCAAATCTGTTAGTTCAATGCACAGAACAGAAAGAAGTTTCCCAGAATGCTTCTGTGTAGTTTTTATTTCAAGATATTCCTTTTTCCACTATAGGCGCCTTGGCGCACCGAATGTCCTCCTGCAGTTTCTACAGAGTGTTTCAGAACTACTCAATCAAAAGTAAAGTTCAAATCTGTTAGTTGAATGCACAGAACAGAAAGAATTTTCACAGAATTCTTCTGTGTAGTTTTCATTTGAAGATATTACTTTTTCTACTACTCGCCCCTTAGTTCTCAGAATATCCACTTGCAGTTTCTACAGAAAGAGAGTTTCAGAACTGCTCTATCAAAACTAATGTTCAAATGTGTTCGTTGAATGCACAAAATAAAAGAAGTTTCACAGAACGATTCTGTGTATTGTTTATTTGAAGATAATCCTTTTTCCACTTTAGGCCCTATAGTACTCCGAATGTCCACTTGCAGTTTAGTCAGAAAGACTGTTTCAGAACTGCTCAATCAAAAGTAAGCTTCAATTCTGTTAGTTGAATGCACAGAACAGAAAGAAATTTCGCAGAATGTTTCTGTGTAGTTTTTATTTGAAGACATTCCTTTTTCCACTATAGGCCCCATAGTGCTGCGAATGTCCACATGCAGTTTCTACATAAAGAGTGTTTCAGAACTGCGCAATCAAAAGTAAGCTTCACCTCTGTTTGTTGAGTGCACAGAACAGAAAGAAGTTTCGCAGAATGCTTCTATCTAGTTTGTATTTGAAGATATTCCTTTTTCCACTATAGGCCCCATAGCTCTGGGAATGTCCACATGCAGTTTCTACAGAAAGAGTGTTTCAGAACTGCAAAATCAAAAGTAACCTTCAACTCTGTTAGTTAAACGCACAGAACAGAAAGAAGGTTCGCAGAATGCTTTTGTGCAGATTTTAATTGAAGATATGTCTTTTTCCACTATAGGCCCCTTAGGGCTCAGAATGTCCTCTTGCAGTTTCTCCAGAAAGAGTGTTTCAGAACTGATCAATCAAAAGAAAGCTTAAACTCTGTTAGATAAATGCACAGAAGAGAAAGAAGTTTCAGAGAATGCTTCTGTGTAGTTTTTATTTGAAGATATTCCTTTTTCCACTATAGGCCTCTTACGGTTCCGAATGTCCACTTGCAGTTTCTAAAGAAAGAGTGTTTCAGAACTGCTCAATCAAAAGTAAGCTTCAACTCTGTTAGTTGAATGCACAGAACAGAAAAAAGTTTCACAGAATGCTTCTGTGTAGTTTTTATTTCAAGATATTCCTTTTTCCACTATAGGCGCCTTGGCGCACCGAATGTCCTCCTGCAGTTTCTACAGAGTGTTTCAGAACTGCTCAATCAACGTAAGCTTCAACTCTGTTAGGTGAATGCACAGAAGAGAAAGAAGTTTCACAGAATGCTTCTGTGTAGTTTTTATTTGAAGATATTCCTTTCTCCACTATAGGCCCCTTAGCGCTCTAAATGTGCACTTGCAATTTCCACAGAAAGAGTGTTTCAGAACTGCTCAATCAAAAGTAAGCTTCAACTCTGTTAGTTGAATGCACAGAACAGAAAGAAGTTTCACAGAATTCTTCTGTGTAGTTTTCATTTGAAGATATACCTTTTTCCACTGATGGCCCCTTAGCGCTCCGAATATCCACTGACAGTCTCTACAGAAAGAATGTTTCAGAACTGCTCAATCAAAAGAAAGCTTCAAATCTCATAGTTGAATGCACAGAACAGAATGTAGATTCACAGAATGCTTCTGTGTAGTTTTAATTAGAAGTTATTCCTTTTTCCACTATAGTTCCCCTAGCGCTCTGAATATCCACTTGCAGTTTCTACAGAAAGAGTGTTTCAGAACTACTCAATCAAAATTAAAGTTCAAATCTGTTAGTTGAATGCACAGAACAGAAAGAATTTTCACAGAATTCTTCTGTGTAGTTTTTATTTGACGATATTACTTTTTCTACTACTGGCCCCTTAGTTCTCAGAATATCCACTTGTAGTTTCTACAGAAAGAGAGTTTCAGAACTGCTCAATCAAAAGAAATGTTCAAATGTGTTCGTTGAATGCACAAAACAAAAGAAGTTTCACAGAACAATTCTGTGTATTGTTTATTTGAAGATAATCCTTTTTCCACTTTAGGCACCATAGTACTCCGAATGTCCACTTGCAGTTTAGACAGAAAGAGTGTTTCAGAACTGCTCAATCAAAAGTAAGCTTCAATTCTGTTAGTTGAATGCACAGAACAGAAAGAAGTTTCGCAGAATGTTTCTGTGTAGTTTTTATTTGAAGACATTCCTTTTTCCACTATAGGCCCCATAGTGCTGCGAATGTCCACATGCAGTTTCTACATAAAGAGTGTTTCAGAACTGCGCAATCAAAAGTAAGCTTCACCTCTGTTAGTTGAGTGCACAGAACAGAAAGAACTTTCGGGGAATTCTTCTGTCTAGTTTGTATTTGAAGATATTCCTTTTTCCACTGTAGGCCCCATAGAGCTGCGAATGTCCATATGCAGTTTCTACAGAAAGAATGTTTCAGAACTGCACAATCAAAAGTAACCTTCAACACTGTTAGTTGAATGCACAGAACAGAAAGAAGTTTCACAGAATGCTTCTGTATAGTTTTTAATTGAAGAAATTCCTTTTTCCACTGTAGGCCCCTTAGAGCATGGAATGTCCTCTTGCATTTTCTACAGAAAGAATGATTCAGAACTGCTCAATCAAAAGTAAGGTTCTACTCTGCTAGTTGAATGCACAGAACAGAAAGTAGTTTCGCAGAATTCTTCTGTGTAGTTTTTAATTGAAGGTATGCCTTTTTCCACTATAGGCCCTTTAGGGCTCCGAATGTCCTCTTGCAGTTCCTCCAGAAAGAGTGTTTCAGAACTGCTCAATCAAAAGAAAGCTTAAACTCTGTTAGTTGAATGCACAGAACAGAAAGAAGTTTCACAGAATGCTTCTGTGTAGTTTTAATTAGAAGATATTCCTTTTTCACCTATAGGCCCCTTAGCGCTCTGAATATCCACTTGCAGTTTCTACAGAAAGAGAGTTTCAGAACTGCTCAATCAAAAGTAAACTTCTTTTTTTTTTTTTTTTTTTGTCATCCATTCAGGTTTATTGTTTCTTTTTATTTATTTATTTATTTTTTTTATTATACTTTAGTGTTTTAAGGTACATGTGCACAATGTGCAGGTTTGTTACATATGTATCCATGTGCCATGTTGATTTCTTGCACCCATTAACTCGTCATTTAGCATTAGGTGTATCTCCTAATGCTGTCCCTCCCCCCTCCCCCCACCCCGCAACTGTCCCCGGAGCGTGATGTTCCCCTTCCTGTGTCCATGAGTTCTCATTGTTCAATTCCCACCTATGAGTGAGAACATGCGGTGTTTGGTTTTTTGTCCTTGCGATAGTTTACTGAGAATGATGTTTTCCAGTTTCATCCATGTCCCTACAAAGGATATGAACTCATCATTTTTTATGGCTGCATAGTATTCCATGGTGTATATGTGCCACATTTTCTTAATCCAGTCTATCGTTGTTGGACATTTGGCTTGGTTCCAACTCTTTGCTATTGTGAATAGTGCCGCAATAAACATACGTGTGCATGTGTCTTTATAGCAGCATGATTTATAGTCCTTTGGGTATATACCCAGTAATGGGATGGCTGGGTCAAATGGTATTTCTAGTTTGAGATCCCTGAGGAATCGCCACACTGACTTCCACAATGATTGAACTAGTTTACAGTCCCACCAACAGTGTAAAAGTGTTCCTATTTCTCCACATCCTCTCCAGCACCTGTTGTTTCCTGATTTTTTAATGATAGCCATTCTAACTGGTGTTAGATGGTATCTCACTGTGGTTTTGATTTGCATTTCTCTGATGGCCAGTGATGAGGAGCATTTCTTCATGTGTTTTTTGGCTGCATAAATGTCTTCTTTTGAGAAGTGTCTGTTCATGTCCTCTGCCCCCTTTTTGATGGGGTTGTTTGCTTTTTTCTTGTAAATATGTTTGAGTTCATTGTAGATTCTGGATATTAGCCCTTTGTCAGATGAGTAGGTTGCAAAAATTTTCTCCCATTGTGTAGGTTGCCTGTTCACTCTGATGATAGTTTCTTTTGCTGTGCAGAAGCTCTTTAGTTTAATGAGATCCCATTTGTCAATTTTGGCTTTTGTTGCCATTGCTTTTGGTGTTTTAGACATGAAGTCCTTGCCCACGCCTATGTCCTGAATGGTATTGCCTAGGTTTTCTTGTAGGATTTTAATGGTTTTAGGTCTAACATATAAGTCTTTAATCCATCTTGAATTAATTTTTGTATAAGGTGTAAGGAAGGGATCCAGTTGCAGCTTTCTACATATGGCTAGCCAGTTTTCCCAGCACCATTTATTAAATAGGGAATCCTTTCCCTATTTCTTGTTTTTGTCAGGTTTGTCAAAGATCAGATAGTTGTAGCTATGCGGCATCATTTCTGAGGGCTCTGTTCTGTTCCATTGATCTATGTCTCTGTTGTGGTACCAGTACCGTGCTGTTTTGGTTACTGTAGCCTTGTAGTATAGTTTAAAGTCAGGTAGTGTGATGCCTCCAGCTTTGTTCTTTTGGCTTAGGATTGACTTGGCGATGCGGGCTCTTTTTTGGTTCCATATGAACTTTAAAGTAGTTTTTTCCAATTCTATGAAGAAAGTCATTGGTAGCTTGATGGGGATGGCATTGAATCTATAAATTACCTTGGGCAGTATGACCATTTTCACGATAATGATTCTTCCAACCCATGAGCATGGAATGTTCTTCCATTTGTTTGTATCCTCTTTTATTTCATTGAGCAGTGGTTTGTAGTTCTCCTTGAAGAGGTCCTTCACATCCGTTGTAAGATGGATTCCTAGGTATTTTATTCTCTTTGAAGCAATTGTGAATGGGAGTTCACTCATGATTTGGCTCTCTGTTTGTCTGTTATTGGTGTACAAGAATGCTTGTGATTTTTCTACATTAATTTTATATCCAAAAGTAAACTTCAATTCTGTTAGTTGAATGCACAGAACAGAAAGAAGTTTCACAGAATGCTTCTGTGTACTTCTTATTTGAAGTTATTCCTTTTTCCCCTCTAGGCTCCATAGCGCTGCGAATGTCCACATGCAGTTTCTACAGAAAGAGTGTTTCAGAACTGCACAATCAAAAGTAAGATTCAACTCTCTTAGTTGAATGCACAGAATAGAAAGAAGTTTCACAGAATGCTTCGGTGTAGCTTTATTTGAAGATATGCCTTTTTCCATTATAGGCCACTTAGCCTTCTGAATATCCACTTGCAGTCTCTACAGAAAGAGAGTTTCAGAACTGCTCAACCAAAAGTAAGGTTCAACTCTGTTGGTGGAATGCACAGAGCTGAAAGAAGTTTCACAGAAAGCTTCTGTGTAGTTTTCATTTGAAGATATATCTTTTTCCACTATAGGCCCATTAGCGCTCGGAATGTCCACTTGCAGTTCCTACAGAAAGAGAGTTTCAGAACTGCTCAATCAGAAGTAAGCTTCAACACTCTTAGTTGAATGCACAGAACAGAAAGAAATTTCACAGAATGCTTCTGTGTAGTTTTTATTTGAAGATATTCCTTTTTCCACAATTGGCCCCTTAGTGCTCAGAATATCCACTTGCAGTTTCTACAGAAAGAGAGTCTCAGAACTCCTCAATCAAAAGTAAGGTTCAACTCTGTTGGTGGAATGCACAGAACAGAAAGAAGTTTCACAGAAAGTTTCTGTGTAATTTTCATTTGAAGATATTCCCTTTTCCACTATATGCCCCAAAGCACTCTGAATGTCCACTTGCAGTTTATACAGAAAGAGTGTTTCAGAACTCCTCAATCAAAAGTAAGCTTCATCTCTGTTAGTTGAATGCACAGAACAGAAAGAAGTTTCGCAGAATGCTTCTGTGTAGTTTTTAATTGAAGATATGCCTTTTTCCAATATAGGCCCCGTAGGGCTCTGAATGTCCTCTTGCAGTTTCTCCAGAAAGAGTGTTTCAGAACTGCTCAATCAAATGAAAGCTTAAACACTGCTAGTTGAATGCTCAGAACATAAAGACGTTTCACAGAATGCTTCTGTGTAGTTTTTAATTGAAGATATGACTTTTTCCTCTATAGGCCCCTTAGGGCTCCGAATGTCCTCTTGCAGTTTCTCCAGAAAGAGTGTTTCAGAACTGCTCAACCAAAAGAATGCTTAAACTCTGTTAGTTGAATGCACACAACAGAAAGAAGTTTCGCAGAATGCTTCTGGGTAGTTTCTAATTGAAGATATTCCTTTTTCCACTATAGGCCCCTTAGAGCACAGAACGTCCTCTTGCATTTTCTACAGAAAGAAACATTCAGAACTGCTCAATCAAAAGTAAGCTTCAACTCTGTTAGTTGAATGCAGAGAACAGAAAGAAGGTTCGCAGAATGCTTCTGTGTAGTTTTTAATTGAAGATATGCCTTTTTCCAATAAACGCCCCTTAAGACTCCGTATGTCCGCTTGCAGTTTCTCCACAATGAGTGTTTCACAACTGCTCAATCAAAAGAAAGCTTAAACTCTGTTAGTTGAATGCACAGAACAGAAAGAATTTTCACAGAATGCTTCTGGGTAGTTTTTATTGAAGATATTGCTTTTTCCACTATAGACCCCATAGCGCTGTGAATGTCCACACGCACTTTCTACAAAAAGAGTGTTTCAGAACTGCGCAATAAAAACTAAGCTTCACAGGTGCTGGAGAGGATGTGGAGAAATAGGAACACTTTTACACTGTTGGTGGGACTGTAAACTAGTTCAACCATTGTGGAAGTCAGTGTGGCGATTCCTCAGGGATCTCGAACTAGAAATCCCATTTGACCCAGCCATCCCATTACTGGGTATATACCCAAAGGACTATAAATCATGCTGCTATAAAGACACATGCACACGTATGTTTATTGCGGCACTATTCACAATAGCAAAGAGTTGGAACCAACCCAAATGTCCAACAACGATAGACTGGATTAAGAAAATGTGGCACATATACACCATGGAATACTATGCAGCCATAAAAAATGATGAGTTCGTGTCCTTTGTAGGGACATGGATGAAACTGGAAAACATCATTCTCAGTAAACTATCGCAAGGACAAAAAACCAAACACCGCATGTTCTCACTCATAGGTGGGAATTGAACAATGAGAACTCATGGACACAGGAAGGGGAACATCACACTCCGGGGACTGTTGAGGGGTGGGGGTAGGGGGGAGGGACAGCATTAGGAGATACACCTAATGCTAAATGACGAGTTAATGGGTGCAGAAATCAACATGGCACATGGATACATATGTAACAAAACTGCACATTGTGCACATGTACCCTAAAACCCTAAAGTATAATAAAAAAAAAAAGAAAAAAAAAAAAAAAAAAAAAACTAAGCTTCACTTCTGTTAGTTGAATGCACAGAACAGAAAGCAGTTTCGCAGAACGCTTCTGTGTAGTTTTTATTTGAAGATATTCCTTTTTCCACTATAGGTCCCTTGGCGCACCGAATGTCCTCTTGCCGTTACTACAGAGTGTTTCAGAACTGCTCAATCAAAGTAAGCTTCAACTCTGTTAGTTGAATGCAGAGAACAGAAAGAAGTTTCACAGAATGCTTCTGTGTACTTTTTATTTGAAGATATTCCTCTCTCCACTATAGGCCCCTTAGCACTCTGAATGTCCACTTGCAGTTTCCACAGAAAGAGTGTTTCAGAACTGCTCAATCAAAAGTAAAGTTCAAATCTGTTACTTGAATGCACAGAACAGAAAGAAGTTTCACAGAATGCTTCTGTATAGTTTTTATTTGAAGATATTCCTCTCTCAACTATATGCGCCTTAGTGCTCTGAATGTCCACTTGCAGTTTCCACAGAAAGAGTGTTTCAGAACTGCTCAATCAAATGTAAGCTTCAACTCTGTTAGTTGAATGCACAGAACAGAAACAAGTTTCACAGAATTCTGCTGTGTAGTTTTCATTTGAAGATATATCTTTTTCCACTATAGGCCCCTTCGCGCTCCGAATGTCCACTTGCAGTTTCTACAGAAAGAGTGTTTTAGAACTGATCAATCAAAAGTAAGCTTCAACTCTCTTAGTTGAATGCACAGAACAGAAAGATGTTTCACAGAATGCTTCTGTGTAGTTTTTATTTGAAGATATTCCTTTTTCCAATATAGGCCACTTAGCGTTCTGAATATCCACATGAAGTCTCTACAGAAAGAGAGTTTCAGAACTGCTCAACTGAAAGTAAGTTTCAACTCTGTTGGTGGAATGCACAGAGTAGAAAGAAGTTTCACAGAAAGCTTCTGTGTAGTTTTCATTTAAAGATATATCTTTTTCCACTCTAGGCCCCTTAGCGCTCAGAATGTCCACTTTCAGTTCCTACAGAAAGAGTGTTTCAGAACTGCGCAATCAAAAGTAAGCTTCAACTCTGTTAGTTGAATGCACAGAAGAGAAAGAAGTTTCGCAGAATGCTTCTGTGTAGTTTTTATTTGAAGATATTCCTTTTTCCACTATAGGCCCCATAGCGCTGTGAATGTCCACATGCAGTTTGTACAGAAAGAGTGTTTCAGAACTGCACAATCAAAAGTATGCTACAACTCTGTTAGTTGAATGCACAGAACAGAAAGGAGTTTCACAGAATGCTTCTGTGTAGTTTTTAATTGATGATATGCCTTTTTCCACTATAGGCCCCTTAGTGCTCCGAATGTCCTCTTGCAGTATCTACAGAAAGAGTGTTTCAGAACTGCTCAATCAAAAGTAAGCTTCATCTCTGTTAGTTGAATGCACAGAACAGAAAGAAGTTTCGCAGAATGCTTCTGGATAGTTTTTAATTGAAGATAAACCTTTTTTAAACTAAAGGCCCCTTAGGGCTCCGTATGTCCTCTTGCACTTGCTCCAGAAAGAGTGTTTCAGAACTGCGCAATCAAAAGTAATCTTCAACTCTGTTAGCTGAATGCAGAGAACAGAAAGAAGTTTCGCAGAATGCTTCTGTGTAATTTTAATTGAAGATATTCCTTTTTCCACTATAGGCCCCTTAGAACACAGAATGTCCTCTTGCATTTTCTACAGAAAGAACGGTTCAGAACTGCTCAATCAAAAGTAAGGTTCAACTCTGTTAGTTGAATGTACAGAACACAAAGAAGTTTCACAGAAGACTTCTGTGTAGTTTTTAATTGAAGATAAGCCTTTTTCAACTATAGGCCCCGTAGGGCTCCGTATGTCCTCTTGCAGTTTCTCCAGAAAGAGTGTTTCAGAACTGCTCAATCAAAAGAAATCTTAAACTCTGTTAGTTGAATGCACAGAACGGAAAGAAGTTTCACAGAATTCTTCTGTGTAGTTTTCATTTGAAGATATACCTTTTTCCACTATATACCCCTTAGCGCTCCGAATGTACACTTGCAGTTTCTACAGAAAGAGTGTTTCAGATCTGCTCAATCAAAAGTAAGGTTCAACTCTGTTAGTTGAATGCACAGAACAGAAAGAAGTTTCACAGAATGTTTCTGTGTAGTTTTTATTTGAAGATACTCCTTTTTCCACTATATTCCCCATAGCGCTGCGAATGTCCACATGCACTTTCCACAGAAAGAGTGTTTCAGAACTGGGCAATCAAAAGGAAACTTCAACTCTGTTAGTTGAATGCACAGAACAGAAAGCAGTTTCGCAGCATGCTTCTGTGTAGTTTTTATTTGAAGATATTCCTTTTTCCACTATAGGTCCCTTGGCGCACCGAATGACCTCTTGCAGTTTCTACAAAGTGTTTCAGAACTGCTCAATCAAAGTAAGCTTCAACTCTGTTATTTGAATGTACAGAACAGAAAGAAGTTTCACAGAATGCTTCTGTGTTCTTTTTATTTGAAGATATTCCTCTCTCCACTATAGGCCCCTTAGCACGCTGAATGTCCACTTGCAGTTTCCACAGAAAGAGTGTTTCAGAACTGCTCAATCAAAAGTAAAGTTCAAATCTGTTACTTGAATGCACAGAACAGAAAGAAGTTTCACAGAATGCTTCTGTATAGTTTTTATTTGAAGATATTCCTCTCTCAACTATAGGCCCCTTAGCGCTCTGAATGTCCACTTGCAGTTTCCACAGAAAGAGAGTTTCAGAACTGCTCAATCAAATGTAAGCTTCAACTCTGTTAATTGAATGCACAGAACAGAAACAAGTTTCACAGAATTCTGCTGTGTAGTATTCATTTGAAGATATATCTTTTTCCACTATAGGCCCCTTCGCGCTACGAATGTCCACTTGCAGTTTCTACAGAAAGAGTGTTTCAGAACTGATCAATCAAAAGTAAGCTTCAACTCTCTTAGTTGAATGCACAGAACAGAAAGATGTTTCACAGAATGCTTCTGTGTAGTTTTTATTTGAAGATATTCCTTTTTCCAATATAGGCCACTTAGCGTTCTGAATATCCACATGCAGTCTCTACAGAAGGAGAGTTTCAGAACTGCTCAACAGAAAGTAAGTTTCAACTCTGTTGGTGGAATGCACAGAGTAGAAAGCAGTTTCACAGAAAGCTTCTGTGTAGTTTTCATTTAAAGATATATCTTTTTCCACTCTAGGCCCCTTAGCGCTCGGAATGTCCACTTGCAGTTCCTACAGAAAGAGTGTTTCAGAACTGCGCAATCAAAAGTAAGCTTCAACTCTCTTAGTTGAATGCACAGAAGAGAAAGAAGTTTGGCAGAATGCTTCCGTGTAGTTTTTATTTGAAGATATTCCTTTTTCCACTATAGGCCCCATAGCGCTGTGAATGTCCACATGCAGTTTGTACAGAAAGAGTGTTTCAGAACTGCACAATCAAAAGTATGCTTCAACTCTGTTAGTTGAATGCACAGAACAGAAAGAAGTTTCGCAGAATGCTTCTGTGTAGTTTTTAATTGATGATATGCCTTTTTACAGTATAGGCCCTTTAGGGCTCCGAATGTCCTCTTGCAGTTTCTACAGAAAGAGTGTTTCAGAACTGCTCAATCAAATGTAAAGTTCAAATCTGTTAGTTGAATGCACAGAACAGAAAGAAGTTTCACAGAATGCTTCTGTGTAGTTTTTATTTGAAGATACGACTTTTTCCACTATAGGCCCCATAGCGTTTTGAATATCCACTTGCAGTTTATACAGAAAGAGAGTTTCAGAACTGCTCAATCAAAAGTAAGTTTCAACCCTGTTGGTGGAATTCACAGAAGAGAAAGAAGTTTCATAGAAAGCTTCTGTGTAGTTTTCATTTGAAGATATACCTTTGTCCACTCTAGGCCCCTTAGGGCTCCGAATGTCCACTTCCAGTTTCTACAGAAGGAGTGTTTCAGAACTGCTCAATAAAAAGTAAGCTTCAAATCTCTTAGTTGATTGCACAGAACAGAAAGAAGTTTCACACAATGCTTCTGTGTAGTTTTTATTTGAAGATATTCCTTTTTCCACTAGAGGCCACTTAGCGCTCAGAATATCCACTTGCAGTTTCTACAGAAAGAGTGTTTCAGAACTACTCAATCAAAAGTAAGCTTCAACACTGTTAGTTGAATGCAGAGAACATAAAGTAGTTTCGCAGAATGCTTCTGTGTAGTTTTTATTTGCAGATATTCCTTTTTCCATTACTGTCCCCTTAGTGCTCAGAATATCCACTGGCAGTTTCTACAGAAAGAGAGTTTCAGAACTGCTCAATCAAAAGTAATTTTAACTCTGTTGGTGGAATGCACAGAGCAGAAAGAAGTTTCACAGAAAGCTTCTGTGTAGTTATCATTTGAAGATATTCCTTTTTCCACTATATGTCCCTAGCACTCTGAATGTCCACTTGCACTTCATACAGAGAGAGTGTTTCAGAACTGCTCAATCAAAAGTATGCTACATCACTGTTAGTTGAATGCACAGAACAGAAAGACGTTTCGCAGAATGCTTCTGGGTAGTTTTTATTTGAAGACACTCCTTTTTCCACTATAGGCCCCATAGCGCTGCAAATGTCCACATGCACTTTCTACAGGAAGAGTGTTTCAGAACTGTGCAATCAAAAGTAAGCTTCAACTCTGTTAGTTGAACTAACAGAACAGAAAGAAGTTTCGCAGAATGCTTCTGTGTAGTTTTTAATTGAACATATGCCTTTTTCCAATATAGGCCCCTTAGAGCACAGAATGTCCTCTTGCAGTTTCTCCAGAAAGGGTGTTTCAGAACTGCTCAATCAAAAGTAAGCTTAAACTCTGTTAGTTGAATGCACAGAACAGAAAGAAATTTCAGAGAATGCTTCTGTGTATGTTTTATTTGAGGATATTACTTTCTCCACTATAGGCCCCGTAGTGCTCTGAATGTCCACTTGCAGTTTCCAAAGAAAGAGTGTTTCAGAACTGCTCTATCAAAAGTAAAGTTCAAATCTGTTAGTTGAATGCACAGAACAGAAAGAAGTTTCACAGAATGCTTCTGTGTAGTTTTTATTTTAAGATATTCCTTTCTCCACTATAGGCCCCTTAGCGCTCTGAATGTCCACTTTCAGTTTCCACAAAAAGAGTGTTTCAGAACTGCTCAATCAAAAGAAATCTCAAACTCTGTTAGTTGAATGCACAGAACGGAAAGAAGTTTCACAGAATTCTTCTGTGTAGTTTTCATTTGAAGATATACCTTTTTCCACTATAGGCCCCTTAGCGCTCCGAATGTACACTTGCAGTTTCTACAGAAAGAGTGTTTCAGATCTGCTCAATCAAAAGTAAGGTTCAACTCTGTTACTTGAATGCACAGAACAGAAAGAAGTTTCACAGAATGTTTCTGTGTAGTTTTTATTTGAAGATACTCCTTATTCCACTATAGGCCCCATAGCTCTGCGAATGTCCACATGCACTTTCTACAGAAAGAGTGTTTCAGAACTGCGCAATCAAAAGTAATCTGCAACTCTGTTAGTTCAATGAACAGAACAGAAAGCAGTTTGAGAGAATGCTTCTGTTTAGTTTTTAACTGAAGATATTCCTTTTTCCACTATAGGCCCCTTTGAGCACTGAATGTTTTCTTGCATTTTCTACAGAAAGAATGTTTCAGAACTACTCAATTAAAAGTAAGGTTCAAATCTGTTAGTTGAATGCACAGAACAGAAGAAGTTTCACAGAATGCTTCTGTGTAGTTTTTAATTGAAGATATGCCTTTTCCACTGGAGGCCCCTTAGGGCTCCGAATGTCCTCTTGAAGTTTCTACAGAAAGAGTTTTTCAGAACTTTTCAATTAAAAGTAATCTTCAACACTCTTAGTTGAATGCACAGAACAGAAAGAAATATTGCAAAATGCTTCTGTGTAGTTTTTAAGTGAAGATATGCCTTTTTCCTCTGTAGGCCCATTAGGGCTCCGAATGTACTCTTGCAGTTTCTCCAGAAAGAGTGTTTCAGAACTGCTCAATCAAAAGAAAGCTTAAATTCTGTTAGTTGAATGCACAGAACAGAAACAAGTTTCGCAGAATGCTTCTGGGTAGTTTTTATTTGAAGCTACTCCTTTTTCCGATATAGGCCGCAGAGCGCTGCGAATGTCCACATGCACTTTCCACAGAAAGAGTGTTTCAGAACTGCGCAATCAAAAGGAAACTTCAACTCTGTTAGTTAGTTGAATACACAGAACAGAAAGCAGTTTCACAGAATGCTTCTGTGTAGTTTTTATTTGAAGATATTCCTTTTTCCACTATAGGTCCCTTGGCGCACCGAATGTCCTCTTGCAGTTTCTACAGAGTGTTTCAGAACTGCTCAATCAAAGTAAGCTTCAACTCTGTTATTTGAATGCAGAGAACAGAAAGAAGTTTCACAGAATGCTTCTTTGTACTTTTTATTTGAAGATATTCCTCTCTCCACTATAGGCCCCTTAGCACTCTGAATGTCCACTTGCAGTTTCCACAGAAAGAGTGTTTCAGAACTGCTCAATCAAAAGTAAAGTTCAAATCTGTTACTTGAATGCACAGAACAGAAAGAAGTTTCACAGAATGCTTCTGTATAGCTTTTATTTGAAGATATTCCTCTCTCAACTATAGGCCCCTTAGCGCTCTGAATGTCCACTTGCAGTTTCCACAGAAAGAGTGTTTCAGAACTGCTCAATCAAATGTAAGCTTCAACTCTGTTAGTTGAATGCACAGAACAGAAACAAGTTTCACAGAATTCTGCTGTGTAGTTTTCATTTGAAAATATATCTTTTTCCACTATAGGCCCCTTCGCACTCCGAATGTCCACTTGCAGTTTCTACAGAAAGAGTGTTTCAGAACTGATCAATCAAAAGTAAGCTTCAACTCTCTTAGTTCAATGCACAGAACAGAAAGATGTTTCACAGAATGCTTCTGTGTAGTTTTTATTTGAAGATATTCCTTTTTCCAATATAGGCCACTTAGCGTTCTGAATATCCACATGCAGTCTCTACAGAAGGAGAGTTTCAGAACTGCTCAACAGAAAGTAAGTTTCAACTCTGTTGTTGGAATGCACAGAGTAGAAAGCAGTTTCACAGAAAGCTTCTGTGTAGTTTTCATTTAAAGATATATCTTTTTCCACTCTAGGCCCCTTAGCGCTCGGAATGTCCACTTGCAGTTCCTACAGAAAGAGTGTTTCAGAACTGCGCAATCAAAAGTAAGCTTCAACTCTCTTAGTTGAATGCACAGAAGAGAAAGAAGTTTGGCAGAATGCATCCGTGTAGTTTTTATTTGAAGATATTCCTTTTTCCACTATAGGCCCCATAGCGCTGTGAATGTCCACATGCAGTTTGTACAGAAACAGTGTTTCAGAACTGCACAATCAAAAGTATGCTTCAACTCTGTTAGTTGAATGCACAGAACAGAAAGAAGTTTCGCAGAATGCTTCTGTGTAGCTTTTAATTGATGATATGCCTTTTTCCACTATAGGCCTTTTAGGGCTCCGAATGTCCTCTTGCAGTTTCTACAGAAAGAGTGTTTAAGAACTGCTCAATCAAAAGTAAAGTTCAAATCTGTTATTTGAATGCACAGAACAGAAAGATGTTTCACAGAATGCTTCTGTGTAGTTTTTATTTGAAGATATGCCTTTTTCCACTGTAGGCCCCTTAGCGTTTTGAATATCCACTTGCAGTTTCTACAGAAAGAGAGTTTCAGAACTTCTCAATCAAAAGTAAGGTTCAACTCTGTTGGTGGAATTCACAGAAGAGAAAGAAGTTTCATAGAAAGCTTCTGTGTAGTTTTCATTTGAAGATATAACTTTATCCACTCTAGGCCCCTTAGGGCTCCGAATGTCCACTTCCAGTTTCTACAGAAGGAGTGTTTCAGAACTGCTCAATAAAAAGTAAGCTTCAAATCTCTTAGTTGATTGCACAGAACAGAAAGAAGTTTCACACAATGCTTCTGTGTAGTTTTTATTTGAAGATATTCCTTTTTCCACTAGAGGCCACTTAGCGCTCAGAATATCCACTTGCAGTTTCTACAGAAAGAGTGTTTCAGAACTACTCAATCAAAAGTAAGCTTCAACACTGTTAGTTGAATGCAGAGAACATAAAGTAGTTTCGCAGAATGCTTCTGTGTAGTTTTTATTTGCAGATATTCCTTTTTCCACTACTGGCCCCTTAGTGCTCAGAATATCCACTGGCAGTTTCTACAGAAAGAGAGTTTCAGAACTGCTCAATCAAAAGTAATATTAACTCTGTTGGTGGAATGCACAGAGCAGAAAGAAGTTTCACAGAAAGCTTCTGTGTAGTTTTCATTTGAAGATATTCCTTTTTCCACTATATGTCCCTAGCACTCTGAATGTCCACTTGCAGTTTATACAGAGAGAGTGTTTCAGAACTGCTGAATCAAAAGTATGCTTCATCTCGGTTAGTTGAATGCACAGAACAGAAAGACGTTTCGCAGAATGCTTCTGGGTAGTTTTTATTTGAAGACACTCCTTTTTCCACTATAGGCCCCATAGCGCTGCGAATGTCCACATGCACTTTCTACAGGAAGAGTGTTTCAGAACTGTGCAATCAAAAGGAAGCTTCAACTCTGTTAGTTGAACTAACAGAACAGAAAGAAGTTTCGCAGAATGCTTCTGTGTAGTTTTTAATTGAACATACGCCTTTCTCCAATATAGGCCTCTTAGAGCACAGAATGTCCTCTTGCAGTTTCTCCAGAAAGGGTGTTTCAGAACTGCTCAGTCAAAAGTAAGCTTAAACTCTGTTAGTTGAATGCACAGAACAGAAAGAAATTTCAGAGAATGTTTCTGTGTATGTTTTATTTGAAGATATTACTTTCTCCACTATAGGCCCCGTAGTGCTCTGAATGTCCACTTGCAGTTTCCAAAGAAAGAGTGTTTCAGAACTGCTCTATCAAAAGTAAAGTTCAAATCTGTTAGTTGAATGCACGGAACAGAAAGAAGTTTCACAGAATGCTTCTGTGTGGTTTTTATTTGAAGATATTCCTTTCTCCACTATAGGCCACTTAGCGCTCTGAATGTCCACTTTCAGTTTCCACAAAAAGAGTGTTTCAGAACTGCTCAATCAAAAGTAAGCTTCAACTCTGTTAGTTGAATGCACAGAACAGAAAGAAGTTTCACAGAATTCTTCTGGGTAGTTTTCATTTGAAGATATAACTTTTTCCACTACAGGCCCTTTAGCGCTCCGAATGTCCACTTGCAGTTTCTACAAAAGAGTGTTTCAGAACTGCTCAATCAAAAGTAATCTTCAACTCTCTTACTTGAATACACAGAACACAAAGAAGTTTCACAGAATGCTTCTGTGTAGTTTTTATTTGAAGATATTCCTTTTTCCATTATAGGCCCCTAAGCGTTCTGAATATCCACTTGCAGTTTCTACAGAAAGAGAGTTTCAGAACTGCTCAATGAAAAGTAACGTTCAACTCTGTTGGTGGAATGCACAGAACAGAAACAAGTTTCACAGAAAGCTTCTGTGTAGTTTTCATTTGAATATATACCTTTTTCCCCTATAGGCCCCTTAGGGCTCCGAATGTCCACTTGCAGTTTCTACGGAAAGAGTGTCTCAGAACTGCTCAATCAAAAGTAATCTTCAACTCTCTTAGTTGAATGCAGAGAAGAGAAAGGAGTTTCACACAATGCTTCTGTGTAGTTTTTATTTGAAGATATTCCTTTCCCCACTATAGGCCACTTAGCGCTCTGAATAACCACTTGCAGTTTCTACAGAAAGAGTGTTTCAGAACTGCTCAATCAAAAGTAAGCTTCAACTCTGTTAGTTGAATGCCCAGAAGAGAAAGAATTTTCACAGAATTCTTCTGTGTAGTTTTCATTTGAAGATATACCTTTTTCCACTGAAGGCCCCTTAGCGCTCCGAATATCCACTGACAGTCTCTACAGAGTGTTTCAGAACTGCTCAATCAAAAGAAAGCTTCAAATCTCATAGTTGAATGCACAGAACAGAATGTAGATTCACAGAATACTTCTGTGTAGTTTTAATTAGAAGTTATTCCTTTTTCCACTATAGTTCCCCTACGCTCTGAATATCCACTTGCAGTTTCTACAGAAAGAGTGTTTCAGAACTACTCAATCAAAAGTAAATTTCAAATCTCTTAGTTGAATGCACAGAACAGAAAGAATTTTCACAGAATTCTTCTGTGTAGTTTTTATTTGACGATATTACTTTTTCTACTACTGGCCCCTTAGTTCTCAGAATATCCACTTGCAGTTTCTACAGAAAGAGAGTTTCAGAACTGTTCAATCAAAAGAAATGTTCAAATGTGTTCGTTGAATGCACAAAACAAAAGAAGTTTCACAGAAGAATTTTGTGTATTGTTTATTTGAAGATAATCCTTTTTCCACTTTAAGCCCTATAGTACTCCGAATGTCCATTTGCAGTTTAGACAGAAAGAGTGTTTAAGAAATGCTCAATCAAAAGTAGGCTTCAATTCTGTTAGTTGAAAGCACAGAACAGAAAGAAGTTTCGCAGAATGCTTCTATGTAGTTTTTAATTGATGATATGCCTTTTTCCACTATAGGCCCCTTAGGGCTCCGAATGTCCTCTTGCAGTTTCTACGCAAAGAGTGTTTCAGAACTGCGCAATCAAAACTAATCTTCAACTCTGTTAGCTGAATGCACAGAACAGAAAGAAGTTTCGCAGAATGCTTCTGTGTAGTTCTAATTGAAGATATTCCTTTTTCCACTATAGGCCCCTTAGAGCACAGTATGTCCTCTTGCATTTTCTACAGAAAGAATGGTTCAGAACTGCTCAATCAAAAGTAAGGTTCATCTCTGTTAGTTGAATGCACAGAACACAAAGAAGTTTCACAGAATGCTTCTGTGTAGTTTTTAATTGAAGATAAGCCTTTTTCCACTATAGGCCCCGTAGGGCTCCGTATGTCCTCTTGCAGTTTCTCCAGAAAGAGTGTTTCAGAACTGCTCAATCCAAAGAAATCTTAAACTCTGTTAGTTGAATGCACAGAATGGAAAGAAGTTTCACAGAATTCTTCTGTATAGTTTTCATTTGAAGATATACCTTTTTCCACTATAGGCCCCTTAGCGCTCCGAATATACACTTGCAGTTTCTACAGAAAGAGTGTTTCAGATCTGCTCAATCAAAAGTAAGGTTCAACTCTGTTAGTTGAATGCACAGAACAGAAAGAAGTTTCACAGAATGTTTCTGTGTAGTTTTTATTTGAAGATATTCCTTTTTCCACTATAGGCCCCTTAGCGCTCTGAATATCCATTTGCAGTTTCTACCGAAATAGTGTTTCAGAACTACTCAATCAAAAGTAAGCTTCAACTCTGTTAGTTGAATGCAGAGAACATAACGAGGTTTCACAGAATGCTTCCGTGTAGTTTTTATTTGAAGATATTCCTTTCTCAATATTGGCCCCTTAGTGCTCATAATATCCACTTGCAGTTTCTACAGAAAGAGAATTTCAGAACTGCTCAATCAAAAGTAAGGTTCAACTACGTTGGTGGAATGCACACAACAGAAAGAAGTTTCACAGAATACTTCTGTGTAATTTTCATTTGAAGATATTCCTTTTTCCACTATTTGCCCCATAGCACTCTGAATGTCCACTTGCAGTTTATAAAGAAAGAGGGTTTCAGAACTGCTCAATTAAAAGTAAGTTTCATCTCTGTTAGTTGAACGCACAGAACAGAAAGAAGTTTCTCAGAATGCTTCTGGGTAGTTTCTAATTGAAGATAAGCCTTTTTCCACTAAAGACCCCTTAGGGCTCCGTATGTCCTCTTGCAATTTCTCCAGAAAGAGTGTTTCAGGACTGCTCAATCAAAAGAAACTTAAACCCTGTTAGTTGAATGCACAGAACAGAAAGAAGTTTCACAGAATGCTACTTTGTAGTTTTTATTTGAAGATATTCCTTTTTCCACTATAGACCCCATAACGCTGTGAATTTCCACACGCACTTTCTACAGAAATAGTGTTTCAGATCTGCGCAATGAAAAGTAAGGTTCAACTCTGTTAGTTGAATGCACAGAACAGAGAGAAGTTTCGCAGAATGCTTCTGTGTAGTTTTTAATTGGGGATATAACTTTTTCCACTCTAGGCCCGTTAGAGCACAGAATGTCCTCTTGCATTTTCTACACAAAGAATGATTCAGAACTGCTCTATCAAAAGAAAGGTTCAACTGTGTTAGTTGAATGCACAGAACAGAAAGAAGTTTCGCAGAATGCTTCTGTGTAGTTTTTAAGTGAAGATATGCCTTTTTCCACTGTAGGTCTCTTATGGTTCCGAATGTCCACTTGCAGTTTCTGAAGAATGAGTTTTTCCTAATTTAATGAGAGTTTTTAGCATGAGGGGTTGTTGAATTTTGTCAGAGGCCTTTTCTGCATCTATTGAGATAATCATGTGGTTTTTGTCTTTGGTTCTGTTTACATACTGGATTACGTTTATTGATTTGCGTATGTTGAA
Source organism: Symphalangus syndactylus (assembly GCF_028878055.3). Classification (NCBI taxonomy): domain Eukaryota; kingdom Metazoa; phylum Chordata; class Mammalia; order Primates; family Hylobatidae; genus Symphalangus; species Symphalangus syndactylus. The sequence goes on from NC_072446.2 coordinate 48,174,995, forward strand.
CCAGCCTTGCATCCCAGGGATGAGGCCCACTTGATCATGGTGGATAAGCTTTTTGATGTGCTGCTGGTTTGTGTTTGCCAGTATTTTATTGAGGATTTTTGTATCAATGTTCATCAAGGATATTGGTCTGAAATTCTCTTTTTTCTCAATAAATTAGGTATTGATGGGTCGTATCTCAAAATAATAAGGGCTATCTTCATCAAACCCACAGCCATTATCATACTGAATGGGCAAAAACTGGAAGCATTCCCTCTGAAAACTGGCACAAGACAGGGATGCCCTCTCTCACCGCTTCTATTCAACATAGTGCTGGATGTTCTGTCCAGAGCAATCAGGCAGGAGAAGGAAATAAAGGATATTCAATTAGGAAAAGAGGAAGTCAAATTGTCCCTGTTTGCAGATGACATGATTGTATATCTAGAAAACCCCATTGTCTCAGCCCAAAATCTCCTTAAGCTGATTAGCAACTTCAGCAATATCTCAGGATACAAAATTAATGTACAAAAATCACAAGCATTCTTGTACACCAATAACAGACAAACAGAGAGCCAAATCATGAGTGAACTCCCATTCACAATTGCTTCAAAGAGAATAAAATACCTAGGAATACAACTTACAAGGGATGTGAAGGACCTCTTCAAGGAGAACTACAAACCACTGCTCAATGAAATAAAAGAGGATACAAACAAATGGAAGAACATTCCATGCTCATGGGTTGGAAGAATCAGTATCGTGAAAATGGCCATACTGCCCAAGGTAATTTATAGATTCAATGCCATCCCCATCAAGCTACCAATAACTTTCTTCACAGAATTGGAAAAAACTACTTTAAAGTTCATATGGAACCAAAAAAGAGCCCGCATCGCCAAGTCAATCCTAAGCCAAAAGAACAAAGCTGGAGGCATCACACTACCTGACTTTAAACTATACTACAAGGCTACAGTAACCAAAACAGCATGGTACTGGTACCACAACAGAGACATAGATTAATGGAACAGAACAGAGCCCTCAGAAATGATGCCGCATAGCTACAACTATCTGATCTTTGACAAACCTGACAAAAACAAGAAATGGGGAAAGGATTCCCTATTTAATAAATGGTGCTGGGAAAACTGGCTAGCCATATGTAGAAAGCTGCAACTGGATCCCTTCCTTACACCTTATACAAAAATTAATTCAAGATGGATTAAAGACTTATATGTTAGACCTAAAACCATTAAAATCCTACAAGAAAACCTAGGTAATACCATTCAGGACATAGGCGTGGGCAAGGACTTCATGTCTAAAACACCAAAAGCAATGGCAACAAAAGCCAAAATCGACAAATGGGATCTCATTAAACTAAAGAGCTTCTGCACAGCAAAAGAAACTATCATCAGAGTGAACAGGCAACCTACACAATGGGAGAAATTTTTTGCAACCTACTCATCTGACAAAGGGCTAATATCCAGAATCTACAATGAACTCAAACAAATTTACAAGAAAAAAACAAACAACCCCATCAAAAAGGGGGCAGAGGACATGAACAGACACTTCTCAAAAGAAGACATTTATGCAGCCAAAAAACACATGAAGAAATGCTCCTCATCACTGGCCATCAGAGAAATGCAAATCAAAACCACAGTGAGATACCATCTCACACCAGTTAGAATGGCCATCATTAAAAAATCAGGAAACAACAGGTGTTGGAGGGGATGTGGAGAAATAGGAACACTTTTACGCTCTTGGTGGGACTGTAAACTAGTTCAACCATTGTGGAAGTCAGTGTGGCAATTCCTCAGGGATCTAGAACTAGAAATACCATTTGACCCAGCCATCCCATTACTGGGTATATATCCAAAGGACTATAAATCATGCTGCTATAAAGACACATGCACACGTATGTTTATTGCGGCACTATTCACAATAGCAAAGAGTTGGAACCAACCCAAATGTCCAACAACGATAGACTGGATTAAGAAAATGTGGCACATATACACCATGGAATACTATGCAGCCATAAAAAATGATGAGTTCGTGTCCTTTGTAGGGACATGGATGAAACTGGAAAACATCATTCTCAGTAAACTATCGCAAGGACAAAAAATCAAACACCGCATGTTCTCACTCATAGGTGGGAATTGCACAATGAGAACTCATGGACACAGGAAGGGGAACATCACGCTCCGGGGAAAGAGGGTTTCAGAACTGCTCAATCAAAAGTAAGTTTCATCTCTGTTAGTTGAATGCACAGAACAGAAAGGAGTTTCGCAGAATGCTTCTGGGTAGTATTTAATTGAAGATAAGCATTTTTCCACTAAAGGCCCCTTAGGGCTCCGTATGTCCTCTTGCAATTTCTCCAGAAAGAGTGTTTAAGGACTGCTCAATCAAAAGAAAGCTTAAACCCTGTTAGATGAATGCACAGAACAGAAAGAAATTTCACAGAATGCTACTGTGTAGTTTTTATTTGAAGATATTCCTTTTTCCACTATAGGCCCCATAGCGCTGCGAATATCCACATGCACTTTCTACAGAAAAAGTGTTTCAGATCTGCGCAATAAAAAGTAAGGTTCAACTCTGTTAGTTGAATGCACAGAACAGAAGGAAGTTTCGCAGAATGCTTCTGTGTAGTTTTTAATTGGAGATGTATCTTTTTCCACTACAGGCCCCTTAGAGCACAGAATGTCCTCTTGCATTTTCTACAGAAAGAATGATTCAGAACTGCTCAATCAAAACTAAGGTTCAACTCTGTTAGTTGAATGCACAGAACAGAAAGAAGTTTCGCAGAATTCTTCTGTGTAGTTTTTAAGTGAAGATATGCCTTTTTCCACTACACACCTTTTAGGGCTCTGAATGTCCTCTTGCAGTTTCTACAGAAAGAGTGTTTCAGAATTGCTCAATCAAAAGAAAGCTTAAACTCTGCTACTTGAATGCACAGAACAGACAGAAGTTTCACAGAATGCTTCTGTGTACTTTTTATTTGAAGATATTTCTTTTTCCGCTATAGGTCCCTTAAGGATGTGAATGTCCACTTGCAGTTTCTAAAGAAAGAGATTTTCAGAACTGCTCAATCAAAAGTCAACTTCACCTCTGTTAGTTGAATGCACAGAACAGAAAGAAGTCTCGCAGAATGCTTCTGTGTAGTTTTTATTTGAAGATATTTCTTTTTCCACTATAGGCCCCTTGGTGCACCGAATGTCCTCTTGCAGTTTCTACACAGTGTTTCAGAACTGTTCAATCAAAGTAAGCTTCAACTCTGTTAGTTGAATGCAAAGAACAGAAAGAAGTTTCACAGAATGCTTCTGTGTAGTTTTTAATTGGAGATATACCTTTTTCCACTATAGGCCCCATAGAGCACAGAATGTCCTCTTGAATTTTCTACAGAAAGAGTGTTTCAGAACTGCACAATCAAAAGTAAGGTTCATCTCTGTTAGTTGAATGACCAGAACAGAAAGAAGTTTCGCAGAATGCTTCTGTGTAGTTTTTAATTGAAGATATGCCTTTTTCCACTATAGGCCCCTTAGGGCTCAGAATGTAATCTTGCACTTTCTAAAGAAAGACTGTTTCAGAACTGCAAAATCAAAAATAAGCTTCAACTCTCTTAGTTGAATGCACAGAACAGAAAGAAGTTTTGCAGAATGCTTCTGTGTAGTTTCTAATTGAAGATAATCCTTTTTCCACTATAAGCCCCTTAGAGCACAGAATGTCCTCTTGCATTTTCTGCAGAAAGAATGATTCAGAACTGCTCAATTAAAAGTAAGGTTCAACTCTGTTAGTTGAAGGCACAGAACAGAAAGAAGTTTCGCAGAATGCTTCTGTGTAGTTTTTATTTGAAGATATTCCTTTTTCCACTAAAGGCCCCATAGTGCTGCAAATGTCCACATGCAGTTTCTACACAAAGAGTGTTTCGGAGCGGCGCAATCAAAAGTTATTTTCAACTCTGTTAGTTGAATGCACAGAACAGGAACAAGTTTTGCAGAATGCTTCCGTGTAGTTTTTATTTGAAGATATTCCTTTTTCCACTATAGGCCCCTTAGGTCTCCGAATGTCCTCTTTCATTTTCTCCAGAAAGAGTGTTTCAGAACTGCGCAATCAAAAGAAGGATTCAACTCTCTTAGTTGAATGCACAGAACAGAAAGAAGTTTCACAGAATGCTTCTGCGTAGTTTTTATTTGAAGATATTCCTTTTTCCACCATAGTCCACTTATGGTTCCGAATGTCCACTTACAGTATCTAAAGAAAGAGTGTTTCAGAACTGCTCAATCAAAAGTAAGCTTAACCTCTGTTAGTTGAATGCACAGAACAGAAAGAAGTTTCGCAGAATGCTTCTGTGTAGTTTTTATTTGAAGACATTCCTTTTTCCACTATAGGCCCCTTGGCGCACCGAATGTCCTCTTGCAGTTTCTTCAGAGTGTTTCAAAACTGCTCAAACAATGTAAGCTTCAACTCTGTTAGTTGAATACACAGAACAGAAAGAAGTTTCACAGAATGCTCCTGTGTATTTTTTATTTGAAGATATTCCTTTCTCCACTATAGGCCCCTTAGCACACTGAATGTCCACTTGCAGGTTCCACGGAGTGTTTCAGAACTGCACAATCAAAAGTAAGCTTCAACTCTGTTAGTTGAATGCACAGAACAGAAAGAAGTTTCACAGAATGCTTCTGTGTAGTTTTTATTTGAAGGTATTACTTTTACCCCTGTAGGCCCCTTAGCGCTCTCAATGTCCACTTGCAGTTTCCACAGATCGTGTGTTTCAGAACTGCTCAATCAAAAGTAAGCTACAACTCAACTCTGTTAGTTGAATGCACAGAACAGAAAGAATTTTCACAGAATGCTTCTCTGTAGTTTTTATTTGAAGATATTCCTTCTACCACTATTGGCCCCTTAGCGCTCTGAATGTACACTTGCAGTTTCCACAGAAAGTATGTTTCAGAACTGCTCAATCAAAAGTAAGCTACAACTCTGTTGATGAATGCACAGAACAGAAAGTAATTTCGCAGAATGCTTCTGTGTAGTTTTTATTTGAAGGTATTACTTTTCCCACTATAGGCCACACAGCGCTGTGAATGTCCACATGCAGTTTCTACAGAAAGAGTGTTTCAGAACTACTCAATCAAAGTAAAGTTCAAATCTGTTAGTTGAATGCACAGAACAGAAAGAAGTTTCACAGAATTCTTCTGTGTAGATTTTATTGAAGATATTGCCTTTTCCACTATTGGCCCCTTAGTGCTCAGAATATCCACTTGCAGTTTCTACAGAAAGAGAATTTCAGAACTGCTCAATCAAAAGAAATGTTCAACTCTGTTGGTTGAATGCACTAAACAAAAGAAGTTTCACAGAATGCTTCTGTGTAGTTTTTATTTGAAGATATTCCTTTTTCCACTTTAGGCCCCATAGCACTGCGAATGTCCACTTGCAGATTAGACAGAAAGAGTGTTTCAGAGCTGCCGAATCAAATGTAAGCTTCAATTCTGTTATTTGAATGCACACAACAGAAAGAGGTTTCGCAGAATGCTTCTGTGTAGTTTTTATTTGAAGATATTCCTTTTTCCACTATAGGCCTCTTATGGTTCCGAATGTCCACTTGCAGTTTCTAAAGAAAGAGTGTTTCAGAACTGCTCAATCAAAGGAAGCTTCAACTCCGTTACTTGAATGCAGAGAACGGAAAGATGTTTCACAGAATGCTTCTGTGTAGTTTATATTTGAAGATATTCTTTTCTCCACTTAAGTCCCCTTAACCCTCTTAATATCCACTTGCAGTTTACACAGAAAGAGGGTTTCAGAACTACTCAATCAAAAGTAAAGTTCAAATCAGTTAGTTGAATGCACAGAACAGAAAAAGTTTCAGAGAATTCTTCTGTGTAGTTTTTATTTGAAGATATTCCCTTTTCCACTATAGGCCCCTTAGTGCTCAGAATATCCACTTGCAGTTTCTACAGAAAGAGAGTTTCAGAAGTGCTCAATCAAAAGTAAGGTTCAACTCTGTTGGTTGAATGCACAAAACAAAGGAAGTTTCACAGAATTCTTCTGTGTAGTTTTTATTTGAAGATATTCCTTTTTCCACTAAAGGCCCCATAGTGCTGCAAATGTCCACATGCAGTTTCTACACAAAGAGTGTTTCGGAGCGGCGCAATCAAAAGTTATTTTCAACTCTGTTAGTTGAATGCACAGAACAGAAACAAGTTTCGCAGAATGCTTCCGTGTAGCTTTTATTTGAAGATATTCCTTTTTCCACTATAGGCCCCTTAGGTCTCCGAATGTCCTCTTTCAATTTCTCCAGAAAGAGTGTTTCAGAACTGCGCAATCAAAAGAAGTATTCAACTCTGTTAGTTGAATGCACAGAACAGAAAGAAGTTTCACAGAATGCTTCTGCATAGTTTTTATTTGAAGATATTCCTTTTTCCACCATAGTCCACTTATGGTTCCGAATGTCCACTTACAGTATCTAAAGAAAGAGTGTTTCAGAACTGCTCAATCAAAAGTAAGCTTCACCTCTGTTAGTTGAATGCACAGAACAGAAAGAAGTTTCGCAGAATGCTTCTGGGTAGTTTTTATTTGAAGATATAACTTTTTCCACTATAGGCCCCTTAGCGCTCTGAATGTCCACTTGCAGGTTCCACGGAGTGTTTCAGAACTGCACAATCAAAAGTAAGCTTCAACTCTGTTAGTTGAATGCACAGAACAGAAAGAAGTTTCACAGAATGCTTCTGTGTAGTTTTTATTTGAAGGTATTCCTTTTACCCCTATAGGCCCCTTAGTGCTCTCAATGTCCACTTGCAGTTTCCACAGACCGTGTGTTTCAGAACTGCTCAATCAAAAGTAAGCTACAACTCAACTCTGTTAGTTGAATGCACAGAACAGAAAGAAGTTTCACAGAATGTTTATGTGTAGTTTTTATTTGAAGATATTCCTTTTACCACTATTGGCCCCTTAGCGCTCTGAGTGTACACTTGCAGTTTCCACAGAAAATGTGTTTCAGAACTGCTCAATCAAAAGTAAGCTCCATCTCTGTTAGTTGAATGCACAGAACAGAAAGTAATTTCGCAGAATGCTTCTGTGTAGTTTTTATTTGAAGGTATTACTTTTCCCACTATAGGCCCCACAGCGCTGTGAATGTCCACATGCAGTTTCTACAGAAAGAGTGTTTCAGAATTACTCAATCAAAGTAAAGTTCAAATCTGTTAGTTGAATGCACAGAACAGAAAGAAGTTTCACAGAATTCTTCTGTGTAGATTTTATTGAAGATATTGCCTTTTCCACTATTGGCCCCTTAGTGCTCAGAATATCCACTTGCAGTTTCTACAGAAAGAGAATTTCAGAACTGCTCAATCAAAAGAAATGTTCAACTCTGTTGGTTGAATGCACTAAACAAAAGAAGTTTCACAGAATGCTTCTGTGTAGTTTTTATTTGAAGATATTCCTTTTTCCACTTTAGGCCCCATAGCACTCCGAATATCCACTTGCAGATTAGACAGAAAGAGTGTTTCAGAGCTGCTGAATCAAATGTAAACTTCAATTCTGTTATTTGAATGCACACAACAGAAAGAGGTTTCGCAGAATGCTTCTGTGTAGTTTTTATTTGTAGATGTTCCTTTTTCCACTATAGGCCTCTTATGGTTCCGAATGTCCACTTGCAGTTTCTAAAGAAAGAGTGTTTCAGAACTGCTCAATCAAAGGAAGCTTCAACTCCGTTACTTGAATGCAGAGAACAGAAAGATGTTTCACAGAATGCTTCTGTGTAGTTTTTATTTTAAGATATTCTTTTCTCCACTTAAGTCCCCTTAACCCTCTTAATATCCACTTGCAGTTTACACAGAAAGAGGGTTTCAGAACTACACAATCAAAAGTAAAGTTCAAATCTGTTAGTTGAAAGCACAGAACAGAAAGAAGTTTCACAGAATTCTTCTGTGTAGTTTTTATTTGAAGATATTCCCTTTTCCACTATAGGCCCCTTAGTGCTCAGAATATCCACTTGCAGTTTCTACAGAAAGAGAGTTTCAGAAGTGCTCAATCAAAAGTAAGGTTCAACTCTGTTGGTTGAATGCACAAAACAAAGGAAGTTTCACAGAATTCTTCCGTGTACTTTTTATTTGAAGATACTCCTTTTTCCACTTTAAGCCCCGTAGCACTCCGAATGTCCACTTGCAGTTTAGACAGAAAGAGTGTTTCAGAACTGCTCAATCAAAAGTAAGCTTCAATTCTGTTAGTTGAATGCACAGAACAGAAAGAAGTTTCGCAGAATATTTCTCTGTAGTTTTTATTTGGAGACATTCCTTTTTCCACTATAGGCCCCATAGTGCTGCGAATGTCCACATGCAGTTTCTACATAAAGAGTGTTTCAGAACTGCGCAATCAAAAGTAAGCTTCACCTCTGTTAGTTGAGTGCACAGAACAGAAAGAACTTTCGCAGAATGCTTCTGTCTAGTTTGTATTTGAAGATATTCCTTTTTCTACTATAGGCCCCATAGAGCTGCGAACGTCCATATGCAGTTTCTACAGAAATAATGTTTCAGAACTGCACAATCAAAAGTAACCTTCAACACTGTTAGTTGAATGCACAGAACAGAAAGAAGTTTCACAGACTGCTTCTGTATAGTTTTTAATTGAAGAAATTCCTTTTTCCACTGTAGGCCCCCTAGAGCACGGAATGTCCTCTTGCATTTTCTACAGAAAGAATGATTCAGAACTGCTCAATCAAAAGTAAGGTTCAACTCTGTTAGTTGAATGCACAGAACAGTAAGTAGTTTCGCAGAATTCTTCTGTGTAGTTTTTAATTGAAGATATGCCTTTTTCCACTATAGGCCACTTAGGGCTCCGAATGTCCTCTTGCAGTTTCTCCAGAAAGGGTGTTTCAGAACTGCTCAATCAAAATAAAGCTTAAACTCTGTTAGTTGATTGCACAGAACAGAAAGTATTTTCACAGAATGCTTCTGTGTAGTTTTAATTAGATGATATTCCTTTTTCACCTATAGGCCCCTTAGCACCCTGAATATCCACTTGCAGTTTCTACAGAAAGAGTGTTTCAGAACTACTCAATCAAAAGTAAAGTTCAAATCTGTTAGTTGAATGCACAGAATAGAAAGAAGATTCACAGAATTCTTCTGTGTAGTTTTTATTTGATGATATTCCTTTTTCCACTACTGGTCCCTTAGTGCTCAGAATATCCACTTGCAGTTTAGACAGAAAGAGTGTTTCAGAACTGCTCAATCAAAAGTAGGCTTCAATTCTGTTAGTTGAGTGCACAAAACCGAAAGTAGTTTCGCAGAATGCTTCTGTGTAGTTTTTATTTGAAGATATTCCTTTTTCCACTAAAGGCCCCATAGTTCTGCAAATGTCCACATGCAGTTTCTACAGAAAGAGTGTTTCAGAGCGGCGCAATCAAAAGTAATCTTCACCTCTGTTAGTTGAATGCACAGAACAGAAAGAAGTTTCACAGAATGCTTCCGTGTATTTTTTATTTGTAGATATTCCTTTTTCCACTATAGTCCGCTTATGGCTCCGAATGTCCACATGCAGTTTCTACAGAAAGAGTGTTTCAGAACTGCGCAATCAAAAGTAAACTTCAACTCTGTTAGTTGAATGCACAGAACAGAAAGAAGTTTCACAGTATTATTCTGTGTGGTTTTCATTTGAAGATATACGTTTTTCAACTATAGTCCCCTTAGTGCTCTGAATGTCCACCTGCAGTTTTTACAGAAAGAGTGTTTCAGAACTGCTCAATCAAAAGTGACCTTCAACTCTCTTAGTTGAATGCACAGAACAGAAGAAAGTTTCACAGAATGCTTCTGTGTAGTTTTTATTTGAAGATAGTCCTTTTTCCACTATAGGACCCTTAGCGCACTGAATATCCACCTGCAGTTTCTACAGAAAGAGAGTTTCAGAACTGCTCAATCAAAAGTAACGTTCAACAATGTTGGTGGAATGCACAGAGGTGGAATGCACAGAACAGAAAGAAGTTTCACAGAAAGCTTCTGTGTAGTTTTCATTTGAAGATATACCTTTTGCCACTACAGGCCAATTAGCGCTCCGAATGTCCGCTTGCAATTTCTACAGAAAGAGTGTTTCAGAACTGCTCAATCAAAAGTAAGCTTCAACTCTCTTAGTTGAATGCACAGAACGGAAAGTTGTTGCACAGAATGCTTCTGTGTAGTTTTTATTTGAAGATATTCCTTTTTCCCCTGTAGTCCCCTAAGCGCTATGAATATCCACTTGCAGTTTCTACAGAAAGAGTGTTTCAGACGTACTCAATCAAAAGAAAGCTTCAACACTCTTAGTAGAATGCACAGAACAGAAAAATTTTGCAGAATGCTTCCGTGTAGTTTTTAATTGAAGATAAGCCTTTTTCCTCTATATGCCCCTTAGGGCTCCGAATGTCCTCTTGAAGTTCCTCCAGAAAGAGTGTTTCAGAAGTGCTCAATTAAAAGAAAGATTAAACTCTGATGGTTGAATGCACAGAGAAGAAAGAAGTTTCGCAGAATGATTCTGGATAGTTTTTATTTGAAGATACTTCTTTTTCCACTATAGGCTGCATAGCGCTGCCAATGTCCACATGCACTTTCTACAGAAGGAGTTTCACAACTGCGCAATCAAAAGAAAGCTTCAACTCTCGTAGCTGAATGCACAGAAAAGAAAGAAGTTTCGCAGAATGCCTCTGTGTAGTTTTAATTGAAGATAATACTTTTTACACTATAGGCACCATATCGCACAGAATGTCCTCTTGCATTTTCTACAGAAAGAATGATTCAGAACTGCTCAATCAAAAGTAAGCTTCAAAACTGTTAGTTGAATGCACAGAACAGAAAGAAGTTTCGCAGAATGCTTCTGTGTAGATTTTAATTGAAGATATGCCTTTTTCCACTATAGGCCCCGTAGGGCCCCGAATGTCCTCTTGCAGTTCCTCCAGAAAGAGTGTTTCAGAACTGCTCAATCAAAAGAAAGCTTAAACTCTGTTAGTTGCATGCACAGAACAGAATGAAGTTTCACAGAATTCTTCTGTGTAGTTTTCATTTGAAGATACTCCTTTTTCCACAATAGGCCAATTAGTGCTCCGAATGTCCACTTGCAGTTTCTACAGAAAGAGTGTTTCAGAACTGCTCAATCAAAAGTAAGCTTCAACTCTCTTAGTTGAATGCACAGAAGAAGAAGAAGTTTCACATAATGCTTCTGTGTAGTTTTTATTTGAAGATATTCCTTTTTCCACTATAGGCCCCATAGCGTTCTGAATATACACTTGCAGTTTCTACAGAAAGAGAATTTCAGAACTGCTCAATCAAAAGTAAGATTCAACACTGTTGGTGGAATGCACAGAACTGAAAGAAGTTTCGCAGAAAGTTTCTGTGTAGTTTTCATTTGAAGATACTCCTTTTTCTACTATATGCCCCATAGCACTCTGAATGTCCACTTGCAGTTTATAAAGAAAGAGTGTTTCAGAACTGTGAAATCAAAAGTAAGCTTCAACTCTGTTAGTTGAATGCACAGAACAGAAAGAAGTTTCGCAGAATGCTTCTGTGTAGTTTTTAATTGAAGAAATGCCTTTTTCCACTATAGTCCACTTAGGGCTTCGAATGTCCTCTTGCAGTTTCTCCAGAAGGAGTGTTTCAGAAGTGCTCAATCAAAAGAAAGCTTATATTCTGTTAGTTGAATGCACAGAACCGAAAGATGTTTCGCAGAATGCTTCTGGATAGTTTTTATTTGAAGACACTACTTTTTCCACTATAGGCCCCAAGCGCTGCGAATTTCCACATGCACTTTCAACAGAAAGAGTGTTTCGGAACTGCACAATCAAAAGTAAACTTCAACTCTGTTTGTTGAATGCACAGAACAGAAAGAAGTTTCACAGTATTCTTCTGTGGGGTTTTCATTTGAAGATATTACTTTTTCCCCTGGAATCCCCTAAGCGCTCTGAATATCCACTTACAGTTTCTACAGAAAGAGTGTTTAAGAACTACTCAATCAAAAGTAAGCTTCAACTCTGTTAGCTGAATGCAGAGAACATAAAGGAGATTCACAGAATGCTTCTGTGTTGTTTTTATTTGAAGATATTCCATTTCACACTATTGGCCGCTTTGTGCTCCGAATGTCCACTTGCAATTTCGACAGAAAGAGTGTTTCAGAACTGCTCAAACAAAAGTAAGCTTCAACTCTCTTAGTTGAATGCACAGAACAGAAAGAAGTTGCACAGAATGCTTCTGTGTAGTTTTTATTTGAAGATATTCCTTTTTCCCCTGTAGTCCCCTAAGCGCTCTGTATATCCACTTGCAGTTTCTACAGAAAGAGAGTTTCAGAACTGCTCAATCAAAAGTAAAGTTCAACTCTGTTGGTGGAATGCACAGAGGTGGAATGCACAGAACAGAAAGAAGTTTCACAGAAAGCTTCTGAGTAGTTTTCATTTGAAGATATACCTTTTGCCACTATAGGCCCCTTAGCGCTCCAAATGTCTGCTTGCAATTTATACAGAAAGAGGGTTTCAGAACTGCTCAATCAAAAGTAAGCTTCAACTCTCTTAGTTGAATGCACAGAACAGAAAGAAGTTGCACAGAATGCTTCTGTGTAGTTTTTATTTGAAGATATTCCTTTTTACACTATTGGCCGCTTTGTGCTACGAATGTCCACTTGCAATTTCGACAGAAAGAGTGTTTCAGAACTGCTCAAACAAAAGTAAACTTCAACTGTCTTAGTTGAGTGCACAGAACAGAAAGAAGTTTCACAGAATGCTTCTGTGTAGTATTTATTTGAAGATATTCCTTTTTCCACTATAGGCCCCTTAGCACTCTGGATATCCACTTGCAGTTTCTACAGAAAGAGTGTTTCAGAACTACTCAATCAAAAGTAAGCTTCAAATCTGTTAGTTGAATGCAGAGAACATAAAGAAGTTTCACAGAATGCTTCTGTGTAGTTTTTATTTGAAGATATTCCTTTTTCCGCTATTGGCCCCTTTGTGCTCAGAATATCCACTTGCAGTTTCTACAGAAAGAGAGTTTCAGAACTGCTCAATCAAAAGTAAGGTTCAACTCTGTTGGTGGAATGCATAGAACAGAAAGAAGTTTCACAGAATGCTTCCGTGTAGTTTTAATTGAAGACAATACTTTTTACACTATAGGCCCCTTAGAGCACAGAATGCCTTCTTGCATTTTCTACAGAAAGAATGATTCAGAACTCCTCAATCAAAAGTAAGGTTCAACACTGTTAGTTGAATGTACAGAACAGGAAGAAGTTTCGCAGAATGCTTCTGTGTAGATTTTAATTGAAGATATGCCTTTTTCCACTATAGGCCCCGTAGGGCCCCGAATGTCCTCGTGCAGTTTCTCCAGAAAGAGTGTTTCAGAACTGCTCAATCAAAAGAAAGCTTAAACTCTGTTAGTTGAATGCACAGAACAGAAAGAAGTTTCACAGAATTCTTCTGTGTAGTTTTCATTTGAAGATACACCTTTTTCCACTATAGGCCCCTTAGCGCTCCGAATGTCCTAATGCAGTTTCTACAGAAAGAGTGGTTCAGACCTGCTCTATCAAAATTAAGGTTCACCTCTGTTGGTGGAATGCACAGAAGAGAAAGAAGTTTCATAGAAAGCTTCTGTGTAGATTTCATTTGAAGATATAACTTTATCCACTATAGGCCCCTTAGGGCGCCGAATGTCCACTTCCAGTTTCTACAGAAAGAGTGTTTCAGAACTGCTCAATAAAAAGAAATCTTCAACTCTCTTAGTTGAATGCACAGAACAGAAAGAAGTTTCACACAATGCTTCTGTGTAGTTTTTATTTGAAGATATTCCTTTTTCCCCTAGAGGCCACATAGCGCTCAGAATATCCACTTGCAGTTTCTACAGAAAGAGTGTTTCAGAACTACTCAATCAAAAGTAAACTTCAACACTGTTAGTTGAATGCAGAGAACATAAAGTAGTTTCACAGAATGCTTCTGTGTAGTTTTTATTTGCAGAAATTCCTTTCTCCACTATAGGCCCCTTAGCGCTCTGAATGTCCACTTTCAGTTTCCACAAAAAGAGTGTTTCAGAACTGCTCAATCAAAAGTAAGCTTCAACTCTGTTAGTTGAATACACAGAACAGAAAGAAGTTTCACAGAATTCTTCTGGGTAGTTTTCATTCGAAGATTTAACTTTTTCCACTATAGGCCCTTTAGTGCTCCGAATGTCCACTTGCAATTTCTACATAAAGAGTGTTTCAGAACAGCTCAATCAAAAGTAGTCTTCAACTCTCTTACTTGAATACACAGAACACAAAGAAGTTTCACAGAATGCTTCTGTGTAGTTTTCATTTGAAGATATTCCTTTTTCCACTATATGTCCCTAGCACTCTGAAGGTCCACTTGCAGTTTATACAGAGAGAGTGTTTCAGAACTGCTCAATCAAAAGTATGCTTCATCTCGGTTAGTTGAATGCACAGAACAGAAAGACGTTTCGCAGAATGCTTCTGGGTAGTTTTTATTTGAAGACACTCCTTTTTCCACTAGAGGCCCCATAGCGCTGCGAATGTCCACATGCACTTTCTACAGGAAGAGTGTTTCAGAACTGTGCAATCAAAAGTAAGCTTCAACTCTGTTAGTTGAACTAACAGAACAGAAAGAAGTTTCGCAGAATGCTTCCGTGTAGTATTTAATTGAACATATGCCTTTTTCCACTATAGGCCCCTTAGAGCACAGAATGTTCTCTTGCAGTTTCTCAAGAAAGAATGTTTCAGAACTGCTCAATCAATAGAAAGCTTAAACTCTGTTAGTTGAATGCACAGAACAGAAAGAAATTTCAGATAATGCCTCGGTGTATGTTTTATTTGAAGATATTCCTTTCTCCACTATAGGCCCCATAGCGCTCTGAATGTCCACTTGCAGTTTCCAAAGAAAGAGTGTTTCAGAACTGCTCAATCAAAAGTAAGCTTCCTCTCTGTTAGTTGAATGCCCAGAACAGAAAGAAGTTTCGCAGAATACTTCTGGGTAGTTTTTATTTGAAGATACGTGTTTTTCCTCTATGGGTCCCATAAAGCTGCGAATGTCCACATGCACTTTCTACAGAAAGAGTGTTTCAGAACCGCGCAATCACAAGTAAGTTTCAACTCTGTTAGTTGAATGCACAGAACAGAAAGTACTTTTGCAGAATGCTTCTCTGTAGTTGTTAATTGAAGATATTCCTTTTTCCAATATAGGCCACTTAGAGCAAGGAATATCCTCTTGCATTTTCTACAGAAAGAATGATTCAGAACTGC
This sequence comes from Symphalangus syndactylus, assembly GCF_028878055.3. Classification (NCBI taxonomy): domain Eukaryota; kingdom Metazoa; phylum Chordata; class Mammalia; order Primates; family Hylobatidae; genus Symphalangus; species Symphalangus syndactylus. The sequence continues at coordinate 48,190,184 of NC_072446.2, forward strand.
TCAATCAAAAGTAAGGTTCAACTCTGTTAGTTGAATTCACAGAACAGAAAGAAGTTTCGCAGAATTATTCTGTGTAGTTTTTAATTGGAGATATGCCTTTTTCTTCCATAGGCCCGGTAGGGCTCCGAATGTCCTCTTGCAGTTTCTCCAGAAAGAGTGTTTCAGAACTGCTCAATCAAAAGTAAGCTTCATCTCTCTTAGTTGAATGCACAGAACAGAAAGAAGTTTCACAGAATGATTCTGTGTAGTTTTTATTAGAAGATATTCCTTTTTCCACTATTGGCCTCTTATGGTTCCGAATGTCCATTTGCAGTTTCTAAAGAAAGATTGTTTCAGAAACGCTCAATCAAAAGTAAAGTTCAAAGCTGTTAGTTGAATGCACAGAACAGAAAGAAGTTTCACAGAATGCTTCTGTGTAGTTTTTATTTGAAGATATTCCTTTTTCCACTATAGGCCACTTAGCGCTCTGAATATCCACTTGCAGTTTCTACAGAAAGAGTGTTTCAGAACTAATCAATCAAAAGTAGGCTTCAACCGTGTTAGTTGAATGCAGAGAACATAAAGAAGTTTCACAGAATGCCTCTGGGTAGTTTTTATTTGCAGATATTCCTTTTTCCACTATTGGCCCCTTCGTGCTCAGAATATCCACTTGCAGTTTCTACAGGAAGAGTGTTTCAGAACTGCTCTATCAAAATTAAGGTTCAACTCTGTTGGTGGAATGCACAGAACAGAAAGAAGTTTCACAGAAAGCTTCTGTGTAGTTTTCATTTGAAGATATTCCTTTTTCCAATATATGATCCATAGCACTGCGAATGTCCACTTGCAGTTTATACAGAAAGAGTGTTTCAGAACTGCTCAATCAAAAGTAAGCTTCCTCTCTGTTAGTTGAATGCACAGAACAGAAAGAAGTTTCCACGATGCTTCTGTGTAGTTTTTATTTGAAGTTATTCCTTTTTCCACTATAGGCCACTTAGCGCTCAGATTATCCACTAGCAGTTTGTACAGAAAGAGTGTTTCAGAACTAATCAATCAAAGTAAGCTTCAACACTGTTAGTTGAATGCAGAGAACATAAAGTATTTTCACACAATGCTTCTGTGTAGTTTTTATTTGCAGATATTCCATTTTCCACTACTGGCCCCTTAGTGCTCAGAATATCCACTGGCAGTTTCTACAGAAAGAGAGTTTCAGAACTGCTCAATCAAAAGTAAGGTTCAACTCTGTTGGTGGAATGCACAGAGCAGGAAGAAGTTTCACAGAAAGCTTCTGTGTAGTTTTCATTTGAAGATATTCCTATTTCCACTATATGTCCCTAGCACTCTGAATGTCCACTTGCAGTTTATACAGAGAGAGTGTTTCAGAACTGCTCAATCAAAAGTATGCTTCATCTCTGTTAGTTGAATGCCCAGAACAGAAAGAAGTTTCGCAGAATGCTTTTGGGTAGTTTTTATTTGGAGATACGACTTTTTCCTCTATGGGCCCCATAGAGCTGCCAATGTCCACATGCACTTTCTACAGAAAGAGTGTTTCAAAACTGCTCTATCATATGTAAAGTTCAAATCTGTTAGTTGAATGCACAGAACAGAAAGAAGTTTCACAGAATGCTTCTGTGTAGTTTTTATTTGAAGATATTCCTTTCTCCACTATAGGCCCCTTTGCGCTCTGAATGTCCACTTTCAGTTTCCACAAAAAGAGTGTTTCAGAACTGTTCAATCAAAAGTAAGCTTCAACTCTGTTAGTTGAATGCACAGAACAGAAAGAAGTTTCACGGAATTCTTCTGGGTAGTTTTCATTTGAAGATATACCTTTTTCCACTATAGGCCTTTAGCGCTCCGAATGTCCACTTCCAGTTTCTACAGAAAGAGTGTTTCAGAACTACTCAACCGATAGAAAGCTTAAACTCTCTAAGTTGAATGCACAGAACAGAAAGAAATTTCAGAGAATGCTTCTGTGTATGTTTTATTTGAAGATATTCCTTTCTCCACTATAGGCCCCGTAGCGCTCCGAATGTCCACTTGCAGTTTCCAAAGAAAGAGTGTTTCAGAACTGCTCTAACAAATGTAAATTTCAAATCTGTTAGTTGAATGCACAGAACAGAAAGAAGTTTCACAGAATGCTTCTGTGTAGTTTTTATTTGAAGATATTCCTTTCTCCACTATAGGCCCCTTTGCGCTCTGAATGTCCACTTTCAGTTTCCACAAAAAGAGTGTTTCAGAACTGCTCAATCAAAAGTAAGCTTCAACTCTGTTAGTTGAATACACAGAACAGAAAGAAGTTTCACAGAATTCTTCTGGGTAGTTTTCATTTGAAGATTTAACTTTTTCCACTATAGGCCCTTTAGTGCTCCGAATGTCCACTTGCAATTTCTACAGAAAGAGTGTTTCAGAACAGCTCAATCAAAAGTAGTCTTCAATTCTCTTACTTGAATACACAGAACACAAAGAAGTTTCACAGAATGCTTCTGTGTAGTTTTTATTTGAAGATATTCCTCTTTCGATTATAGGCCCATAAGCATTCTGAATATCCACTTGCAGTTTCTACAGAAAGAGAGTTTCAGAACTGCTCAATCAAAAGTAACGTTCAACTCTGTTGGTGGAATGCACAGAACAGAAACAAGTTTCACATGATGCTTCTGTGTAGTTTTCATTTGAATATATATCTTTTTCCCCTATAGGCTACTTAGGGCTCCGAATGTCCACTTGCAGTTTCTACAGAAAGAGTGTTTCAGAACTGCTCAATCAAAAGTATGTTTCAAATCTCTTAGTTGAATGCAGAGAAGAGAAAGGAGTTTCACGCAATGCTTCTCTGTAGTTTTTATTGAAGATATTCCTTTTTCCACTATAGGCCACTTAGCGCTCTGAATATCCACTTGCAGTTTCTACAGAAAGAGTTATTCAGAACTACTCACTCAAAAGTAGGCTTCAACTCTTTTAGTTGAATGCAGAGAACATAAAGTAATTTCACAGAACGCTTCTGTGTAGTTTTTATTTGCAGATGTTACTTTTTCCACTATTGGTCCCTTCGTGCTCAGAATATCCCCTTGCAGTTTCTACAGGAAGAGTGCTTCAGACCTGCTCTATCAAAATTAAGGTTCAACTCTGTTGGTGGAATGCACAGAACAGAAAGAAGTTGCACAGAAAGCTTCTGTGTAGTTTTCATTTGAAGATATACCTTTTTCCAATATATCATCCATAGCACTGTGAATGTCCACTTGCAGTTTATACAGAAAGAGTGTTTCAGAACTGCTCAATCAAAAGTAAGCTTCCTCTCTGTTAGTTGAATGCCCAGAAAAGAAAGAAGTTTCGCAGAATGCTTCTGGGTAGTTTTTATTTCAACATACGCCTTTTTCCTCTATGGGCTCCATAGAGCTGCGAATGTCCACATGCACTTTCCACAGAAAGAGTGTTTCACAACTGCGCAATCACAAGTAAGCTTCAACTCTGTTAGTTGAACAAACAGAACAGAAAGAAGTTTCGCAGAATGCTTCTGTGTAGTTTTTAATTGAACATATGCCTTTTTCCACTCTAGGCCCCTTAGAGCACAGAATGTCCTCCTGCAGTTTCTCCAGAAAGAGTGTTTCAGAACTACTAAACCGATAGAAAGCTTAAAATCTCTAAGTTGAATGCACAGAACAGAAAGAAATTTCAGAGAATGCTTCTGTGTATGTTTTATTTGAAGATATTCCTTTCTCCACTATAGGCCCCGTAGCGCTCCGAATGTCCACTTGCAGTTTCCAAAGAAAGAGTGTTTCAGAACTGCTCTAACAAATGTAAATTTCAAATCTGTTAGTTGAATGCACAGAACAGAAAGAAGTTTCACAGAATGCTTCTGTGTAGTTTTTATTTGAAGATATTCCTTCCTCCACTATAGGCCCCTTTGCGCTCTGAATGTCCACGTTCAGTTTCCACAAAAAGAGTGTTTCAGAACTGCTCAATCAAAAGTAAGCTTCAACTCTGTTAGTTGAATACACAGAACAGAAAGAAGTTTCACAGAATTCTTCTGGGTAGTTTTCATTTGAAGATTTAACTTTTTCCACTATAGGCCCTTTAGTGCTCCGAATGTGCACTTGCAATTTCTACAGAAAGAGTGTTTCAGAACAGCTCAATCAAAAGTAGTCTTCAACTCTCTTACTTGAATACACAGAACACAAAGAAGTTTCACAGAATGCTTCTGTGTAGTTTTTATTTGAAGATATTCCTTTTTCCATTATAGGCCCCTAAGCGTTCTGAATATCCACTTGCAGTTTCTACAGAAAGACAGTTTCAGAACTGCTCAATCAAAAGTAACATTCAACTCTGTTGGTGTAATGCACAAAACAGAAACAAGTTTCACAGAAAGCTTCTGTGTAGTTTTCATTTGTATATATACCTTTTTCCCCCATAGGCCCCTTAGGGCTCCGAATGTCCACTTGCAGTTTCAACATAAAGAGTGTTTCAGAACTGCTCAATCAAAAGTAAACTTCAACTCTCTTAGTTGAATGCAGAGAAGAGAAAGTAGCTTCACACAATGCTTCTGTGTAGTTTTTATTTGAAGATATAACTTTTTCCACTATACGCCACTTAGCGCTCTGAATATCCACTTGCAGTTTCCACAGAAAGAGTGTTTCAGAACTATTCAATCAAAAGGAGGCTTCAACTCTGTTAGTTGAATGCAGAGAACATAAAGTAGTTTCACAGAATGCTTCTGTGTAGTTTGTATTTGCAGATATTCCTTTTTCCACTATTGGCCCCTTCGTGCTCAGAATATACCCTTGCAGTTTCTACAGGAAGAGTGTTTCAGAACTGCTCTATCAAAATTAAGGTTCAACTCTGTTGGTGGAATGCACAGAACAGAAAGAAGTTTCACAGAATGCTTCTGTGTGGTTTTCATTTGAAGATATTAATTTTTCCAATATATGCTCCATAGCACTGAGAATGTCCACTTGCATTTTATACAGAAAGAGTGTTTCAGAACTGCTCTATCAAAAGTAAGCTTCCTCTCTGTTAGTTGAATGCACAAAACAGAAAGAAGTTTCGCAGAATGCTTCTGGGTAGTTTGTATTTGAAGATACTCCTTTTTCCACTATGGGCCCCATAGAGCTGCCAATGTCCACAGGCACTCTCTACAGAAAGAGTGTTTCAGAACTGCGCAATCAAAAGTAATCTTCAACTCTGTTAGTTGAATGCACAGAACAGAAAGAAGTTTCGCAGAATGCTTCTGTGTATTTGTTAATTGAAGATATTCCTTTTTCCACTATAGGCCACTTAGAGCACGGAATATCCTCTTGCATTTTCTACAGAAAGTATGATTCAGAACTGCCCAATCAAAAGTAAGGTTCAACTCTGTTAGTTGAATTCACAGAACAGAAAGAAGTTTCACAGAATTCTTCTGTGTAGTTTTTAATTGGAGATATGCCTTTTTCCTCTATAGGCCCGGTAGGGCTCCGAATGTCCTCTTGCAGTTTCTCCAGAAAGAGTGTCTCAGAACTGCTCAATCAAAAGTAAGCTTCATCTCTCTTAGTTGAATGCACAGAACAGAAAGTAGTTTCACAGAATGATTCTGTGTAGTTTTTATTAGAAGATATTCCTTTTTCCACTATAGGCCTCTTACTGTTCTGAATGTCCATTTGCAGTATCTAAAGAAAGATTGTTTCAGAACTGCTCAATCAAAAGTAAAGTTCAAAGCTGTTAGATGAATGCACAGAATAGAAAGAAGTTTCACAGAATGTTTCTGTGTAGTTTTTATTTCAAGATATGACTTTTTCCACTATAGGACCCTTAGCGTTTTCAATATCCACTTGCAGTTTCTACCGAAAGAGAGTTTCAGATCTGCTAAATCAAAAGTAAAGTTCACCTCTGTTGGTGGAATGCACAGAAGAGAAAGAAGTTTCATAGAAAGCTTCTGTGTAGTTTTCATTTGAAGATATACCTTTATCCACTATAGGCCCCTTAGGGCGCCGAATGTCCACTTCCAGTTTCTACAGAAAGAGGGTTTCAGAACTGTTCAATAAAAAGAAAGCTTCAACTCTCTTAGTTGAATGCACAGAACAGAAAAAGTTTCACACAATGCTTCTGTGTAGTTTTTATTTGAAGATATTCCTTTTTCCACTAGAGGCCACATAGCGCTCAGAATATCCACTTGCAGTTTCTACAGAAAGAGTGTTTCAGAACTACTCAATCAAAAGTAAACTTCAACACTGTTAGTTGAATGCAGAGAACATAAAGTAGTTTCACAGAATGCTTCTGTGTAGTTTTTATTTGCAGAAATTCCTTTCTCCACTATAGGCCCCTTAGCGCTCTGAATGTCCACTTTCAGTTTCCACAAAAAGAGTGTTTCAGAACTGCTCAATCAAAAGTAAGCTTCAACTCTGTTAGTTGAATACACAGAACAGAAAGAAGTTTCTCAGAATTCTTCTGGGTAGTTTTCATTTGAAGATTTAACTTTTTCCACTATAGGCCCTTTAGTGCTCCGAATGTCCACTTGCAATTTCTACATAAAGAGTGTTTCAGAACAGCTCAATCAAAAGTAGTCTTCAAATTTCTTACTTGAATACACAGAACACAAAGAAGTTTCACAGAATGCTTCTGTGTAGTTTTCATTTGAAGATATTCCTTCTTCCACTATATGTCCCTAGCACTCTGAAGGTCCACTTGCAGTTTATACAGAGAGAGTGTTTCAGAACTGCTCAATCAAAAGTATGCTTCATCTCGGTTAGTTGAATGCACAGAACAGAAAGACGTTTCGCAGAATGCTTCTGGGTAGTTTTTATTTGAAGACACTCCTTTTTCCACTAGAGGCCCCATAGCGCTGCGAATGTCCACATGCACTTTCTACAGGAAGAGTGTTTCAGAACTGTGCAATCAAAAGTAAGCTTCAACTCTGTTAGTTGAACTAACAGAACTGAAAGAAGTTTCGCAGAATGCTTCCGTGTAGTATTTAATTGAACATATGTCTTTTTCCACTATAGGCCCCTTAGAGCACAGAATGTCCTCTTGCAGTTTCTCAAGAAAGAATGTTTCAGAACTGCTCAATCAATAGAAAGCTTAAACTCTGTTAGTTGAATGCACAGAAAAGAAAGAAATTTCAGATAATGCCTCGGTGTATGTTTTATTTGAAGATATTCCTTTTTCCAATATATGCTCCATATCACTGTGAATGTCCACATGCAGTTTATACAGAAAGAGTGTTTCAGAACTGCTCAATCAAAAGTAAGCTTCCTCTCTGTTAGTTGAATGCACAGAACAGAAAGAAGTTTCACAGAATGCTTCTGGGAAGCTTTTATTTGAAGATATTCCTTTTTCCATTATAGGCCCCTAAGGGTTTTGAATATCCACTTGCAGTTTCAACAGAAAGAGAGTTACAGAACTGCTCAATCAAAAGTAACTTTTATCTCTGTTGGTGGAATGCACAAAACAGAAACAAGTTTCACAGAAAACTTCTGTCTGGTTTTCATTTGAATATATACCTTTTTCCCCTATAGGCCCCCTAGGGCTCCGAATGTCCACTTGCAGTTTCTACAGAAAGAGTGTTTCAGAACTACTCAATCAAAAGTAAACTTCAACTCTCTTAGTTGAATGCAGAGAAGAGAAAGTAGTTTCACACAATGCTTCTGTGTAGTTTTTATTTGAAGATATTCCTTTTTCCACTATAGGCCAATTAGCACTCTGAATATCCACTTGCAGTTTCTACAGAAAGAGTGCTTCAAAACTACTCAATCAAAAGTAGGTTTCAACTCTGTTAGTTGAATGCAGAGAACATAAAGAAGTTTCACAGAATGCTTCTGTTTAGTTTTTATTTGCAGATGTTCCTTTTTCCACTATTGGCCCCATCGTGCTAAGAATATCCACTTGCAGTTTCTACAGGAAGAGTGTTTCAGAACTGCTCTATCAAAATTAAGGTTCAAATCTGTTGGTGGAATGCACAGAACAGGAAGAAGTTTCACAGAATGCTTCTGTGTAGTTTTCATTTGAGGATATTCCTTTTTCCAATATATGCTCCATAGCACTGTGAAAGTCCACATGCAGTATATATAGAAAGAGTGTTTCAGAACTGCTCAATCAAAAGTAAGCTTGCCCTCTGTTTGTTGAATGCCCAGAACAGAAAGAAGTTTCGCAGAATGCTTCTGGGTAGTTTTTATTTGAAGATACGTCTTTTTCCTCTATGGGCCCCATAGAGCTGCCCATGTCCACATGCACTTTCTACAGAAAGATTGTTTCAGAACTGCGCAATCACAAGTAAGCTTCAACTCTGTTAGTTGAATGCACAGAACAGAAAGAAGTTTCGCAGAATGCTTCTGTGTATTTGTTAATTGAAGATATTCCTTTTTCCACTATAGGCCCCTTAGAGCATGGAATATCCTCTTGCATTTTCTACAGAAAGAATGATTCAGAACTGCCCAATCAAAAGTAAGGTTCAACTCTGTTAGTTGAATTCACAGAACAGAAAGAAGTTTCACAGAATTCTTCTGTGTAGTTTTTAATTGGAGATATGCCTTTTTCCTCTATAGGCCCGGTAGGGTTCCGAATGTCCTCTTGCAGTTTCTCCAGAAAGAGTGTTTCAGAACTGCTCAATCAAAAGTAAGCTTCATCTCTCTTAGTTGAATGCACAGAACAGAAAGAAGTTTCACAGAATGATTCTGTGTAGTTTTTATTACAAGATATTCCTTTTTCCACTATAGGCCTCTTACGGTTCTGAATGTCCATTTGCAGTTTCTAAAGAAAGATTGTTTCAGAACTGCTCAATCAAAAGTAAAGTTCAAAGCTGTTAGTTGAATGCACAGAATAGAAAGAAGTTTCACAGAATGTTTCTGTGTAGTTCTTATTTGAAGATATGCCTTTTTCCACTATAGGACCCTTAGCGTTTTGAATATCCACTTGCAGGTTCTACCGAAAGAGAGTTTCAGATCTGCTCAATCAAAAGTAAGCTTCAACTCTGTTGGTGGAATGCACAGAAGAGAAAGAAGTTTCATAGAAAGCTTCTGTGTAGTTTTCATTTGAAGATATACCTTTATCCACTCTAGGCCCCTTAGGGCGCCGAATGTCCACTTCCAGTTTCTACAGAAAGAGTGTTTCAGAACTGCTCAATAAAAAGAAAGCTTCAACTCTCTTAGTTGAATGCACAGAACAGAAAGAAGTTTCACACAATGCTTCTGTGTAGTTTTTATTTGAAGATATTCCTTTTTCCACTAGAGGCCACATAGCGCTCAGAATATCCACTTGCAGTTTCTACAGAAAGAGTGTTTCAGACCTACTCAATCAAAAGTAAACTTCAACACTGTTAGTTGAATGCAGAGAACATAAAGTAGTTTCACAGAATGATTCTGTGTAGTTTTTATTTGCAGATATTCCTTTCTCCACTATAGGCCCCTTAGCGCTCTGAATGTCCACTTTCAGTTTCCACAAAAAGAGTGTTTCAGAACTGCTCAATCAAAAGTAAGCTTCAACTCTGTTAGTTGAATACACAGAACAGAAAGGAGTTTCACAGAATTCTTCTGGGTAGTTTTCATTTGAAGATATTCCTTTTTCCACTATAGGCCCTTTAGTGCTCCGAATGTCCACTTGCAATTTCTACATAAAGAGTGTTTCAGAACAGCTCAATCAAAAGTAGTCTTCAACTCTCTTACTTGAATACACAGAACACAAAGAAGTTTCACAGAATGCTTCTGTGTTGTTTTTATTTGAAGATATTCCTTTTTCCATTATAGGCCCCTAAGCGTTCTGAATATCCACTTGCAGTTTCTACAGAAAGACAGTTTCAGAACTGCTCAATCAAAAGTAACGTTCAACTCTGTTGGTGTAATGCACAAAACAGAAACAAGTTTCACAGAATTCTTCTGTGTAGTTTTCATTTGAATGTATACCTTTTTCCCCCATAGGCCCCTTAGGGCTCCGAATGTCCACTTGCAGTTTCAACATAAAGAGTGTTTCAGAACTGCTCAATCAAAAGTAAACTTCAACTCTCTTAGTTGAATGCAGAGAAGAGAAAGTAGTTTCACACAATGCTTCTGTGTAGTTTTTATGTGAAGATATTACTTTTTCCACTATACGCCACTCAGCGCTCTGAATATCCACTTGCAGTTTCTACAGAAAGAGTGTTTCAGAACTACTCAATCAAAAGGAGGCTTCAACTCTGTTAGTTGAATGCAGAGAACATAAAGTAGTATCACAGAATGCTTCTGTGTAGTTTGTATTTGCAGATATTCCTTTTTCCACTATTGGCCCCTTCGTGCTCAGAATATACACTTGCAGTTTCTACAGGAAGAGTGTTTCAGAACTGCTCTATCAAAATTAATGTTCAACTCTGTTGGTGGAATGCCCAGAACAGAAAGAAGTTTCACAGAATGCTTCTGTGTAGTTTTCATTTGAAGATATTAATTTTTCCAATATATGCTCCATAGCACTGTGAATGTCCACTTGCAGTTTATACAGAAAGAGTGTTTCAGAACTGCTCAGTCAAAAGTAAGTTTCCTCTCTGTTAGTTGAATGCACAGAACAGAAAGAAGTTTCGCAGGATGCTTCTGGGTAGTTTGTATTTGAAGATACTCCTTTTTCCACTATGGGCCCCATAGAGCTGCCCATGTCCACATGCACTTTCTACAGAAAGAGTGTTTCAGAACTCCGCAATCACAAGTAAGCTTCAACTCTGTTAGTTGAATGCACAGAACAGAAAGAAGTTTCGCAGAATGCTTCTGTGTAGTTGTTAATTGAGGTTATTCCTTTTTCCAATATAGGCCCCTTAGAGCACGGAATATCCTCTTGCATTTTATACAGAAAGAATGATTCAGAACTGCTCATTCAAAAGTAAGGTTCAACTCTGTTAGTTGAATTCACAGAAGAGAAAGAAGTTTCGCAGAATTCTTCTGTGTAGTTTTTAATTGGAGATATGCTTTTTCCTCTATAGGCCCTGTAGGGCTCCAAATGTCCTCTTGCAGTTTCTCCAGAAAGAATGTTTCAGAACTGCTCAATCAAATGTAAGCTTCATCTCTCTTAGTTGAATGCACAGAACAAAAAGAAGTTTCACAGAATGATTCTGTGTAGTTTTTATTTGAAGATATGCCTTTTTCCACTATAGGCCCCTTAGCGTTTTGCATATCCACTTGCAGTTTCCACAGAAAGAGAGTTTCAGAACTACTCAATCAAAAGTAAGGTTCAAATCTGTTGGTGAAATGCACAGAAGAGAAAGAAGTTTCATAGAAAACTTCTTTGTAGTTTTAATTTGAAGATATTTCTTTTTCCACTATATGTCCGTAGCACTCTGAATGTCCACTTGCAGTTTGTACAGAGAGAGTGTTTCAGAACTGCTCAATCAAAAGTCAGCTTCAACTCTCTTAGTTGAATGCCGAGAAGAGAAAGGAGTTTCACACAATGATTCTGTGTAGTTTTTATTTGAAGATATTCCTTTTTCCACTAGAGGCCACTTAGCGCTCAGAATATCCACTTGCAGTTTCTACCGAAAGAGTGTTTCAGAACTACTCAATCAAAAGTAAGCTTCAACACTGTTAGTTGAATGCAGAGAACATAAAGTATTTTCACAGAATGCTTCTGTGTAGTTTTTATTTGCAGATATTCCTTTTTCCACTACTGGCCCCTTAGTGCTCAGAATATCCACTGGCAGTTTCTACAGAAAGAGAGTTTCAGAACTGCCCAATCAAAAGTAAGTTTCAACTCTGTTGGTGGAATGCCCAGAGGAGAAAGAAGTTTCACAGAAAGCTTCTGTGTAGTTTTCATTTGAAGATATTCCTTTTTCCAATATATGCTCCATATCACTGTGAATGTCCACATGCAGTTTATACAGAAAGAGTGTTTCAGAACTGCTCAATCAAAAGTAAGCTTCCTCTCTGTTAGTTGAATGCACAGAACAGAAAGAAGTTTCGTAGAATGCTTCTGGGAAGTTTTTATTTGAAGATATTCCTTTTTCCATTTTAGGCCCCTAAGGGTTTTGAATATCCACTTGCAGTTTCAACAGAAAGAGAGTTACAGAACTGCTCAATCAAAAGTAACGTTTATCTCTGTTGGTGGAATGCACAAAACAGAAACAAGTTTCACAGAAAACTTCTGTCTGGTTTTCATTTGAATATATACCTTTTTCCCCTATAGGCCCCCTAGGGCTCCGAATGTGCACTTGCAGTTTCTACAGAAAGAGTGTTTCAGAACTACTCAATCAAAAGTAAACTTCAACTCTCTTAGTTGAATGCAGAGAAGAGAAAGTAGTTTCACACAATGCTTCTGTGTAGTTTTTATTTGAAGATATTCCTTTTTCCACTATAGGCCAATTAGCACTCTGAATATCCACTTGCAGTTTCTACAGAAAGAGTGCTTCAAAACTACTCAATCAAAAGTAGGCTTCAACTCTGTTAGTTGAATGCAGAGAACATAAAGAAGTTTCACAGAATGCTTCTGTTTAGTTTTTATTTGCAGATGTTCCTTTTTCCACTATTGGCCCCATCGTGCTCAGAATATCCACTTGCAGTTTCTACAGGAAGAGTGTTTCAGAACTGCTCTATCAAAATTAAGGTTCAAATCTGTTGGTGGAATGCACAGAACAGGAAGAAGTTTCACAGAATGCTTCTGTGCAGTTTTCATTTGAGGATATTCCTTTTTCCAATATATGCTCCATAGCACTGTGAAAGTCCACTTGCAGTATATATAGAAAGAGTGTTTCAGAACTGCTCAATCAAAAGTAAGCTTGCCCTCTGTTAGTTGAATGCCCAGAACAGAAAGAAGGTTCGCAGAATGCTTCTGGGTAGTTTTTATTTGAAGATACGACTTTTTCCTCTATGGGCCCCATAGAGCTGCCAATGTCCACATGCACTTTCTACGGAAAGATTGTTTCAGAACTGCGCAATCACAAGTAAGCTTCAACTCTGTTAGTTGAATGCACAGAACAGAAAGAAGTTTCGCAGAATGCTTCTGTGTAGTTGTTAATTGAAGATATTCCTTTTTCCACTATAGGCCCCTTAGAGCACGGAATATCCTCTTGCATTTTCTACAGAAAGAATGATTCAGAACTGCCCAATCAAAAGTACGGTTCACCTCTGTTAGTTGAATTCACAGAACAGAAAGGAGTTTCGCAGAATTCTTCTGTGTAGTTTTTAATTAGAGATATGCCTTTTTCCTCTATGGGCTCGGTAGGGCTCCGAATGTCCTCTTGCAGTTTCTCCAGAAAGAGTGGTTCAGAACTGCTCAATCAAAAATAAGCTTCATCTCTGCTAGTAGAATGCACAGAACAGAAAGAAGTTTCACAGAATGATTCTGTGTAGTTTTTATTAGAAGATATTCCTTTTTCCACTATAGGCCTCTTACGGTTCGGAATGTCCATTTGCAGTTTCTAAGGAAAGATTGTTTCAGAACTGCTCAATCAAAAGTAAAATTCACATCTGTTAGTTGAATGCACAGAACAGAAAGAAGTTTCACAGAATGCTTCTGTGTAGTTTTTATTTGAAGATATGACTTTTTCCACTATAGGCCCCTTAGCGTTTTGAATATCCACTTGCAGTTTCTACAGAAAGAGAGTTTCAGAACTGCTCTATCAAAAGTAAAGTTCAAATCTGTAGGTGGAATGCACAGAAGAGAAAGAAGTTTCATAGAAAGTTTCTGTGTAGTTTTCATTTGAAGATATAACTTTATCCACTATAGGCCCCTTAGGGCTGCGAATGTCCACTTCCAGTTTCTACAGAAAGAGTGTTTCAGAACTGCTCAATAAAAAGTAAGCTTCAGATCTCTTAGTTGAATGCACAGAATAGAAAGAAGTTTCACACAATGCTTCTGTGTAGTTTCTATTTGAAGATATTCCTTTTTCTCCTAGAGGCCACTTAGCGCTCAGAATATCCACTGGCAGTTTCCACAGAAAGAGAGTTTCAGAACTGCTCAATCAAAAGTAAGGTTCAACTCTGTTGGTGGAATGCACAGAGCAGAAAGAAGTTTCACAGAAAGCTTCTGCGTAGTTTTCGTTTGATGATATTCCTTTTTCCACTATATGTCCCTAGCACTCTGAATGTCCACTTCCAGTTTATACGGAGAGAGTGTTTCAGAACTGCTCAATCAAAAGTATGCTTCATCTCTGTTAGTTGAATGCACAGAACAGAAAGACGTTTCGCAGAATGCTTCTGGGTAGTTTTTATTTGAAGACACTCCTTTTTCCACTATAGGCCCCATAGCGCTGCGAATGTCCACATGCGCTTTCTAAAGGAAGAGTGTTTCCGAACTGTGCAATCAAAAGTAACCTTCAACTCTGTTAGTTGAACTAACAGAACAGAAAGTAGTTTCGCAGAATGCTTCTGTGTAGTTAATTGAACACACGCCTTTTTCCACTATAGGCCCCTTAGAGCACAGAATGTCCTCTTGCAGTTTCTCCAGAAAGAGTGTTTCAGAACTGCTCAATCAACAGAAAGCTTAAACTCTGTTAGTTGAATGCACAAAACAGAAATAAGTTTCACAGAAGTCTTCTGAGGAGTTTTCATTTGAACATACAACTTTTTCCACTATAGGCCTTTTAGCGCTCCGAAGGTCCACTTGCAGTTTCTACAGAAAGAGTGTTTCAGAACTGCTCAAACAAAAGTAATCTTCAACTCTCTTACTTGAATACACAGAACAGAAAGAAGTTTAACAGAATGCTTCTGGTAGTTTTTATTTGAAGATACTACTTTTTTCTCTATGGGCCCCATAGAGCTGCCAATGTCCACACACACTTTCTACAGAAAGAGTGTTTCAGAACTGCGCAATCAAAAGTAAGCTTCAACTCTGTTAGTTGAATGCACAGAACAGAAAGAAATTTCACAGAATGCTTCTGTGTAGTTGCTAATTGAAGATATTCCTTTTTCCAATATAGGCCCCTTAGAGCACGGAATATCCTCTTGCATTTTCTACAGAAAGAATGATTCAGAACTGCTCAATCAAAAGTAAGGTTCAACTCTGTTAGTTGAATTCACAGAACAGAAAGGAGTTTCGCAGAATTCTTCTGTGGAGTTTTTAATTGGAGATATGCCTTTTTCCTCTATAGGCCCAGTAGGGCTCCGAGTGTCCTCTTGCAGTTTCTCCAGAAAGAGTTTTTCAGAACTACTCAATCAAAAGTAAGCTTCATCTGTCTTAGTGGAATGCACAGAACAGAAAGAAGTTTCACAGAATGATTCTGTGTAGTTTTTATTAGAAGATATTCCTTTTTCCACTATATGCCTCTTACGGTTCCGAATGTCCATTTGCAGTTTCTAAAGAAAGATTGTTTCAGAACTGCTCAATCAAAAGTAAAGTTCAAATCTGTTAGTTGAATGCACAGAAGAGAAAGAAGTTTCACAGAATGCTTCTGGGTAGTTTTTATTTGAAGACACTCCTTTTTCCACTGTAGGCCCCATAGCGCTGCGAATGTCGACATGCGCTTTCTAAAGGAAGAGTGTTTCAGAACTGTGCAATCAAAAGTAAGCTTCAAATCTGTTAGTTGAACTAACAGAACAGAAAGAAGTTTCGCAGAATGCTTCCGTGTAGTTTTTAATTGAACCTATGCCTTTTTCCACTATAGGACCCTTAGAGCACAGAATGTCCTCTTGCAGTTTCTCCAGAAAGAGTGTTTCAGAACTGCTCAATCAAAAGAAATCTTCAAATCTGTTAGTTGAATGCACAGAACAGAAAGATTTCAGAGAATGCTTCTGTGTATGTTTTATTTGAAGATATTCCTTTCTCCACTATAGGCCCCGTAGCGCTCTGAATGTCCACTTGCAGTTTCCAAAGAAAGAGTGTTTCAGAACTGCTCTATCAAAAGTAAAGTTCAAATCTGTTAGTTGATTGCACAGAACAGAAAGAAGTTTAACAGCATGCTTCTGGGTAGTTTTTATTTGAAGACACTTCTTTTTCCACTATAGGCACCATAGCGCTGCAAATGTCCACATGCACTTTCTACAGGAAGAGAGTTTCAGAACTGTGCTATCAAAAGTAAGCTTCAACTCTGTTAGTTGAACTAACAGAACAGAAAGAAGTTTCGTAGAATGCTTCTGTGTAGTTTTTAATTGAACATATGCCTTTTTGCACTATAGGCCCCTAAGAGCACAGAATGTCCTCTTGCAGTTTCTCCATAAAGAGTGTTTCATTACTGCTCAATCAAAAGAAAGCTTCAAATCTGTTAGTTGAATGCACAGAACAGAAAGAAGTTTCACAGAATTCTTCTGGGTAGTTTTCATTTGAAGATACAACTTTTTCCACTATAGGCCCTTTAGTGCTCCGAAGGTCCACTTGCAGTTTCTACAGAAAGAGTGTTTCAGAACTGCTCTATCAAAAGTAATCTTCAACTCTCTTACTTGAATACACAGAACAGAAAGAAGTTTAACAGAATGCTTCTGTGTAGTTTTTAATTGGAGATATGCCTTTTTCCTCTGATGGCACGGTAGGGCTTCGAATGTCCTCTTGCAGTTTCCCCAGAAAGAGTGTTTCAGAACTGCTCAATCAAAAGTAAGCTTCATCTCTCTTAATTGAATGCACAGAACAGAAAGAAGTTTCACAGAATGATTCTGTGTAGTTTTTATTAGAAGATATTCCTTTTTCCACTATAGGCCTCTTACGGTTCCCAATGTCCATTTGCAGTATCTGAAGAAAGATTCTTTCAGAACTGCTCCATCAAAAGTAGGCTTCAACTCTGTTAGTTGAATGCAGAGTACATAAAGAAGTTTCACAGAATGCTTCTGTGTAGTTTTTATTTGCAGATATTACTTTTTCCACTATTGGCCCCCTCGTGCACAGAATATCCACTTGCAGTTTCTACAGGAAGAGTGTTTCAGAACTGCTCTATCAAAATTAAGGTTCAACTCTGTTGGTGGAATGCACAGAACAGCAAGAAGTTCCACAGGAAGCTTCTGTGTAGTTTTCATTTGAAGATATTCCTTTTTCCAATATATGCTCCATAGCACTGTGAGTGTCCATTGCCGTTTATACAGAAAGAGTGTTTCAGAAATGCTCAATCAAAAGTAAGCTTCCTCTCTGTTAGTTGAATGTACAGAACAGAAAGAAGTTTCGCAGAATGCTTCCGGGTAGTTTTTATTTGAAGATACTTCTTTTTCCACAATGGGCTCCATAGATCTGCAAATGTCCACATGCACTCTCTACAGAAAGAGTGTTTCAGAACTGCGCAATCAAAAGAAGGTTCAACTCTGTTAGTTGAATGCACAGAACAGAAAGAAGTTTCGCAGAATGCTTCTGTGTAGTTGTTATTTGAAGATATTCCTTTTTCCACTCTAGGCCCCTTAGAGCACGGAATATCCTCTTGCATTTTCTACAGAAAGAATGATTCAGAACTGCTCAATCAAAAGTAAGGTTCAACTCTGTTAGTTGAATTCACAGAATAGAAAGAAGTTTCACAGAATTCTTCTGTGTAGTTTTTAATTGGAGATATGCCTTTTTCCTCTATAGGCCCAGTAGGGCTGCGAATGTCCTCTTGCAGTTATTCCAGAAAGTGTTTCAGAACTCCTCAATCAAAAGTAAGCTTCATCTCTCTTAGTTGAATGCACAGAACAGAAAGAAGTTTCACAGAATGATTCTGTGTAGTTTTTATTAGAAGATATTCCTTTTTCCACTATAGGCCCCCTAGCGTTTTGAATATCCACTTGCAGTTTCTACAGAAAGAGATTTTCAGAACTGCTCAATCAAAAGAAAGGTTCAAATCTGTTGGTGGAATGCACAGAAGAGAAAGAAGTTTCATAGAAAACATCTCTGTAGTTTTCATTTGAAGGTATTCCTTTTTCCACTATATGTCTGTAGCACTCTGAATGTCCACTTGCACTTTGTACTGAGAGAGTGTTTCAGAACTGCTCAATCAAAAGTATGCTTCATCTCTGTTCGTTGAATGCACAGAACAGAAAGACGTTTCACAGAATGCTTCTGGGTAGTTTTTATTTGAAGACACTACTTTTTCCACTATAGGCCCCATAGCGCTGCGAATGTCCATATGCACTTTCTACAGGAAGAGTGTTTCAGAACTGTGCAATCAAAAGTAAGCTTCAACTCTGTTAGTTGAATACACAGAACAGAAAGAAGTTTCGCAGAATGTTTCTGTGTAATTTTTAATTGAACATATGACTTTTTCCACAATAGGCCCCTTAGAGCACAGAATGTCCTCTTGCAGTTTCTCCAGAAAGAGTGTTTCAGAACTGCTCAGTCAAAAGAATGCTTCAACTCTGTTAGTTGAATGCACAAAACAGAAAGAAGTTTCACAGAATTCTTCTGGGTGGTTTTCACTTGAAGATATAACTTTTTCCACTATAGGCCCCATAGCTCTCTGACTGTCCACTTGCAGTTTCCAAAGAAAGAGTGTTTCAGAACTGCTCTATCAAAAGTAAAGTTCAAATCTGTTAGTTGAATGCACAGAACAGAAAGAAGTTTCACAGAATGCTTCTGTGTAGTTTTTATTTGAAGACATTCCTTTCTCCACTATAGGCCCATTAGCGCTCGCAATGTCCGCTTTGTTTCCACAAAAAGTGTTTCAGAACTGCTCAATCAAATGTAAGCTTCAACTCTGTTATTTGAATGCACAGAACAGAAAGAAGTTTCACAGAATTCTTCTGGGTAGTTTTCATTTGAATGTATACTTTTGTCCCCTATAGGCCCCTTAGGGCTCCAAATGTCCACTTGCAGTTTCTACAGAAAGAGTGTTTCACAACTGCTCATTCAAAAGTAAGCTTCAACTCTCTTAGTTGAATGCAGAGAAGAGAAAGGAGTTTCACACAATGCTTCTGTGTAGTTTTTATATGAAGATATTTCTTTTTCCACTATAGGCCACTTAGCGCTCTGAATATCCACTTGCAGTTTCTACAGAAAGAGTGTTTCAGAACTACTCAATCAAAAGTAGGCTTCAACTCTGTTAGTTGAATGCCGAGTACATAAAGAATTTTCACAGAATGCTTCTGTGTAGTTTTTATTTGCAGATATTCCTTTTTCCACTATTGACACCATCGTGTTCAGAATATCCACTTGCAGTTTCTACAGAAAGAGATTTTCAGAACTGCTCTATCAAAATTAAGGTTCAACTCTGTTGGTGGAATGCACAGAACAGCAAGAAGTTCCACAGAAAGCTTCTGTGTAGTTTTCATTTGAAGATATTCCTGTTTCCAATATATGCTCCATAGCCCTGTGAGTGTCCACTTGCAGTTTATACAGAAAGAGTTTTTCAGAAATGCTCAATCAAAAGTAAGCTTCCTCTCTGTTAGTTGAATGCCCAGAACAGAAAGAAGTTTCACAGAATGCTTCTGGGTAGTTTTTATTTGAAGATACTTCTTTTTTCTCTATGGGCCTCATTGAGCTGCCAATGTCCACATGCACTTTCTAGAGAAAGAGTGTTTCAGAAGCTGCGCAATCAAAAGTAAGCTTCAACTCTGTTAGTTGAATCCAAAGAAAACAAAGAAGTTTCACAGAATGCTTCTGTGTAGTTGGTAATTGAAGATATTCCTTTTTCCACTATAGGCCCCATAGAGCACGGAATATCCTCTTGCATTTTCTACAGAAAGAATGATTCAGAACTGCTCAATCAAAAGTAAGGTTCAACTCTGTTAGTTGAATTCACAGAATAGAAAGAAGTTTCACAGAATTCTTCTGTGTAGTTTTTAATTGGTTATATGCCTTTTTCCTCTATAGGCCCGGGAATGCTCCGAATGTCCTCTTGCAGTTTCTCCAGAAACAGTCTTTCATAACTGCTCAATCAAATGTATGCTTCATCTCTCTTAGTTGAATGCACAGAACAGAAAGAAGTTTCACAGAATGATTCTGTGTAGTTTTTATTAGAAGATATTCCTTTTTCCACTATAGGCCTCTTACGGTTCCCAATGTCCATTTGCAGTTTATAAAGAAAGATTGTTTCAGAACTGCTCAATCAAAAGTAAAGTTCAAATCTGTTAGTTGAATGCAAAGAAAAGAAAGAAGTTTCACAGAGTGCTTCTGTGTAGTTTTTATTTGAACATATGCCTTTTTCCACTATAGGCCCCTTAGAGCACAGAATGTCCTCTTGCAGTTTCTCCAGAAAGAGTGTTTCAGAACTGTTCAATCAAAAGAAAGCTTAAACTCTGTTAGTTGAATGCACAGAACAGAAAGTAATTTCAGAGAATTGTTCTGTGTATGTTTTATTTGGAGATATTCCTTTCTCCACTATAGGCCCCGTAGCACTCTGAATGTCCACTTGCAGTTTATACAGAGAGAGTGATTCAGAACTGTTCAATCAAAAGTATGCTTCATTTCTGTTGGTTGAATACACAGAACAGAAACACGTTTCGCAGAACGCTTCTGGGTAGTTTTAATTTGTAGACACTCCTTTTTCCACTATAGGCCCCATAGCGCTGCGAATGTCCACATGCACTTTCTACAGGAAGAGTGTTTCAGAACTGTGCAATCAAAAGTAAACTTCAACTCTGTTAGTTGAACTAACAGAACAGAAAGAAGTTTCGCAAAATGCTTTTGTGTAGTTTTTAATTGAACATATGACTTTTTCCACTATAGGCCACTTAGAGCAAAGAATGTCCTCTTGCAGTTACTGCAGAAAGAGTGTTTCAGAACTGCTCAATCAAAAGAAAGCTTAAATTCTGTTAGTTGAATGCACAGAACAGAAATTAATTTCAGAGAATGGTTCTGTGTATGTTTTATTTGGAGATATTCCTTTCTCCACTATAAGCCCTGTAGCGCTCTGAAAGTCCACTTGCAGTTTCCACAGAAAGAGTGTTTCATAACTGCTCTATCAAAAGTAAAGTTCAAATCTGTTAGTTGAATGCATAGAACAGAAAGAAGTTTCACAGAATGCTTCTGTGTAGTTTTTATTTGAAGATATTCCTTTCTCCACTATAGGCCCCGTAGCGCAATGAATGTCCACTTTCAGTTTCAAAAAAAACAGTGTTTCAGAACTGCTCAATCAAAAGTAAACTTCAACTCTGTTAGTTGAATGCACAGAACAGAAAGAAGTTTCACAGAATTCTTCTGGGTAGTTTTCATTTGAAGATATAATTTTTCCACTATAGGCCGTTTAGCGCTCCGAATGTCCACTTGCAGTTTCAACAGAAAGAGTGTTTCAGAAGTGCTCAATCAAAAGAAATCCTCAACTCTCTTAGTTGAATGCACAGAACAGAAAGAAGTTTCAAAGAATGCTTCTGTGTAGTTTTTATTTGAAGATATTCCTTTTTCCATTATAGGCCCCTAAGCCTTCTGAATATCCACTTGCAGTTTCTACAGAAAGAGAGTTTCAGAACTGCTCAATCAAAAGTAACTTTCAACTCTGTTAGTTGAATACAGAGAACATAAAGAAATTTCACAGAATGCTTCTGTGTAGTTTTTACTTGCAGATATTCCTTTTTCCACTATTGGCCCCTTCGTGCTCAGAATATCCCCTTGCAGTTTCTACAGGAAGAGTGTTTCCGACCTGCTCTATCAAAATTAAGGTTCAACTCTGTTGGTGGAACGCACAGAACAGAAAGAAGTTTCACAGAAAGCTTCTGTGTAGTTTTCATTTGAAGATATTCCTTTTTCCAATACATGCTCCATAGCACTGTGAATGTCCACTTGCAGTTTATACAGAAAGAGTGTTTCAGAACTGCTCAATCAAAAGTAAGCTTCCTCTCTGTTAGTTCAATGCACAGAACAGAAACAAGTTTCGCAGAATGCTTCTGGGTAGTTTTTATTTGAAGATTCTCCTTTTTCCACTATGGGCCCCATAGAGATGCAAATGTCCACATGCACTCTCTACAGAAAGAGTGTTTCAGAACTGCGCAATCAAAAGTACGCTTCAACTCTGTTAGTTGAATGCCCAGAACAGAAAGAAGTTTCGCAGAATGCTTCTGTGTAGTTGTTAATTGAAGATATTCCTTTTTCCACAATAGGCCCCTTAGAGCACGGAATATCCTCTTGCATTTTCTACAGAAAGAATGATTCAGAACTCCTCAATCAAAAGGAAGGTTCAACTCTGTTAGTTGAATTCACAGAACAGAAAGAAGTTTCACAGAATTCTTCTGTGTAGTTTTTAATTGGTTATAGGCCTTTTTCCTCTATAGGCCCGGGAATGCTCCGAATGTCCTCTTGCAGTTTCTCCAGAAAGAGTGTTTCAGAACTGCTCAATCAAAAGAAAGCTTAAACTCTGTTAGTTGAATGCACAGAACAGAAAGTAATTTCATAGAATGTTTCTGTGTATGTTTTATTTGGAGATATTCCTTTCTCCACTATAGGCCCCGTAGCACTCAGAAAGTCCACTTGCAGTTTCCACAGAAAGAGTGTTTCAGAACTGCTCTATCAAAAGTAAAGTTCAAATCTGTTAGTTGAATGCATAGAACAGAAAGAAGTTTCACAGAATGCTTCTGTGTAGTTTTTATTTGAAGATATTCCTTTCTCCACTATAGGCCCCTTAGCGCTCTGAATGTCCACTTTCAGGTTCCACAAAAAGAGTGTTTCAGAACTGCTCAATCAAAAGTATTCTTCAACTCTCTTAGTTGAATACACAGAACAGAAAGAAGTTTCACAGAATTCTTCTGGGTAGTTTTCATCTGAAGATATTCCTTTTTCCAATACATGCTCCATAGCACTGTGAATGTCCACTTGCAGTTTCTACAGAAAGAGAGTTTCAGAACTGCTCAATCAAAAGTAACGTTCAACTCTGTTAGTTGAAAGCATAGAACATAAAGAAGTTTCACAGAATGCTTCTGTGTAGTTTTTATTTGCAGATATTCCTTTTTCCACTATTGGCCCCTTCGTGCTCAGAATATCCCCTTGCAGTTTCTACAGGAAGAGTGTTTCAGAACTGCTCTATCAAAATTAAGGTTCAACTCTGTTGGTGGAATGCACAGAACAGAAAGAAGTTTCACAGAAAGCTTCTGTGTAGTTTTCATTTGAAGATATTCCTTTTTCCAATACATGCTCCATAGCACTGTGAATGTCCACTTGCAGTTTATACAGAAAGAGTGTTTCAGAACTGCTCAATCAAAAGTAAGCTTCCTCTCTGTTAGTTGAATGCACAGAACAGAAAGAAGTTTCGCAGAATGCTTCTGGGTAGTTTTTATTTGAAGATTCTCCTTTTTCCACTATGGGCCCCATAGAGCTGCAAATGTCCACATGCACTCTCTACAGAAAGAGTGTTTCAGAACTGTGCAATCAAACGTAAGCTTCAACTCTGTTAGTTGAATGCCCAGAACAGAAAGAAGTTTCGCAGAATGCTTCTGTGTAGTTGTTAATTGAAGATATTCCTTTTTCCACTATAGGCCCCTTAGAGCACGGAATATCCTCTTGCATTTTCTACAGAAAGAATGATTCAGAACTGCTCAATCAAAAGTAAGGTTCAACTCTGTTAGTTGAATTCACAGAACAGAAAGAAGTTTCACAGAATTCTTCTGTGTAGTTTTTAATTGGTTATAGGCCTTTTTCCTCTATAGGCCCGGGAATGCTCCGAATGTCCTCTTGCAGTTTCTCCAGAAAGAGTGTTTCAGAACTGCTCAATCAAAAGAAAGCTTAAACTCTGTTAGTTGAATGCACAGAACAGAAAGTAATTTCAGAGAATGTTTCTGTGTATGTTTTATTTGGAGATATTCCTTTCTCCACTATAGGCCCCGTAGCGCTCTGAAAGTCCACTTGCAGTTTCCACAGAAAGAGTGTTTCAGAACTGCTCTATCAAAAGTAAAGTTCAAATCTGTTAGTTGAATGCATAGAACAGAAAGAAGTTTCACAGAATGCTTCTGTGTAGTTTTTATTTGAAGATATTCCTTTCTCCACTATAGGCCCCTTTGTGCCCTGAATGTCCACTTTCAGGTTCCACAAAAAGAGTGTTTCAGAACTGCTCAATCAAAAGTAATCTTCAACTCTCTTAGTTGAATACACAGAACAGAAAGAAGTTCACAGAATTCTTCTGGGTAGTTTTCATTTGAAGATATAACTTTTTCCACTATAGGCCCTTTAGCGCTCCGAATGTCCACTTGCAGTTTCAACAGAAAGAGTCTTTCAGAACTGCTCAATCAAAAGTAATCTTCAACTCTCTTAGTTGAATGCACAGAAGAGAAAGAAATTTCACAGAATGCTTCTGTGTAGTTTTTATTTGAAGATATTCGTTTTTCAATTATAGGCCCCTAAGCGTTCTGAATATCCACTTGCAGTTTCTACAGAAAGAGAGTTTCAGAACTGCTCAATCAAAAGTAACGTTCAACTCTGTTAGTTGAAAGCAGAGAACATAAAGAAGTTTCACAGAATGCTTCTGTGTAGTTTTTATTTGCAGATATTCCTTTTTCCACTATTGTCCCCTTCGTGCTCAGAATATCCCCTTGCCGTTTCTACAGGAAGAGTGTTTCAGAACTGCTCTATCAAAATTAAGGTTCAACTCTGTTGGTGGAATGCACAGAACAGAAAGAAATTTCACAGAAAGCTTCTGTGTAGTTTTCATTTGAAGATATTCCTTTTTCCAATACATGCTCCATAGCACTGTGAATGTCCCCTTGCAGTTTATACAGAAAGAGTGTTTCAGAACTGTTCAATCAAAAGTAAGCTTCCTCTCTGTTAGTTGAATGTACAGAACAGAAAGAAGTTTCGCAGAATGCTTCTGGGTAGTTTTTATTTGAAGATTCTCCTTTTTCCACTATGGGCCCCATAGAGCTGCCAATGTCCACATGCACTCTATACAGAAAGAGTGTTTCAGAACTGCGCAATCAAAAGTAAGCTTCAACTCTGTTAGCTGAATCCACAGAACTGAAAGAAGTTTGGCAGAATGCTTCTGTGTAGTTGTTAATTGAAGATATTCCTTTTTCCACTATAGGCCCCTTAGAGCATGGAATATCCTCTTGCATTTTCTACAGAAAGAATGATTCAGAACTGCTCAATCAAAAGTAAGGTTCAACTCTGTTAGTTGAATTCACAGAACAGAAAGAAGTTTCACAGAATTCTTCTGTGTAGTTTTTAATTGGTTATAAGACTTTTTCCTCTATAGGCCAGGGAATGCTCCGAATGTCCTCTTGCAGTTTCTCCAAAAGAGTGTTTCAGAACTGCTCAATCAAAAGAAAGCTTAAAATCTCTTAGTTGAATGGACAGAACAGAAAGTAATTTCAGAGAATGTTTCTGTGTATGTTTTATTTGGAGATATTCCTTTCTCCACTATAGGCCCCGTAGCGCTCCGAAAGTCCACTTGCAGTTTCCACAGAAAGAGTGTTTCAGAACTGCTCTATCAAAAGTAAAGTTCAAATCTGTTCGTTGAATGCATAGAACAGAAAGAAGTTTCACAGAATTCTTCTGTGTAGTTTTTAATTGCTTATAGGCCTTTTTCCTCTATAGGCCCG
Source organism: Symphalangus syndactylus (assembly GCF_028878055.3). Lineage (NCBI taxonomy): Eukaryota > Metazoa > Chordata > Mammalia > Primates > Hylobatidae > Symphalangus > Symphalangus syndactylus. Next base: position 48,215,410 of record NC_072446.2, read on the forward strand.
GGAATGCTCCGAATGTCCTCTTGCAGTTTCTCCAGAAAGAGTGTTTCAGAACTGCTCAATCAAAAGAAAGCTTAAACTCTGTTAGTTGAATGCACAGAACAGAAAGTAATTTCAGAGAATGTTTCTGTGTATGTTTTATTTGGAGATATTCCTTTCTCCACTATAGGCCCCGTAGCGCTCTGAAAGTCCACTTGCAGTTTCCACAGAAAGAGGGTTTCAGAACTGCTCTATCAAAAGTAAAGTTCAAATCTGTTAGTTGAATGCATAGAAAAGAAAGAACTTTCACAGAATGCTTCTGTGTAGTTTTTATTTGAAGATATTCCTTTCTCCACTATAGGCCCCTTAGCGCTCTGAATGTCCACTTTCAGTTTCCACAAAAAGAGTGTTTCAGAACTGCTCAATCAAAAGTAAGCTTCAACTCTGTTAGTTGAATGCACAGAACAGAAAGAAGTTTCACAGAATTCTTCTGGGTAGTTTTCATTTGAAGATATATCTTTTTCCACTATAGGCCCTTTAGCGCTCCGAATGTCCACTTGCAGTTTCAACAGAAAGAGTCTTTCAGAACTGCTCAATCAAAAGTAATCTTCAACTCTCTTAGTTGAATGCACAGAATAGAAAGAAGTTTCACAGAATGCTTCTGTGTAGTTTTTATTTGAAGATATTCCTTTTTCCATTATAGGCCCCTAAGCGTTCTGAATATCCACTTGCAGTTTCTACAGAAAGAGAGTTTCAGAACTGCTCAATCAAAAGTAACGTTCAACTCTGTTAGTTGAATGCAGAGAACATAAAGAAGTTTCACAGAATGCTTCTGTGTAGTTTTTATTTGCAGATATTCCTTTTTCCACTATTGGCCCCTTCGTGCCCAGAATATCCCCTTGCAGTTTCTACAGGAAGAGTGTTTCCGACCTGCTCTATCAAAATTAAGGTTCAACTCTGTTGGTGGAACGCACAGAACAGAAAGAAGTTTCACAGAAAGCTTCTGTGTAGTTTTCATTTGAAGATATTCCTTTTTCCAATACATGCTCCATAGCACTGTGAAAGACCACTTGCAGTTTATACAGAAAGAGTGTTTCAGAACTGCTCAATCAAAAGTAAGCTTCCTCTCTGTTAGTTGAATGCACAGAACAGAAAGAAGTTTCGCAGAATGCTTCTGGGTAGTTTTTATTTGAAGATTCTCCTTTTTCCACTATGGGCCCCATAGAGCTGCCAATGTCCACATGCACTCTCTACAGAAAGAGTGTTTCAGAACTGCGCAATCAAAATTACGCTTCAACTCTGTTAGTTGAATGCACAGAACAGAAAGAAGTTTGGCAGAATGCTTCTGTGTAGTTGTTAATTGAAGATATTCCTTTTTCCACTATAGGCCCCTTAGAGCACGGAATATCCTCTTGCATTTTCTACAGAAAGAATGATTCAGAACTGCTCAATCAAAAGTAAGGTTCAATTCTGTTAGTTGAATTCACAGAACAGAAAGAAGTTTCACAGAATTCTTCTGTGTAGTTTTTAATTGGTTATAGGCCTTTTTCCTCTATAGGCCCGGGAATGCTCCGAATGTCTTCTTGCAGTTTCTCCAGAAAGAGTGTTTCAGAACTGCTCAATCAAAAGAAAGCTTAAACTCTGTTAGTTGAATGCACAGAACAGAAAGTAATTTCAGAGAATGTTTCTCTGTATGTTTTATTTGGAGATATTCCTTTCTCCACTATAGGCCCCGTAGCGCTCTGAAAGTCCACTTGCAGTTTCCACAGAAAGAGTGTTTCAGAACTGCTCTATCAAAAGTAAATTTCAAATCGGTTCGTTGAATGCATAGAACAGAAAGAAGTTTCACAAAATGCTTCTGTGTAGTTTTTATTTGAAGATATTCCTTTCTCCACTATAGGCCCCTTAGCGCTCTGAAAGTCCACTTTCAGTTTCCACAAAAAGAGTGTTTCAGAACTGCTCAATCAAAAGTAAGCCTCAACTCTGTTAGTTGAATGCACAGAACAGAAAGAAGTTTCACAGAATTCTTCTGGGTAGTTTTCATTTGAAGATATAACTTTTTCCACTATAGGCCCTTTAGCGCTCCGAATGTCCACTTGCAGTTTCAACAGAAAGAGTCTTTCAGAACTGCTCAATCAAAAGTAATCTTCAACTCTCTTAGTTGAATGCACAGAAGAGAAAGAAGTTTCACAGAATGCTTCTGTGTAGTTTTTATTTGAAGATATTCCTTTTTCCATTATAGGCCCCTAAGCGTTCTGAATATCCACTTGCAGTTTCTACAGAAAGAGAGTTTCAGAACTGCTCAATCAAAAGTAACGTTCAACTCTGTTAGTTGAATGCAGAGAACATAAAGAAGTTTCACAGAATGCTTCTGTGTAGTTTTTATTTGCAGATATTCCTTTTTCCACTATTGGCCCCTTCGTGCTCAGAATATCCCCTTGCAGTTTCTACAGGAAGAGTGTTTCAGACCTGCTCTATCAAAACTAAGGTTCAACTCTGTTGGTGGAATGCACAGAACAGAAAGAAGTTTCACAGAAAGCTTCTGTGTAGTTTTCATTTGAAGATATACCTTTTTCCAGTACATGCTCCATAGCACTGTGAATGTCCACTTGCAGTTTACACAGAAAGAGTGTTTCAGAACTGCTCAATCAAAAGTAAGCTTCCTCTCTGTTAGTTGAATGCACAGAACAGAAAGAAGTTTCGCAGAATGCTTCTGGGTAGTTTTTATTTGAAGATTCCCCTTTTTCCACTATGGGCCCCATAGAGCTGCAAATGTCCACATGCACTCTCTACAGAAAGAGTGTTTCAGAACTGCGCAATCAAAAGTATGCTTCAACTCTGTTAGTTGAATGCACAGAACAGAAAGAAGTTTCACAGAATTCTTCTGGGTAGTTTTCATTTGAAGATATAACTTTTTCCACTATAGGCCCTTTAGCGCTCCGAATGTCCACTTGCAGTTTCAACAGAAAGAGTCTTTCAGAACTGCTCAATCAAAAGAAATCTTCAACTCTCTTAGTTGAATGCACAGAACAGAAAGAAGTTTCACAGAATGCTTCTGTGTAGTTTTTATTTGAAGATATTCCTTTTTCCATTATAGGCCCCTAAGCGTTCTGAATATCCACTTGCAGTTTCTACAGAAAGAGAGTTTCAGAACTGCTCAATCAAAAGTAACGTTCAAATCTGTTAGTTGAATGCAGAGAACATAAAGAAGTTTCACAGAATGCTTCTGTGTAGATTTATTTGCAGATATTCCTTTTTCCACTATTGGCCCCTTCATGCTCAGAATATCCCCTTGCAGTTTCTGCAGGAAGAGTGTTTCAGACCTGCTCTATCAAAACTAAGGTTCAACTCTGTTGGTGGAATGCACAGAACAGAAAGAAGTTTCACAGAAAGCTTCTGTGTAGTTTTTATTTGAAGATATACCTTTTTCCAGTACATGCTCGATAGCACTGTGAATGTCCACTTGCAGTTTACACAGAAAGAGTGTTTCAGAACTGCTCAATCAAAAGTAAGCTTCCTCTCTGTTAGTTGAATGCACAGAACAGAAAGAAGTTTCGCAGAATGCTTCTGGGTAGTTTTTATTTGAAGATTCTCCTTTTTCCACTATGGGCCCCATAGAGCTGCCAATGTCCACATGCACTCTCTACAGAAAGAGTGTTTCAGAACTGCGCAATCAAAAGTAAGCTTCAACTCTGTTAGTTGAATGCACAGAACAGAAAGAAGTTTCGCAGAATGCTTCTGTGTAGTTGTTAATTGAAGATATTCCTTTTTCCACTATGGGCCCCTTAGAGCACGGAATATCCTCTTGCATATTCTACAGAAAGAATGATTCAGAACTGCTCAATCAAAAGTAAGGTTCAACTCTGTTAGTTGAATTCACAGAACAGAAAGAATTTTCACAGAATTCTTCTGTGTAGTTTTTAATTGGTTATAGGCCTTTTTCCTCTATAGGCCCGGGAATGCTCCGAATGTCCTCTTGCAGTTTCTCCAGAAAGAGTGTTTCAGAACTGCTCAATCAATAGAAAGCTTAAACTCTGTTAGTTGAATGCACAGAACAGAAAGTAATTTCAGAGAATGTTTCTGTGTATGTTTTATTTGGAGATATTCCTTTCTCCACTATAGGCCCCGTAGCGCTCTGAAAGTCCACTTGCAGTTACACAGAAAGAGTGTTTCAGAACTGCTCTATCAAAAGTAAAGTTCAAATCTGTTAGTTGAATGCATAGAACAGAAAGAACTTTCACAGAATGCTTCTGTGTAGTTTTTATTTGAAGATATTCCTTTCTCCACTATAGGCCCCTTAGCGCTCTGAATGTCCACTTTCAGGTTCCACAAAAAGAGTGTTTCAGAACTGCTCAATCAAAAGTAAGCTTCAACTCTGTTAGTTGAATGCACAGAACAGAAAGAAGTTTCACAGAATTCTTCTGGGTAGTTTTCATTTGAAGATACAACTTTTTCCACTATAGGCCCTTTAGCGCTCCGAATGTCCACTTGCAGTTTCAACAGAAAGAGTCTTTCAGAACTGCTCAATCAAAAGTAATCTTCAACTCTCTTAGTTGAATGCACAGAAGAGAAAGAAGTTTCACAGAATGCTTCTGTGTAGTTTTTATTTGAAGATATTCCTTTTTCCATTATAGGCCCCTAAGCGTTCTGAATATCCACTTGCAGTTTCTACAGAAAGAGAGTTTCAGAACTGCTCAATCAAAAGTAACGTTCAACTCTGTTAGTTGAATGCAGAGAACATAAAGAAGTTTCACAGAATGCTTCTGTGTAGTTTTTATTTGCAGATATTCCTTTTTCCACTATTGGCCCCTTCGTGCTCAGAATATCCCCTTGCAGTTTCTACAGGAAGAGTGTTTCAGACCTGCTCTATCAAAATTAAGGTTCAACTCTGTTGGTGGAACGCACAGAACAGAAAGAAGTTTCACAGAAAGCTTCTGTGTAGTTTTCATTTGAAGATATTCCTTTTTCCATACATGCTCCAGAGCACTGTGAATGTCCACTTGCAGTTTATACAGAAAGAGTGTTTCAGAACTGCTCAATCAAAAGTAAGCTTCCTCTCTGTTAGTTGAATGCACAGAACAGAAAGAAGTTTCGCAGAATGCTTCTGGGTAGTTTTTATTTGAAGATTCTCCTTTTTCCACTATGGGCCCCATAGAGCTGCCAATGTCCACATGCACTCTCTACAGAAAGAGTGTTTCAGAACTGCGCAATCAAAAGTAAGCTTCAACTCTGTTAGTTGAATGCACAGAACAGAAAGAAGTTTGGCAGAATGCTTCTGTGTAGTTCTTAATTGAAGATATTCCTTTTTTAACTATAGGCCCCTTAGAGCAGGGAATATCCTCTTGCATTTTCTACAGAAAGAATGATTCAGAACTGCTCAATCAAAAGTAAGGTTCAATTCTGTTAGTTGAATTCACAGAACAGAAAGAAGTTTGGCAGAATGCTTCTGTGTAGTTGTTAATTGAAGATATTCCTTTTTCCACTATGGGCCCCTTAGAGCACGGAATATCCTCTTGCACTTTCTACAGAAAGAATGATTCAGAACTGCTCAATCAAAAGTAAGGTTCAACTCTGTTAGTTGAATTCACAGAACAGAAAGAAGTTTCACAGAATTCTTCTGTGTAGTTTTTATTTGAAGATATTCCTTTTTCCATTATAGGCCCCTAAGCCTTCTGAATATCCACTTGCAGTTTCTACAGAAAGAGAGTTTCAGAACTGCTCAATCAAAAGTAACGTTCAACTCTGTTAGTTGAATACAGAGAACATAAAGAAATTTCACAGAATGCTTCTGTGTAGTTTTTACTTGCAGATATTCCTTTTTCCACTATTGGCCCCTTCGTGCTCAGAATATCCCCTTGCAGTTTCTACAGGAAGAGTGTTTCCGACCTGCTCTATCAAAATTAAGGTTCAACTCTGTTGGTGGAACGCACAGAACAGAAAGAAGTTTCACAGAAAGCTTCTGTGTAGTTTTCATTTGAAGATATTCCTTTTTCCAATACATGCTCCATAGCACTGTGAATGTCCACTTGCAGTTTATACAGAAAGAGTGTTTCAGAACTGCTCAATCAAAAGTAAGCTTCCTCTCTGTTAGTTGAATGCACAGAACAGAAAGAAGTTTCGCAGAATGCTTCTGGGTAGTTTTTATTTGAAGATTCTCCTTTTTCCACTATGGGCCCCATAGAGCTGCCAATGTCCACATGCACTCTCTACAGAAAGAGTGTTTCAGAACTGCGCAATCAAAAGTAAGCTTCAACTCTGTTATTTGAATGCACAGAACAGAAAGAAGTTTGGCAGAATGCTTCTGTGTAGTTGTTAATGGAAGATATTCCTTTTTCCACTATAGGCCCCTTAGAGCACGGAATATCCTCTTGCATTTTCTACAGAAAGAATGATTCAGAACTGCTCAATCAAAAGTAAGGTTCAATTCTGTTAGTTGAATTCACAGAAGAGAAAGAAGTTTCACAGAATTCTTCTGTGTAGTTTTTAATTGGTTATAGGCCTTTTTCCTCTATAGGCCCGGGAATGCTCCGAATGTCCTCCTGCAGTTTCTCCAGAAAGAGTGTTTCAGAACTGCTCACTCAAAAGAAAGCCTAAACTCTGTTAGTTGAATGCACAGAACAGAAAGTAATTTCAGAGAATTTTTCTGTGTATGTTTTATTTGGAGATATTCCTTTCTCCACTATAGGCCCCGTAGCGCTCTGAAAGTCCACTTGCAGTTTCCACAGAAAGAGTGTTTCAGAACTGCTCTATCAAAAGTAAAGTTCAAATCTGTTAGTTGAATGCATAGAACAGAAAGAAGTTTCACAGAATGCTTCTGTGTAGTTTTTATTTGAAGATATTCTTTCTCCACTATAGGCCCCTTAGCGCTCTGAATGTCCACTTTCAGTTTCCACAAAAAGAGTGTTTCAGAACTGCTCAATCAAAAGTAAGCTTCAACTCTGTTAGTTGAATGCACAGAACAGAAAGAAGTTTCACAGAATTCTTCTGGGTAGTTTTCATTTGAAGATATAACTTTTTCCACTATAGGCCCTTTAGCGCTCCGAATGTCCACTTGCAGTTTCAACAGAAAGAGTCTTTCAGAACTGCTCAATCAAAAGTAATCTTCAACTCCCTTAGTTGAATGCACAGAAGAGAAAGAAGTTTCACAGAATGCTTCTGTGTAGTTTTTATTTGAAGATATTCCTTTTTCCATTATAGGCCCCTAAGCGTTCTGAATATCCACTTGCAGTTTCTACAGAAAGAGAGTTTCAGAACTGCTCAATCAAAAGTAACGTTCAACTCTGTTAGTTGAATGCAGAGAACATAAAGAAGTTTCACAGAATGCTTCTGTGTAGTTTTTATTTGCAGATATTCCTTTTTCCACTATTGGCCCTTTCGTGCTCAGAATATCCCCTTGCAGTTTCTACAGGAAGAGTGTTTCAGACCTCCTCTATCAAAATTAAGGTTCAACTCTGTTGGTGGAATGCACAGAACAGAAAGAAGTTTCACAGAAAGCTTCTGTGTAGTTTTCATTTGAAGATATACCTTTTTCCAGTACATGCTCCATAGCACTGTGAATGTCCACTTGCAGTTTACACAGAAAGAGTGTTTCAGAACTGCTCAATCAAAAGTAAGCTTCCTCTCTGTTAGTTGAATGCACAGAACAGAAAGAAGTTTCGCAGAATGCTTCTGGGTAGTTTTTATTTGAAGATTCTCCTTTTTCCACTATGGGCCCCATAGAGCTGCCAATGTCCACATGCACTCTCTACAGAAAGAGTGTTTCAGAACTGCGCAATCAAAAGTAAGCTTCAACTCTGTTAGTTGAATGCACAGAACAGAAAGAAGTTTCGCTGAATGCTTCTGTGTAGTTGTTAATTGAAGATATTCCTTTTTCCACTGTAGGCCCCTTAGAGCACGGAATATCCTCTTGCATTTTCTACAGAAAGAATGATTCAGAACTGCTCAATCAAATGTAAGGTTCAACTCTCTTAGTTGAATTCACAGAACAGAAAGAAGTTTCACAGAATGCTTCTGTGTAGTTTTTATTTGAAAATATTCCTTTTTCCATTATAGGCCCCTAAGCGTTCTGAATATCCACTTGCAGTTTCTACAGAAAGAGAGTTTCAGAACTGCTCAATCAAAAGTAACGTTCAACCCTGTTAGTTGAATGCAGAGAACATAAAGAAGTTTCACAGAATGCTTCTGTGTAGTTTTTATTTGCAGATATTCCTTTTTCCACTATTGGCCCCTTCGTGCTCAGAATATCCCCTTGCATTTTATACAGGAAGAGTGTTTCAGACCTGCTCTATCAAAACTAAGGTTCAACTCTGTTGGTGGAATGCACAGAACAGAAAGAAGTTTCACAGAAAGCTTCTGTGTAGTTTTCATTTGAAGATATACCTTTTTCCAGTACATGCTCCATAGCACTGTGAATGTCCACTTGCAGTTTACACAGAAAGAGTGTTTCAGAACTGCTCAATCAAAAGTAAGCTTCCTCTCTGTTAGTTGAATGCACAGAACAGAAAGAAGTTTCGCAGAATGCTTCTGGGTAGTTTTTATTTGAAGATTCCCCTTTTTCCACTATGGGCCCCATAGAGCTGCCAATGTCCACATGCACTCTCTACAGAAAGAGTGTTTCAGAACTGCGCAATCAAAAGTAAGCTTCAACTCTGTTAGTTGAATGCACAGAACAGAAAGAAGTTTCGAAGAATGCTTCTGTGTAGTTGTTAATTGAAGATATTCCTTTTTCCACTATAGGCCCCTTAGAGCACGGAATATCCTCTTTCATTTTCTACAGAAAGAATGATTCAGAACTGCTCAATCAAAAGTAAGGTTCAACTCTGTTAGTTGAATTCACAGAACAGAAAGTAGTTTCACAGAATTCTTCTGTGTAGTTTTTAATTGGTTATACGCCTTTTTCCTCTATAGGCCCGGGAATGCTCCGAATGTCCTCTTGCAGTTTCTCCAGAAAGAGTGTTTCAGAACTGCTCAATCAAAAGAAAGCTAAAACTCTGTTAGTTGAATGCACAGAACAGAAAGTAATTTCAGAGAATGTTTCTGTGTATGTTTTATTTGGAGATATTCCTTTCTCCACTATAGGCCCCGTAGCGCTCTGAAAGTCCACTTGCAGTTTCCACAGAAAGAGTGTTTCAGAACTGCTCTATCAAAAGTAAAGTTCAAATCTGTTAGTTGAATGCATAGAACAGAAAGAAGTTTCACAGAATGCTTCTGTGTAGTTTTTATTTGAAGATATTCCTTTCTCCACTATAGGCCCCTTAGCCCTCTGAATGTCCACTTTCAGTTTCCACAAAAAGAGTGTTTCAGAACTGCTCAATCAAAAGTAAGCTTCAACTCTGTTAGTTGAATGCACAGAACAGAAAGAAGTTTCACAGAACTCTTCTGGGTAGTTTTCATTTGAAGATATAACTTTTTCCACTATAGGCCCTTTAGCGCTCCGAATGTCCACTTGCAGTTTCAACAGAAAGAGTCTTTCAGAACTGCTCAATCAAAAGTAATCTTCAAATCTCTTAGTTGAATGCACAGAAGAGAAAGAAGTTTCACAGAATGCTTCTGTGTAGTTTTTATTTGAAGATATTCCTTTTTCCATTATAGGCCCCTAAGCGTTCTGAATATCCACTTGCAGTTTCTACAGAAAGAGAGTTTCAGAACTGCTCAATCAAAAGTAACGTTCAACTCTGTTAGTTGAATGCAGAGAACATAAAGAAGTTTCACAGAATGCTTCTGTGTAGTTTTTATTTGCAGATATTCCTTTTTCCACTATTGGCCCCTTCGTGCTCAGAATATCCCCTTGCAGTTTCTACAGGAAGAGTGTTTCAGACCTGCTCAATCAAAATTAAGGTTCAACTCTGTTGGTGGAACGCACAGAACAGAAAGAAGTTTCACAGAAAGCTTCTGTGTAGTTTTCATTTGAAGATATTCCTTTTTCCAATACATGCTCCATAGCACTGTGAATGTCCACTTGCAGTTTATACAGAAAGAGTGTTTGAGAACTGCTCAATCAAAAGTAAGCTTCCTCTCTTTTAGGTGAATGCACAGAACAGAAAGAAGTTTCGCAGAATGCTTCTGGGTAGTTTTTATTTGAAGATTCTCCTTTTTCCACTATGGGCCCCATAGAGCTGCCAATGTCCACATGCACTCTCTACAGAAAGAGTGTTTCAGAACTGCGCAATCAAAAGTAAGCTTCAACTCTGTTAGTTGAATGCACAGAACAGAAAGAAGTTTCGCAGAATGCTTCTGTATAGTTGTTAATTGAAGATATTCCTTTTTCCACTATATGCCCCTTAGAGCACGGAATATCCTCTTGCATTTTCTACAGAAAGAATGATTCAGAACTGCTCAATCAAAAGTAAGGTTCAATTCTGTTAGTTGAATTCACAGAACAGAAAGAAGTTTCACAGAATTCTTCTGTGTAGTTTTTAAATGGATATACTCCTTTTTCCTCTATAGGCCCGGGAATGCTCCGAATGTCCTCTTGCAGTTTCTCCAGAAAGAGTGTTTCAGAACTGCTCAATCAAAAGAAAGCTTAAACTCTGTTAGTTGAATGCACAGAACAGAAAGTAATTTCAGAGAATGTTTCTGTGTATGTTTTATTTGGAGATATTCCTTTCTCCACTATAGGCCCCGTAGCGCTCTGAAAGTCCACTTGCAGTTTCCACAGAAAGAGTGTTTCAGAACTGCTCTATCAAAAGTAAAGTTCAAATCTGTTAGTTGAATGCATAGAACAGAAAGAAGTTTCACAGAATGCTTCTGTGTAGTTTTTATTTGAAGATATTCCTTTCTCCACTATAGGCCCCTTAGCGCTCTGAATGTCCACTTTCAGTTTCCACAAAAAGAGTGTTTCAGAACTGCTCAATCAAAAGTAAGCTTCAACTCTGTTAGTTGAATGCACAGAACAGAAAGAAGTTTCACAGAATTCTTCTGGGTAGTTTTCATTTGAAGATATAACTTTTTCCACTCTAGGCCCTTTAGTGCTCCGAATGTCCACTTGCAGTTTCAACAGAAAGAGTCTTTCAGAACTGCTCAATCAAAAGTAATCTTCAACTCTCTTAGTTGAATGCACAGAAGAGAAAGAAGTTTCACAGAATGCTTCTGTGTAGTTTTTATTTGAAGATATTCCTTTTTCCATTATAGGCCCCTAAGCGTTCTGAATATCCACTTGCAGTTTCTACAGAAAGAGAGTTTCAGAACTGCTCAATCAAAAGTAACGTTCAACTCTGTTAGTTGAATGCAGAGAACATAAAGAAGTTTCACAGAATGCTTCTGTGTAGTTTTTATTTGCAGATATTCCTTTTTCCACTATTGGCCCCTTCGTGCTCAGAATATCCCCTTGCAGTTTCTACAGGAAGAGTGTTTCAGACCTGCTCTAACAAAATTAAGGTTCAACTCTGTTGGTGGAATGCACAGAACAGAAAGAAGTTTCACAGAAAGCTTCTGTGTAGTTTTCATTTGAATATATACCTTTTTCCAGTACATGCACCATAGCACTGTGAATGTCCACTTGCAGTTTACACAGAAGGAGTGTTTCAGAACTGCTCAATCAAAAGTAAGCTTCCTCTCTGTTAGTTGAATGCACAGAACAGAAAGAAGTTTCGCAGAATGCTTCTGGGTAGTTTTTATTTGAAGATTCTGCTTTTTCCACTGTGGGCCCCATAGAGCTGCCAATGTCCACATGCACTCTACAGAAAGAGTGTTTCAGAACTGCGCAATAAAAAGTAAGCTTCAACTCTGTTAGTTGAATGCACAGAACAGAAAGAAGTTTGGCAGAATGCTTCTGGGTAGTTGTTAATTGAAGATATTCCTTTTTCCACTATAGGCCCCTTAGAGCACGGAATATCCTCTTGCATTTTCTACAAAAAGAATGATTCAGAACTGCTCAATCAAAAGTAAGGTTCAATTCTGTTAGTTGAATTCACAGAACAGAAAGAAGTTTCACAGAATTCTTCTGTGTAGTTTTTAATTGGTTATAGGCCTTTTTCCTCTATAGGCCCGGGAATGCTCCGAATGTCCTCTTGCAGTTTCTCCAGAAAGAGGGTTTCAGAAATGCTCAATCAAAAGAAAGCTTAAACTCTGTTAGTTGAATGCACAGAACAGAAAGTAATTTCAGAGAATGTTTCTGTGTATGTTTTATTTGGAGATATTCCTTTCTCCACTATAGGCCCCGTAGCGCTCTGAAAGTCCACTTGCAGTTTCCACAGAAAGAGTTTTTCAGAACTGCTCTATCAAAACTAAAGTTCAAATCGGTTCGTTGAATGCATAGAACAGAAAGAAGTTTCACAGAATGCTTCTGTGTAGTTTTTATTTGAAGATATTCCTTTCTCCACTGTAGGCCCCTTAGCGCTCTGAATGTCCACTTTCAGATTCCACAAAAAGAGTGTTTCAGAACTGCTCAATCAAAAGTAAGCTTCAAATCTGTTAGTTGAATGCACAGAACAGAAAGAAGTTTCACAGAATTCTTCTGGGTAGTTTTCAATTGAAGATATAACTTTTTCCACTATAGGAACTTTAGCGCTAAGAATGTCCACTTGCAGTTTCAACAGAAAGAGTCTTTCAGAACTGCTCAATCAAAAGTAATCTTCAACTCTCTTAGTTGAATGCACAGAAGAGAAAGTAGTTTCACAGAATGCTTCTGTGTAGTTTTTATTTGAAGATATTCCTTTTTCCATTATAGGCCCCTAAGCGTTCTGAATATCCACTTGCAGTTTCTACAGAAAGAGAGTTTCAGAACTGCTCAATCAAAAGTAACGTTCAAATCTGTTAGTTGAATGCAGAGAACATAAAGAAGTTTCACAGAATGCTTCTGTGTAGATTTATTTGCAGATATTCCTTTTTCCACTATTGGCCCCTTCGTGCTCAGAATATCCCCTTGCAGTTTCTACAGGAAGAGTGTTTCAGACCTGCTCTATCAAAACTAAGGTTCAACTCTGTTGGTGGAATGCACAGAACAGAAAGAAGTTTCACAGAAAGCTTCTGTGTAGTTTTCATTTGAAGATATTCCTTTTTCCAGTACATGCTCCATAGCACTGTGAATGTCCACTTGCAGTTTACACAGAAAGAGTGTTTCAGAACTGCTCAATCAAAAGTAAGCTTCCTCTCTGTTAGTTGAATGCACAGAACAGAAAGAAGTTTCGCAGAATGCTTCTGGGTAGTTTTTATTTGAAGATTCTCCTTTTTCCACTATGGGCCCCATAGAGCTGCCAATGTCCACATGCACTCTCTACAGAAAGAGTGTTTCAGAACTGCGCTATCAAAAGTAACCTTCAACTCTGTTAGTTGAATGCACAGAACAGAAAGAAGTTTGGCAGAATGCTTCTGTATAGTTTTTAATTGAAGATATTCCTTTTTCCTCTATAGGCCCCTTAGAGCACGGAATATCCTCTTGCATTTTCTACAGAAAGAATGATTCAGAACTGCTCAATCAAAAGTAAGGTTCAATTCTGTTAGTTGAATTCACAGAACAGAAAGAAGTTTCACAGAATTCTTCTGTGTAGTTTTTAATTGGATATAGGCCTTTTTCCTCTATAGGCCCGGGAATGCTCCGAATGTCCTCTTGCAGTTTCTCCAGAAAGAGGGTTTCAGAACTGCTCAATCAAAAGAAAGCTTAAACTCTGTTAGTTGAATGCACAGAACAGAAAGTAATTTCAGAGAATGTTTCTGTGTATGTTTTATTTGGAGATATTCCTTTCTCCACTATAGGCCCCGTAGCGCTCTGAAAGTCCACTTGCAGTTTCCACAGAAAGAGTGTTTCAGAACTGCTCTATCAAAAGTAAAGTTCAAATCTGTTAGTTGAATGCATAGAACAGAAAGAAGTTTCACAGAATGCTTCTGTGTAGTTTTTATTTGAAGATATTCCTTTCTCCACTATAGGCCCCTTAGCGCTCTGAATGTCCACTTTCAGTTTCCACAAAAAGAGTGTTTCAGAACTGCTCAATCAAAAGTAAGCTTCAACTCTGTTAGTTGAATGCACAGAACAGAAAGAAGTTTCACAGAATTCTTCTGGGTAGTTTTCATTTGAAGATATAACTTTTTCCACTATAGGCCCTTTAGCGCTCCGAATGTCCACTTGCAGTTTCAACAGAAAGAGTCTTTCAGAACTGCTCAATCAAAAGTAATCTTCAACTCTCTTAGTTGAATGCACAGAAGAGAAAGAAGTTTCACAGAATGCTTCTGTGTAGTTTTTATTTGAAGATATTCCTTTTTCCATTATAGGCCCCTAAGCGTTCTGAATATCCACTTGCAGTTTCTACAGAAAGAGAGTTTCAGAACTGCTCAATCAAAAGTAACGTTCAACTCTGTTAGTTGAATGCAGAGAACATAAAGAAGTTTCACAGAATGCTTCTGTGTAGTTTTTATTTGCAGATATTCCTTTTTCCACTATTGGCCCCATCGTGCTCGGAATATCCCCTTGCAGTTTCTACAGGAAGAGTGTTTCAGACCTGCTCTATCAAAATTAAGGTTCAACTCTGTTGGTGGAACGCACAGAACAGAAAGAAGTTTCACAGAAAGCTTCTGTGTAGTTTTCATTTGAAGATATTCCTTTTTCCAATACATGCTCCATAGCACTGTGAATGTCCACTTGCAGTTTATACAGAAAGAGTGTTTCAGAACTGCTCAATCAAAAGTAAGCTTCCTCTCTGTTAGTTGAATGCACAGAACAGAAAAAAGTTTCGCAGAATGCTTCTGGGTAGTTTTTATTTGAAGATTCTCCTTTTTCCACTATGGGCCCCATAGAGCTGCCAATGTCCACATGCACTCTCTACAGAAAGAGTGTTTCAGAACTGCGCAATCAAAAGTAAGCTTCAACTCTGTTAGTTGAATGCACAGAACAGAAAGAAGTTTGGCAGAATGCTTCTGTGTAGTTGTTAATTGAAGATATTCCTTTTTCCTCTATAGGCCCCTTAGAGCACGGATTATCCTCTTGCATTTTCTACAGAAAGAATGATTCAGAACTGCTCAATCAAAAGTAAGGTTCAATTCTGTTAGTTGAATTCACAGAACAGAAAGAAGTTTCACAGAATCCTTCTGTGTAGTTTTTAATTGGTTATAGGCCTTTTTCCTCTATAGGCCCGGGAATGCTCCGAATGTCCTCTTGCAGTTTCTCCAGAAAGAGTGTTTCAGAACTGCTCAATCAACAGAAAGCTTAAACTCTGTTAGTTGAATGCACAGAACAGAAAGTAATTTCAGAGAATGTTTCTGTGTATGTTTTATTTGGAGATATTCCTTTCTCCACTCTAGGCCCCGTAGTGCTCTGAAAGTCCACTTGCAGTTTCCACAGAAAGAGTGTTTCAGAACTGCTCTATCAAAAGTTAAGTTCAAATCTGTTAGTTGAATGCATAGAACAGAAAGAACTTTCACAGAATGCTTCTGTGTAGTTTTTATTTGAAGATATTCCTTTCTCCACTATAGGCCCCTTAGCGCTCTGAATGTCCACTTTCAGGTTCCACAAAAAGAGTGTTTCAGAACTGCTCAATCAAAAGTAAGCTTCAACTCTGTTAGTTGAATGCACAGAACACAAAGAAGTTTCACAGAATTCTTCTGGGTAGTTTTCATTTGAAGATACAACTTTTTCCACTATAGGCCCTTTAGCGCTCCGAATGTCCACTTGCAGTTTCAACAGAAAGAGTCTTTCAGAACTGCTCAATCAAAAGTCATCTTCAACTCTCTTAGTTGAATGCACAGAAGAGAAAGAAGTTTCACAGAATGCTTCTGTGTAGTTTTTATTTGAAGATATTCCTTTTTCCATTATAGGCCCCTAAGCGTTCTGAATATCCACTTGCAGTTTCTACAGAAAGAGAGTTTCAGAACTGCTCAATCAAAAGTAACGTTCAACTCTGTTAGTTGAATGCAGAGAACATAAAGAAGTTTCACATAATGCTTCTGTGTAGTTTTTATTTGCAGATATTCCTTTTTCCACTATTGGCCCCTTCGTGCTCAGAATATCCCCTTGCAGTTTCTACAGGAAGAGTGTTTCAGAACTGCTCTATCAAAATTAAGGTTCAACTCTGTTGGTGGAACGCACAGAACAGAAAGAAGTTTCACAGAAAGCTTCTGTGTAGTTTTCATTTGAAGATATTCCTTTTTCCAATTCATGTTCCATAGCACTGTGAATGTCCACTTGCAGTTTATACAGAAAGAGTATTTCAGAACTGCTCAATCAAAAGTAAGCTTCCTCTCTGTTAGTTGAATGCACAGAACAGAAAGAAGTTTCGCAGAATGCTTCTGGGTAGTTTTTATTTGAAGATTCTCCTTTTTCCACTATGGGCCCCATAGAGCTGCCAATGTCCACATGCACTCTCTACAGAAAGAGTGTTTCAGAACTGCGCAATCAAAAGTAAGCTTCAACTCTGTTAGTTGAATGCACAGGACAGAAAGAAGTTTCGCAGAATGCTTCTGTATAGTTTTTAATTGAAGATATTCCTTTTTCCACTATAGGCCCCTTAGAGCACGGAATATCCTCTTGCATTTTCTACAGAAAGAATGATTCAGTACTGCTCAATCAAAAGTAAGGTTCAATTCTGTTAGTTGAATTCACAGAACAGAAAGAAGTTTCACAGAATTCTTCTGTGTAGTTTTTAATTGGATATACGCCTTTTTCCTCTATAGGCCCAGGAATGCTCCGAATGTCCTCTTGCAGTTTCTCCAGAAAGAGTGTTTCAGAACTGCTCAATCAAAAGAAAGCTTAAACTCTGTTAGTTGAATGCACAGAACAGAAAGTAATTTCAGAAAATGTTTCTCTGTATGTTTTATTTGGAGATATTCCTTTCTCCACTATAGGCCCCGTAGCGCTCTGAAAGTCCACTTGCAGTTTCCACAGAAAGAGAGTTTCAGAACTGCTCTATCAAAAGTAAAGTTCAAATCTGTTAGTTGAATGCATAGAACAGAAAGAAGTTTCACAGAATGCTTCTGTGTAGTTTTTATTTGAAGATATTCCTTTCTCCACTATAGGCCCCTTAGCGCTCTGAATGTCCACTTTCAGTTTCCACAAAAAGAGTGTTTCAGAACTGCTCAATCATAAGTAAGCTTCAACTCTGTTAGTTGAATGCACACAACAGAAAGAAGTTTCACAGAATTCTTCTGGGTAGTTTTCATTTGAAGATATAACTTTTTCCACTATAGGCCCTTTAGCGCTCCGAATGTCCACTTGCAGTTTCAACAGAAAGAGTCTTTCAGAACTGCTCAATCAAAAGTAATCTTCAACTCTCTTAGTTGAATGCACAGAAGAGAAAGAAGTTTCACAGAATGCTTCTGTGTAGTTTTTATTTGAAGATATTCCTTTTTCCATTATAGGCCCCTAAGCGTTCTGAATATCCACTTGCAGTTTCTACAGAAAGAGAGTTTCAGAACTGCTCAATCAAAAGTAACGTTCAACTCTGTTAGTTGAATGCAGAGAACATAAAGAAGTTTCACAGAATGCTTCTGTGTAGTTTTTATTTGCAGATATTCCTTTTTCCACTGTTGGCCCCTTCGTGCTCAGAATATCCCCTTGCAGTTTCTACAGGAAGAGTGTTTCAGACCTGCTCTATCAAAATTAAGGTTCAACTCTGTTGGTGGAATGCACAGAACAGAAAGAAGTTTCACAGAAAGCTTCTGTGTACTTTTCATTTGAAGATATTCCTTTTTCCAATACATGCTCCATAGCACTGTGAATGTCCACTTGCAGTTTATACAGAAAGAGTGTTTCAGAACTGCTCAATCAAAAGTAAGCTTCCTCTCTGTTAGTTGAATGCACAGAAGAGAAAGAAGTTTCGCAGAATGCTTCTGGGTAGTTTTTATTTGAAGATTCTCCTTTTTCCACTATGGGCCCCATAGAGCTGCCAATGTCCACATGCACTCTCTACAGAAAGAGTGTTTCAGAACTGCGCAATCAAAAGTAAGCTTCAACTCTGTTAGTTGAATGCACAGAACAGAAAGAAGTTTGGCAGAATGCTTCTGTGTAGTTGTTAATTGAAGATATTCCTTTTTCCACTATAGGCCCCTTAGAGCACGGAATATCCTCTTGCATTTTCTACAGAAAGAGTGTTTCAGAACTGCTCTATCAAAAGTAAAGTTCAAATCTGTTCGTTGAATGCATAGAACAGAAAGAAGTTTCACAGACTTCTTCTGTGTAGTTTTTAATTGGTTACAGGCCTTTTTCCTCTATAGGCCCGGGAATGCTCCGAGTGTCCTGTTGCAGTTTCTCCAGAAAGAGTGTTTCAGAACTGCTCAATCAAAAGAAAGCTTAAACTCTGTTAGTTGAATGCACACAACAGAAAGTAATTTCAGAGAATATTTCTGTGTATGTTTTATTTGGAGATATTCCTTTCTCCACTATAGGCCCCGTAGCGCTCTGAAAGTCCACTTGCAGTTTCCACAGAAAGAGTGTTTCAGAACTGCTCTATCAAAAGTAAAGTTCAAATCTGTTAGTTGAATGCATAGAACAGAAAGAACTTTCACAGAATGCTTCTGTGTAGTTTTTATTTGAAGATATTCCTTTCTCCACTATAGGCCCCTTAGCGCTCTGAATGTCCACTTTCAGGTTCCACAAAAAGAGTGTTTCAGAACTGCTCAATCAAAAGTAAGCTTCAACTCTGTTAGTTGAATGCACAGAACACAAAGAAGTTTCACAGAATTCTTCTGGGTAGTTTTCATTTGAAGATACAACTTTTTCCACTATAGGCCCTTTAGCGCTCCGAATGTCCACTTGCAGTTTCAACAGAAAGAGTCTTTCAGAACTGCTCAATCAAAAGTCATCTTCAACTCTCTTAGTTGAATGCACAGAAGAGAAAGAAGTTTCACAGAATGCTTCTGTGTAGTTTTTATTTGAAGATATTCCTTTTTCCATTATAGGCCCCTAAGCGTTCTGAATATCCACTTGCAGTTTCTACAGAAAGAGAGTTTCAGAACTGCTCAATCAAAAGTAACGTTCAACTCTGTTAGTTGAATGCAGAGAACATAAAGAAGTTTCACATAATGCTTCTGTGTAGTTTTTATTTGCAGATATTCCTTTTTCCACTATTGGCCCCTTCGTGCTCAGAATATCCCCTTGCAGTTTCTACAGGAAGAGTGTTTCAGAACTGCTCTATCAAAATTAAGGTTCAACTCTGTTGGTGGAACGCACAGAACAGAAAGAAGTTTCACAGAAAGCTTCTGTGTAGTTTTCATTTGAAGATATTCCTTTTTCCAATTCATGCTCCATAGCACTGTGAATGTCCACTTGCAGTTTATACAGAAAGAGTATTTCAGAACTGCTCAATCAAAAGTAAGCTTCCTCTCTGTTAGTTGAATGCACAGAACAGAAAGAAGTTTCGCAGAATGCTTCTGGGTAGTTTTTATTTGAAGATTCTCCTTTTTCCACTATGGGCCCCATAGAGCTGCCAATGTCCACATGCACTCTCTACAGAAAGAGTGTTTCAGAACTGCGCAATCAAAAGTAAGCTTCAACTCTGTTAGTTGAATGCACAGAACAGAAAGAAGTTTCGCAGAATGCTTCTGTATAGTTTTTAATTGAAGATATTCCTTTTTCCACTATAGGCCCCTTAGAGCACGGAATATCCTCTTGCATTTTCTACAGAAAGAATGATTCAGAACTGCTCAATCAAAAGTAAGGTTCAATTCTGTTAGTTGAATTCACAGAACAGAAAGAAGTTTCACAGAATTCTTCTGTGTAGTTTTTAATTGGATATACGCCTTTTTCCTCTATAGGCCCAGGAATGCTCCGAATGTCCTCTTGCAGTTTCTCCAGAAAGAGTGTTTCAGAACTGCTCAATCAAAAGAAAGCTTAAACTCTGTTAGTTGAATGCACAGAACAGAAAGTAATTTCAGAAAATGTTTCTCTGTATGTTTTATTTGGAGATATTCCTTTCTCCACTATAGGCCCCGTAGCGCTCTGAAAGTCCACTTGCAGTTTCCACAGAAAGAGAGTTTCAGAACTGCTCTATCAAAAGTAAAGTTCAAATCTGTTAGTTGAATGCATAGAACAGGAAGAAGTTTCACAGAATGCTTCTGTGTAGTTTTTATTTGAAGATATTCCTTTCTCCACTATAGGCCCCTTAGCGCTCTGAATGTCCACTTTCAGTTTCCACAAAAAGAGTGTTTCAGAACTGCTCAATCATAAGTAAGCTTCAACTCTGTTAGTTGAATGCACACAACAGAAAGAAGTTTCACAGAATTCTTCTGGGTAGTTTTCATTTGAAGATATAACTTTTTCCACTATAGGCCCTTTAGCGCTCCGAATGTCCACTTGCAGTTTCAACAGAAAGAGTCTTTCAGAACTGCTCAATCAAAAGTAATCTTCAACTCTCTTAGTTGAATGCACAGAAGAGAAAGAAGTTTCACAGAATGCTTCTGTGTAGTTTTTATTTGAAGATATTCCTTTTTCCATTATAGGCCCCTAAGCGTTCTGAATATCCACTTGCAGTTTCTACAGAAAGAGAGTTTCAGAACTGCTCAATCAAAAGTAACGTTCAACTCTGTTAGTTGAATGCAGAGAACATAAAGAAGTTTCACAGAATGCTTCTGTGTAGTTTTTATTTGCAGATATTCCTTTTTCCACTGTTGGCCCCTTCGTGCTCAGAATATCCCCTTTCAGTTTCTACAGGAAGAGTGTTTCAGACCTGCTCTATCAAAATTAAGGTTCAACTCTGTTGGTGGAATGCACAGAACATAAAGAAGTTTCACAGAAAGCTTCTGTGTAGTTTTCATTTGAAGATATTCCTTTTTCCAATACATGCTCCATAGCACTGTGAATGTCCACTTGCAGTTTATACAGAAAGAGTGTTTCAGAACTGCTCAATCAAAAGTAAGCTTCCTCTCTGTTAGTTGAATGCACAGAAGAGAAAGAAGTTTCGCAGAATGCTTCTGGGTAGTTTTTATTTGAAGATTCTCCTTTTTCCACTATGGGCCCCATAGAGCTGCCAATGTCCACATGCACTCTCTACAGAAAGAGTGTTTCAGAACTGCGCAATCAAAAGTAAGCTTCAACTCTGTTAGTTGAATGCACAGAACAGAAAGAAGTTTGGCAGAATGCTTCTGTGTAGTTGTTAATTGAAGATATTCCTTTTTCCACTATAGGCCCCTTAGAGCACGGAATATCCTCTTGCATTTTCTACAGAAAGAATGAGTCAGAACTGCTCAATCAAAAGTAAGGTTCAATTCTGTTAGTTGAATTCACAGAACAGAAAGAAGTTTCACAGAATTCTTCTGTGTAGTTTTTAATTGGTTATAGGCCTTTTTCCTCTATAGGCCCGGGAATGCTCCGAATGTCCTCTTGCAGTTTCTCCAGAAAGAGGGTTTCAGAACTGCTCAATCAAAAGAAAGCTTAAACTCTGTTAGTTGAATGCACAGAACAGAAAGTAATTTCAGAGAATGTTTCTGTGTATGTTTTATTTGGAGATATTCCTTTCTCCACTATAGGCCCCGTAGCGCTCTGAAAGTCCACTTGCAGTTTCCACAGAAAGAGTGTTTCAGAACTGCTCTATCAAAAGTAAAGTTCAAATCGGTTCGTTGAATGCATAGAACAGAAAGAAGTTTCAGAGAATGCTTCTGTGTAGTTTTTATTTGAAGATATTCCTTTCTCCACTATAGGCCCCTTAGCGCTCTGAATGTCCACTTTCAGTTTCCACAAAAAGAGTGTTTCAGAACTGCTCAATCAAAAGTAAGCTTCAACTCTGTTAGTTGAATGCACAGAACAGAAAGAAGTTTCACAGAATTCTTCTGGGTAGTTTTCATTTGAAGTTATATCTTTTTCCACTATAGGCCCTTTAGCGCTCCGAATGTCCACTTGCAGTTTCAACAGAAAGAGTCTTTCAGAACTGCTCAATCAAAAGTAATCTTCAACTCTCTTAGTTGAATGCACAGAAGAGAAAGAAGTTTCACAGAATGCTTCTGTGTAGTTTTTATTTGAAGATACTCCTTTTTCCATTATAGGCCCCTAAGCGTTCTGAATATCCACTTGCAGTTTCTACAGAAAGAGAGTTTCAGAACTGCTCAATCAAAAGTAACGTTCAACTCTGTTAGTTGAATGCAGAGAACATAAAGTAGTTTCACAGAATGCTTCTGTGTAGATTTATTCGCAGATATTCGTTTTTCCACTATTGGCCCCTTCGTGCTCAGAATATCCCCTTGCAGTTTCTACAGGAAGAGTGTTTCAGACCTGCTCTATCAAAACTAAGGTTCAACTCTGTTGGTGGAATGCACAGAACAGAAAGAAGTTTCACAGAAAGCTTCTGTGTAGTTTTCATTTGAAGATATACCTTTTTCCAGTACATGCTCCATAGCACTGTGAATGTCCACTTGCAGTTTACACAGAAAGAGTGTTTCAGAACTGCTCAATCAAAAGTAAGCTTCCTCTCTGTTAGTTGAATGCACAGAACAGAAAGAAGTTTTGCAGAATGCTTCTGGGTAGTTTTTATTTGAAGATTCTCCTTTTTCCACTATGGGCCCCATAGAGCTGCCAATGTCCACATGCACTCTCTACAGAAAGAGTGTTTCAGAGCTGCGCAATCAAAAGTAAGCTTCAACTCTGTTAGCTGAATCCACAGAACAGAAAGAAGTTTCGCAGAATGCTTCTGTGTAGTTGTTAATTGAAGATATTCCTTTTTCCACTATAGGCCCCTTAGAGCATGGAATATCCTCTTGCATTTTCTACAGAAAGAATGATTCAGAACTGCTCAATCAAAAGTAAGGTTCAATTCTGTTAGTTGAATTCACAGAACAGAAAGAAGTTTCACAGAATTCTTCTGTGTAGTTTTTAATTGGTTATAAGCCTTTTTCCTCTATAGGCCAGGGAATGCTCCGAATGTCCTCTTGCAGTTTCTCCAGAAAGAGTGTTTCAGAACTGCTCAATCAAAAGAAAGCTTAAAATCTCTTAGTTGAATGGACAGAACAGAAAGTAATTTCAGAGAATGTTTCTGTGTATGTTTTATTTGGAGATATTCCTTTCTCCACTATAGGCCCCGTAGCGCTCCGAAAGTCCACTTGCAGTTTTCACAGAAAGAGTGTTTCAGAACTGCTCTATCAAAAGTAAAGTTCAAATCTGTTCGTTGAATGCATAGAACAGAAAGAAGTTTCACAGACTTCTTCTGTGTAGTTTTTAATTGGTTACAGGCCTTTTTCCTCTATAGGCCCGGGAATGCTCCGAGTGTCCAGTTGCAGTTTCTCCAGAAAGAGTGTTTCAGAACTGCTCAATCAAAAGAAAGCTTAAACTCTGTTAGTTGAATGCACACAACAGAAAGTAATTTCAGAGAATATTTCTGTGTATGTTTTATTTGGAGATATTCCTTTCTCCACTATAGGCCCCGTAGCGCTCTGAAAGTCCACTTGCAGTTTCCACAGAAAGAGTGTTTCAGAACTGCTCTATCAAAAGTAAAGTTCAAATCTGTTAGTTGAATGCATAGAACAGAAAGAAGTTTCACAGAATGCTTCTGTGTAGTTTTTATTTGAAGATATTCCTTTCTCCACTATAGGCCCCTTAGCGCTCTGAATGTCCACTTTCAGTTTCCACAAAAAGAGTGTTTCAGAACTGCTCAATCAAAAGTAAGCTTCAACTCTGTTAGTTGAATGCACAGAACAGAAAGAAGTTTCACAGAATTCTTCTGTGTAGTTTTCATTTGAAGATATAACTTTTTCCACTATAGGCCCTTTAGCGCTCCGAATGTCCACTTGCAGTTTCAACAGAAAGAGTCTTTCAGAACTGCTCAATCAAAAGTAATCTTCAACTCTCTTAGTTGAACGCACAGAAGAGAAAGAAGTTTCACAGAATGCTTCTGTGTAGTTTTTATTTGAAGATATTCCTTTTTCCATTATAGGCCCCTAAGCGTTCTGAATATCCACTTGCAGTTTCTACAGAAAGAGAGTTTCAGAACTGCTCAATCAAAAGTAACGTTCAACTCTGTTAGTTGAATGCAGAGAACATAAAGAAGTTTCACAGAATGCTTCTGTGTAGTTTTTATTTGCAGATATCCCTTTTTCCACTATTGGCCCCTTCGTGCTCAGAATATCCCCTTGCAGTTTCTACAGGAAGAGTGTTTCAGACCTGCTCTAACAAAATTAAGGTTCAACTCTGTTGGTGGAACGCACAGAACAGAAAGAAGTTTCACAGAAAGCTTCTGTGTAGTTTTCATTTGAAGATATTCCTTTTTCCAATACATGCTCCAGAGCACTGTGAATGTCCACTTGCAGTTCATACAGAAAGAGTGTTTCAGAACTGCTCAATCAAAAGTAAGCTTCCTCTCTGTTAGTTGAATGCACAGAACAGAAAGAAGTGTCGCAGAATGCTTCTGGGTAGTTTTTATTTGAAGATTCTCCTTTTTCCACTATGGGCCCCATAGAGCTGCCAATGTCCACATGCACTCTCTACAGAAAGAGTGTTTCAGAACTGCGCAATCCAAAGTAAGCTTCAACTCTGTTAGTTGAATGCACAGAACAGAAAGAAGTTTCGCAGAATGCTTCTGTGTAGTTGTTAATTGAAGATATTCCTTTTTCCACTATAGGCCCCTTAGAGCACGGAATATCCTCTTGCATCTTCTACAGAAAGAATGATTCAGAACTGCTCAATCAAAAGTAAGGTTCAACTCTGTTAGTTGAATTCACAGAACAGAAAGAAGTTTCACAGAATTCTTCTGTGTAGTTTTTAATTGTTTATAGGCCTTTTTCCTCTATAGGCCCGGGAATGCTCCGAATGTCCTCTTGCAGTTTCTCCAGAAAGAGTGTTTCTGAACTGCTCAATCAAAAGAAAGTTTAAACTCTGTTAGTTGAATGCACAGAACAGAAAGTAATTTCAGAGAATGTTTCTGTGTATGTTTTATTTGGAGATATTCCTTTCTCCACTATAGGCCCCGTAGCGCTCTGAAAGTCCACTTGCAGTTTCCACAGAGAGTTTCAGAACTGCTCTATCAAAAGTAAAGGTCAAATCTGTTAGTTGAATGCATAGAAGTGAAAGAAGTTTCACAGAATGCTTCTGTGTAGTTTTTATTTGAAGATATTCCTTTCTCCACTATAGGCCCCTTAGCGCTCTGAATGTCCACTTTCAGTTTCCACAAAAAGAGTGTTTCAGAACTGCTCAATCAAAAGAAATCTTAAACTCTGTTGAATGCACAGAACAGAAAGAAGTTTCACAGAATGATTCTGTGTAGTTTTTATTAGAAGATATTTCTTTTTCCACTATAGGCCTCTTACGGTTCCCAATGTCCATTTGCAGTTTCTAAAGAAAGATTGTTTCAGAACTGCTCAATCAAAAGTAATCTTCAAATCTGTTAGTTGAATGCACAGAACAGAAAGAAGTTTCACACAATGCTTCTCTGTAGTTTTTATTTGAACTTATGCCTTTTTCCCCTATAGGCCCCTTAGAGCACACAATGTCCTCTTGCCGTTTCTCCAGAAGGAGTGTTTCAGAACTGCTCAATCAAAAGAAAGCTTAAACTCTGTTAGTTGAATGCACAGAACAGAAAGTAATTTCAGAGAATGTTTCTGTGTATGTTTTATTTGGAGATATTCCTTTCTCCACTATAGGCCCCGTAGCGCTCTGAAAGTCCACCTGCAGTTTCCACAGAGTGTTTCAGAACTGCTCTATCAAAAGTAAAGGTCAAATCTGTTAGTTGAATGCACAGAAGAGAAAGAAGTTTCACAGAATGCTTCTGTGTAGTTTTTATTTGCAGATATTCCTTTTTCCACTATTGGCCCCTTCGTGCTCAGAATATCCCCGTGCAGTTTCTACAGGAAGAGTGTTTCAGACCTGCTCTATCAAAACTAAGGTTCAACTCTGTTGGTGGAATGCACAGAACAGAAAGAAGTTTCACAGAAAGCTTCTGTGTAGTTTTCATTTGAATATATAACTTTTTCCAGTACATGCTCCATAGCACTGTGAATGTCCACTTGCAGTTTACACAGAAAGAGTGTTTCAGAACTGCTCAATCAATAGTAAGATTCCTCTCTGTTAGTTGAATGCACAGAACAGAAAGAAGTTTCGCAGAATGCTTCTGGGTAGTTTTTATTTGAAGATTCTCCTTTTTCCATTTTGGGCCCCATAGAGTTGCCAATGTCCACATGCACTCTACAGAAAGAGTGTTTCAGAACTGCGCAATCAAAAGTAAGCTTCAACTCTGTTAGTTGAATGCACAGAACAGAAAGAAGTTTGGCAGAATGCTTCTGTGTAGTTGTTAATTGAAGATATTCCTTTTTCCACTATAGGCCCCTTAGAGCACGGAATATCCTCTTGCATTTTCTACAGAAAGAATGATTCAGAACTGCTCAATCAAAAGTAAGGTTCAATTCTGTTAGTTGAATTCACAGAACAGAAAGAAGTTTCACAGAATTCTTCTGTGTAGTTTTTAATTGGTTATAGGCCTTTTTCCTCTATAGGCCCGGGAATGCTCCGAATGTCCTCTTGCGGTTTCTACAGAAAGAGTGTTTCAGAACTGCTCAATCAAAAGAAAGCTTAAACTCTGTTAGTTGAATGCACAGAACAGAAAGTAATTTCAGAGAACGTTTCTGTGTATGTTTTATTTGGAGATATTCCTTTCTCCACTATAGGCCCCGTAGAGCTCTGAAAGTCCACCTGCAGTTTCCACAGAAAGAGTGTTTCAGAACTGCTCTATCAAAAGAAAAGTTCAAATCGGTTCGTTGAATGCATAGAACAGAAAGAACTTTCACAGAATGCTTCTGTGTAGTTTTTATTTGAAGATATTCCTTTCTCCACTATAGGCCCCTTAGCGCTCTGAATGTCCACTTTCAGTTTCCACAAAAAGAGTGTTTCAGAACTGCTCAATCAAAAGTAAGCTTCAACTCTGTTAGTTGAATGCACAGAACAGAAAGAAGTTTCACAGAATTCTTCTGGGTAGTTTTCATTTGAAGATATAACTTTTTCCACTATAGGCCCTTTAGCGCTCCGAATGTCCACTTGCAGTTTCAACAGAAAGAGTCTTTCAGAACTGCTCAATCAAAAGTAATCTTCAACTCTCTTAGTTGAATGCACAAAAGAGAAAGAAGTTTCACAGAATGCTTCTGTGTAGTTTTTATTTGAAGATATTCCTTTTTCCATTATAGGCCCCTAAGCGTTCTGAATATCCACTTGCAGTTTCTACAGAAAGAGAGTTTCAGAACTGCTCAATCAAAAGTAACGTTCAACTCTGTTAGTTGAATGCAGAGAACATAAAGAAGTTTCACAGAATGCTTCTGTGTAGTTTTTATTTGCAGATATTCCTTTTTCCACTATTGGCCCCTTCGTGCTCAGAATATCCCCTTGCAGTTTCTACAGGAAGAGTGTTTCAGACCTGCTCTATCAAAACTAAGGTTCAACTCTGTTGGTGAAATGCACAGAACAGAAAGAAGTTTCACAGAAAGCTTCTGTGTAGTTTTCATTTGAAGATATTCCTTTTTCCAGTACATGCTCCATAGCACTGTGAATGTCCACTTGCAGTTTACACAGAAAGAGTGTTTCAGAACTGCTCAATCAAAAGTAAGCTTCCTCTCTGTTAGTTGAATGCACAGAACAGAAAGAAGTTTCGCAGAATGCTTCTGGGTAGTTTTTATTTGAAGATTCCCCTTTTTCCACTATGGGCTCCATCGAGCTGCCAATGTCCACATGCACTCTCTACAGAAAGAGTGTTTCAGAACTGCGCAATCAAAAGTAAGCTTCAACTCTGTTAGTTGAATGCACAGAACAGAAAGAAGTTTCGCAGAATGCTTCTGTGTAGTTGTTAATTGAAGATATTCCTTTTTCCACTATAGGCCCCTTAGAGCACGGAATATCCTCTTGCATCTTCTACAGAAAGAATGATTCAGAACTGCTCAATCAAAAGTAAGGTTCAACTCTGTTAGTTGAATTCACAGAACAGAAAGAAGTTTCACAGAATTCTTCTGTGTAGTTTTTAATTGGTTATAGGCCTTTTTCCTCTATAGGCCCGGGAATGCTCCGAATGTCCTCTTGCAGTTTCTCCAGAAAGAGTGTTTCAGAACTGCTCAATCAAAAGAAACCTTAAACTCTGTTAGTTGAATGCACAGAACAGAAAGTAATTTCAGAGAATGTTTCTGTGTATGTTTTATTTGGAGATATTCCTTTCTCCACTATAGGCCCCGTAGCGCTCTGAAAGTCCACTTGCAGTTTCCACAGAGTGTTTCAGAACTGCTCTATCAAAAGTAAAGGTCAAATCTGTTAGTTGAATGCACAGAAGAGAAAGAAGTTTCACAGAATGCTTCTGTGTAGTTTTTATTTGCAGATATTCCTTTTTCCACTATTGGGCCCTTCGTGCTCAGAATATCCAGTTGCAGTTTCTACAGGAAGAGTGTTTCAGACCTGCTCTATCAAAACTAAGGTTCAACTCTGTTGGTGGAATGCACAGAACAGAAAGAAGTTTCACAGAAAGCTTCTGTGTAGTTTTCATTTGAATATATACCTTTTTCCAGTACATGCTCCATAGCACTGTGAATGTCCACTTGCAGTTTACACAGAAAGAGTGTTTCAGAACTGCTCAATCAAAAGTAAGATTCCTCTCTGTTAGTTGAATGCACAGAACAGAAAGAAGTTTCGCAGAATGCTTCTGGGTAGTTTTTATTTGAAGATTCTCCTTTTTCCACTGTGGGCCCCATAGAGCTACCAATGTCCACATGCACTCTACAGAAAGAGTGTTTCAGAACTGCGCAATCAAAAGAAAGCTTAAACTCTGTTTGTTGAATGCACAGAACAGAAAGAAGTTTCACAGAATGATTCTGTGTAGTTTTTATTAGAAGATACTACTTTTTCCACTATAGGCCTCTTACGGTTCCAAATGTCCATTTGCAGTTTCTAAAGAAAGATTGTTTCAGAACTGCTCAATCAAAAGTAAAGTTCAAATCTGTTAGTTGAATGCACAGAACAGAAAGAAGTTTCACACAATGCTTCTCTGTAGTTTTTATTTGAACATATGCCTTTTTAACCTATAGGCCCCCTAGAGCACACAATGTCTTCTTCCCGTTTCTACAGAAGGAGTGTTTCAGAACTGCTCAATCAAAAGAAAGCTTAAACTCTGTTATTTGAATGCACAGAAGAGAGAGTACTTTCAGAGAATTGTTCTGTGTATGTGTTATTTGGAGATATTCCTTTCTCCACTATAGGCCCCGTAGCGCTCTGAATGTCCACTTGCAGTTTCCACAGAAAGAGTGTTTCAGAACTGCTCTATCAAAAGTAAAGTTCAAATCTGTTAGTTGAATGCACAGAACAGAAAGAAGTTACACAGAATGCTTCTGTGTAGTTTTTATTGGAAGATATTCCTTTCTCCACTATAGGCCCCTTAGCGCTCTGAATGTCCACTTTCAGGTTCCACAAAAAGAGTGTTTCAGAACTGCTCAATCCAAAGTGAGCTTCAACTCTGTTAGTTGAATGCACAGAACAGAAAGAAGTTTCACAGAATTCTTCTGGGTAGTTTTCATTTGAAGATATAACTTTTTCCACTATAGGCCCTTTAGCGCTCCGAATGTCCACTTGTAGTTTCAACAGAAAGAGTCTTTCAGAACTGCTCAATCAAAAGTAATCTTCAACTCTCTTAGTTGAATGCACAGAAGAGAAAGAAGTTTCACAGAATGCTTCTGTGTAGTTTTTATTTGAAGATATTCCTTTTTCCATTATAGGCCCCTAAGCGTTCTGAGTATCCACTTGCAGTTTCTACAGAAAGAGAGTTTCAGAACTGCTCAATCAAAAGTAACGTTCAACTCTGTTAGTTGAATGCAGAGAATATAAAGAAGTTTAACAGAATGCTTCTGTGTAGTTTTTATTTGCAGATATTCCTTTTTCCACTATTGGCCCCTTCGTGCTCAGAATATCCCCTTGCAGTTTCTACAGGAAGAGTGTTTCAGACCTGCTCTATCAAAATTATGGTTCAACTCTGTTGGTGGAACGCACAGAACAGAAAGAAGTTTCACAGAAAGCTTCTGTGTAGTTTTCATTTGAAGATATTCCTTTTTCCAATACATGCTCCAGAGCACTGTGAATGTCCACTTGCAGTTTATACAGAAAGAGTGTTTCAGAACTGCTCAATCAAAAGTAAGCTTCCTCTCTGTTAGTTGAATGCACAGAACAGAAAGAAGTTTCGCAGAATGCTTCTGGGTAGTTTTTATTTGAAGATTCTCCTTTTTCCACTATGGGCCCCATACAGCTGCCAATGTCCACATGCACTCTCTACAGAAAGAGTGTTTCAGAACTGCGCAATCCAAAGTAAGCTTCAACTCTGTTAGTTGAATGCACAGAACAGAAAGAAGTTTCACAGAATGCTTCTGTGTAGTTGTTAATTGAAGATATTCCTTTTTCCACTATAGGCCCCTTAGAGCACGGAATATCCTCTTGCATTTTCTACAGAAAGAATGATTCAGAACTGATCCATCAAAAGTAAGGTTCAACTCTGTTAGTTGAATTCACAGAACAGAAAGAAGTTTCACAGAATTCTTCTGTGTAATTTTTAATTGGATATAGGCCTTTTTCCTCTATAGGCCCGGGAATGCTCCGAATGTCCTCTTGCAGTTTCTCCAGAAACAGTGTTTCAGAACTGCTCAATCAAAAGAAAGCTTAAACTCTGTTAGTTGAATGCACAGAACAGAATGTAATTTCAGAGAATGTTTCTGTGTATGCTTTATTTGGAGATATTCCTTTCTCCACTATAGGCCCCGTAGCGCTCTGAAAGTCCACTTGCAGTTTCCACAGAAAGAGTGTTTCAGAACTGCTCAATCAAAAGTAAGCTTCAACTCTGTTAGTTGAATGCACGGAACAGAAAGAAGTTTCACAGAATTCTTCTGGGTAGTTTTCATTTGAAGATATAACTTTTTCCACTATAGGCCCTTTAGCGCTCCGAATGTCCACTTGCAGTTTCAACAGAAAGAGTCTTTCAGAACTGCTCAATCAAAAGCAATCTTCAACTCTCTTAGTTGAATGCACAGAAGAGAAAGAAGTTTCACAGAATGCTTCTGTGTAGTTTTTATTGGAAGATATTCCTTTTTCCATTATAGGCCCCTAAGCGTTCTGAATATCCACTTGCAGTTTCTACAGAAAGAGAGTTTCAGAACTGCTCAATCAAAAGTAACGTTAAACTCTGATACTTGAATGCAGAGAACAGAAAGATGTTTCACAGAATGATTCTGTGTAGTTTTTATTAGAAGATATTCCTTTTTCCACTATAGGCCTCTTACGGTTCCAAATGTCCATTTTGCAGTTTCTAAAGAAAGATTGTTTCAGAACTGCTCAATCAAAAGTAAAGTTCAAATCTGTTAGTTGAATGCACAGAACAGAAAGAAGTTTCACACAATGCTTCTGTGTAGTTTTTATTTGAACATATGCCTTTTTCCACTATAGGCCCAATAGAGCACACAATATCCTCTTGCCGTTTCTCCAGAAAGAGTGTTTCAGTACTGCTCAATCAAAAGAAAGCTTAAACTCTGTTAGTTGAATGCACAGAACAGAAAGTAATTTCAGAGAATGTTTCTGTGTATGTTTTATTTGGAGATATTCCTTTCTCCACTATAGGCCCCGTAGCGCTCTGAAAGTCCACTTGCAGTTTCCACAGAAAGAGTGTTTCAGAACTGCTCTATCAAAAGTAAAGTTCAAATCTGTTCGTTGAATGCATAGAACAGAAAGAAGTTTCACAGAATGCTTCTGTGTAGTTTTTATTTGAAGATATTCCTTTCTCCACTATAGGCCCCTTAGCGCTCTGAATGTCCACTTTCAGTTTCCACAAAAAGAGTGTTTCAGAACTGCTCAATCAAAAGTAAGCTTCAACTCTGTTAGTTGAATGCACAGAACAGAAAGAAGTTTCACAGAATTCTTCTGGGTAGTTTTCATTTGAAGATATAACTTTTTCCACTATAGGCCCTTTAGCGCTCCGAAAGTCCACTTGCAGTTTCAACAGAAAGAGTGTTTCAGAACTGCTCAATCAAAAGTAATTTTCAACTCTCTTAGTTGAATGCACAGAACAGAAAGAAGTTTCACAGAATGCTTCTGTGTAGTTTTTATTTGAAGATATTCGTTTTTCCATTATAGGCCCCAAAGCGTTCTGAATATCCACTTGCAGTTTCTACGGAGAGAGAGTTTCAGAACTGCTCAATCAAAAGTAACGTTCAACTCTGTTAGTTGAAAGCAGAGAATATAAAGAAGTTTCACAGAATGCTTCTGTGTAGTTTTTATTTGCAGATCTTCCTTTTTCCACTATTGGCCCCTTCGTGCCCAGAATATCCCCTTGCAGTTTCTACAGGAAGAGTGTTTCAGAACTGCTCTATCAAAATTAAGGTTCAACTCTGTTGGTGGAAGGCACAGAACAGAAAGATGTTTCACAGAAAGCTTCTGTGTAGTTTTCATTTGAAGATATTCCTTTTTCCAATACATGCTCCATAGCACTGTGAATGTCCACTTGCAGTTTATACAGAAAGAGTGTTTCAGAACTGCTCAATCAAAAGTAAGCTTCCTCTCTGTTAGTTGAATGCACAGAACAGAAAGAAGTTTCGCAGAATGCTTCTGGGTAGTTTTTATTTGAAGATTCTCCTTTTTCCACTATGGGCCCCATAGAGCTGCCAATGTCCACATGCACTCTCTACAGAAAGAGTGTTTCAGAACTGCGCAATCAAAAGTAAGCTTCAACTCTGTTAGTTGCATGCACAGAACAGAAAGAAGTTTCGCAGAATGCTTCTGTGTAGTTGCTAATTGAAGATATTCCTTTTTCCACTATAGGCCCCTTAGAGCACGGAATATCCTCTTGCATTTTCTACAGAAAGAATGATTCAGAACTGCTCAATCAAAAGTAAGGTTCAACTCTGTTAGTTGAATTCACAGAACAGAAAGAAGTTTCACAGAATTCTTCTGTGTAGTTTTTAATTGGTTATAGGCCTTTTTCCTCTATAGGCCCGGGAATGCTCCGAATGTCCTCTTGCAGTTTCTCCAGAAAGAGTGTTTCAGAACTGCTCAATCAAAAGAAAGCTTAAACTCCGTTAGTTGAATGCACAGAACAGAAAGTAATTTCAGAGAATGTTTCTGTGTATGTTTTATTTGGAGATATTCCTTTCTCCACTCTAGGCCCCGTAGCGCTCTGAAAGTCCACTTGCAGTTTCCACAGAAAGAGTGTTTCAGAACTGCTCTATCAAAAGTAGAGTTCAAATCTGTTAGTTGAATGCATAGAACAGAAAGAAGTTTCACAGAATGCTTCTGTGTAGTTTTTATTTGAAGATATTCCTTTCTCCACTATAGGCCCCTTAGCGCTCTGAATGTCCACTTTCAGTTTCCACAAAAAGAGTGTTTCAGAACTGCTCAATCAAAAGTAAGCTTCAACTCTGTTAGTTGAATGCACAGAACAGAAAGAAGTTTCACAGAATTCTTCTGGGTAGTTTTCATTTGAAGATATAACTTTTTCCACTATAGGCCCTTTAGCGCTCCGAATGTCCACTTGCAGTTTCAACAGAAAGAGTCTTTCAGAACTGCTCAATCAAAAGTAATCTTCAACTCTCTTAGTTGAATGCACAGAAGAGAAAGAAGTTTCACAGAATGCTTCTGTGTAGTTTTTATTTGAAGATATTCCTTTTTCCATTATAGGCCCCTAAGCGTTCTGAATATCCACTTGCAGTTTCTACAGAAAGAGAGTTTCAGATCTGCTCAATCAAAAGTAACGTTCAACTCTGTTAGTTGAATGCAGAGAACATAAAGAAGTTTCACAGAATGCTTCTGTGTAGTTTTTATTTGCAGATATTCCTTTTTCCACTATTGGCCCCTTCGTGCTCAGAATATCCCCTTGCAGTTTCTACAGGAAGAGTGTTTCAGACCTGCTCTATCAAAATTAAGGTTCAACTCTGTTGGTGGAAGGCACAGAACAGAAAGAAGTTTCACAGAAAGCTTCTGTGTAGTTTTCATTTGAAGATATTCCTTTTTCCAATACATGCTCCATAGCACTGTGAATGTCCACTTGCAGTTTATACAGAAAGAGTGTTTCAGAACTGCTCAATCAAAAGTAAGCTTCCTCTCTGTTAGTTGAATGCACAGAACAGAAGGAAGTTTCGCAGAATGCTTCTGGGTAGTTTTTATTTGAAGATTCTCCTTTTTCCACTGTGGGCCCCATAGAGCTACCAATGTCCACATGCACTCTACAGAAAGAGTGTTTCAGAACTGCGCAATCAAAAGAAAGCTTAAACTCTGTTTGTTGAATGCACAGAACAGAAAGAAGTTTCACAGAATGATTCTGTGTAGTTTTTATTAGAAGATATTCCTTTTTCCACTATACGCCTCTTACGGTTCCAAATGTCCATTTTGCAGTTTCTAAAGAAAGATTGTTTCAGAACTGCTCAATCAAAAGTAAAGTTCAAATCTGTTAGTTGAATGCACAGAACAGAAAAAATTTCACACAATGCTTCTGTGTAGTTTTTATTTGGACATATGCCTTTTTCCGCTATAGGCCCAATAGAGCACACAATATCCTCTTGCCGTTTCTCCAGAAAGAGTGTTTCAGAACTGCTCAATCAAAAGAAAGCTTAAACTCTGTTAGTTGAATGCACAGAACAGAAAGTAATTTCAGAGAATGTTTCTGTGTATGTTTTATTTGGAGATATTCCTTTCTCCACTATAGGCCCCGTAGCGCTCTGAAAGTCCACTTGCAGTTTCCACAGAAAGAGTGTTTCAGAACTGCTCTATCAAAAGTAAAGTTCAAATCTGTTCGTTGAATGCATAGAACAGAAAGAAGTTTCACAGAATGCTTCTGTGTAGTTTTTATTTGAAGATATTCCTTTCTCCACTATAGGCCCCTTAGCGCTCTGAATGTCCACTTTCAGTTTCCACAAAAAGAGTGTTTCAGAACTGCTCAATCAAAAGTAAGCTTCAACTCTGTTAGTTGAATGCACAGAACAGAAAGAAGTTTCACAGAATTCTTCTGGGTAGTTTTCATTTGAAGATATAACTTTTTCCAATATAGGCCCTTTAGCGCTCCGAAAGTCCACTTGCAGTTTCAACAGAAAGAGTGTTTCAGAACTGCTCAATCAAAAGTAATTTTCAACTCTCTTAGTTGAATGCACAGAACAGAAAGAAGTTTCACAGAATGCTTCTGTGTAGTTTTTATTTGAAGATATTCCTTTTTCCATTATAGGCCCCAAAGCGTTCTGAATATCCACTTGCTGTTTCTACAGAAAGAGAGTTTCAGAACTGCTCAATCAAAAGTAACGTTCAACTCTGTTAGTTGAAAGCAGAGAATATAAAGAAGTTTCACAGAATGCTTCTGTGTAGTTTTTATTTGCAGATATTCCTTTTTCCACTATTGGCCCCATCGTGCCCAGAATATCCCCTTGCAGTTTCTACAGGAAGAGTGTTTCAGAACTGCTCTATCAAAATTAAGGTTCAACTCTGTTGGTGGAAGGCACAGAACAGAAAGGTGTTTCACAGAAAGCTTCTGTGTAGTTTTCATTTGAAGATATTCCTTTTTCCAATACATGCTCCATAGCACTGTGAATGTCCACTTGCAGTTTATACAGAAAGAGTGTTTCAGAACTGCTCAATCAAAAGTAAGCTTCCTCTCTGTTAGTTGAATGTACAGAACAGAAAGAAGTTTCGCAGAATGCTTCTGGGTAGTTTTTATTTGAAGATTCTCCTTTTTCCACTATGGGCCCCATAGAGCTGCCAATGTCCACATGCACTCTCTACAGAAAGAGTGTTTCAGAACTGCGCAATCAAAAGTAAGCTTCAACTCTGTTAGTTGAATGCACAGAACAGAAAGAAGTTTCGCAGAATGCTTCTGTGTAGTTGTTAATTGAAGATATTCCTTTTTCCACTATAGGCCCCTTAGAGCACGGAATATCCTCTTGCATTTTCTACAGAAAGAATGATTCAGAACTGCTCAATCAAAAGTAAGGTTCAACTCTGTTAGTTTAATTCAGAGATCAGAAAGAAGTTTCACAGAATTCTTCTGTGTAGTTTTTAATTGGTTATAGGCCTTTTTCCTTTATAGGCCCGGGAATGCTCCGAATGTCCTCTTGCAGTTTCTCCAGAAAGAGTGTTTCAGAACTGCTCAATCAAAAGAAAGCTTAAACTCCGTTAGTTGAATGCACAGAACAGAAAGTAATTTCAGAGAATGTTTCTGTGTATGTTTTATTTGGAGATATTCCTTTCTCCACTATAGGCCCCGTAGCGCTCTGAAAGTCCACTTGCAGTTTCCACAGAAAGAGTGTTTCAGAACTGCTCTATCAAAAGTAGAGTTCAAATCTGTTAGTTGAATGCATAGAACAGAAAGAAGTTTCACAGAATGATTCTGTGTAGTTTTTATTTGAAGATATTCCTTTCTCCACTATAGGCCCCTTAGCGCTCTGAATGTCCACTTTCAGTTTCCACAAAAAGAGTGTTTCAGAACTGCTCAATCAAAAGTAAGCTTCAACTCTGTTAGTTGAATGCACAGAACAGAAAGAAGTTTCACAGAATTCTTCTGGGTAGGTTTCATTTGAAGATATAACTTTTTCCACTATAGGCCCTTTAGCGCTCCGAATGTCCACTTGCAGTTTCAACAGAAAGAGTCTTTCAGAACTGCTCAATCAAAAGTAATCTTCAACTCTCTTAGTTGAATGCACAGAAGAGAAAGAAGTTTCACAGAATGCTTCTGTGTAGTTTTTATTTGAAGATATTCCTTTTTCCATTATAGGCCCCTAAGCGTTCTGAATATCCACTTGCAGTTTCTACAGAAAGAGAGTTTCAGAACTGCTCAATCAAAAGTAACGTTCAACTCTGTTAGTTGAATGCAGAGAACATAAAGAAGTTTCACAGAATGCTTCTGTGTAGTTTTTATTTGCAGATATTCCTTTTTCCACTATTGGCCCCTTCGTGCTCAGAATATCCCCTTGCAGTTTCTACAGGAAGAGGGTTTCAGACCTGCTCTATCAAAATTAAGGTTCAACTCTGTTGGTGGAACGCACAGAACAGAAAGAAGTTTCACAGAAAGCTTCTGTGTAGTTTTCATTTGAAGATATTCCTTTTTCCAATACATGCTCCATAGCACTGTGAATGTCCACTTGCAGTTTATACAGAAAGAGTGTTTCAGAACTGCTCAATCAAAAGTAAGCTTCCTCTCTGTTAGTTGAATGCACAGAACAGAAAGAAGTTTCGCAGAATGCTTCTGGGTAGTTTTTATTTGAAGATTCTCCTTTTTCCACTATGCGCCCCATAGAGCTCCCAATGTCCACATGCACTCTCTACAGAAAGAGTGCTTCAGAACTGCGCAATCCAAAGTAAGCTTTAACTCTGTTAGTTGAATGCACAGAACAGAAAGAAGTTTCGCAGAATGCTTCTGTGTAGTTGTTAATTGAAGATATTCCTTTTTCCACTATAGGCCCCTTAGAGCACGGAATATCCTCTTGCATTCTCTACAGAAAGAATGATTCAGAACTGATCAATCAAAAGTAAGGTTCAACTCTGTTAGTTGAATTCACAGAACAGAAAGAAGTTTCACAGAACTCTTCTGTGTAATTTTAAATTGGTTATAGGCCTTTTTCATCTATAGGCCCGGGAATGCTCCGAATGTCCTCTTGCAGTTTCTCCAGAAAGAGTGTTTCAGAACTGCTCAATCAAAAGAAAGCTTAAACTCTGTTAGTTGAATGCACAGAACAGAATGTAATTTCAGAGAATGTTTCTGTGTATGCTTTATTTGGAGATATTCCTTTCTCCACTATCGGCCCCGTAGCGCTCTGAAAGTCCACTTGCAGTTTCCACAGAAAGAGTGTTTCAGAACTGCTCAATCAAAAGTAAGCTTCAACTCTGTTAGTTGAATGCACGGAACAGAAAGAAGTTTCACAGAATTCTTCTGGGTAGTTTTCATTTGAAGATATAACTTTTTCCACTATAGGCCCTTTAGCGCTCCGAATGTCCACTTGCAGTTTCAACAGAAAGAGTCTTTCAGAACTGCTCAATCAAAAGCAATCTTCAACTCTCTTAGTTGAATGCACAGAAGAGAAAGAAGTTTCACAGAATGCTTCTGTGTAGTTTTTATTTGAAGATATTCCTTTTTCCATTATAGGCCCCTAAGCGTTCTGAATATCCACTTGCAGTTTCTACAGAAAGAGAGTTTCAGAACTGCTCAATCAAAAGTAACGTTCAACTCTGTTACTTGAATGCAGAGAACAGAAAGAAGTTTCACAGAATGATTCTGTGTAGTTTTTATTAGAAGATATTCCTTTTTCCACTATAGGCCTCTTACGGTTCCAAATGTCCATTTTGCAGTTTCTAAAGAAAGATTGTTTCAGAACTGCTCAATCAAAAGTAAAGTTCAAATCTGTTAGTTGAATGCACAGAACAGAAAGAAGTTTCACACTATGCTTCTGTGTAGTTTTTATTTGAACATATGCCTTTTTCCACTATAGGCACAATAGATCACAAAATATCCTCTTGCCGTTTCTCCAGAAAGAGTGTTTCAGAACTGCTCAATCAAAAGAAAGCTTAAACTCTGTTAGTTGAATGCACAGAACAGAAAGTAATTTCAGAGAATGTTTCTGTGTATGTTTTTTTTGGAGATATTCCTTTCTCCACTATAGGCCCCGTAGCGCTCTGAAAGTCCACTTGCAGTTTCCACAGAAAGAGTGTTTCAGAACTGCTCTATCAAAAGTAAAGTTCAAATCTGTTCGTTGAATGCATAGAACAGAAAGAAGTTTCACAGAATGCTTCTGTGTAGTTTTTATTTGAAGATATTCCTTTCTCCACTATAGGCCCCTTAGCGCTCTGAATGTCCACTTTCAGTTTCCACAAAAAGAGTGTTTCAGAACTGCTCAATCAAAAGTAAGCTTCAACTCTGTTAGTTGAATGCACAGAACAGAAAGAAGTTTCACAGAATTCTTCTGGGTAGTTTTCATTTGAAGATATAACTTTTTCCACTATAGGCCCTTTAGCGCTCCGAAAGTCCACTTGCAGTTCCAACAGAAAGAGTGTTTCAGAACTGCTCAATCAAAAGTAATCTTCAACTCTCTTAGTTGAATGCACAGAAGAGAAAGAAGTTTCACAGAATGCTTCTGTGTAGTTTTTATTTGAAGATATTCGTTTTTCCATTACAGGCCCCAAAGCGTTCTGAATATCCACTTGCAGTTTCTACAGAAAGAGAGTTTCAGAACTGCTCAATCAAAAGTAACGTTCAACTCTGTTAGTTGAAAGCAGAGAATATAAAGAAGTTTCACAGAATGCTTCTGTGTAGTTTTTATTTGCAGATATTCCTTTTTCCACTATTGGCCCCTTCGTGCCCAGAATATCCCCTTGCAGTTTCTACAGGAAGAGTGTTTCAGAACTGCTCTATCAAAATTAAGGTTCAACTCTGTTGGTGGAAGGCACAGAACAGAAACATGTTTCACAGAAAGCTTCTGTGTAGTTTTCATTTGAAGATATTCCTTTTTCCAATACATGCCCCATAGCACTGTGAATGTCCACTTGCAGTTTATACAGAAAGAGTGTTTCAGAACTGCTCAATCAAAAGTAAGCTTCCTCTCTGTTAGTTGAATGTAGAGAACAGAAAGAAGTTTCGCAGAATGCTTCTGGGTAGTTTTTATTTGAAGAGTCTCCTTTTTCCACTATGGGCCCCATAGAGCTGCCAATGTCCACATGCACTCTCTACAGAAAGAGTGTTTCAGAACTGCGCAATCAAAAGTAAGCTTCAACTCTGTTAGTTGAATGCACAGAACAGAAAGAAGTTTCGCAGAATGCTTCTGTGTAGTTGTTAATTGAAGATATTACTTTTTCCACTATAGGCCCCTTAGAGCACGGAATATCCTCTTGCATTTTCTACAGAAAGAATGATTCAGAACTGCTCAATCAAAAGTAAGGTTCAACTCTGTTAGTTGAATTCACAGAACAGAAAGAAGTTTCACAGAATTCTTCTGTGTAGTTTTTAATTGGTTATAGGCCTTTTTCCTTTATAGGCCCGGGAATGCTCCGAATGTCCTCTTGCAGTTTCTCCAGAAAGAGTGTTTCAGAACTGCTCAATCAAAAGAAAGCTTAAACTCCGTTAGTTGAATGCACAGAACAGAAAGTAATTTCAGAGAATGTTTCTGTGTATGTTTTATTTGGAGATATTCCTTTCTCCACTATAGGCCCCGTAGCGCTCTGAATGTCCACTTGCAGTTTCCACAGAAAGAGTGTTTCAGAACTGCTCTATCAAAAGTAGAGTTCAAATCTGTTAGTTGAATGCATAGAACAGAAAGAAGTTTCACAGAATGCTTCTGTGTAGTTTTTATTTGAAGATATTCCTTTCTCCACTATAGGCCCCTTAGCGCTCTGAATGTCCACTTTCAGTTTCCACAAAAAGAGTGTTTCAGAACTGCTCAATCAAAAGTAAGCTTCCTCTCTGTTAGTTGAATGCACAGAACAGAAAGAAGTTTCACAGAATGCTTCTGGGTAGTTTTTATTTGAAGATATCCTTTTTCCACTATAGGCCCTTTAGAGCTCCAATGACCACTTGCACTCTCTACAGAAAGAGTCTTTCAGAACTGCGCAATCAAAAGTAATCTTCAACTCTCTTAGTTGAATGCACAGAACTGAAAGAAGTTTCGCAGAATGCTTCTGTGTAGTTGTTAATTGAAGATATTACTTTTTCCACTATAGGCCCCTTAGAGCACGGAATATCCTCTTGCATTTTCTACAGAAAGAATGATTCAGAACTGCTCAATCAAAAGTAAGGTTCAACTCTGTTAGTTGAATTCACAGAACAGAAAGAAGTTTCACAGAATTCTTCTGTGTAGTTTTTAATTGGTTATAGGCCTTTTTCCTCTATAGGCCCGGGAATGC
Source organism: Symphalangus syndactylus (assembly GCF_028878055.3). Taxonomy (NCBI): domain Eukaryota; kingdom Metazoa; phylum Chordata; class Mammalia; order Primates; family Hylobatidae; genus Symphalangus; species Symphalangus syndactylus. Next base: position 48,256,085 of record NC_072446.2, read on the forward strand.
TCCGAATGTCCTCTTGCAGTTTCTCCAGAAAGAGTGTTTCAGAACTGCTCAATCAAAAGAAAGCTTAAACTCCGTTACTTGAATGCACAGAACAGAAAGTAATTTCAGAGAATGTTTCTGTGTATGTTTTATTTGGAGATATTCCTTTCTCCACTCTAGGCCCCGTAGCGCTCTGAATGTCCACTTGCAGTTTCCACAGAAAGAGTGTTTCAGAACTGCTCTATCAAAAGTAGAGTTCAAATCTGTTAGTTGAATGCATAGAACAGAAAGAAGTTTCACAGAATGCTTCTGTGTAGTTTTTATTTGAAGATATTCCTTTCTCCACTATAGGCCCCTTAGCGCTCTGAATGTCCACTTTCAGTTTCCACAAAAAGAGTGTTTCAGAACTGCTCAATCAAAAGCAATCTTCAAATCTCTTAGTTGAATGCACAGAAGAGAAAGAAGTTTCACAGAATGCTTCTGTGTAGTTTTTATTTGAAGATATACCTTTTTCCACTATAGGCCCTTTAGCGCTCCGAATGTCCACTTGCAGTTTCAACAGAAAGAGTCTTTCAGAACTGCTCAATCAAAAGTAATCTTCAACTCTCTTAGTTGAATGCACAGAAGAGAAAGAAGTTTCACAGAATGCTTCTGTGTAGTTTTTATTTGAAGATATTCCTTTTTCCATTATAGGCCCCTAAGCGTTCTGAATATCCACTTGCAGTTTCTACAGAAAGAGAGTTTCAGAACTGCTCTATCAAAAGTAAAGGTCAAATCTGTTAGTTGAATGCACAGAAGAGAAAGAAGTTTCACAGAATGCTTCTGTGTAGTTTTTATTTGCAGATATTCCTTTTTCCACTGTTGGCCCCTTCGTGCTCAGAATATCCCCTTGCAGTTTCTACAGGAAGAGTGTTTCAGACCTGCTCTATCAAAACTAAGGTTCAACTCTGTTGGTGGAATGCACAGAACAGAAAGAAGTTTCACAGAAAGCTTCTGTGTAGTTTTCATTTGAATATATAACTTTTTCCTGTACATGCTCCATAGCACTGTGAATGTCCACTTGCAGTTTACACAGAAAGAGTGTTTCAGAACTGCTCAATCAAAAGTAAGATTCCTCTCTGTTAGTTGAATGCACAGAACAGAAAGAAGTTTCGCAGAATGCTTCTGGGTAGTTTTTATTTGAAGATTCTCCTTTTTCCACTGTGGGCCCCATAGAGCTGCAATGTCCACATGCACTCTACAGAAAGAGTGTTTCAGAACTGCGCAATCAAAAGTAAGCTTCAACTCTGTTAGTTGAATGCACAGAACAGAAAGAAGTTTGGCAGAATGCTTCTGTGTAGTTGTTAATTGAAGATATTCCTTTTCCCACTATAGGCCCCTTAGAGCACGGAATATACTCTTGCATTTTCTACAGAAAGAATGATTCAGAACTGCTCAATCAAAAGTAAGGTTCAATTCTGTTAGTTGAATTCACAGAACAGAAAGAAGTTTCACAGAATTCTTCTGTGTAGTTTTTAATTGGTTATAGGCCTTTTTCCTCTATAGGCCCGGGAATGCTCCGAATGTCCTCTTGCAGTTTCTACAGAAAGAGTGTTTCAGAACTGCTCAATCAAAAGAAAGCTTAAACTCTGTTAGTTGAATGCACAGAACAGAAAGTAATTTCAGAGAATGTTTCTGTGTATGTTTTATTTGCAGATATTCCTTTCTCCACTATAGGCCCCGTAGCGCTCTGAAAGTCCACTTGCAGTTTCCACAGAAAGAGTGTTTCAGAACTGCTCTATCAAAAGTAAAGTTCAAATCGGTTCGTTGAATGCATAGAACAGAAAGAAGTTTCACAGAATGCTTCTGTGTAGTTTTTATTTGAAGATATTCCTTTCTCCACTATAGGCCCCTTAGCGCTCTGAATGTCCACTTTCAGTTTCCACAAAAAGAGTGTTTCAGAACTGCTCAATCAAAAGTAAGCTTCAACTCTGTTAGTTGAATGCACAGAACAGAAAGAAGTTTCACAGAATTCTTCTGGGTAGTTTTCATTTGAAGATATAACTTTTTCCACTATAGGCCCTTTAGCGCTCCGAATGTCCACTTGCAGTTTCAACAGAAAGAGTCTTTCAGAACTGCTCAATCAAAAGTAATCTTCAACTCTCTTAGTTGAATGCACAGAAGAGAAAGAAGTTTCACAGAATGCTTCTGTGTAGTTTTTATTTGAAGATATTCCTTTTTCCATTATAGGCCCCTAAGCGTTCTGAATATCCACTTGCAGTTTCTACAGAAAGAGAGTTTCAGAACTGCTCAATCAAAAGTAACGTTCAACTCTGTTAGTTGAATGCAGAGAACATAAAGAAGTTTCACAGAATGCTTCTGTGTAGTTTTTATTTGCAGATATTCCTTTTTCCACTATTGGCCCCTTCGTGCTCAGAATATCCCCTTGCAGTTTCTACAGGAAGAGTGTTTCAGACCTGCTCTATCAAAACTAAGGTTCAACTCTGTTGGTGGAATGCACAGAACAGAAAGAAGTTTCACAGAAAGCTTCTGTGTAGTTTTCATTTGAAGATATTCCTTTTTCCAGTACATGCTCCATAGCACTGTGAATGTCCACTTGCAGTTTACACAGAAAGAGTGTTTCAGAACTGCTCAATAAAAGGTAAGCTTCCTCTCTGTTAGTTGAATGCACAGAACAGAAAGAAGTTTCGCAGAATGCTTCTGGGTAGTTTTTATTTGAAGATTCTCCTTTTTCCACTATGGGCTCCATCGAGCTGCCAATGTCCACATGCACTCTCTACAGAAAGAGTGTTTCAGAACTGCGCAATCCAAAGTAAGTTTCAACTCTGTTAGTTGAATGCACAGAACAGAAAGAAGTTTCGCAGAATGCTTCTGTGTAGTTGTTAATTGAAGATATTACTTTTTCCACTATAGGCCCCTTAGAGCACGGAATATCCTCTTGCATTTTCTACAGAAAGAATGATTCAGAACTGCTCAATCAAAAGTAAGGTTCAACTCTGTTAGTTGAATTCACAGAACAGAAAGAAGTTTCACAGAATTCTTCTGTGTAGTTTTTAATTGGTTATAGGCCTTTTTCCTCTATAGGCCCGGGAATGCTCCGAATGTCCTCTTGCAGTTTCTCCAGAAAGAGTGTTTCAGAACTGCTCAATCAAAAGAAAGCTTAAACTCTGTTAGTTGAATGCACAGAACAGAAAGTAATTTCAGAGAATGTTTCTGTGTATGTTTTATTTGGAGATATTCCTTTCTCCACTATAGGCCCCGTAGCGCTCTGAAAGTCCACTTGCAGTTTCCACAGAGTGTTTCAGAACTGCTCTATCAAAAGTAAAGCTCAAATCTGTTAGTTGAATGCACAGAAGAGAAAGAAGTTTCACAGAATGCTTCTGTGTAGTTTTTATTTGAAGATATTCCTTTCTCCACTATAGGCCCCTTAGCGCTCTGAATGTCCACTTTCAGTTTCCACAAAAAGAGTGTTTCAGAACTGCTCAATCAAAAGAAAGTTTAACTCTGTTTGTTGAATGCACAGAACAGAAAGAAGTTTCACAGAATGATTCTGTGTAGTTTTTATTAGAAGATACTACTTTTTCCACTATAGGCCTCTTACGGTTCCAAATGTCCATTTGCAGTTTCTAAAGAAAGATTGTTTCAGAACTGCTCAATCAAAAGTAAAGTTCAAATCTGTTAGTTGAATGCACAGAACAGAAAGAAGTTTCACACAATGCTTCTCTGTAGTTTTTATTTGAACATATGCCTTTTTAACCTATAGGCCGCTTAGAGCACACAATGTCCTCTTGCCGTTTCTACAGAAGGAGTGTTTCAGAACTGCTCAATCAAAAGAAAGCTTAAACTCTTGTTAGTTGAATGCACAGAAGAGAGAGTACTTTCAGAGAATTGTTCTGTGTATGTGTTATTTGGAGATATTCCTTTCTCCACTATAGGCCCCGTAGCGCTCTGAATGTCCACTTGCAGTTTCCACAGAAAGAGTGTTTCAGAACTGCTCTATCAAAAGTAAAGTTCAAATCTGTTAGTTGAATGCACAGAACAGAAAGAAGTTTCACAGAATGCTTCTGTGTAGTTTTTATTTGCAGATATTCCTTTTTCCACTATTGGCCCCTTCGTGCTCAGAATATCCCCTTGCAGTTTCTACAGGAAGAGTGTTTCAGACCTGCTCTATCAAAACTAAGGTTCAACTCTGTTGGTGGAATGCACAGAACAGAAAGAAGTTTCACAGAAAGCTTCTGTGTAGTTTTCATTTGAATATATACCTTTTTCCTGTACATGCTCCATAGCACTGTGAATGTCCACTTGCAGTTTACACAGAAAGAGTGTTTCAGAACTGCTCAATCAAAAGTAAGATTCCTCTCTGTTAGTTGAATGCACAGAACAGAAAGAAGTTTCGCAGAATGCTTCTGGGTAGATTTTATTTGAAGATTCTCCTTTTTCCACTGTGGGCCCCATAGAGCTGCAATGTCCACATGCACTCTACAGAAAGAGTGTTTCAGAACTGCGCAATCAAAAGTAAGCTTCAACCCTGTTAGTTGAATGCACAGAACAGAAAGAAGTTTGGCAGAATGCTTCTGTGTAGTTGTTAATTGAAGATATTCCTTTTTCCACTATAGGCCCCTTAGAGCACGGAATATCCTCTTGCATTTTCTACAGAAAGAATGATTCAGAACTGCTCAATCAAAAGTAAGGTTCAATTCTGTTAGTTGAATTCACAGAACAGAAAGAAGTTTCACAGAATTCTTCTGTGTAGTTTTTAATTGGTTATAGGCCTTTTTCCTCTATAGGCCCGGGAATGCTCCGAATGTCCTCTTGCAGTTTCTACAGAAAGAGTGTTTCAGAACTGCTCAATCAAAAGAAAGCTTAAACTCTGTTAGTTGAATGCACAGAACAGAAAGTAATTTCAGAGAATGTTTCTGTGTATGTTTTATTTGCAGATATTCCTTTCTCCACTATAGGCCCCGTAGCGCTCTGAAAGTCCTCTTGCTGTTTCCACAGAAAGAGTGTTTCAGAACTGCTCTATCAAAAGTAAAGTTCAAATCGGTTCGTTGAATGCACAGAACAGAAAGAACTTTCACACAATGCTTCTCTGTAGTTTTTATTTGAACATATGCCTTTTTAACCTATAGGCCCCTTAGAGCACACAATGTCCTCCTGCCGTTTCTACAGAAGGAGTGTTTCAGAACTGCTCAATCAAAAGAAAGCTTAAACTCTGTTAGTTGAATGCACACAAGAGAGAGTACTTTCAGAGAATTGTTCTGTGTATGTGTTATTTGGAGATATTCTTTCTCCACTATAGGCCCCGTAGCGCTCTGAAAGTCCACTTGCAGTTTCCACAGAAAGAGTGTTTCAGAACTACTCAATCAAAAGTAAGCTTCAACTCTGTTAGTTGAATGCACGGAACAGAAAGAAGTTTCACAGAATTCTTCTGGGTAGTTTTCATTTGAAGATATAACTTTTTCCACTATAGGCCCTTTAGCGCTCCGAATATCCACTTGCAGTTTCAACAGAAAGAGTCTTTCAGAACTGCTCAATCAAAAGCAATCTTCAACTCTCTTAGTTGAATGCACAGAAGAGAAAGAAGTTTCACAGAATGCTTCTGTGTAGTTTTTATTTGAAGATATTCCTTTTTCCATTATAGGCCCCTAAGCGTTCTGAATATCCACTTGCAGTTTCTACAGAAAGAGAGTTTCAGAACTGCTCAATCAAAAGTAACGTTCAACTCTGTTAGTTGAATGCAGAGAACATAAAGAAGTTTCACAGAATGCTTCTGTGTAGTTTTTATTTGCAGATATTCCTTTTTCCACTATTGGCCCCTTCGTGCTCAGAATATCCCCTTGCAGTTTCTACAGGAAGAGTGTTTCAGACCTGCTCTATCAAAATTAAGGTTCAACTCTGTTGGTGGAACGCACAGAACAGAAAGAAGTTTCACACAAAGCTTCTGTGTAGTTTTCATTTGGAGATATTCCTTTTTCCAATACATGCTCCATAGCACTGTGAATGTCCACTTGCAGTTTATACAGAAAGAGTGTTTCAGAACTGCTCAATCAAAAGTAAGCTTCCTCTCTGTTAGTTGAATGTACAGAACAGAAAGAAGTTTCGCAGAATGCTTCTGGGTAGTTTTTATTTGAAGATTCTTCTTTTTCCACTATGGGCCCCATAGAGCTGCCAATGTCCACATGCACTCTCTACAGAAAGAGTGTTTCAGAACTGCGCAATCAAAAGTAAGCTTCAACTCTGTTAGTTGAAAGCACAGAACAGAAAGAAGTTTCGCAGAATGCTTCTGTGTAGTTGTTAATTGAAGATATTCCTTTTTCCACTATAGGCCCCTTAGAGCACGGAATATCCTCTTGCATTTTCTACAGAAAGAATGATTCAGAACTGCTCAATCAAAAGTAAGGTTCAACACTGTTAGTTGAATTCACAGAACAGAAAGAAGTTTCACAGAATTCTTCTGTGTAGTTTTTAGTTGGTTATAGGCCTTTTTCCTCTATAGGCCCGGGAATGCTCCGAATGTCCTCTTGCAGTTTCTCCAGAAAGAGTGTTTCAGAACTGCTCAATCAAAAGAAAGCTTAAACTCTGTTAGTTGAATGCACAGAACAGAAAGTAATTTCAGAGAATGTTTCTGTGTATGTTTTATTTGGAGATATTCCTTTCTCCACTCTAGGCCCCGTAGCGCTCTGAAGGTCCACTTGCAGTTTCCACGGAAAGAATATTTCAGAACTGCTCTATCAAAAGTAGAGTTCAAATCTGTTAGTTGAATGCATAGAACAGAAAGAAGTTTCACAGAATGCTTCTGTGTAGTTTTTATTTGAAGATATTCCTTTCTCCACTATAGGCCCCTTAGCGCTCTGAATGTCCACTTTCAGTTTCCACAAAAAGAGTGTTTCAGAACTGCTCAATCAAAAGTAAGCTTCAACTCTGTTAGTTGAATGCACAGAACAGAAAGAAGTTTCACAGAATTCTTCTGGGTAGTTTTCATTTGAAGATATAACTTTTTCCACTATAGGCCCTTTAGCGCTCCGAATGTCCACTTGCAGTTTCAACAGAAAGAGTCTTTCAGAACTGCTCAATCAAAAGTAATCTTCAACTCTCTTAGTTGAACGCACAGAAGAGAAAGAAGTTTCACAGAATGCTTCTGTGTAGTTTTTATTTGAAGATATTCCTTTTTCCATTATAGGCCCCTAAGCGTTCTGAATATCCACTTGCAGTTTCTACAGAAAGAGAGTTTCAGAACTGCTCAATCAAAAGTAACGTTCAACTCTGTTAGTTGAATGCAGAGAACATAAAGAAGTTTCACAGAATGCTTCTGTGTAGTTTTTATTTGCAGATATTCCTTTTTCCACTATTGGCCCCTTCGTGCTCAGAATATCCCCTTGCAGTTTCTACAGGAAGTGTGTTTCAGACCTGCTCTATCAAAATTAAGGTTCAACTCTGTTGGTGGAACGCACAGAACAGAAAGAAGTTTCACAGAAAGCTTCTGTGTAGTTTTCATTTGAAGATATTCCTTTTTCCAATACATGCTCCATAGCACTGTGAATGTCCACTTGCAGTTTATACAGAAAGAGTGTTTCAGAACTGCTCAATCAAAAGTAAGCTTCCTCTCTGTTAGTTGAATGCACAGAACAGAAAGAAGTTTCGCAGAATGCTTCTGGGTAGTATTTATTTGAAGATTTTCCTTTTTCCACTATGGGCCCCATAGAGCTGCCAATGTCCACATGCACTCTCTACAGAAAGAGTGCTTCAGAACCGCGCAATCAAAAGTAAGCTTCAACTCTGTTAGTTGAATTCACAGAACAGAAAGAAGTTTCACAGAATTCTTCTGTGTAATTTTTAATTGGTTATAGGCCTTTTTCCTCTATAGGCCCGGGAATGCTCCGAATGTCCTCTTGCAGTTTCTCCAGAAAGAGTGTTTCAGAACTGCTCAATCAAAAGAAAGCTTAAACTCTGTTAGTTGAATGCACAGAACAGAATGTAATTTCAGAGAATGTTTCTGTGTATGCTTTATTTGGAGATATTCCTTTCTCCACTATAGGCCCCGTAGCGCTCTGAAAGTCCACTTGCAGTTTCCACAGAAAGAGTGTTTCAGAACTGCTCAATCAAAAGTAAGCTTCAACTCTGTTAGTTGAATGCACGGAACAGAAAGAAGTTTCACAGAATTCTTCTGGGTAGTTTTCATTTGAAGATATAACTTTTTCCACTATAGGCCCTTTAGCGCTCCGAATGTCCACTTGCAGTTTCAACAGAAAGAGTCTTTCAGAACTGCTCAATCAAAAGCAATCTTCAACTCTCTTAGTTGAATGCACAGAAGAGAAAGAAGTTTCACAGAATGCTTCTGTGTAGTTTTTATTTGAAGATATTCCTTTTTCCATTATAGGCCCCTAAGCGTTCTGAATATCCACTTGCAGTTTCTACAGAAAGAGAGTTTCAGAACTGCTCAATCAAAAGTAACGTTCAACTCTGTTACTTGAATGCAGAGAACAGAAAGAAGTTTCACAGAATGATTCTGTGTAGTTTTTATTAGAAGATATTCCTTTTTCCACTATAGGCCTCTTACGGTTCCAAATGTCCATTTGCAGTTTCTAAAGAAAGATTGTTTCAGAACTGCTCAATCAAAAGTAAAGTTCAAATCTGTTAGTTGAATGCACAGAACAGAAAGAAGTTTCACACAATGCTTCTGTGTAGTTTTTATTTGAACATATGCCTTTTTCCACTATAGGCCCAATAGAGCACAAAATATCCTCTTGCCGTTTCTCCAGAAAGAGTGTTTCAGAACTGCTCAATCAAAAGAAAGCTTAAACTCTGTTAGTTGAATGCACAGAACAGAAAGTAATTTCAGAGAATATTTCTGTGTATGTTTTATTTGGAGATATTCCTTTCTCCACTATAGGCCCCGTAGCGCTCTGAAAGTCCACTTGCAGTTTCCACAGAAAGAGTGTTTCAGAACTGCTCTATCAAAAGTAAAGTTCAAATCTGTTCGTTGAATGCATAGAACATAAAGAAGTTTCACAGAATGCTTCTGTGTAGTTTTTATTTGAAGATATTCCTTTCTCCACTATAGGCCCCTTAGCGCTCTGAATGTCCACTTTCAGTTTCCACAAAAAGAGTGTTTCAGAACTGCTCAATCAAAAGTAAGCTTCAACTCTGTTAGTTGAATGCACAGAACAGAAAGAAGTTTCACAGAATTCTTCTGGGTAGTTTTCATTTGAAGATATAACTTTTTCCACCATAGGCCCTTTAGCTCTCCGAAAGTCCACTTGCAGTTTCAACAGAAAGAGTGTTTCAGAACTGCTCAATCAAAAGTAATCTTCAACTCTCTTAGTTGAATGCACAGAAGAGAAAGAAGTTTCACAGAATGCTTCTGTGTAGTTTTTATTTGAAGATATTCGTTTTTCCATTACAGGCCCCAAAGCGTTCTGAATATCCACTTGCAGTTTCTACAGAAAGAGAGTTTCAGAACTGCTCAATCAAAAGTAACGTTCAACTCTGTTAGTTGAAAGCAGAGAATATAAAGAAGTTTCACAGAATGCTTCTGTGTAGTTTTTATTTGCAGATATTCCTTTTTCCACTATTGGCCCCTTCGTGCCCAGAATATCCCCTTGCAGTTTCTACAGGAAGAGTGTTTCAGAACTGCTCTATCAAAATTAAGGTTCAACTCTGTTGGTGGAAGGCACAGAACAGAAGGATGTTTCACAGAAAGCTTCTGTGTAGTTTTCATTTGAAGATATTCCTTTTTCCAATACATGCTCCATAGCACTGTGAATGTCCACTTGCAGTTTATACAGAAAGAGTGTTTCAGAACTGCTCAATCAAAAGTAAGATTCCTCTCTGTTAGTTGAATGTACAGAACAGAAAGAAGTTTCGCAGAATGCTTCTGGGTAGTTTTTATTTGAAGAGTCTCCTTTTTCCACTATGGGCCCCATAGAGCTGCCAATGACCACATGCACTCTCTACAGAAAGAGTGTTTCAGAACTGCGCAATCAAAAGTAAGCTTCAACTCTGTTAGTTGAATGCACAGAACAGAAAGAAGTTTCGCAGAATGCTTCTGTGTAGTTGTTAATTGAAGATATTCCTTTTTCCACTATAGGCCCCTTAGAGCACGGAATATCCTCTTGCATTTTCTACAGAAAGAATGATTCGGAACTGATCAATCAAAAGTAAGGTTCAACCCTTTTAGTTGAATTCACAGAACAGAAAGAAGTTTCACAGAATTCTTCTGTGTAGTTTTTAATTGGTTATAGGCCTTTTTCCTTTATAGGCCCGGGAATGCTCCGAATGCCCTCTTGCAGTTTCTCCAGAAAGAGTGTTTCAGAACTGCTCAATCAAAAGAAAGCTTAAACTCCGTTAGTTGAATGCACAGAACAGAAAGTAATTTCAGAGAATGTTTCTGTGTATGTTTTATTTGGAGATATTCCTTTCTCCACTCTAGGCCCCGTAGCGCTCTGAAAGTCCACTTGCAGTTTCCACAGAAAGAGTGTTTCAGAACTGCTCTATCAAAAGTAGAGTTCAAATCTGTTAGTTGAATGCATAGAACAGAAAGAAGTTTCACAGAATGCTTCTGTGTAGTTTTTATTTGAAGATATTCCTTTCTCCACTATAGGCCCCTTAGCGCTCTGAATGTCCACTTTCATTTTCCACAAAAAGAGTGTTTCAGAACTGCTCAATCAAAAGTAAGCTTCATCTCTATTAGTTGAATGCACAGAACAGAAAGAAGTTTCACAGAATTCTTCTGGGTAGTTTTCATTTGAACATATATCTTTTTCCACTATAGGCCCTTTAGCGCTCCGAATGTCCACTTGCAGTTTCAACAGAAAGAGTCTTTCAGAACTGCTCAATCAAAAGTAATCTTCAACTCTCTTAGTTGAATGCACAGAAGAGAAAGAAGTTTCACAGAATGCTTCTGTGTAGTTTTTATTTGAAGATATTCCTTTTTCCATTATAGGCCCCTAAGCGTTCTGAATATCCACTTGCAGTTTCTACAGAAAGAGAGTTTCAGAACTGCTCAATCAAAAGTAACGTTCAACTCTGTTAGTTGAATGCAGAGAACATAAAGAAGTTTCACAGAATGCTTCTGTGTAGTTTTTATTTGCAGATATTCCTTTTTCCACTATTGGCCCCTTCGTGCTCAGAATATCCCCTTGCAGTTTCTACAGGAAGAGTGTTTCAGACCTGCTCTATCAAAATTAAGGTTCAACTCTGTTGGTGGAACGCACAGAACAGAAAGAAGTTTCACAGAAAGCTTCTGTGTAGTTTTCATTTGAAGATATTCCTTTTTCCAATACATGCTCCATAGCACTGTGAATGTCCACTTGCAGTTTATACAGAAAGAGTGTTTCAGAACTGCTCAATCAAAAGTAAGCTTCCTCTCTGTTAGTTGAATGCACAGAATAGAAAGAATTTTCGCAGAATGCTTCTGGGTAGTTTTTATTTGAAGATTCTCCTTTTTCCACTATGGGCCCCATAGAGCTGCCAATGTCCACATGCACTCTCTACAGAAAGAGTGCTTCAGAACTGCGCAATCCAAAGTAAGCTTCAACTCTGTTAGTTGAATGCACAGAACAGAAAGAAGTTTCGCAGAATGCTTCTGTGTAGCTGTGAATTGAAGATATTCCTTTTTCCACTATAGGCCCCTTAGAGCACGGAATATCCTCTTGCATGTTCTACAGAAAGAATGATTCAGAACTGATCAATCAAAAGTAAGGTTCAACTCTGTTAGTTGAATTCACAGAACAGAAAGAAGTTTCACAGAATTCTTCTGTGTAATTTTTAATTGGTTATAGGCCTTTTTCCACTATAGGCCCGGGAATGCTCCGAATGTCCTCTTGCAGTTTCTCCAGAAAGAGTGTTTCAGAACTGCTCAATCAAAAGAAAGCTTAAACTCTGTTAGTTGAATGCACAGAACAGAATGTAATTTCAGAGAATGTTTCTGTGTATGCTTTATTTGGAGATATTCCTTTCTCCACTATAGGCCCCGTAGCGCTCTGAAAGTCCACTTGCAGTTTCCACAGAAAGAGTGTTTCAGAACTGCTCAATCAAAAGTAAGCTTCAACTCTGTTAGTTGAATGCACGGAACAGAAAGAAGTTTCACAGAATTCTTCTGGGTAGTTTTCATTTGAAGATATAACTTTTTCCACTATAGGCCCTTTAGCGCTCCGAATGTCCACTTGCAGTTTCAACAGAAAGAGTCTTTCAGAACTGCTCAATCAAAAGCAATCTTCAACTCTCTTAGTTGAATGCACAGAAGAGAAAGAAGTTTCACAGAATGCTTCTGTGTAGTTTTTATTTGAAGATATTCCTTTTTCCATTATAGGCCCCTAAGCGTTCTGAATATCCACTTGCAGTTTCTACAGAAAGAGAGTTTCAGAACTGCTCAATCAAAAGTAACGTTCAACTCTGTTACTTGAATGCAGAGAACAGAAAGAAGTTTCACAGAATGATTCTGTGTAGTTTTTATTAGAAGATATTCCTTTTTCCACTATAGGCCTCTTACGGTTCCAAATGTCCATTTGCAGTTTCTAAAGAAAGATTGTTTCAGAACTGCTCAATCAAAAGTAAAGTTCAAATCTGTTAGTTGAATGCACAGAACAGAAAGAAGTTTCACACAATGCTTCTGTGTAGTTTTTATTTGAACATATGACTTTTTCCACTATAGGCCCAATAGAGCACAAAATATCCTCTTGCCGTTTCTCCAGAAAGAGTGTTTCAGAACTGCTCAATCAAAAGAAAGCTTAAACTCTGTTAGTTGAATGCACAGAACAGAAAGTAATTTCAGAGAATGTTTCTGTGTATGTTTTATTTGGAGATATTCCTTTCTCCACTATAGGCCCCGTAGCGCTCTGAAAGTCCACTTGCAGTTTCCACAGAAAGAGTGTTTCAGAACTGCTCTATCAAAAGTAAAGTTCAAATCTGTTCGTTGAATGCATAGAACAGAAAGAAGTTTCACAGAATGCTTCTGTGTAGTTTTTATTTGAAGATATTCCTTTCTCCACTATAGGCCCCTTAGCGCTCTGAATGTCCACTTTCAGTTTCCACAAAAAGAGTGTTTCAGAACTGCTCAATCAAAAGTAAGCTTCAACTCTGTTAGTTGAATGCACAGAACAGAAAGAAGTTTCACAGAATTCTTCTGGGTAGTTTTCATTTGAAGATATAACTTTTTCCACCATAGGCCCTTTAGCTCTCCGAAAGTCCACTTGCAGTTTCAACAGAAAGAGTGTTTCAGAACTGCTCAATCAAAAGTAATCTTCAACTCTCTTAGTTGAATGCACAGAAGAGAAAGAAGTTTCACAGAATGCTTCTGTGTAGTTTTTATTTGAAGATATTCGTTTTTCCATTACAGGCCCCAAAGCGTTCTGAATATCCACTTGCAGTTTCTACAGAAAGAGAGTTTCAGAACTGCTCAATCAAAAGTAACGTTCAACTCTGTTAGTTGAAAGCAGAGAATATAAAGAAGTTTCACAGAATGCTTCTGTGTAGTTTTTATTTGCAGATATTCCTTTTTCCACTATTGGCCCCTTCGTGCCCAGAATATCCCCTTGCAGTTTCTACAGGAAGAGTGTTTCAGAACTGCTCTATCAAAATTAAGGTTCAACTCTGTTGGTGGAAGGCACAGAACAGAAGGATGTTTCACAGAAAGCTTCTGTGTAGTTTTCATTTGAAGATATTCCTTTGTCCAATACATGCTCCATAGCACTGTGAATGTCCACTTGCAGTTTATACAGAAAGAGTGTTTCAGAACTGCTCAATCAAAAGTAAGATTCCTCTCTGTTAGTTGAATGTACAGAACAGAAAGAAGTTTCGCAGAATGCTTCTGGGTAGTTTTTATTTGAAGAGTCTCCTTTTTCCACTATGGGCCCCATAGAGCTGCCAATGACCACATGCACTCTCTACAGAAAGAGTGTTTCAGAACTGCGCAATCAAAAGTAAGATTCAACTCTGTTAGTTGAATGCACAGAACAGAAAGAAGTTTCGCAGAATGCTTCTGTGTAGTTGTTAATTGAAGATATTCCTTTTTCCACTATAGGCCCCTTAGAGCACGGAATATCCTCTTGCATTTTCTACAGAAAGAATGATTCAGAACTGCTCAATCAAAAGTAAGGTTCAATTCTGTTAGTTGAATTCACAGAACAGAAAGAAGTTTCACAGAATTCTTCTGTGTAGTTTTTAATTGGTTATAGGCCTTTTTCCTTTATAGGCCCGGGAATGCTCCGAATGTCCTCTTGCAGTTTCTCCAGAAAGAGTGTTTCAGAACTGCTCAATCAAAAGAAAGCTTAAACTCCGTTAGTTGAATGCACAGAACAGAAAGTAATTTCAGAGAATGTTTCTGTGTATGTTTTATTTGGAGATATTCCTTTCTCCACTATAGGCCCCGTAGCGCTCTGAAAGTCCACTTGCAGTTTCCACAGAAAGAGTGTTTCAGAACTGCTCTATCAAAAGTAGAGTTCAAATCTGTTAGTTGAATGCATAGAACAGAAAGAAGTTTCACAGAATGCTTCTGTGTAGTTTTTATTTGAAGATATTCCTTTCTCCACTATAGGCCCCTTAGCGCTCTGAATGTCCACTTTCAGTTTCCACAAAAAGAGTGTTTCAGAACTGCTCAATCAAAAGTAAGCTTCAACTCTGTTAGTTGAATGCACAGAACAGAAAGAAGTTTCACAGAATTCTTCTGGGTAGTTTTCATTTGAAGATATAACTTTTTCCACTATAGGCCCTTTAGCGCTCCGAATGTCCACTTGCAGTTTCAACAGAAAGAGTCTTTCAGAACTGCTCAATCAAAAGTAATCTTCAACTCTCTTAGTTGAACGCACAGAAGAGAAAGAAGTTTCACAGAATGTTTCTGTGTAGTTTTTATTTGAAGATATTCCTTTTTCCATTATAGGCCCCTAAGCGTTCTGAATATCCACTTGCAGTTTCTACAGAAAGAGAGTTTCAGAACTGCTCAATCAAAAGTAACGTTCAACTCTGTTAGTTGAATGCAGAGAACATAAAGAAGTTTCACAGAATGCTTCTGTGTAGTTTTTATTTGCAGATATTCCTTTTTCCACTATTGGCCCCTTCGTGCTCAGAATATCCCCTTGCAGTTTCTACAGGAAGTGTGTTTCAGACCTGCTCTATCAAAATTAAGGTTCAACTCTGTTGGTGGAACGCACAGAACAGAAAGAAGTTTCACAGAAAGCTTCTGTGTAGTTTTCATTTGAAGATATTCCTTTTTCCAATACATGCTCCATAGCACTGTGAATGTCCACTTGCAGTTTATACAGAAAGAGTGTTTCAGAACTGCTCAATCAAAAGTAAGCTTCCTCTCTGTTAGTTGAATGCACAGAACAGAAAGAAGTTTCGCAGAATGCTTCTGGGTAGTATTTATTTGAAGATTTTCCTTTTTCCACTATGGGCCCCATAGAGCTGCCAATGTCCACATGCACTCTCTACAGAAAGAGTGCTTCAGAACCGCGCAATCAAAAGTAAGCTTCAACTCTGTTAGTTGAATTCACAGAACAGAAAGAAGTTTCACAGAATTCTTCTGTGTAATTTTTAATTGGTTATAGGCCTTTTTCCACTATAGGCCCGGGAATGCTCCGAATGTCCTCTTGCAGTTTCTCCAGAAAGAGTGTTTCAGAACTGCTCAATCAAAAGAAAGCTTAAACTCTGTTAGTTGAATGCACAGAACAGAATGTAATTTCAGAGAATGTTTCTGTGTATGCTTTATTTGGAGATATTCCTTTCTCCACTATAGGCCCCGTAGCGCTCTGAAAGTCCACTTGCAGTTTCCACAGAAAGAGTGTTTCAGAACTGCTCAATCAAAAGTAAGCTTCAACTCTGTTAGTTGAATGCACGGAACAGAAAGAAGTTTCACAGAATTCTTCTGGGTAGTTTTCATTTGAAGATATAACTTTTTCCACTATAGGCCCTTTAGCGCTCCGAATGTCCACTTGCAGTTTCAACAGAAAGAGTCTTTCAGAACTGCTCAATCAAAAGCAATCTTCAACTCTCTTAGTTGAATGCACAGAAGAGAAAGAAGTTTCACAGAATGCTTCTGTGTAGTTTTTATTTGAAGATATTCCTTTTTCCATTATAGGCCCCTAAGCGTTCTGAATATCCACTTGCAGTTTCTACAGAAAGAGAGTTTCAGAACTGCTCAATCAAAAGTAACGTTCAACTCTGTTACTTGAATGCAGAGAACAGAAAGAAGTTTCACAGAATGATTCTGTGTAGTTTTTATTAGAAGATATTCCTTTTTCCACTATAGGCCTCTTACGGTTCCAAATGTCCATTTGCAGTTTCTAAAGAAAGATTGTTTCAGAACTGCTCAATCAAAAGTAAAGTTCAAATCTGTTAGTTGAATGCACAGAACAGAAAGAAGTTTCACACAATGCTTCTGTGTAGTTTTTATTTGAACATATGACTTTTTCCACTATAGGCCCAATAGAGCACAAAATATCCTCTTGCCGTTTCTCCAGAAAGAGTGTTTCAGAACTGCTCAATCAAAAGAAAGCTTAAACTCCGTTAGTTGAATGCACAGAACAGAAAGTAATTTCAGAGAATGTTTCTGTGTATGTTTTATTTGGAGATATTCCTTTCTCCACTCTAGGCCCCGTAGCGCTCTGAAAGTCCACTTGCAGTTTCCACAGAAAGAGTGTTTCAGAACTGCTCTATCAAAAGTAGAGTTCAAATCTGTTAGTTGAATGCGTAGAACAGAAAGAAGTTTCACAGAATGCTTCTGTGTAGTTTTTATTTGAAGATATTCCTTTCTCCACTATAGGCCCCTTAGCGCTCTGAATGTCCACTTTCATTTTCCACAAAAAGAGTGTTTCAGAACTGCTCAATCAAAAGTAAGCTTCATCTCTATTAGTTGAATGCACAGAACAGAAAGAAGTTTCACAGAATTCTTCTGGGTAGTTTTCATTTGAAGATATAACTTTTTCCACTATAGGCCCTTTAGCGCTCCGAATGTCCACTTGCAGTTTCAACAGAAAGAGTCTTTCAGAACTGCTCAATCAAAAGTAATCTTCAACTCTCTTAGTTGAATGCACAGAAGAGAAAGAAGTTTCACAGAATGCTTCTGTGTAGTTTTTATTTGAAGATATTCCTTTTTCCATTATAGGCCCCTAAGCGTTCTGAATATCCACTTGCAGTTTCTACAGAAAGAGAGTTTCAGAACTGCTCAATCAAAAGTAACGTTCAACTCTGTTAGTTGAATGCAGAGAACATAAAGAAGTTTCACAGAATGCTTCTGTGTAGTTTTTATTTGCAGATATTCCTTTTTCCACTATTGGCCCCTTCGTGCTCAGAATATCCCCTTGCAGTTTCTACAGGAAGAGTGTTTCAGACCTGCTCTATCAAAATTAAGGTTCAACTCTGTTGGTGGAACGCACAGAACAGAAAGAAGTTTCACAGAAAGCTTCTGTGTAGTTTTCATTTGAAGATATTCCTTTTTCCAATACATGCTCCATAGCACTGTGAATGTCCACTTGCAGTTTATACAGAAAGAGTGTTTCAGAACTGCTCAATCAAAAGTAAGCTTCCTCTCTGTTAGTTGAATGCACAGAATAGAAAGAAGTTTCGCAGAATGCTTCTGGGTAGTTTTTATTTGAAGATTCTCCTTTTTCCACTATGGGCCCCATAGAGCTGCCAATGTCCACATGCACTCTCTACAGAAAGAGTGCTTCAGAACTGCGCAATCCAAAGTAAGCTTCAACTCTGTTAGTTGAATGCACAGAACAGAAAGAAGTTTCGCAGAATGCTTCTGTGTAGCTGTGAATTGAAGATATTCCTTTTTCCACTATAGGCCCCTTAGAGCACGGAATATCCTCTTGCATGTTCTACAGAAAGAATGATTCAGAACTGATCAATCAAAAGTAAGGCTCAACTCTGTTAGTTGAATTCACAGAACAGAAAGAAGTTTCACAGAATTCTTCTGTGTAATTTTTAATTGGTTATAGGCCTTTTTCCACTATAGGCCCGGGAATGCTCCGAATGTCCTCTTGCAGTTTCTCCAGAAAGAGTGTTTCAGAACTGCTCAATCAAAAGAAAGCTTAAACTCTGTTAGTTGAATGCACAGAACAGAATGTAATTTCAGAGAATGTTTCTGTGTATGCTTTATTTGGAGATATTCCTTTCTCCACTATAGGCCCCGTAGCGCTCTGAAAGTCCACTTGCAGTTTCCACAGAAAGAGTGTTTCAGAACTGCTCAATCAAAAGTAAGCTTCAACTCTGTTAGTTGAATGCACGGAACAGAAAGAAGTTTCACAGAATTCTTCTGGGTAGTTTTCATTTGAAGATATAACTTTTTCCACTATAGGCCCTTTAGCGCTCCGAATGTCCACTTGCAGTTTCAACAGAAAGAGTCTTTCAGAACTGCTCAATCAAAAGTAATCTTCAACTCTCTTAGTTGAACGCACAGAAGAGAAAGAAGTTTCACAGAATGTTTCTGTGTAGTTTTTATTTGAAGATATTCCTTTTTCCATTATAGGCCCCTAAGCGTTCTGAATATCCACTTGCAGTTTCTACAGAAAGAGAGTTTCAGAACTGCTCAATCAAAAGTAACGTTCAACTCTGTTAGTTGAATGCAGAGAACATAAAGAAGTTTCACAGAATGCTTCTGTGTAGTTTTTATTTGCAGATATTCCTTTTTCCACTATTGGCCCCTTCGTGCTCAGAATATCCCCTTGCAGTTTCTACAGGAAGTGTGTTTCAGACCTGCTCTATCAAAATTAAGGTTCAACTCTGTTGGTGGAACGCACAGAACAGAAAGAAGTTTCACAGAAAGCTTCTGTGTAGTTTTCATTTGAAGATATTCCTTTTTCCAATACATGCTCCATAGCACTGTGAATGTCCACTTGCAGTTTATACAGAAAGAGTGTTTCAGAACTGCTCAATCAAAAGTAAGCTTCCTCTCTGTTAGTTGAATGCACAGAACAGAAAGAAGTTTCGCAGAATGCTTCTGGGTAGTATTTATTTGAAGATTTTCCTTTTTCCACTATGGGCCCCATAGAGCTGCCAATGTCCACATGCACTCTCTACAGAAAGAGTGCTTCAGAACCGCGCAATCAAAAGTAAGCTTCAACTCTGTTAGTTGAATTCACAGAACAGAAAGAAGTTTCACAGAATTCTTCTGTGTAATTTTTAATTGGTTATAGGCCTTTTTCCACTATAGGCCTGGGAATGCTCCGAATGTCCTCTTGCAGTTTCTCCAGAAAGAGTGTTTCAGAACTGCTCAATCAAAAGAAAGCTTAAACTCTGTTAGTTGAATGCACAGAACAGAATGTAATTTCAGAGAATGTTTCTGTGTATGCTTTATTTGGAGATATTCCTTTCTCCACTATAGGCCCCGTAGCGCTCTGAAAGTCCACTTGCAGTTTCCACAGAAAGAGTGTTTCAGAACTGCTCAATCAAAAGTAAGCTTCAACTCTGTTAGTTGAATGCACGGAACAGAAAGAAGTTTCACAGAATTCTTCTGGGTAGTTTTCATTTGAAGATATAACTTTTTCCACTATAGGCCCTTTAGCGCTCCGAATGTCCACTTGCAGTTTCAACAGAAAGAGTCTTTCAGAACTGCTCAATCAAAAGCAATCTTCAACTCTCTTAGTTGAATGCACAGAAGAGAAAGAAGTTTCACAGAATGCTTCTGTGTAGTTTTTATTTGAAGATATTCCTTTTTCCATTATAGGCCCCTAAGCGTTCTGAATATCCACTTGCAGTTTCTACAGAAAGAGAGTTTCAGAACTGCTCAATCAAAAGTAACGTTCAACTCTGTTACTTGAATGCAGAGAACAGAAAGAAGTTTCACAGAATGATTCTGAGTAGTTTTTATTAGAAGATATTCCTTTTTCCACTATAGGCCTCTTACGGTTCCAAATGTCCATTTGCAGTTTCTAAAGAAAGATTGTTTCAGAACTGCTCAATCAAAAGTAAAGTTCAAATCTGTTAGTTGAATGCACAGAACAGAAAGAAGTTTCACACAATGCTTCTGTGTAGTTTTTATTTGAACATATGCCTTTTTCCACTATAGGCCCAATAGAGCACAAAATATCCTCTTGCCGTTTCTCCAGAAAGAGTGTTTCAGAACTGCTCAATCAAAAGAAAGCTTAAACTCTGTTAGTTGAATGCACAGAACAGAAAGTAATTTCAGAGAATGTTTCTGTGTATGTTTTATTTGGAGATATTCCTTTCTCCACTATAGGCCCCGTAGCGCTCTGAAAGTCCACTTGCAGTTTCCACAGAAAGAGTGTTTCAGAACTGCTCTATCAAAAGTAAAGTTCAAATCTGTTCGTTGAATGCATAGAACAGAAAGAAGTTTCACAGAATGCTTCTGTGTAGTTTTTATTTGAAGATATTCCTTTCTCCACTATAGGCCCCTTAGCGCTCTGAATGTCCACTTTCAGTTTCCACAAAAAGAGTGTTTCAGAACTGCTCAATCAAAAGTAAGCTTCAACTCTGTTAGTTGAATGCACAGAACAGAAAGAAGTTTCACAGAATTCTGGGTAGTTTTCATTTGAAGATATAACTTTTTCCACCATAGGCCCTTTAGCTCTCCGAAAGTCCACTTGCAGTTTCAACAGAAAGAGTGTTTCAGAACTGCTCAATCAAAAGTAATCTTCAACTCTCTTAGTTGAATGCACAGAAGAGAAAGAAGTTTCACAGAATGCTTCTGTGTAGTTTTTATTTGAAGATATTCGTTTTTCCATTACAGGCCCCAAAGCGTTCTGAATATCCACTTGCAGTTTCTACAGAAAGAGAGTTTCAGAACTGCTCAATCAAAAGTAACGTTCAACTCTGTTAGTTGAAAGCAGAGAATATAAAGAAGTTTCACAGAATGCTTCTGTGTAGTTTTTATTTGCAGATATTCCTTTTTCCACTATTGGCCCCTTCGTGCCCAGAATATCCCCTTGCAGTTTCTACAGGAAGAGTGTTTCAGAACTGCTCTATCAAAATTAAGGTTCAACTCTGTTGGTGGAAGGCACAGAACAGAAGGATGTTTCACAGAAAGCTTCTGTGTAGTTTTCATTTGAAGATATTCCTTTTTCCAATACATGCTCCATAGCACTGTGAATGTCCACTTGCAGTTTATACAGAAAGAGTGTTTCAGAACTGCTCAATCAAAAGTAAGCTTCCTCTCTGTTAGTTGAATGCACAGAACAGAAAGAAGTTTCGCAGAATGCTTCTGGGTAGTTTTTATTTGAAGATTCTCCTTTTTCCACTATTGGCTCCATCGAGCTGCCCATGTCCACATGCACTCTCTACAGAAAGAGTGTTTCAGAACTGCGCAATCAAAAGTAAGATTCAACTCTGTTAGTTGAATGCACAGAACAGAAAGAAGTTTCGCAGAATGCTTCTGTGTAGTTGTTAATTGAAGATATTCCTTTTTCCACTATAGGCCCCTTAGAGCACGGAATATCCTCTTGCATTTTCCACAGAAAGAATGATTCAGAACTGCTCAATCAAAAGTAAGGTTCAACCCTTTTAGTTGAATTCACAGAACAGAAAGAAGTTTCACAGAATTCTTCTGTGTAGTTTTTAATTGGTTATAGGCCTTTTTCCTTTATAGGCCCGGGAATGCTCCGAATGTCCTCTTGCAGTTTCTCCAGAAAGAGTGTTTCAGAACTGCTCAATCAAAAGAAAGCTTAAACTCCGTTAGTTGAATGCACAGAACAGAAAGTAATTTCAGAGAATGTTTCTGTGTATGTTTTATTTGGAGATATTCCTTTCTCCACTCTAGGCCCCGTAGCGCTCTGAAAGTCCACTTGCAGTTTCCACAGAAAGAGTGTTTCAGAACTGCTCTATCAAAAGTAGAGTTCAAATCTGTTAGTTGAATGCATAGAACAGAAAGAAGTTTCACAGAATGCTTCTGTGTAGTTTTTATTTGAAGATATTCCTTTCTCCACTATAGGCCCCTTAGCGCTCTGAATGTCCACTTTCATTTTCCACAAAAAGAGTGTTTCAGAACTGCTCAATCAAAAGTAAGCTTCATCTCTATTAGTTGAATGCACAGAACAGAAAGAACTTTCACAGAATTCTTCTGGGTAGTTTTCATTTGAAGATATAACTTTTTCCACTATAGGCCCTTTAGCGCTCCGAATGTCCACTTGCAGTTTCAACAGAAAGAGTCTTTCAGAACTGCTCAATCAAAAGTAATCTTCAACTCTCTTAGTTGAATGCACAGAAGAGAAAGAAGTTTCACAGAATGCTTCTGTGTAGTTTTTATTTGAAGATATTCCTTTTTCCATTATAGGCCCCTAAGCGTTCTGAATATCCACTTGCAGTTTCTACAGAAAGAGAGTTTCAGAACTGCTCAATCAAAAGTAACGTTCAACTCTGTTAGTTGAATGCAGAGAACATAAAGAAGTTTCACAGAATGCTTCTGTGTAGTTTTTATTTGCAGATATTCCTTTTTCCACTATTGGCCCCTTCGTGCTCAGAATATCCCCTTGCAGTTTCTACAGGAAGAGTGTTTCAGACCTGCTCTATCAAAATTAAGGTTCAACTCTGTTGGTGGAACGCACAGAACAGAAAGAAGTTTCACAGAAAGCTTCTGTGTAGTTTTCATTTGAAGATATTCCTTTTTCCAATACATGCTCCATAGCACTGTGAATGTCCACTTGCAGTTTATACAGAAAGAGTGTTTCAGAACTGCTCAATCAAAAGTAAGCTTCCTCTCTGTTAGTTGAATGCACAGAATAGAAAGAAGTTTCGCAGAATGCTTCTGGGTAGTTTTTATTTGAAGATTCTCCTTTTTCCACTATGGGCCCCATAGAGCTCCCAATGTCCACATGCACTCTCTACAGAAAGAGTGCTTCAGAACTGCGCAATCCAAAGTAAGCTTCAACTCTGTTAGTTGAATGCACAGAACAGAAAGAAGTTTCGCAGAATGCTTCTGTGTAGCTGTGAATTGAAGATATTCCTTTTTCCACTATAGGCCCCTTAGAGCACGGAATATCCTCTTGCATGTTCTACAGAAAGAATGATTCAGAACTGATCAATCAAAAGTAAGGTTCAACTCTGTTAGTTGAATTCACAGAACAGAAAGAAGTTTCACAGAATTCTTCTGTGTAATTTTTAATTGGTTATAGGCCTTTTTCCACTATAGGCCCGGGAATGCTCCGAATGTCCTCTTGCAGTTTCTCCAGAAAGAGTGTTTCAGAACTGCTCAATCAAAAGAAAGCTTAAACTCTGTTAGTTGAATGCACAGAACAGAATGTAATTTCAGAGAATGTTTCTGTGTATGCTTTATTTGGAGATATTCCTTTCTCCACTATAGGCCCCGTTGCGCTCTGAAAGTCCACTTGCAGTTTCCACAGAAAGAGTGTTTCAGAACTGCTCAATCAAAAGTAAGCTTCAACTCTGTTAGTTGAATGCACGGAACAGAAAGAAGTTTCACAGAATTCTTCTGGGTAGTTTTCATTTGAAGATATAACTTTTTCCACTATAGGCCCTTTAGCGCTCCGAATGTCCACTTGCAGTTTCAACAGAAAGAGTCTTTCAGAACTGCTCAATCAAAAGCAATCTTCAACTCTCTTAGTTGAATGCACAGAAGAGAAAGAAGTTTCACAGAATGCTTCTGTGTAGTTTTTATTTGAAGATATTCCTTTTTCCATTATAGGCCCCTAAGCGTTCTGAATATCCACTTGCAGTTTCTACAGAAAGAGAGTTTCAGAACTGCTCAATCAAAAGTAACGTTCAACTCTGTTACTTGAATGCAGAGAACAGAAAGAAGTTTCACAGAATGATTCTGTGTAGTTTTTATTAGAAGATATTCCTTTTTCCACTATAGGCCTCTTACGGTTCCAAATGTCCATTTGCAGTTTCTAAAGAAAGATTGTTTCAGAACTGCTCAATCAAAAGTAAAGTTCAAATCTGTTAGTTGAATGCACAGAACAGAAAGAAGTTTCACACAATGCTTCTGTGTAGTTTTTATTTGAACATATGACTTTTTCCACTATAGGCCCAATAGAGCACAAAATATCCTCTTGCCGTTTCTCCAGAAAGAGTGTTTCAGAACTGCTCAATCAAAAGAAAGCTTAAACTCTGTTAGTTGAATGCACAGAACAGAAAGTAATTTCAGAGAATGTTTCTGTGTATGTTTTATTTGGAGATATTCCTTTCTCCACTATAGGCCCCGTAGCGCTCTGAAAGTCCACTTGCAGTTTCCACAGAAAGAGTGTTTCAGAACTGCTCTATCAAAAGTAAAGTTCAAATCTGTTCGTTGAATGCATAGAACAGAAAGAAGTTTCACAGAATGCTTCTGTGTAGTTTTTATTTGAAGATATTCCTTTCTCCACTATAGGCCCCTTAGCGCTCTGAATGTCCACTTTCAGTTTCCACAAAAAGAGTGTTTCAGAACTGCTCAATCAAAAGTAAGCTTCAACTCTGTTAGTTGAATGCACAGAACAGAAAGAAGTTTCACAGAATTCTTCTGGGTAGTTTTCATTTGAAGATATAACTTTTTCCACTATAGGCCCTTTAGCGCTCCGAAAGTCCACTTGCAGTTTCAACAGAAAGAGTGTTTCAGAACTGCTCAATCAAAAGTAATTTTCAACTCTCTTAGTTGAATGCACAGAACAGAAAGAAGTTTCACAGAATGCTTCTGTGTAGTTTTTATTTGAAGATATTCCTTTTTCCATTATAGGCCCCAAAGCGTTCTGAATATCCACTTGCTGTTTCTACAGAAAGAGAGTTTCAGAACTGCTCAATCAAAAGTAACGTTCAACTCTGTTAGTTGAAAGCAGAGAATATAAAGAAGTTTCACAGAATGCTTCTGTGTAGTTTTTATTTGCAGATATTCCTTTTTCCACTATTGGCCCCATCGTGCCCAGAATATCCCCTTGCAGTTTCTACAGGAAGAGTGTTTCAGAACTGCTCTATCAAAATTAAGGTTCAACTCTGTTGGTGGAAGGCACAGAACAGAAAGGTGTTTCACAGAAAGTTCTGTGTAGTTTTCATTTGAAGATATTCCTTTTTCCAATACATGCTCCATAGCACTGTGAATGTCCACTTGCAGTTTATACAGAAAGAGTGTTTCAGAACTGCTCAATCAAAAGTAAGATTCCTCTCTGTTAGTTGAATGTACAGAACAGAAAGAAGTTTCGCAGAATGCTTCTGGGTAGTTTTTATTTGAAGAGTCTCCTTTTTCCACTATGGGCCCCATAGAGCTGCCAATGACCACATGCACTCTCTACAGAAAGAGTGTTTCAGAACTGCGCAATCAAAAGTAAGATTCAACTCTGTTAGTTGAATGCACAGAACAGAAAGAAGTTTCGCAGAATGCTTCTGTGTAGTTGTTAATTGAAGATATTCCTTTTTCCACTATAGGCCCCTTAGAGCACGGAATATCCTCTTGCATTTTCCACAGAAAGAATGATTCAGAACTGCTCAATCAAAAGTAAGGTTCAACTCTTTTAGTTGAATTCACAGAACAGAAAGAAGTTTCACAGAATTCTTCTGTGTAGTTTTTAATTGGTTATAGGCCTTTTTCCTTTATAGGCCCGGGAATGCTCCGAATGTCCTCTTGCAGTTTCTCCAGAAAGAGTGTTTCAGAACTGCTCAATCAAAAGAAAGCTTAAACTCCGTTAGTTGAATGCACAGAACAGAAAGTAATTTCAGAGAATGTTTCTGTGTATGTTTTATTTGGAGATATTCCTTTCTCCACTCTAGGCCCCGTAGCGCTCTGAAAGTCCACTTGCAGTTTCCACAGAAAGAGTGTTTCAGAACTGCTCTATCAAAAGTAGAGTTCAAATCTGTTAGTTGAATGCATAGAACAGAAAGAAGTTTCACAGAATGCTTCTGTGTAGTTTTTATTTGAAGATATTCCTTTCTCCACTATAGGCCCCTTAGCGCTCTGAATGTCCACTTTCATTTTCCACAAAAAGAGTGTTTCAGAACTGCTCAATCAAAAGTAAGCTTCATCTCTATTAGTTGAATGCACAGAACAGAAAGAAGTTTCACAGAATTCTTCTGGGTAGTTTTCATTTGAAGATATAACTTTTTCCACTATAGGCCCTTTAGCGCTCCGAATGTCCACTTGCAGTTTCAACAGAAAGAGTCTTTCAGAACTGCTCAATCAAAAGTAATCTTCAACTCTCTTAGTTGAATGCACAGAAGAGAAAGAAGTTTCACAGAATGCTTCTGTGTAGTTTTTATTTGAAGATATTCCTTTTTCCATTATAGGCCCCTAAGCGTTCTGAATATCCACTTGCAGTTTCTACAGAAAGAGAGTTTCAGAACTGCTCAATCAAAAGTAACGTTCAACTCTGTTAGTTGAATGCAGAGAACATAAAGAAGTTTCACAGAATGCTTCTGTGTAGTTTTTATTTGCAGATATTCCTTTTTCCACTATTGGCCCCTTCGTGCTCAGAATATCCCCTTGCAGTTTCTACAGGAAGAGTGTTTCAGACCTGCTCTATCAAAATTAAGGTTCAACTCTGTTGGTGGAACGCACAGAACAGAAAGAAGTTTCACAGAAAGCTTCTGTGTAGTTTTCATTTGAAGATATTCCTTTTTCCAATACATGCTCCATAGCACTGTGAATGTCCACTTGCAGTTTATACAGAAAGAGTGTTTCAGAACTGCTCAATCAAAAGTAAGCTTCCTCTCTGTTAGTTGAATGCACAGAATAGAAAGAAGTTTCGCAGAATGCTTCTGGGTAGTTTTTATTTGAAGATTCTCCTTTTTCCACTATGGGCCCCATAGAGCTCCCAATGTCCACATGCACTCTCTACAGAAAGAGTGCTTCAGAACTGCGCAATCCAAAGTAAGCTTCAACTCTGTTAGTTGAATGCACAGAACAGAAAGAAGTTTCGCAGAATGCTTCTGTGTAGCTGTGAATTGAAGATATTCCTTTT
This sequence comes from Symphalangus syndactylus, assembly GCF_028878055.3. Classification (NCBI taxonomy): domain Eukaryota; kingdom Metazoa; phylum Chordata; class Mammalia; order Primates; family Hylobatidae; genus Symphalangus; species Symphalangus syndactylus. Next base: position 48,282,895 of record NC_072446.2, read on the forward strand.
TCCACTATAGGCCCCTTAGAGCACGGAATATCCTCTTGCATGTTCTACAGAAAGAATGATTCAGAACTGATCAATCAAAAGTAAGGTTCAACTCTGTTAGTTGAATTCACAGAACAGAAAGAAGTTTCACAGAATTCTTCTGTGTAATTTTTAATTGGTTATAGGCCTTTTTCCACTATAGGCCCGGGAATGCTCCGAATGTCCTCTTGCAGTTTCTCCAGAAAGAGTGTTTCAGAACTGCTCAATCAAAAGAAAGCTTAAACTCTGTTAGTTGAATGCACAGAACAGAATGTAATTTCAGAGAATGTTTCTGTGTATGCTTTATTTGGAGATATTCCTTTCTCCACTATAGGCCCCGTTGCGCTCTGAAAGTCCACTTGCAGTTTCCACAGAAAGAGTGTTTCAGAACTGCTCAATCAAAAGTAAGCTTCAACTCTGTTAGTTGAATGCACGGAACAGAAAGAAGTTTCACAGAATTCTTCTGGGTAGTTTTCATTTGAAGATATAACTTTTTCCACTATAGGCCCTTTAGCGCTCCGAATGTCCACTTGCAGTTTCAACAGAAAGAGTCTTTCAGAACTGCTCAATCAAAAGCAATCTTCAACTCTCTTAGTTGAATGCACAGAAGAGAAAGAAGTTTCACAGAATGATTCTGTGTAGTTTTTATTTGAAGATATTCCTTTTTCCATTATAGGCCCCTAAGCGTTCTGAATATCCACTTGCAGTTTCTACAGAAAGAGAGTTTCAGAACTGCTCAATCAAAAGTAACGTTCAACTCTGTTACTTGAATGCAGAGAACAGAAAGAAGTTTCACAGAATGATTCTGTGTAGTTTTTATTAGAAGATATTCCTTTTTCCACTATAGGCCTCTTACGGTTCCAAATGTCCATTTGCAGTTTCTAAAGAAAGATTGTTTCAGAACTGCTCAATCAAAAGTAAAGTTCAAATCTGTTAGTTGAATGCACAGAACAGAAAGAAGTTTCACACAATGCTTCTGTGTAGTTTTTATTTGAACATATGACTTTTTCCACTATAGGCCCAATAGAGCACAAAATATCCTCTTGCCGTTTCTCCAGAAAGAGTGTTTCAGAACTGCTCAATCAAAAGAAAGCTTAAACTCTGTTAGTTGAATGCACAGAACAGAAAGTAATTTCAGAGAATGTTTCTGTGTATGTTTTATTTGGAGATATTCCTTTCTCCACTATAGGCCCCGTAGCGCTCTGAAAGTCCACTTGCAGTTTCCACAGAAAGAGTGTTTCAGAACTGCTCTATCAAAAGTAAAGTTCAAATCTGTTCGTTGAATGCATAGAACAGAAAGAAGTTTCACAGAATGCTTCTGTGTAGTTTTTATTTGAAGATATTCCTTTCTCCACTATAGGCCCCTTAGCGCTCTGAATGTCCACTTTCAGTTTCCACAAAAAGAGTGTTTCAGAACTGCTCAATCAAAAGTAAGCTTCAACTCTGTTAGTTGAATGCACAGAACAGAAAGAAGTTTCACAGAATTCTTCTGGGTAGTTTTCATTTGAAGATATAACTTTTTCCACTATAGGCCCTTTAGCGCTCCGAAAGTCCACTTGCAGTTTCAACAGAAAGAGTGTTTCAGAACTGCTCAATCAAAAGTAATTTTCAACTCTCTTAGTTGAATGCACAGAACAGAAAGAAGTTTCACAGAATGCTTCTGTGTAGTTTTTATTTGAAGATATTCCTTTTTCCATTATAGGCCCCAAAGCGTTCTGAATATCCACTTGCTGTTTCTACAGAAAGAGAGTTTCAGAACTGCTCAATCAAAAGTAACGTTCAACTCTGTTAGTTGAAAGCAGAGAATATAAAGAAGTTTCACAGAATGCTTCTGTGTAGTTTTTATTTGCAGATATTCCTTTTTCCACTATTGGCCCCATCGTGCCCAGAATATCCCCTTGCAGTTTCTACAGGAAGAGTGTTTCAGAACTGCTCTATCAAAATTAAGGTTCAACTCTGTTGGTGGAAGGCACAGAACAGAAAGGTGTTTCACAGAAAGTTCTGTGTAGTTTTCATTTGAAGATATTCCTTTTTCCAATACATGCTCCATAGCACTGTGAATGTCCACTTGCAGTTTATACAGAAAGAGTGTTTCAGAACTGCTCAATCAAAAGTAAGATTCCTCTCTGTTAGTTGAATGTACAGAACAGAAAGAAGTTTCGCAGAATGCTTCTGGGTAGTTTTTATTTGAAGAGTCTCCTTTTTCCACTATGGGCCCCATAGAGCTGCCAATGACCACATGCACTCTCTACAGAAAGAGTGTTTCAGAACTGCGCAATCAAAAGTAAGATTCAACTCTGTTAGTTGAATGCACAGAACAGAAAGAAGTTTCGCAGAATGCTTCTGTGTAGTTGTTAATTGAAGATATTCCTTTTTCCACTATAGGCCCCTTAGAGCACGGAATATCCTCTTGCATTTTCCACAGAAAGAATGATTCAGAACTGCTCAATCAAAAGTAAGGTTCAACTCTTTTAGTTGAATTCACAGAACAGAAAGAAGTTTCACAGAATTCTTCTGTGTAGTTTTTAATTGGTTATAGGCCTTTTTCCTTTATAGGCCCGGGAATGCTCCGAATGTCCTCTTGCAGTTTCTCCAGAAAGAGTGTTTCAGAACTGCTCAATCAAAAGAAAGCTTAAACTCCGTTAGTTGAATGCACAGAACAGAAAGTAATTTCAGAGAATGTTTCTGTGTATGTTTTATTTGGAGATATTCCTTTCTCCACTCTAGGCCCCGTAGCGCTCTGAAAGTCCACTTGCAGTTTCCACAGAAAGAGTGTTTCAGAACTGCTCTATCAAAAGTAGAGTTCAAATCTGTTAGTTGAATGCATAGAACAGAAAGAAGTTTCACAGAATGCTTCTGTGTAGTTTTTATTTGAAGATATTCCTTTCTCCACTATAGGCCCCTTAGCGCTCTGAATGTCCACTTTCATTTTCCACAAAAAGAGTGTTTCAGAACTGCTCAATCAAAAGTAAGCTTCATCTCTATTAGTTGAATGCACAGAACAGAAAGAAGTTTCACAGAATTCTTCTGGGTAGTTTTCATTTGAAGATATAACTTTTTCCACTATAGGCCCTTTAGCGCTCCGAATGTCCACTTGCAGTTTCAACAGAAAGAGTCTTTCAGAACTGCTCAATCAAAAGTAATCTTCAACTCTCTTAGTTGAATGCACAGAAGAGAAAGAAGTTTCACAGAATGCTTCTGTGTAGTTTTTATTTGAAGATATTCCTTTTTCCATTATAGGCCCCTAAGCGTTCTGAATATCCACTTGCAGTTTCTACAGAAAGAGAGTTTCAGAACTGCTCAATCAAAAGTAACGTTCAACTCTGTTAGTTGAATGCAGAGAACATAAAGAAGTTTCACAGAATGCTTCTGTGTAGTTTTTATTTGCAGATATTCCTTTTTCCACTATTGGCCCCTTCGTGCTCAGAATATCCCCTTGCAGTTTCTACAGGAAGAGTGTTTCAGACCTGCTCTATCAAAATTAAGGTTCAACTCTGTTGGTGGAACGCACAGAACAGAAAGAAGTTTCACAGAAAGCTTCTGTGTAGTTTTCATTTGAAGATATTCCTTTTTCCAATACATGCTCCATAGCACTGTGAATGTCCACTTGCAGTTTATACAGAAAGAGTGTTTCAGAACTGCTCAATCAAAAGTAAGCTTCCTCTCTGTTAGTTGAATGCACAGAATAGAAAGAAGTTTCGCAGAATGCTTCTGGGTAGTTTTTATTTGAAGATTCTCCTTTTTCCACTATGGGCCCCATAGAGCTCCCAATGTCCACATGCACTCTCTACAGAAAGAGTGCTTCAGAACTGCGCAATCCAAAGTAAGCTTCAACTCTGTTAGTTGAATGCACAGAACAGAAAGAAGTTTCGCAGAATGCTTCTGTGTAGCTGTGAATTGAAGATATTCCTTTTTCCACTATAGGCCCCTTAGAGCACGGAATATCCTCTTGCATGTTCTACAGAAAGAATGATTCAGAACTGATCAATCAAAAGTAAGGTTCAACTCTGTTAGTTGAATTCACAGAACAGAAAGAAGTTTCACAGAATTCTTCTGTGTAATTTTTAATTGGTTATAGGCCTTTTTCCACTATAGGCCCGGGAATGCTCCGAATGTCCTCTTGCAGTTTCTCCAGAAAGAGTGTTTCAGAACTGCTCAATCAAAAGAAAGCTTAAACTCTGTTAGTTGAATGCACAGAACAGAATGTAATTTCAGAGAATGTTTCTGTGTATGCTTTATTTGGAGATATTCCTTTCTCCACTATAGGCCCCGTTGCGCTCTGAAAGTCCACTTGCAGTTTCCACAGAAAGAGTGTTTCAGAACTGCTCAATCAAAAGTAAGCTTCAACTCTGTTAGTTGAATGCACGGAACAGAAAGAAGTTTCACAGAATTCTTCTGGGTAGTTTTCATTTGAAGATATAACTTTTTCCACTATAGGCCCTTTAGCGCTCCGAATGTCCACTTGCAGTTTCAACAGAAAGAGTCTTTCAGAACTGCTCAATCAAAAGCAATCTTCAACTCTCTTAGTTGAATGCACAGAAGAGAAAGAAGTTTCACAGAATGCTTCTGTGTAGTTTTTATTTGAAGATATTCCTTTTTCCATTATAGGCCCCTAAGCGTTCTGAATATCCACTTGCAGTTTCTACAGAAAGAGAGTTTCAGAACTGCTCAATCAAAAGTAACGTTCAACTCTGTTACTTGAATGCAGAGAACAGAAAGAAGTTTCACAGAATGATTCTGTGTAGTTTTTATTAGAAGATATTCCTTTTTCCACTATAGGCCTCTTACGGTTCCAAATGTCCATTTGCAGTTTCTAAAGAAAGATTGTTTCAGAACTGCTCAATCAAAAGTAAAGTTCAAATCTGTTAGTTGAATGCACAGAACAGAAAGAAGTTTCACACAATGCTTCTGTGTAGTTTTTATTTGAACATATGACTTTTTCCACTATAGGCCCAATAGAGCACAAAATATCCTCTTGCCGTTTCTCCAGAAAGAGTGTTTCAGAACTGCTCAATCAAAAGAAAGCTTAAACTCTGTTAGTTGAATGCACAGAACAGAAAGTAATTTCAGAGAATGTTTCTGTGTATGTTTTATTTGGAGATATTCCTTTCTCCACTATAGGCCCCGTAGCGCTCTGAAAGTCCACTTGCAGTTTCCACAGAAAGAGTGTTTCAGAACTGCTCTATCAAAAGTAAAGTTCAAATCTGTTCGTTGAATGCATAGAACAGAAAGAAGTTTCACAGAATGCTTCTGTGTAGTTTTTATTTGAAGATATTCCTTTCTCCACTATAGGCCCCTTAGCGCTCTGAATGTCCACTTTCAGTTTCCACAAAAAGAGTGTTTCAGAACTGCTCAATCAAAAGTAAGCTTCAACTCTGTTAGTTGAATGCACAGAACAGAAAGAAGTTTCACAGAATTCTTCTGGGTAGTTTTCATTTGAAGATATAACTTTTTCCACTATAGGCCCTTTAGCGCTCCGAAAGTCCACTTGCAGTTTCAACAGAAAGAGTGTTTCAGAACTGCTCAATCAAAAGTAATTTTCAACTCTCTTAGTTGAATGCACAGAACAGAAAGAAGTTTCACAGAATGCTTCTGTGTAGTTTTTATTTGAAGATATTCCTTTTTCCATTATAGGCCCCAAAGCGTTCTGAATATCCACTTGCTGTTTCTACAGAAAGAGAGTTTCAGAACTGCTCAATCAAAAGTAACGTTCAACTCTGTTAGTTGAAAGCAGAGAATATAAAGAAGTTTCACAGAATGCTTCTGTGTAGTTTTTATTTGCAGATATTCCTTTTTCCACTATTGGCCCCATCGTGCCCAGAATATCCCCTTGCAGTTTCTACAGGAAGAGTGTTTCAGAACTGCTCTATCAAAATTAAGGTTCAACTCTGTTGGTGGAAGGCACAGAACAGAAAGGTGTTTCACAGAAAGTTCTGTGTAGTTTTCATTTGAAGATATTCCTTTTTCCAATACATGCTCCATAGCACTGTGAATGTCCACTTGCAGTTTATACAGAAAGAGTGTTTCAGAACTGCTCAATCAAAAGTAAGATTCCTCTCTGTTAGTTGAATGTACAGAACAGAAAGAAGTTTCGCAGAATGCTTCTGGGTAGTTTTTATTTGAAGAGTCTCCTTTTTCCACTATGGGCCCCATAGAGCTGCCAATGACCACATGCACTCTCTACAGAAAGAGTGTTTCAGAACTGCGCAATCAAAAGTAAGATTCAACTCTGTTAGTTGAATGCACAGAACAGAAAGAAGTTTCGCAGAATGCTTCTGTGTAGTTGTTAATTGAAGATATTCCTTTTTCCACTATAGGCCCCTTAGAGCACGGAATATCCTCTTGCATTTTCCACAGAAAGAATGATTCAGAACTGCTCAATCAAAAGTAAGGTTCAACTCTTTTAGTTGAATTCACAGAACAGAAAGAAGTTTCACAGAATTCTTCTGTGTAGTTTTTAATTGGTTATAGGCCTTTTTCCTTTATAGGCCCGGGAATGCTCCGAATGTCCTCTTGCAGTTTCTCCAGAAAGAGTGTTTCAGAACTGCTCAATCAAAAGAAAGCTTAAACTCCGTTAGTTGAATGCACAGAACAGAAAGTAATTTCAGAGAATGTTTCTGTGTATGTTTTATTTGGAGATATTCCTTTCTCCACTCTAGGCCCCGTAGCGCTCTGAAAGTCCACTTGCAGTTTCCACAGAAAGAGTGTTTCAGAACTGCTCTATCAAAAGTAGAGTTCAAATCTGTTAGTTGCATGCATAGAACAGAAAGAAGTTTCACAGAATGCTTCTGTGTAGTTTTTATTTGAAGATATTCCTTTCTCCACTATAGGCCCCTTAGCGCTCTGAATGTCCACTTTCATTTTCCACAAAAAGAGTGTTTCAGAACTGCTCAATCAAAAGTAAGCTTCATCTCTATTAGTTGAATGCACAGAACAGAAAGAAGTTTCACAGAATTCTTCTGGGTAGTTTTCATTTGAAGATATAACTTTTTCCACTATAGGCCCTTTAGCGCTCCGAATGTCCACTTGCAGTTTCAACAGAAAGAGTCTTTCAGAACTGCTCAATCAAAAGTAATCTTCAACTCTCTTAGTTGAATGCACAGAAGAGAAAGAAGTTTCACAGAATGCTTCTGTGTAGTTTTTATTTGAAGATATTCCTTTTTCCATTATAGGCCCCTAAGCGTTCTGAATATCCACTTGCAGTTTCTACAGAAAGAGAGTTTCAGAACTGCTCAATCAAAAGTAACGTTCAACTCTGTTAGTTGAATGCAGAGAACATAAAGAAGTTTCACAGAATGCTTCTGTGTAGTTTTTATTTGCAGATATTCCTTTTTCCACTATTGGCCCCTTCGTGCTCAGAATATCCCCTTGCAGTTTCTACAGGAAGAGTGTTTCAGACCTGCTCTATCAAAATTAAGGTTCAACTCTGTTGGTGGAACGCACAGAACAGAAAGAAGTTTCACAGAAAGCTTCTGTGTAGTTTTCATTTGAAGATATTCCTTTTTCCAATACATGCTCCATAGCACTGTGAATGTCCACTTGCAGTTTATACAGAAAGAGTGTTTCAGAACTGCTCAATCAAAAGTAAGCTTCCTCTCTGTTAGTTGAATGCACAGAATAGAAAGAAGTTTCGCAGAATGCTTCTGGGTAGTTTTTATTTGAAGATTCTCCTTTTTCCACTATGGGCCCCATAGAGCTCCCAATGTCCACATGCACTCTCTACAGAAAGAGTGCTTCAGAACTGCGCAATCCAAAGTAAGCTTCAACTCTGTTAGTTGAATGCACAGAACAGAAAGAAGTTTCGCAGAATGCTTCTGTGTAGCTGTGAATTGAAGATATTCCTTTTTCCACTATAGGCCCCTTAGAGCACGGAATATCCTCTTGCATGTTCTACAGAAAGAATGATTCAGAACTGATCAATCAAAAGTAAGGTTCAACTCTGTTAGTTGAATTCACAGAACAGAAAGAAGTTTCACAGAATTCTTCTGTGTAATTTTTAATTGGTTATAGGCCTTTTTCCACTATAGGCCCGGGAATGCTCCGAATGTCCTCTTGCAGTTTCTCCAGAAAGAGTGTTTCAGAACTGCTCAATCAAAAGAAAGCTTAAACTCTGTTAGTTGAATGCACAGAACAGAATGTAATTTCAGAGAATGTTTCTGTGTATGCTTTATTTGGAGATATTCCTTTCTCCACTATAGGCCCCGTAGCGCTCTGAAAGTCCACTTGCAGTTTCCACAGAAAGAGTGTTTCAGAACTGCTCAATCAAAAGTAAGCTTCAACTCTGTTAGTTGAATGCACGGAACAGAAAGAAGTTTCACAGAATTCTTCTGGGTAGTTTTCATTTGAAGATATAACTTTTTCCACTATAGGCCCTTTAGCGCTCCGAATGTCCACTTGCAGTTTCAACAGAAAGAGTCTTTCAGAACTGCTCAATCAAAAGCAATCTTCAACTCTCTTAGTTGAATGCACAGAAGAGAAAGAAGTTTCACAGAATGCTTCTGTGTAGTTTTTATTTGAAGATATTCCTTTTTCCATTATAGGCCCCTAAGCGTTCTGAATATCCACTTGCAGTTTCTACAGAAAGAGAGTTTCAGAACTGCTCAATCAAAAGTAACGTTCAACTCTGTTACTTGAATGCAGAGAACAGAAAGAAGTTTCACAGAATGATTCTGTGTAGTTTTTATTAGAAGATATTCCTTTTTCCACTATAGGCCTCTTACGGTTCCAAATGTCCATTTGCAGTTTCTAAAGAAAGATTGTTTCAGAACTGCTCAATCAAAAGTAAAGTTCAAATCTGTTAGTTGAATGCACAGAACAGAAAGAAGTTTCACACAATGCTTCTGTGTAGTTTTTATTTGAACATATGACTTTTTCCACTATAGGCCCAATAGAGCACAAAATATCCTCTTGCCGTTTCTCCAGAAAGAGTGTTTCAGAACTGCTCAATCAAAAGAAAGCTTAAACTCTGTTAGTTGAATGCACAGAACAGAAAGTAATTTCAGAGAATGTTTCTGTGTATGTTTTATTTGGAGATATTCCTTTCTCCACTATAGGCCCCGTAGCGCTCTGAAAGTCCACTTGCAGTTTCCACAGAAAGAGTGTTTCAGAAGTGCTCTATCAAAAGTAAAGTTCAAATCTGTTCGTTGAATGCATAGAACAGAAAGAAGTTTCACAGAATGCTTCTGTGTAGTTTTTATTTGAAGATATTCCTTTCTCCACTATAGGCCCCTTAGCGCTCTGAATGTCCACTTTCAGTTTCCACAAAAAGAGTGTTTCAGAACTGCTCAATCAAAAGTAAGCTTCAACTCTGTTAGTTGAATGCACAGAACAGAAAGAAGTTTCACAGAATTCTTCTGGGTAGTTTTCATTTGAAGATATAACTTTTTCCACCATAGGCCCTTTAGCTCTCCGAAAGTCCACTTGCAGTTTCAACAGAAAGAGTGTTTCAGAACTGCTCAATCAAAAGTAATCTTCAACTCTCTTAGTTGAATGCACAGAAGAGAAAGAAGTTTCACAGAATGCTTCTGTGTAGTTTTTATTTGAAGATATTCGTTTTTCCATTACAGGCCCCAAAGCGTTCTGAATATCCACTTGCAGTTTCTACAGAAAGAGAGTTTCAGAACTGCTCAATCAAAAGTAACGTTCAACTCTGTTAGTTGAAAGCAGAGAATATAAAGAAGTTTCACAGAATGCTTCTGTGTAGTTTTTATTTGCAGATATTCCTTTTTCCACTATTGGCCCCTTCCTGCCCAGAATATCCCCTTGCAGTTTCTACAGGAAGAGTGTTTCAGAACTGCTCTATCAAAATTAAGGTTCAACTCTGTTGGTGGAAGGCACAGAACAGAAGGGTGTTTCACAGAAAGCTTCTGTGTAGTTTTCATTTGAAGATATTCCTTTTTCCAATACATGCTCCATAGCACTGTGAATGTCCACTTGCAGTTTATACAGAAAGAGTGTTTCAGAACTGCTCAATCAAAAGTAAGATTCCTCTCTGTTAGTTGAATGTACAGAACAGAAAGAAGTTTCGCAGAATGCTTCTGGGTAGTTTTTATTTGAAGAGTCTCCTTTTTCCACTATGGGCCCCATAGAGCTGCCAATGACCACATGCACTCTCTACAGAAAGAGTGTTTCAGAACTGCGCAATCAAAAGTAAGATTCAACTCTGTTAGTTGAATGCACAGAACAGAAAGAAGTTTCGCAGAATGCTTCTGTGTAGTTGTTAATTGAAGATATTCCTTTTTCCACTATAGGCCCCTTAGAGCACGGAATATCCTCTTGCATTTTCCACAGAAAGAATGATTCAGAACTGCTCAATCAAAAGTAAGGTTCAACCCTTTTAGTTGAATTCACAGAACAGAAAGAAGTTTCACAGAATTCTTCTGTGTAGTTTTTAATTGGTTATAGGCCTTTTTCCTTTATAGGCCCGGGAATGCTCCGAATGTCCTCTTGCAGTTTCTCCAGAAAGAGTGTTTCAGAACTGCTCAATCAAAAGAAAGCTTAAACTCCGTTAGTTGAATGCACAGAACAGAAAGTAATTTCAGAGAATGTTTCTGTGTATGTTTTATTTGGAGATATTCCTTTCTCCACTATAGGCCCCGTAGCGCTCTGAAAGTCCACTTGCAGTTTCCAAAGAAAGAGTGTTTCAGAACTGCTCTATCAAAAGTAGAGTTCAAATCTGTTAGTTGAATGCGTAGAACAGAAAGAAGTTTCACAGAATGCTTCTGTGTAGTTTTTATTTGAAGATATTCCTTTCTCCACTATAGGCCCCTTAGCGCTCTGAATGTCCACTTTCATTTTCCACAAAAAGAGTTTTTCAGAACTGCTCAATCAAAAGTAAGCTTCATCTCTATTAGTTGAATGCACAGAACAGAAAGAAGTTTCACAGAATTCTTCTGGGTAGTTTTCATTTGAAGATATAACTTTTTCCACTATAGGCCCTTTAGCGCTCCGAATGTCCACTTGCAGTTTCAACAGAAAGAGTCTTTCAGAACTGCTCAATCAAAAGTAATCTTCAACTCTCTTAGTTGAATGCACAGAAGAGAAAGAAGTTTCACAGAATGCTTCTGTGTAGTTTTTATTTGAAGATATTCCTTTTTCCATTATAGGCCCCTAAGCGTTCTGAATATCCACTTGCAGTTTCTACAGAAAGAGAGTTTCAGAACTGCTCAATCAAAAGTAACGTTCAACTCTGTTAGTTGAATGCAGAGAACATAAAGAAGTTTCACAGAATGCTTCTGTGTAGTTTTTATTTGCAGATATTCCTTTTTCCACTATTGGACCCTTCGTGCTCAGAATATCCCCTTGCAGTTTCTACAGGAAGAGTGTTTCAGACCTGCTCTATCAAAATTAAGGTTCAACTCTGTTGGTGGAACGCACAGAACAGAAAGAAGTTTCACAGAAAGCTTCTGTGTAGTTTTCATTTGAAGATATTCCTTTTTCCAATACATGCTCCATAGCACTGTGAATGTCCACTTGCAGTTTATACAGAAAGAGTGTTTCAGAACTGCTCAATCAAAAGTAAGCTTCCTCTCTGTTAGTTGAATGCACAGAATAGAAAGAAGTTTCGCAGAATGCTTCTGGGTAGTTTTTATTTGAAGATTCTCCTTTTTCCACTATGGGCCCCATAGAGCTGCCAATGTCCACATGCACTCTCTACAGAAAGAGTGCTTCAGAACTGCGCAATCCAAAGTAAGCTTCAACTCTGTTAGTTGAATGCACAGAACAGAAAGAAGTTTCGCAGAATGCTTCTGTGTAGCTGTGAATTGAAGATATTCCTTTTTCCACTATAGGCCCCTTAGAGCACGGAATATCCTCTTGCATGTTCTACAGAAAGAATGATTCAGAACTGATCAATCAAAAGTAAGGTTCAACTCTGTTAGTTGAATTCACAGAACAGAAAGAAGTTTCACAGAATTCTTCTGTGTAATTTTTAATTGGTTATAGGCCTTTTTCCACTATAGGCCCGGGAATGCTCCGAATGTCCTCTTGCAGTTTCTCCAGAAAGAGTGTTTCAGAACTGCTCAATCAAAAGAAAGCTTAAACTCTGTTAGTTGAATGCACAGAACAGAATGTAATTTCAGAGAATGTTTCTGTGTATGCTTTATTTGGAGATATTCCTTTCTCCACTATAGGCCCCGTAGCGCTCTGAAAGTCCACTTGCAGTTTCCACAGAAAGAGTGTTTCAGAACTGCTCAATCAAAAGTAAGCTTCAACTCTGTTAGTTGAATGCACGGAACAGAAAGAAGTTTCACAGAATTCTTCTGGGTAGTTTTCATTTGAAGATATAACTTTTTCCACTATAGGCCCTTTAGCGCTCCGAATGTCCACTTGCAGTTTCAACAGAAAGAGTCTTTCAGAACTGCTCAATCAAAAGCAATCTTCAACTCTCTTAGTTGAATGCACAGAAGAAAAAGAAGTTTCACAGAATGCTTCTGTGTAGTTTTTATTTGAAGATATTCCTTTTCCATTATAGGCCCCTAAGCGTTCTGAATATCCACTTGCAGTTTCTACAGAAAGAGAGTTTCAGAACTGCTCAATCAAAAGTAACGTTCAACTCTGTTACTTGAATGCAGAGAACAGAAAGAAGTTTCACAGAATGATTCTGTGTAGTTTTTATTAGAAGATATTCCTTTTTCCACTATAGGCCTCTTACGGTTCCAAATGTCCATTTGCAGTTTCTAAAGAAAGATTGTTTCAGAACTGCTCAATCAAAAGTAAAGTTCAAATCTGTTAGTTGAATGCACAGAACAGAAAGAAGTTTCACACAATGCTTCTGTGTAGTTTTTATTTGAACATATGACTTTTTCCACTATAGGCCCAATAGAGCACAAAATATCCTCTTGCCGTTTCTCCAGAAAGAGTGTTTCAGAACTGCTCAATCAAAAGAAAGCTTAAACTCTGTTAGTTGAATGCACAGAACAGAAAGTAATTTCAGAGAATGTTTCTGTGTATGTTTTATTTGGAGATATTCCTTTCTCCACTATAGGCCCCGTAGCGCTCTGAAAGTCCACTTGCAGTTTCCACAGAAAGAGTGTTTCAGAACTGCTCTATCAAAAGTAAAGTTCAAATCTGTTCGTTGAATGCATAGAACAGAAAGAAGTTTCACAGAATGCTTCTGTGTAGTTTTTATTTGAAGATATTCCTTTCTCCACTATAGGCCCCTTAGCGCTCTGAATGTCCACTTTCAGTTTCCACAAAAAGAGTGTTTCAGAACTGCTCAATCAAAAGTAAGCTTCAACTCTGTTAGTTGAATGCACAGAACAGAAAGAAGTTTCACAGAATTCTTCTGGGTAGTTTTCATTTGAAGATATATCTTTTTCCACTATAGGCCCTTTAGCGCTCCGAAAGTCCACTTGCAGTTTCAACAGAAAGAGTGTTTCAGAACTGCTCAATCAAAAGTAATTTTCAACTCTCTTAGTTGAATGCACAGAACAGAAAGAAGTTTCACAGAATGCTTCTGTGTAGTTTTTATTTGAAGATATTCCTTTTTCCATTATAGGCCCCAAAGCGTTCTGAATATCCACTTGCTGTTTCTACAGAAAGAGAGTTTCAGAACTGCTCAATCAAAAGTAACGTTCAACTCTGTTAGTTGAAAGCAGAGAATATAAAGAAGTTTCACAGAATGCTTCTGTGTAGTTTTTATTTGCAGATATTCCTTTTTCCACTATTGGCCCCATCGTGCCCAGAATATCCCCTTGCAGTTTCTACAGGAAGAGTGTTTCAGAACTGCTCTATCAAAATTAAGGTTCAACTCTGTTGGTGGAAGGCACAGAACAGAAAGGTGTTTCACAGAAAGTTCTGTGTAGTTTTCATTTGAAGATATTCCTTTTTCCAATACATGCTCCATAGCACTGTGAATGTCCACTTGCAGTTTATACAGAAAGAGTGTTTCAGAACTGCTCAATCAAAAGTAAGCTTCCTCTCTGTTAGTTGAATGTACAGAACAGAAAGAAGTTTCGCAGAATGCTTCTGGGTAGTTTTTATTTGAAGATTCTCCTTTTTCCACTATGGGCCCCATAGAGCTGCCAATGTCCACATGCACTCTCTACAGAAAGAGTGTTTCAGAACTGCGCAATCAAAAGTAAGCTTCAACTCTGTTAGTTGAATGCACAGAACAGAAAGAAGTTTCGCAGAATGCTTCTGTGTAGTTGTTAATTGAAGATATTCCTTTTTCCACTATAGGCCCCTTAGAGCACAGAATATCCTCTTGCATTTTCTACAGAAAGAATGATTCAGAACTGCTCAATCAAAAGTAAGGTTCAACTCTGTTAGTTGAATTCAGAGAACAGAAAGAAGTTTCACAGAATTCTTCTGTGTAGTTTTTAATTGGTTATAGGCCTTTTTCCTTTATAGGCCCGGGAATGCTCCGAATGTCCTCTTGCAGTTTCTCCAGAAAGAGTGTTTCAGAACTGCTCAATCAAAAGAAAGCTTAAACTCCGTTAGTTGAATGCACAGAACAGAAAGTAATTTCAGAGAATGTTTCTGTGTATGTTTTATTTGGAGATATTCCTTTCTCCACTATAGGCCCCGTAGCGCTCTGAAAGTCCACTTGCAGTTTCCACAGAAAGAGTGTTTCAGAACTGCTCTATCAAAAGTAGAGTTCAAATCTGTTAGTTGAATGCATAGAACAGAAAGAAGTTTCACAGAATGATTCTGTGTAGTTTTTATTTGAAGATATTCCTTTCTCCACTATAGGACCCTTAGCGCTCTGAATGTCCACTTTCAGTTTCCACAAAAAGAGTGTTTCAGAACTGCTCAATCAAAAGTAAGCTTCAACTCTATTAGTTGAATGAACAGAACAGAAAGAAGTTTCACAGAATTCTTCTGGGTAGTTTTCATTTGAAGATATAACTTTTTCCACTATAGGCCCTTTAGCGCTCCGAATGTCCACTTGCAGTTTCAACAGAAAGAGTCTTTCAGAACTGCTCAATCAAAAGTAATCTTCAACTCTCTTAGTTGAATGCACAGAAGAGAAAGAAGTTTCACAGAATGCTTCTGTGTAGTTTTTATTTGAAGATATTCCTTTTTCCATTATAGGCCCCTAAGCGTTCTGAATATCCACTTGCAGTTTCTACAGAAAGAGAGTTTCAGAACTGCTCAATCAAAAGTAACGTTCAACTCTGTTAGTTGAATGCAGAGAACATAAAGAAGTTTCACAGAATGCTTCTGTGTAGTTTTTATTTGCAGATATTCCTTTTTCCACTATTGGCCCCTTCGTGCTCAGAATATCCCCTTGCAGTTTCTACAGGAAGAGTGTTTCAGACCTGCTCTATCAAAATTAAGGTTCAACTCTGTTGGTGGAACGCACAGAACAGAAAGAAGTTTCACAGAAAGCTTCTGTGTAGTTTTCATTTTAAGATATTCCTTTTTCCAATACATGCTCCATAGCACTGTGAATGTCCACTTGCAGTTTATACAGAAAGAGTGTTTCAGAACTGCTCAATCAAAAGTAAGCTTCCTCTCTGTTAGTTGAATGCACAGAACAGAAAGAAGTTTCGCAGAATGCTTCTGGGTAGTTTTTATTTGAAGATTCTCCTTTTTCCACTATGGGCCCCATAGAGCTGCCAATGTCCACATGCACTCTCTACAGAAAGAGTGCTTCAGAACTGCGCAATCCAAAGTAAGCTTCAACTCTGTTAGTTGAATGCACAGAACAGAAAGAAGTTTCGCAGAATGCTTCTGTGTAGTTGTTAATTGAAGATATTCCTTTTTCCACTATAGGCCCCTTAGAGCACGGAATATCCTCTTGCATTTTCTACAGAAAGAATGATTCAGAACTGATCAATCAAAAGTAAGGTTCAACTCTGTTAGTTGAATTCACAGAACAGAAAGGAGTTTCACAGAATTCTTCTGTGTAATTTTTAATTGGTTATAGGCCTTTTTCCTCTATAGGCCCGGGAATGCTCCGAATGTCCTCTTGCACTTTCTCCAGAAAGAGTGTTTCAGAACTGCTCAATCAAAAGAAAGCTTAAACTCTGTTAGTTGAATGCACAGAACAGAACGTAATTTCAGAGAATGTTTCTGTGCATGCTTTATTTGGAGATATTCCTTTCTCCACTATAGGCCCCGTAGCGCTCTGAAAGTCCACTTGCAGTTTCCACAGAAAGAGTGTTTCAGAACTGCTCAATCAAAAGTAAGCTTCAACTCTGTTAGTTGAATGCACGGAACAGAAAGAAGTTTCACAGAATTCTTCTGGGTAGTTTTCATTTGAAGATATAACTTTTTCCACTATAGGCCCTTTAGCGCTCCGAATGTCCACTTGCAGTTTCAACAGAAAGAGTCTTTCAGAACTGCTCAATCAAAAGCAATCTTCAACTCTCTTAGTTGAATGCACAGAAGAGAAAGAAGTTTCACAGAATGCTTCTGTGTAGTTTTTATTTGAAGATATTCCTTTTTCCATTATAGGCCCCTAAGCGTTCTGAATATCCACTTGCAGTTTCCACAGAAAGAGAGTTTCAGAACTGCTCAATCAAAAGTAACGTTAAACTCTGTTACTTGAATGCAGAGAACAGAAAAAAGTTTCACAGAATGATTCTGTGTAGTTTTTATTAGAAGATATTCCTTTTTCCACTATAGGCCTCTTACGGTTCCAAATGTCCATTTTGCAGTTTCTAAAGAAAGAAAGAAGTTTCGCAGAATGCTTCTGGGTAGTTTTTATTTGAAGATTCTCCTTTTTCCACTATGGGCCCCATAGAGCTGCCAATGTCCACATACACTCTCTACAGAAAGAGTGTTTCATAACTGCGCAATCAAAAGTAAGCTTCAACTCTGTTAGATGAATGCACAGAACAGAAAGAAGTTTCGCAGAATGCGTCTGTGTAGTTGTTAATTGAAGATATTCCTTTTTCCACTATAGGCCCCTTAGAGCACGGAATATCCTCTTGCATTTTCTACAGAAAGAATGATTCAGAACTGCTCAATCAAAAGTAAGGTTCAATTCTGTTAGTTGAATTCACAGAACAGAAAGAAGTTTCACAGAATTCTTCTGTGTAGTTTTTAATTGGTTATAGGCCTTTTTCCTCTATAGGCCCGGGAATGCTCCGAATGTCCTCTTGCAGTTTCTCCAGAAAGAGTGTTTCAGAACTGCTCAATCAAAAGTAAGGTTCAACTCCGTTAGTTGAATTCACAGAACAGAAAGAAGTTTCACAGAATTCTTCTGTGTAGTTTTTAATTGGTTATAGGCCTTTTTCCTCTATAGGCCCGGGAATGCTCCGAATGTCCTGTTGCAGTTTCTCCAGAAAGAGTGTTTCAGAACTGCTCAATCAAAAGAAAGCTTAAACTCTGTTAGTTGAATGCACAGAACAGAAAGTAATTTCAGAGAACGTTTCTGTGTATGTTTTATTTGGAGATATTCCTTTCTCCACTATAGGCCCCGTAGCGCTCTGAAAGTCCACTTGCAGTTTCCACAGAAAGAGTGTTTCAGAACTGCTCTAACAAAGGTAAAGTTCAAATCTGTTAGTTGAATGCATAGAACAGAAAGAAGTTTCACAGAATGCTTCTGTGTAGTTTTTATTTGAAGATATTCCTTTCTCCACTATAGGCCCTTTAGCGCTCTGAATGTCCACTTTCAGTTTCCACAAAAAGAGTGTTTCAGAACTGCTCAATCAAAAGTAAGCTTCAACTCTGTTAGTTGAATGCACAGAACAGAAAGAAGTTTCACAGAATTCTTCTGGGTAGTTTTCATTTGAAGATATAGCTTTTTCCACTATAGGCCCTTTAGTGCTCCGAATGTCCACTTGCAGTTTCAACAGAAAGAGTCTTTCAGAACTGCTCAATCAAAAGTAATCTTCAACTCTCTTAGTTGAATGCACAGAACAGAAAGAAGTTTCACAGAATGCTTCTGTGTAGTTTTTATTTGAAGATATTCCTTTTTCCATTATAGGCCCCTAAGCGTTCTGAATATCCACTTGCAGTTTCTACAGAAAGAGAGTTTCAGAACTGCTCAATCAAAAGTAACGTTCAACTCTGTTAGTTGAATGCAGAGAATATAAAGAAGTTTCACAGAATGCTTCTGTGTAGTTTTTATTTGCAGATATCCCTTTTTCCACTATTGGCCCCTTCGTGCTCAGAATATCCCCTTGCAGTTTCTGCAGGAAGAGTGTTTCAGACCTGCTCTATCAAAATTAAGGTTCAACTCTGTTGGTGGAACGCACAGAACAGAAAGAAGTTTCACAGAAAGCTTCTGTGTAGTTTTCATTTGAAGATATTCCTTTTTCCAATACATGCTCCATAGCACTGTGAATGTCCACTTGCAGTTTATACAGAAAGAGTGTTTCAGGACCGCTCAATCAAAAGTAAGCTTCCTCTCTGTTAGTTGAATGCACAGAACAGAAAGAAGTTTCGCAGAATGCTTCTGGGTAGTTTTTATTTGAAGATTCTCCTTTTTCCACTATGGGCCCCATAGAGCTGCCAATGTCCACATACACTCTCTACAGAAAGAGTGTTTCAGAACTGCGCAATCAAAAGTAAGCTTCAACTCTGTTAGATGAATGCACAGTACAGAAAGAAGTTTCGCAGAATGCTTCTGTGTAGTTGTTAATTGAAGATATTCCTTTTTCCACTATAGGCCCCTTAGAGCACGGAATATCCTCTTGCATTTTCTACAGAAAGAATGATTCAGAACTGCTCAATCAAAAGTAAGGTTCAATTCTGTTAGTTGAATTCACAGAACAGAAAGAAGTTTCACAGAATTCTTCTGTTTAGTTTTTAATTGGTTATATGCCTTTTTCCTCTATAGGCCCGGGAATGCTCCGAATGTCCTCTTGCAGTTTCTCCAGAAAGAGTGTTTCAGAACTGCTCAATCAAAAGAAAGCTTAAACTCTGTTAGTTGAATGCACAGAACAGAAAGTAATTTCAGAGAACGTTTCTGTGTATGTTTTATTTGGAGATATTCCTTTCTCCACTATAGGCCCCGTAGCGCTCTGAAAGTCCACTTGCAGTTTCCACAGAAAGAGTGTTTCAGAACTGCTCTAACAAAAGTAAAGTTCAAATCTGTTAGTTGAATGCATAGAACAGAAAGAAGTTTCACAGAATGCTTCTGTGTAGTTTTTATTTGAAGATATTCCTTTCTCCACTATAGGCCCCTTAGCGCTCTGAATGTCCACTTTCAGTTTCCACAAAAAGAGTGTTTCAGAACTGCTCAATCAAAAGTAAGCTTCAACTCTGTTAGTTGAATGCACAGAACAGAAAGAAGTTTCACAGAATTCTTCTGGGTAGTTTTCATTTGAAGATATAACTTTTTCCACTATAGGCCCTTTAGTGCTCCGAATGTCCACTTGCAGTTTCAACAGAAAGAGTCTTTCAGAACTGCTCAATCAAAAGTAATCTTCAACTCTCTTAGTTGAATGCACAGAACAGAAAGAAGTTTCACAGAATGCTTCTGTGTAGTTTTTATTTGAAGATATTCCTTTTTCCATTATAGGCCCCTAAGCGTTCTGAATATCCACTTGCAGTTTCTACAGAAAGAGAGTTTCAGAACTGCTCAATCAAAAGTAACGTTCAACTCTGTTAGTTGAATGCAGAGAATATAAAGAAGTTTCACAGAATGCTTCTGTGTAGTTTTTATTTGCAGATATTCCTTTTTCCACTATTGGCCCCTTCGTGCTCAGAATATCCCCTTGCAGTTTCTGCAGGAAGAGTGTTTCAGACCTGCTCTATCAAAATTAAGGTTCAACTCTGTTGGTGGAACGCACAGAACAGAAAGAAGTTTCACAGAAAGCTTCTGTGTAGTTTTCATTTGAAGATATTCCTTTTTCCAATACATGCTCCATAGCACTGTGAATGTCCACTTGCAGTTTATACAGAAAGAGTGTTTCAGGACTGCTCAATCAAAAGTAAGCTTCCTCTCTGTTAGTTGAATGCACAGAACAGAAAGAAGTTTCGCAGAATGCTTCTGGGTAGTTTTTATTTGAAGATTCTCCTTTTTCCACTATGGGCCCCATAGAGCTGCCAATGTCCACATACACACTCTACAGAAAGAGTGTTTCAGAACTGCGCAATCAAAAGTAAGCTTCAACTCTGTTAGATGAATGCACATAACAGAAAGAAGTTTCGCAGAATGCTTCTGTGTAGTTGTTAATTGAAGATATTACTTTTTCCACTATAGGCCCCTTAGAGCACGGAATATCCTCTTGCATTTTCTACAGAAAGAATGATTCAGAACTGCTCAATCAAAAGTAAGGTTCAACTCTGTTAGTTGAATTCACAGAACAGAAAGAAGTTTCACAGAATTCTTCTGTGTAGTTTTTAATTGGTTATAGGCCTTTTTCCTCTATAGGCCCGGGAATGCTCCGAATGTCCTCTTGCAGTTTCTCCAGAAAGAGTGTTTCAGAACTGCTCAATCAAAAGAATGCTTAAACTCTGTTAGTTGAATGCACAGAACAGAAAGTAATTTCAGAGAACGTTTCTGTGTATGTTTTATTTGGAGATATTCCTTTCTCCACTATAGGCCCCGTAGCGCTCTGAAAGTCCACTTGCAGTTTCCACAGAAAGAGTGTTTCAGAACTGCTCTATCAAAAGTAAAGTTCAAATCTGTTAGTTGAATGCATAGAACAGAAAGAAGTTTCACAGAATGCTTCTGTGTAGTTTTTATTTGAAGATATTCCTTTCTCCACTATAGGCCCCTTAGCGCTCTGAATGTCCACTTTCAGTTTCCACAAAAAGAGTGTTTCAGAACTGCTCAATCAAAAGTAAGCTTCAACTCTGTTAGTTGAATGCACAGAACAGAAAGAAGTTTCACAGAATTCTTCTGGGTAGTTTTCATTTGAAGATATAACTTTTTCCACTATAGGCCCTTTAGCGCTCCGAATGTCCACTTGCAGTTTCAACAGAAAGAGTCTTTCAGAACTGCTCAATCAAAAGTAATCTTCAACTCTCTTAGTTGAATGCACAGAACAGAAAGAAGTTTCACAGAATGCTTCTGTGTAGTTTTAATTTGAAGATATTCCTTTTTCCATTATAGGCCCCTAAGCGTTCTGAATATCCACTTGCAGTTTCTACAGAAAGAGAGTTTCAGAACTGCTCAATCAAAAGTAACGTTCAACTCTGTTAGTTGAATGCAGAGAACATAAAGATGTTTCACAGAATGCTTCTGTGTAGTTTTTATTTGCAGATATTGCTTTTTCCACTATTGGCCCCTTCGTGCTCAGAATATCCCCTTGGAGTTTCTGCAGGAAGAGTGTTTCAGAACTGCTCTATCAAAATTAAGGTTCAACTCTGTTGGTGGAACGCACAGAACAGAAAGAAGTTTCACAGAAAGCTTCTGTGTAGTTTTCATTTGAAGATATTCCTTTTTCCAATACATGCAGAATAGCACTGTGAATGTCCAGTTGCAGTTTATACAGAAAGAGTGTTTCAGAACTGCTCAATCAAAAGTAAGCTTCCTCTCTGTTAGTTGAATGCACAGAAAAGAAAGAAGTTTCGCAGAATGCTTCTGGGTAGTTTTCATTTGAAGATTCTCCTTTTTCCACTATGGGCCCCATAGAGCTGCCAATGTCCACATACACTCTCTACAGAAAGAGTGTTTCATAACTGCGCAATCAAAAGTAAGCTTCAACTCTGTTAGATGAATGCACAGAACAGAAAGAAGTTTCGCAGAATGCTTCTGTGTAGTTGTTAATTGAAGATATTCCTTTTTCCACTATAGGCCCCTTAGAGCACGGAATATCCTCTTGCATTTTCTACAAAAAGAATGATTCAGAACTGCTCAATCAAAAGTAAGGTTCAATTCTGTTAGTTGAATTCACAGAACAGAAAGAAGTTTCACAGAATTCTTCTGTGTAGTTTTTAATTGGTTATAGGCCTTTTTCCTCTATAGGCCCGGGAATGCTCCGAATGTCCTCTTGCAGTTTCTCCAGAAAGAGTGTTTCAGAACTGCTCAATCAAAAGAAAGCTTAAACTCTGTTAGTTGAATGCACAGAACAGAAAGTAATTTCAGAGAACGTTTCTGTGTATGTTTTATTTGGAGATATACCTTTCTCCACTATAGGCCCCGTAGCGCTCTGAAAGTCCACTTGCAGTTTCCACAGAAAGAGTGTTTCAGAACTGCTCTAACAAAAGTAAAGTTCAAATCTGTTAGTTGAATGCATAGAACAGAAAGAAGTTTCACAGAATGCTTCTGTGTAGTTTTTATTTGAAGATATTCCTTTCTCCACTATAGGCCCCTTAGCGCTCTGAATGTCCACTTTCAGTTTCCACAAAAAGAGTGTTTCAGAACTGCTCAATCAAAAGTAAGCTTCAACTCTGTTAGTTGAATGCACAGAACAGAAAGAAGTTTCACAGAATTCTTCTGGGTAGTTTTCATTTGAAGATATAACTTTTTCCACTATAGGCCCTTTAGTGCTCCGAATGTCCACTTGCAGTTTCAACAGAAAGAGTCTTTCAGAACTGCTCAATCAAAAGTAATCTTCAACTCTCTTAGTTGAATGCACAGAAGAGAAAGAAGTTTCACTGAATGCTTCTGTGTAGTTTTTATTTGAAGATATTCCTTTTTCCATTATAGGCCCCTAAGCGTTCTGAATATCCACTTGCAGTTTCTACAGAAAGAGAGTTTCAGAACTGCTCAATCAAAAGTAACGTTCAACTCTGTTAGTTGAATGCAGAGAACATAAAGAAGTTTCACAGAATGCTTCTGTGTAGTTTTTATTTGCAGATATTCCTTTTTCCACTATTGGCCCCTTCGTGCTCAGAATATCCCCTTGCAGTTTCTACAGGAAGAGTGTTTCAGACCTGCTCTATCAAAATTAAGGTTCAACTCTGTTGGTGGAACGCACAGAACAGAAAGAAGTTTCACAGAAAGCTTCTGTGTAGTTTTCATTTGAAGATATTCCTTTTTCCAATACATGCTCAATAGCACTGTGAATGTCCACTTGCAGTTTATACAGAAAGAGTGTTTCAGAACTGCTCAATCAAAAGTAAGCTTCCTCTCTGTTAGTTGAATGCACAGAACAGAAAGAAGTTTCGCAGAATGATTCTGGGTAGTTTTTATTTGAAGATTCTCCTTTTTCCACTATGGGCCCCATCGCGCAGCCAATGTCCACATACACTCTCTACAGAAAGAGTGTTTCAGAACTGCGCAATCAAAAGTAATCTTCAACTCTGTTAGTTGAATGCACAGAACAGAAAGAAGTTTCGCAGAATGTTTCTGTGTAGTTGTTAATTGAAGATATTCCTTTTTCCACTATAGGCCCCTTAGAGCACGGAATATCCTCTTGCATTTTCTACAGAAAGAATGATTCAGAACTGCTCAATCAAAAGTAAGGTTCAATTCTGTTAGTTGAATTCACAGAACAGAAAGAAGTTTCACAGAATTCTTCTGTGTAGTTTTTAATTGGTTATAGGCCTTTTTCCTCTATAGGCCCGGGAATGCTCCGAATGTCCTCTTGCAGTTTCTCCAGAAAGAGTGTTTCAGAACTGCTCAATCAAAAGTAAGGTTCAACTCTGTTAGTTGAATTCACAGAACAGAAAGAAGTTTCACAGAATTCTTCTGTGTAGTTTTTAATTGGTTATAGGCCTTTTTCCTCTATAGGCCCGGGAATGCTCCGAATGTCCTCTTGCAGTTTCTCCAGAAAGAGTGTTTCAGAACTGCTCAATCAAAAGAAAGCTTAAACTCTGTTAGTTGAATGCACAGAACAGAAAGTAATTTCAGAGAACGTTTCTGTGTATGTTTTATTTGGAGATATTCCTTTCTCCACTATAGGCCCCGTAGCGCTCTGAAAGTCCACTTGCAGTTTCCACAGAAAGAGTGTTTCAGAACTGCTCTAACAAAAGTAAAGTTCAAATCTGTTAGTTGAATGCATAGAACAGAAAGAAGTTTCACAGAATGCTTCTGTGTAGTTTTTATTTGAAGATATTCCTTTCTCCACTATAGGCCCCTTAGCGCTCTGAATGTCCACTTTCAGTTTCCACAAAAAGAGTGTTTCAGAACTGCTCAATCAAAAGTAAGCTTCAACTCTGTTAGTTGAATGCAGAGAACAGAAAGAAGTTTCACAGAATTCTTCTGGGTAGTTTTCATTTGAAGATATAACTTTTTCCACTATAGGCCCTTTAGTGCTCCGAATGTCCACTTGCAGTTTCAACAGAAAGAGTCTTTCAGAACTGCTCAATCAAAAGTAATCTTCAACTCTCTTAGTTGAATGCACAGAACAGAAAGAAGTTTCACAGAATGCTTCTGTGTAGTTTTTATTTGAAGATATTCCTTTTTCCATTATAGGCCCCTAAGCGTTCTGAATATCCACTTGCAGTTTCTACAGAAAGAGAGTTTCAGAACTGCTCAATCAAAAGTAACGTTCAACTCTGTTAGTTGAATGCAGAGAATATAAAGAAGTTTCACAGAATGCTTCTGTGTAGTTTTTATTTGCAGATATTCCTTTTTCCACTATTGGCCCCTTCGTGCTCAGAATATCCCCTTGCAGTTTCTGCAGTAAGAGTGTTTCAGACCTGCTCTATCAAAATTAAGGTTCAACTCTGTTGGTGGAACGCACAGAACAGAAAGAAGTTTCACAGAAAGCTTCTGTGTAGTTTTCATTTGAAGATATTCCTTTTTCCAATACATGCTCCAGAGCACTGTGAATGTCCACTTGCAGTTTATACAGAAAGAGTGTTTCAGAACTGCTCAATCAAAAGTAAGCTTCCTCTCTGTTAGTTGAATGCACAGAAAAGAAAGAAGTTTCGCAGAATGCTTCTGGGTAGTTTTCATTTGAAGATTCTCCTTTTTCCACTATGGGCCCCATAGAGCTGTCAATGTCCACATACACTCTCTACAGAAAGAGTGTTTCATAACTGCGCAATCAAAAGTAAGCTTCAACTCTGTTAGATGAATGCACAGAACAGAAAGAAGTTTCGCAGAATGCTTCTGTGTAGTTGTTAATTGAAGATATTCCTTTTTCCACTATAGGCCCCTTAGAGCACGGAATATCCTCTTGCATTTTCTACAAAAAGAATGATTCAGAACTGCTCAATCAAAAGTAAGGTTCAATTCTGTTAGTTGAATTCACAGAACAGAAAGAAGTTTCACAGAATTCTTCTGTGTAGTTTTTAATTGGTTATAGGCCTTTTTCCTCTATAGGCCCGGGAATGCTCCGAATGTCCTCTTGCAGTTTCTCCAGAAAGAGTGTTTCAGAACTGCTCAATCAAAAGAAAGCTTAAACTCTGTTAGTTGAATGCACAGAACAGAAAGTAATTTCAGAGAACATTTCTGTGTATGTTTTATTTGGAGATATTCCTTTCTCCACTATAGGCCTCGTAGCGCTCTGAAAGTCCACTTGCAGTTTCCACAGAAAGAGTGTTTCAGAACTGCTCTAACAAAAGTAAAGTTCAAATCTGTTAGTTGAATGCATAGAACAGAAAGAAGTTTCACAGAATGCTTCTGTGTAATTTTTATTTGAAGATATTCCTTTCTCCACTATAGGCCCCTTAGCGCTCTGAATGTCCACTTTCAGTTTCCACAAAAAGAGTGTTTCAGAACTGCTCAATCAAAAGTAAGCTTCAACTCTGTTAGTTGAATGCACAGAACAGAAAGAAGTTTCACAGAATTCTTCTGGGTAGTTTTCATTTGAAGATATAACTTTTTCCACTATAGGCCCTTTAGTGCTCCGAATGTCCACTTGCAGTTTCAACAGAAAGAGTCTTTCAGAACTGCTCAATCAAAAGTAATCTTCAACTCTCTTAGTTGAATGCACAGAACAGAAAGAAGTTTCACAGAATGCTTCTGTGTAGTTTTTATTTGAAGATATTCCTTTTTCCATTATAGGCCCCTAAGCGTTCTGAATATCCACTTGCAGTTTCTACAGAAAGAGAGTTTCAGAACTGCTCAATCAAAAGTAACGTTCAACTCTGTTAGTTGAATGCAGAGAATATAAAGAAGTTTCACAGAATGCTTCTGTGTAGTTTTTATTTGCAGATATTCCTTTTTCCACTATTGGCCCCTTCGTGCTCAGAATATCCCCTTGCAGTTTCTGCAGGAAGAGTGTTTCAGACCTGCTCTATCAAAATTAAGGTTCAACTCTGTTGGTGGAACGCACAGAACAGAAAGACGTTTCACAGAAAGCTTCTGTGTAGTTTTCATTTGAAGATATTCCTTTTTCCAATACATGCTCCATAGCACTGTGAATGTCCACTTGCAGTTTATACAGAAAGAGTGTTTCAGGACCGCTCAATCAAAAGTAAGTTTCCTCTCTGTTAGTTGAATGCACAGAACAGAAAGAAGTTTCGCAGAATGCTTCTGGGTAGTTTTTATTTGAAGATTCTCCTTTTTCCTCTATGGGCCCCATAGAGCTGCCAATGTCCACATACACTCTCTACAGAAAGAGTGTTTCAGAACTGCGCAATCAAAAGTAAGCTTCAACTCTGTTAGATGAATGCACATAACAGAAAGAAGTTTCGCAGAATGCTTCTGTGTAGTTGTTAATTGAAGATATTCCTTTTTCCACTATAGGCCCCTTAGAGCACGGAATATCCTCTTGCATTTTCTACAGAAAGAATGATTCAGAACTGCTCAATCAAAAGCAAGGTTCAATTCTGTTAGTTGAATTCACAGAACAGAAAGAAGTTTCACAGAATTCTTCTGTGTAGTTTTTAATTGGTTATAGGCCTTTTTCCTCTATAGGCCCGGGAATGCTCCGAATGTCCTCTTGCAGTTTCTCCAGAAAGAGTGTTTCAGAACTGCTCAATCAAAAGAAAGCTTAAACTCTGTTAGTTGAATGCACAGAACAGAAAGTAATTTCAGAGAACGTTTCTGTGTATGTTTTATTTGGAGATATTCCTTTCTCCACTATAGGCCCCGTAGCGCTCTGAAAGTCCACTTGCAGTTTCCACAGAAAGAGTGTTTCAGAACTGCTCTAACAAAAGTAAAGTTCAAATCTGTTAGTTGAATGCATAGAACAGAAAGAAGTTTCACAGAATGCTTCTGTGTAGTTTTTATTTGAAGATATTCCTTTCTCCACTATAGGCCCCTTAGCGCTCTGAATGTCCACTTTCAGTTTCCACAAAAAGAGTGTTTCAGAACTGCTCAATCAAAAGTAAGCTTCAACTCTGTTAGTTGAATGCACAGAACAGAAAGAAGTTTCACAGAATTCTTCTGGGTAGTTTTCATTTGAAGATATAACTTTTTCCACTATAGGCCCTTTAGTGCTCCGAATGTCCACTTGCAGTTTCAACAGAAAGAGTCTTTCAGAACTGCTCAATCAAAAGTAATCTTCAACTCTCTTAGTTGAATGCACAGAACAGAAAGAAGTTTCACAGAATGCTTCTGTGTAGTTTTTATTTGAAGATATTCCTTTTTCCATTATAGGCCCCTAAGCGTTCTGAATATCCACTTGCAGTTTCTACAGAAAGAGAGTTTCAGAACTGCTCAATCAAAAGTAACGTTCAACTCTGTTAGTTGAATGCAGAGAATATAAAGAAGTTTCACAGAATGCTTCTGTGTAGTTTTTATTTGCAGATATTCCTTTTTCCACTATTGGCCCCTTCGTGCTCAGAATATCCCCTTGCAGTTTCTGCAGGAAGAGTGTTTCAGACCTGCTCTATCAAAATTAAGGTTCAACTCTGTTGGTGGAACGCACAGAACAGAAAGAAGTTTCACAGAAAGCTTCTGTGTAGTTTTCATTTGAAGATATTCCTTTTTCCAATACATGCTCCATAGCACTGTGAATGTCCACTTGCAGTTTATACAGAAAGAGTGTTTCAGGACTGCTCAATCAAAAGAAAGCTTCCTCTCTGGTAGTTGAATGCACAGAACAGAAAGAAGTTTCGCAGAATGCTTCTGGGTAGTTTTTATTTGAAGATTCTCCTTTTTCCACTATGGGCCCCATAGAGCTGCCAATGTCCACATACACTCTCTACAGAAAGAGTGTTTCAGAACTGCGCAATCAAAAGTAAGCTTCAACTCTGTTAGATGAATGCACATAACAGAAAGAAGTTTCGCAGAATGCTTCTGTGTAGTTGTTAATTGAAGATATTACTTTTTCCACTATAGGCCCCTTAGAGCACGGAATATCCTCTTGTATTTTCTACAGAAAGAATGATTCAGAACTGCTCAATCAAAAGTAAGGTTCAACTCTGTTAGTTGAATTCACAGAACAGAAAGAAGTTTCACAGAATTCTTCTGTGTAGTTTTTAATTGGTTATAGGCCTTTTTCCTCTATAGGCCCGGGAATGCTCCGAATGTCCTCTTGCAGTTTCTCCAGAAAGAGTGTTTCAGAACTGCTCAATCAAAAGAAAGCTTAAACTCTGTTAGTTGAATGCACAGAACAGAAAGTAATTTCAGAGAACGTTTCTGTGTATGTTTTATTTGGAGATATTCCTTTCTCCACTATAGGCCCCGTAGCGCTCTGAAAGTCCACTTGCAGTTTCCACAGAAAGAGTGTTTCAGAACTGCTCTAACAAAAGTAAAGTTCAAATCTGTTAGTTGAATGCATAGAACAGAAAGAAGTTTCACAGAATGCTTCTGTGTAGTTTTTATTTGAAGATATTCCTTTCTCCACTATAGGCCCCTTAGCGCTCTGAATGTCCACTTTCAGTTTCCACAAAAAGAGTGTTTCAGAACTGCTCAATCAAAAGTAAGCTTCAACTCTGTTAGTTGAATGCAGAGAACAGAAAGAAGTTTCACAGAATTCTTCTGGGTAGTTTTCATTTGAAGATATAACTTTTTCCACTATAGGCCCTTTAGTGCTCCGAATGTCCACTTGCAGTTTCAACAGAAAGAGTCTTTCAGAACTGCTCAATCAAAAGTAATCTTCAACTCTCTTAGTTGAATGCACAGAACAGAAAGAAGTTTCACAGAATGCTTCTGTGTAGTTTTTATTTGAAGATATTCCTTTTTCCATTATAGGCCCCTAAGCGTTCTGAATATCCCCTTGCAGTTTCTACAGAAAGAGAGTTTCAGAACTGCTCAATCAAAAGTAACGTTCAACTCTGTTAGTTGAATGCAGAGAATATAAAGAAGTTTCACAGAATGCTTCTGTGTAGTTTTTATTTGCAGATATTCCTTTTTCCACTATTGGCCCCTTCGTGCTCAGAATATCCCCTTGCAGTTTCTGCAGTAAGAGTGTTTCAGACCTGCTCTATCAAAATTAAGGTTCAACTCTGTTGGTGGAACGCACAGAACAGAAAGAAGTTTCACAGAAAGCTTCTGTGTAGTTTTCATTTGAAGATATTCCTTTTTCCAATACATGCTCCATAGCACTGTGAATGTCCACTTGCAGTTTATACAGAAAGAGTGTTTCAGGACCGCTCAATCAAAAGTAAGTTTCCTCTCTGTTAGTTGAATGCACAGAACAGAAAGAAGTTTCGCAGAATGCTTCTGGGTAGTTTTCATTTGAAGATTCTCCTTTTTCCACTATGGGCCCCATAGAGCTGCCAATGTCCACATACACTCTCTACAGAAAGAGTGTTTCAGAACTGCGCAATCAAAAGTAAGCTTCAACTCTGTTAGATGAATGCACAGAACAGAAAGAAGTTTCGCAGAATGCTTCTGTGTAGTTGTTAATTGAAGATATTCCTTTTTCCACTCTAGGCCCCTTAGAGCACGGAATATCCTCTTGCATTTTCTACAGAAACAATGATTCAGAACTGCTCAATCAAAAGTAAGGTTCAATTCTGTTAGTTGAATTCACAGAACAGAAAGAAGTTTCACAGAATTCTTCTGTGTAGTTTTTAATTGGTTATAGGCCTTTTTCCTCTATAGGCCCGGGAATGCTCCGAATGTCCTCTTGCAGTTTCTCCAGAAAGAGTGTTTCAGAACTGCTCAATCAAAAGAAAGCTTAAACTCTGTTAGTTGAATGCACAGAACAGAAAGTAATTTCAGAGAACGTTTCTGTGTATGTTTTATTTGGAGATATTCCTTTCTCCACTATAGGCCCCGTAGCGCTCTGAAAGTCCACTTGCAGTTTCCACAGAAAGAGTGTTTCAGAACTGCTCTAACAAAAGTAAAGTTCAAATCTGTTAGTTGAATGCATAGAACAGAAAGAAGTTTCACAGAATGCTTCTGTGTAGTTTTTATTTGAAGATATTCCTTTCTCCACTATAGGCCCCTTAGCGCTCTGAATGTCCACTTTCAGTTTCCACAAAAAGAGTGTTTCAGAACTGCTCAATCAAAAGTAAGCTTCAACTCTGTTAGTTGAATGCACAGAACAGAAAGAAGTTTCACAGAATTCTTCTGGGTAGTTTTCATTTGAAGATATAACTTTTTCCACTATAGGCCCTTTAGTGCTCCGAATGTCCACTTGCAGTTTCAACAGAAAGAGTCTTTCAGAACTGCTCAATCAAAAGTAATCTTCAACTCTCTTAGTTGAATGCACAGAACAGAAAGAAGTTTCACAGAATGCTTCTGTGTAGTTTTTATTTGAAGATATTCCTTTTTCCATTATAGGCCCCTAAGCGTTCTGAATATCCACTTGCAGTTTCTACAGAAAGAGAGTTTCAGAACTGCTCAATCAAAAGTAACGTTCAACTCTGTTAGTTGAATGCAGAGAATATAAAGAAGTTTCACAGAATGCTTCTGTGTAGTTTTTATTTGCAGATATTCCTTTTTCCACTATTGGCCCCTTCGTGCTCAGAATATCCCCTTGCAGTTTCTGCAGGAAGAGTGTTTCAGACCTGCTCTATCAAAATTAAGGTTCAACTCTGTTGGTGGAACGCACAGAACAGAAAGACGTTTCACAGAAAGCTTCTGTGTAGTTTTCATTTGAAGATATTCCTTTTTCCAATACATGCTCCATAGCACTGTGAATGTCCACTTGCAGTTTATACAGAAAGAGTGTTTCAGGACCGCTCAATCAAAAGTAAGTTTCCTCTCTGTTAGTTGAATGCACAGAACAGAAAGAAGTTTCGCAGAATGCTTCTGGGTAGTTTTTATTTGAAGATTCTCCTTTTTCCTCTATGGGCCCCATAGAGCTGCCAATGTCCACATACACTCTCTACAGAAAGAGTGTTTCAGAACTGCGCAATCAAAAGTAAGCTTCAACTCTGTTAGATGAATGCACAGAACAGAAAGAAGTTTCGCAGAATGCTTCTGTGTAGTTGTTAATTGAAGATATTCCTTTTTCCACTATAGGCCCCTTAGAGCACGGAATATCCTCTTGCATTTTCTACAGAAAGAATGATTCAGAACTGCTCAATCAAAAGTAAGGTTCAATTCTGTTAGTTGAATTCACAGAACAGAAAGAAGTTTCACAGAATTCTTCTGTGTAGTTTTTAATTGGTTATAGGCCTTTTTCCTCTATAGGCCCGGGAATGCTCCGAATGTCCTCTTGCAGTTTCTCCAGAAAGAGTGTTTCAGAACTGCTCAATCAAAAGAAAGCTTAAACTCTGTTAGTTGAATGCACAGAACAGAAAGTAATTTCAGAGAACGTTTCTGTGTATGTTTTATTTGGAGATATTCCTTTCTCCACTATAGGCCCCGTAGCGCTCTGAAAGTCCACTTGCAGTTTCCACAGAAAGAGTGTTTCAGAACTGCTCTAACAAAAGTAAAGTTCAAATCTGTTAGTTGAATGCATAGAACAGAAAGAAGTTTCACAGAATGCTTCTGTGTAGTTTTTATTTGAAGATATTCCTTTCTCCACTATAGGCCCCTTAGCGCTCTGAATGTCCACTTTCAGTTTCCACAAAAAGAGTGTTTCAGAACTGCTCAATCAAAAGTAAGCTTCAACTCTGTTAGTTGAATGCACAGAACAGAAAGAAGTTTCACAGAATTCTTCTGGGTAGTTTTCATTTGAAGATATAACTTTTTCCACTATAGGCCCTTTAGTGCTCCGAATGTCCACTTGCAGTTTCAACAGAAAGAGTCTTTCAGAACTGCTCAATCAAAAGTAATCTTCAACTCTCTTAGTTGAATGCACAGAACAGAAAGAAGTTTCACAGAATGCTTCTGTGTAGTTTTTATTTGAAGATATTCCTTTTTCCATTATAGGCCCCTAAGCGTTCTGAATATCCACTTGCAGTTTCTACAGAAAGAGAGTTTCAGAACTGCTCAATCAAAAGTAACGTTCAACTCTGTTAGTTGAATGCAGAGAATATAAAGAAGTTTCACAGAATGCTTCTGTGTAGTTTTTATTTGCAGATATTCCTTTTTCCACTATTGGCCCCTTCGTGCTCAGAATATCCCCTTGCAGTTTCTGCAGGAAGAGTGTTTCAGACCTGCTCTATCAAAATTAAGGTTCAACTCTGTTGGTGGAACGCACAGAACAGAA
This sequence comes from Symphalangus syndactylus, assembly GCF_028878055.3. Classification (NCBI taxonomy): domain Eukaryota; kingdom Metazoa; phylum Chordata; class Mammalia; order Primates; family Hylobatidae; genus Symphalangus; species Symphalangus syndactylus. The sequence continues at coordinate 48,315,096 of NC_072446.2, forward strand.
AGAAGTTTCACAGAAAGCTTCTGTGTAGTTTTCATTTGAAGATATTCCTTTTTCCAATACATGCTCCATAGCACTGTGAATGTCCACTTGCAGTTTATACAGAAAGAGTGTTTCAGGACTGCTCAATCAAAAGTAAGCTTCCTCTCTGGTAGTTGAATGCACAGAACAGAAAGAAGTTTCGCAGAATGCTTCTGGGTAGTTTTTATTTGAAGATTCTCCTTTTTCCACTATGGGCCCCATAGAGCTGCCAATGTCCACATACACTCTCTACAGAAAGAGTGTTTCAGAACTGCGCAATCAAAAGTAAGCTTCAACTCTGTTAGATGAATGCACATAACAGAAAGAAGTTTCGCAGAATGCTTCTGTGTAGTTGTTAATTGAAGATATTACTTTTTCCACTATAGGCCCCTTAGAGCACGGAATATCCTCTTGCATTTTCTACAGAAAGAATGATTCAGAACTGCTCAATCAAAAGTAAGGTTCAACTCTGTTAGTTGAATTCACAGAACAGAAAGAAGTTTCACAGAATTCTTCTGTGTAGTTTTTAATTGGTTATAGGCCTTTTTCCTCTATAGGCCCGGGAATGCTCCGAATGTCCTCTTGCAGTTTCTCCAGAAAGAGTGTTTCAGAACTGCTCAATCAAAAGAAAGCTTAAACTCTGTTAGTTGAATGCACAGAACAGAAAGTAATTTCAGAGAACGTTTCTGTGTATGTTTTATTTGGAGATATTCCTTTCTCCACTATAGGCCCCGTAGCGCTCTGAAAGTCCACTTGCAGTTTCCACAGAAAGAGTGTTTCAGAACTGCTCTATCAAATGTAAAGTTCAAATCTGTTAGTTGAATGCATAGAACAGAAAGAAGTTTCACAGAATGCTTCTGTGTAGTTTTTATTTGAAGATATTCCTTTCTCCACTATAGGCCCCTTAGCGCTCTGAATGTCCACTTTCAGTTTCCACAAAAAGAGTGTTTCAGAACTGCTCAATCAAAAGTAAGCTTCAACTCTGTTAGTTGAATGCACAGAACAGAAAGAAGTTTCACAGAATTCTTCTGGGTAGTTTTCATTTGAAGATATAACTTTTTCCACTATAGGCCCTTTAGTGCTCCGAATGTCCACTTGCAGTTTCAACAGAAAGAGTCTTTCAGAACTGCTCAATCAAAAGTAATCTTCAACTCTCTTAGTTGAATGCACAGAACAGAAAGAAGTTTCACAGAATGCTTCTGTGTAGTTTTTATTTGAAGATATTCCTTTTTCCATTATAGGCCCCTAAGCGTTCTGAATATCCACTTGCAGTTTCTACAGAAAGAGAGTTTCAGAACTGCTCAATCAAAAGTAACGTTCAACTCTGTTAGTTGAATGCAGAGAATATAAAGAAGTTTCACAGAATGCTTCTGTGTAGTTTTTATTTGCAGATATTCCTTTTTCCACTATTGGCCCCTTCGTGCTCAGAATATCCCCTTGCAGTTTCTGCAGGAAGAGTGTTTCAGACCTGCTCTATCAAAATTAAGGTTCAACTCTGTTGGTGGAACGCACAGAACAGAAAGAAGTTTCACAGAAAGCTTCTGTGTAGTTTTCATTTGAAGATATTCCTTTTTCCAATACATGCTCCATAGCACTGTGAATGTCCACTTGCAGTTTATACAGAAAGAGTGTTTCAGGACTGCTCAATCAAAAGTAAGCTTCCTCTCTGTTAGTTGAATGCACAGAACAGAAAGAAGTTTCGCAGAATGCTTCTGGGTAGTTTTTATTTGAAGATTCTCCTTTTTCCACTATGGGCCCCATAGAGCTGCCAATGTCCACATACACTCTCTACAGAAAGAGTGTTTCAGAACTGCGCAATCAAAAGTAAGCTTCAACTCTGTTAGATGAATGCACATAACAGAAAGAAGTTTCGCAGAATGCTTCTGTGTAGTTGTTAATTGAAGATATTACTTTTTCCACTATAGGCCCCTTAGAGCACGGAATATCCTCTTGCATTTTCTACAGAAAGAATGATTCAGAACTGCTCAATCAAAAGTAAGGTTCAACTCTGTTAGTTGAATTCACAGAACAGAAAGAAGTTTCACAGAATTCTTCTGTGTAGTTTTTAATTGGTTATAGGCCTTTTTCCTCTATAGGCCCGGGAATGCTCCGAATGTCCTCTTGCAGTTTCTCCAGAAAGAGTGTTTCAGAACTGCTCAATCAAAAGAAAGCTTAAACTCTGTTAGTTGAATGCACAGAACAGAAAGTAATTTCAGAGAACGTTTCTGTGTATGTTTTATTTGGAGATATTCCTTTCTCCACTATAGGCCCCGTAGCGCTCTGAAAGTCCACTTGCAGTTTCCACAGAAAGAGTGTTTCAGAACTGCTCTATCAAATGTAAAGTTCAAATCTGTTAGTTGAATGCATAGAACAGAAAGAAGTTTCACAGAATGCTTCTGTGTAGTTTTTATTTGAAGATATTCCTTTCTCCACTATAGGCCCCTTAGCGCTCTGAATGTCCACTTTCAGTTTCCACAAAAAGAGTGTTTCAGAACTGCTCAATCAAAAGTAAGCTTCAACTCTGTTAGTTGAATGCACAGAACAGAAAGAAGTTTCACAGAATTCTTCTGGGTAGTTTTCATTTGAAGATATAACTTTTTCCACTATAGGCCCTTTAGCGCTCCGAATGTCCACATGCAGTTTCAACAGAAAGAGTCTTTCAGAACTGCTCAATCAAAAGTAATCTTCAACTCTCTTAGTTGAATGCACAGAACAGAAAGAAGTTTCACAGAATGCTTCTGTGTAGTTTTAATTTGAAGATATTCCTTTTTCCATTATAGGCCCCTAAGCGTTCTGAATATCCACTTGCAGTTTCTACAGAAAGAGAGTTTCAGAACTGCTCAATCAAAAGTAACGTTCAACTCTGTTAGTTGAATGCAGAGAACATAAAGATGTTTCACAGAATGCTTCTGTGTAGTTTTTATTTGCAGATATTGCTTTTTCCACTATTGGCCCCTTCGTGCTCAGAATATCCCCTTGCAGTTTCTGCAGGAAGAGTGTTTCAGAACTGCTCTATCAAAATTAAGGTTCAACTCTGTTGGTGGAACGCACAGAACAGAAAGAAGTTTCACAGAAAGCTTCTGTGTAGTTTTCATTTGAAGATATTCCTTTTTCCAATACATGCAGAATAGCACTGTGAATGTCCACTTGCAGTTTATACAGAAAGAGTGTTTCAGAACTGCTCAATCAAAAGTAAGCTTCCTCTCTGTTAGTTGAATGCACAGAACAGAAAGAAGTTTCGCAGAATGCTTCTGGGTAGTTTTTATTTGAAGATTCTCCTTTTTCCACTATGGGCCCCATAGAGCTGCCAATGTCCACATACACTCTCTACAGAAAGAGTGTTTCATAACTGCGCAATCAAAAGTAAGCTTCAACTCTGTTAGATGAATGCACAGAACAGAAAGAAGTTTCGCAGAATGCTTCTGTGTAGTTGTTAATTGAAGATATTCCTTTTTCCACTATAGGCCCCTTAGAGCACGGAATATCCTCTTGCATTTTCTACAGAAAGAATGATTCAGAACTGCTCAATCAAAAGTAAGGTTCAATTCTGTTAGTTGAATTCACAGAACAGAAAGAAGTTTCACAGAATTCTTCTGTGTAGTTTTTAATTGGTTATAGGCCTTTTTCCTCTATAGGCCCGGGAATGCTCCGAATGTCCTCTTGCAGTTTCTCCAGAAAGAGTGTTTCAGAACTGCTCAATCAAAAGTAAGGTTCAACTCCGTTAGTTGAATTCACAGAACAGAAAGAAGTTTCACAGAATTCTTCTGTGTAGTTTTTAATTGGTTATAGGCCTTTTTCCTCTATAGGCCCGGGAATGCTCCGAATGTCCTCTTGCAGTTTCTCCAGAAAGAGTGTTTCAGAACTGCTCAATCAAAAGAAAGCTTAAACTCTGTTAGTTGAATGCACAGAACAGAAAGTAATTTCAGAGAACGTTTCTGTGTATGTTTTATTTCGAGATATTCCTTTCTCCACTATAGGCCCCGTAGCGCTCTGAAAGTCCACTTGCAGTTTCCACAGAAAGAGTGTTTCAGAACTGCTCTAACAAAAGTAAAGTTCAAATCTGTTAGTTGAATGCATAGAACAGAAAGAAGTTTCACAGAATGCTTCTGTGTAGTTTTTATTTGAAGATATTCCTTTCTCCACTATAGGCCCCTTAGCGCTCTGAATGTCCACTTTCAGTTTCCACAAAAAGAGTGTTTCAGAACTGCTCAATCAAAAGTAAGCTTCAACTCTGTTAGTTGAATGCACAGAACAGAAAGAAGTTTCACAGAATGCTTCTGTGTAGTTTTTATTTGAAGATATTCCTTTCTCCACTATAGGCCCCTTAGCGCTCTGAATGTCCACTTTCAGTTTCCACAAAAAGAGTGTTTCAGAACTGCTCAATCAAAAGTAAGCTTCAACTCTGTTAGTTGAATGCACAGAACAGAAAGAAGTTTCACAGAATTCTTCTGGGTAGTTTTCATTTGAAGATATAACTTTTTCCACTATAGGCCCTTTAGCGCTCCGAATGTCCACTTGTAGTTTCAACAGAAAGAGTCTTTCAGAACTGCTCAATCAAAAGTAATCTTCAACTCTCTTAGTTGAATGCACAGAACAGAAAGAAGTTTCACAGAATGCTTCTGTGTAGTTTTTATTTGAAGATATTCCTTTTTCCATTATAGGCCCCTAAGCGTTCTGAATATCCACTTGCAGTTTCTACAGAAAGAGAGTTTCAGAACTGCTCAATCAAAAGTAACGTTCAACTCTGTTAGTTGAATGCAGAGAACATAAAGAAGTTTCACAGAATGCTTCTGTGTAGTTTTTATTTGCAGATATTCCTTTTTCCACTATTGGCCCCTTCGTGCTCAGAATATCCCCTTGCAGTTTCTGCAGGAAGAGTGTTTCAGACCTGCTCTATCAAAATTAAGGTTCAACTCTGTTGGTGGAACGCACAGAACAGAAAGAAGTTTCACAGAAAGCTTCTGTGTAGTTTTCATTTGAAGATATTCCTTTTTCCAGTACATGCAGAATAGCACTGTGAATGTCCACTTGCAGTTTATACAGAAAGAGTGTTTCAGGACCGCTCAATCAAAAGTAAGCTTCCTCTCTGTTAGTTGAATGCACAGAACAGAAAGAAGTTTCGCAGAATGCTTCTGGGTAGTTTTTATTTGAAGATTCTCCTTTTTCCACTATGGGCCCCATAGAGCTGCCAATGTCCACATACACTCTCTACAGAAAGAGTGTTTCAGAACTGCGCAATCAAAAGTAAGCTTCAACTCTGTTAGATGAATGCACAGAACAGAAAGAAGTTTCGCAGAATGCTTCTGTGTAGTTGTTAATTGAAGATATTCCTTTTTCCACTATAGGCCCCTTAGAGCACGGAATATCCTCTTGCATTTTCTACAGAAAGAATGATTCAGAACTGCTCAATCAAAAGTAAGGTTCAATTCTGTTAGTTGAATTCACAGAACAGAAAGAAGTTTCACAGAATTCTTCTGTGTAGTTTTTAATTGGTTATAGGCCTTTTTCCTCTATAGGCCCGGGAATGCTCCGAATGTCCTCTTGCAGTTTCTCCAGAAAGAGTGTTTCAGAACTGCTCAATCAAAAGTAAGGTTCAACTCCGTTAGTTGAATTCACAGAACAGAAAGAAGTTTCACAGAATTCTTCTGTGTAGTTTTTAATTGGTTATAGGCCTTTTTCCTCTATAGGCCCGGGAATGCTCCGAATGTCCTCTTGCAGTTTCTCCAGAAAGAGTGTTTCAGAACTGCTCAATCAAAAGAAAGCTTAAACTCTGTTAGTTGAATGCACAGAACAGAAAGTAATTTCAGAGAACGTTTCTGTGTATGTTTTATTTCGAGATATTCCTTTCTCCACTATAGGCCCCGTAGCGCTCTGAAAGTCCACTTGCAGTTTCCACAGAAAGAGTGTTTCAGAACTGCTCTAACAAAAGTAAAGTTCAAATCTGTTAGTTGAATGCATAGAACAGAAAGAAGTTTCACAGAATGCTTCTGTGTAGTTTTTATTTGAAGATATTCCTTTCTCCACTATAGGCCCCTTAGCGCTCTGAATGTCCACTTTCAGTTTCCACAAAAAGAGTGTTTCAGAACTGCTCAATCAAAAGTAAGCTTCAACTCTGTTAGTTGAATGCACAGAACAGAAAGAAGTTTCACAGAATTCTTCTGGGTAGTTTTCATTTGAAGATATAACTTTTTCCACTATAGGCCCTTTAGCGCTCCGAATGTCCACTTGTAGTTTCAACAGAAAGAGTCTTTCAGAACTGCTCAATCAAAAGTAATCTTCAACTCTCTTAGTTGAATGCACAGAACAGAAAGAAGTTTCACAGAATGCTTCTGTGTAGTTTTTATTTGAAGATATTCCTTTTTCCATTATAGGCCCCTAAGCGTTCTGAATATCCACTTGCAGTTTCTACAGAAAGAGAGTTTCAGAACTGCTCAATCAAAAGTAATGTTCAACTCTGTTGGTTGAATGCAGAGAACATAAAGAAGTTTCACAGAATGCTTCTGTGTAGTTTTTATTTGCAGATATTCCTTTTTCCACTATTGGCCCCTTCGTGCTCAGAATATCCCCTTGCAGTTTCTGCAGGAAGAGTGTTTCAGACCTGCTCTATCAAAATTAAGGTTCAACTCTGTTGGTGGAACGCACAGAACAGAAAGAAGTTTCACAGAAAGCTTCTGTGTAGTTTTCATTTGAAGATATTCCTTTTTCCAGTACATGCAGAATAGCACTGTGAATGTCCACTTGCAGTTTATACAGAAAGAGTGTTTCAGGACCGCTCAATCAAAAGTAAGCTTCCTCTCTGTTAGTTGAATGCACAGAACAGAAAGAAGTTTCGCAGAATGCTTCTGGGTAGTTTTTATTTGAAGATTCTCCTTTTTCCACTATGGGCCCCATAGAGCTGCCAATGTCCACATACACTCTCTACAGAAAGAGTGTTTCAGAACTGCGCAATCAAAAGTAAGCTTCAACTCTGTTAGATGAATGCACAGAACAGAAAGAAGTTTCGCAGAATGCTTCTGTGTAGTTGTTAATTGAAGATATTCCTTTTTCCACTATAGGCCCCTTAGAGCACGGAATATCCTCTTGCATTTTCTACAGAAAGAATGATTCAGAACTGCTCAATCAAAAGTAAGGTTCAATTCTGTTAGTTGAATTCACAGAACAGAAAGAAGTTTCACAGAATTCTTCTGTGTAGTTTTTAATTGGTTATATGCCTTTTTCCTCTATAGGCCCGGGAATGCTCCGAATGTCCTCTTGCAGTTTCTCCAGAAAGAGTGTTTCAGAACTGCTCAATCAAAAGAAAGCTTAAACTCTGTTAGTTGAATGCACAGAACAGAAAGTAATTTCAGAGAACGTTTCTGTGTATGTTTTATTTGGAGATATACCTTTCTCCACTATAGGCCCCGTAGCGCTCTGAAAGTCCACTTGCAGTTTCCACAGAAAGAGTGTTTCAGAACTGCTCTAACAAAAGTAAAGTTCAAATCTGTTAGTTGAATGCATAGAACAGAAAGAAGTTTCACAGAATGCTTCTGTGTAGTTTTTATTTGAAGATATTCCTTTCTCCACTATAGGCCCCTTAGCGCTCTGAATGTCCACTTTCAGTTTCCACAAAAAGAGTGTTTCAGAACTGCTCAATCAAAAGTAAGCTTCAACTCTGTTAGTTGAATGCACAGAACAGAAAGAAGTTTCACAGAATTCTTCTGGGTAGTTTTCATTTGAAGATATAACTTTTTCCACTATAGGCCCTTTAGTGCTCCGAATGTCCACTTGCAGTTTCAACAGAAAGAGTCTTTCAGAACTGCTCAATCAAAAGTAATCTTCAACTCTCTTAGTTGAATGCACAGAAGAGAAAGAAGTTTCACTGAATGCTTCTGTGTAGTTTTTATTTGAAGATATTCCTTTTTCCATTATAGGCCCCTAAGCGTTCTGAATATCCACTTGCAGTTTCTACAGAAAGAGAGTTTCAGAACTGCTCAATCAAAAGTAACGTTCAACTCTGTTAGTTGAATGCAGAGAACATAAAGAAGTTTCACAGAATGCTTCTGTGTAGTTTTTATTTGCAGATATTCCTTTTTCCACTATTGGCCCCTTCGTGCTCAGAATATCCCCTTGCAGTTTCTACAGGAAGAGTGTTTCAGACCTGCTCTATCAAAATTAAGGTTCAACTCTGTTGGTGGAACGCACAGAACAGAAAGAAGTTTCACAGAAAGCTTCTGTGTAGTTTTCATTTGAAGATATTCCTTTTTCCAATACATGCTCAATAGCACTGTGAATGTCCACTTGCAGTTTATACAGAAAGAGTGTTTCAGAACTGCTCAATCAAAAGTAAGCTTCCTCTCTGTTAGTTGAATGCACAGAACAGAAAGAAGTTTCGCAGAATGATTCTGGGTAGTTTTTATTTGAAGATTCTCCTTTTTCCACTATGGGCCCCATCGCGCAGCCAATGTCCACATACACTCTCTACAGAAAGAGTGTTTCAGAACTGCGCAATCAAAAGTAATCTTCAACTCTGTTAGTTGAATGCACAGAACAGAAAGAAGTTTAGCAGAATGTTTCTGTGTAGTTGTTAATTGAAGATATTCCTTTTTCCACTATAGGCCCCTTAGAGCACGGAATATCCTCTTGCATTTTCTACAGAAAGAATGATTCAGAACTGCTCAATCAAAAGTAAGGTTCAATTCTGTTAGTTGAATTCACAGAACAGAAAGAAGTTTCACAGAATTCTTCTGTGTAGTTTTTAATTGGTTATAGGCCTTTTTCCTCTATAGGCCCGGGAATGCTCCGAATGTCCTCTTGCAGTTTCTCCAGAAAGAGTGTTTCAGAACTGCTCAATCAAAAGTAAGGTTCAACTCTGTTAGTTGAATTCACAGAACAGAAAGAAGTTTCACAGAATTCTTCTGTGTAGTTTTTAATTGGTTATAGGCCTTTTTCCTCTATAGGCCCGGGAATGCTCCGAATGTCCTCTTGCAGTTTCTCCAGAAAGAGTGTTTCAGAACTGCTCAATCAAAAGAAAGCTTAAACTCTGTTAGTTGAATGCACAGAACAGAAAGTAATTTCAGAGAACGTTTCTGTGTATGTTTTATTTGGAGATAATCCTTTCTCCACTATAGGCCCCGTAGCGCTCTGAAAGTCCACTTGCAGTTTCCACAGAAAGAGTGTTTCAGAACTGCTCTAACAAAAGTAAAGTTCAAATCTGTTAGTTGAATGCATAGAACAGAAAGAAGTTTCACAGAATGCTTCTGTGTAGTTTTTATTTGAAGATATTCCTTTCTCCACTATAGGCCCCTTAGCGCTCTGAATGTCCACTTTCAGTTTCCACAAAAAGAGTGTTTCAGAACTGCTCAATCAAAAGTAAGCTTCAACTCTGTTAGTTGAATGCACAGAACAGAAAGAAGTTTCACAGAATTCTTCTGGGTAGTTTTCATTTGAAGATATAACTTTTTCCACTATAGGCCCTTTAGCGCTCCGAATGTCCACTTGCAGTTTCAACAGAAAGAGTCTTTCAGAACTGCTCAATCAAAAGTAATCTTCAACTCTCTTAGTTGAATGCACAGAACAGAAAGAAGTTTCACAGAATGCTTCTGTGTAGTTTTTATTTGAAGATATTCCTTTTTCCATTATAGGCCCCTAAGCGTTCTGAATATCCACTTGCAGTTTCTACAGAAAGAGAGTTTCAGAACTGCTAAATCAAAAGTAACGTTCAACTCTGTTAGTTGAATGCAGAGAATATAAAGAAGTTTCACAGAATGCTTCTGTGTAGTTTTTATTTGCAGATATTCCTTTTTCCACTATTGGCCCCTTCGTGCTCAGAATATCCCCTTGCAGTTTCTGCAGGAAGAGTGTTTCAGACCTGCTCTATCAAAACTAAGTTTCAACTCTGTTGGTGGAATGCACAGAACAGAAAGAAGTTTCACAGAAAGCTTCTGTGTAGTTTTCATTTGAAGATATACCTTTTTCCAGTACATGCTCCATAGCACTGTGATTGTCCACTTGCAGTTTACACAGAAAGAGTGTTTCAGAACTGCTCAATCAAAAGTAAGCTTCCTCTCTGTTAGTTGAATGCACAGAACAGAAAGAAGTTTCGCAGAATGATTCTGGGTAGTTTTCATTTGAAGATTCTCCTTTTTCCACTATGGGCCCCGTAGAGCTGCTAATGTCCACATGCACTCTCTACAGAAAGAGTGTTTCAGAACTGCGCAATCAAAAGTAAGCTTCAACTCTGTTGGTTGAATGCACAGAACAGAAAGAAGTTTCGCAGAATGCTTCTGTGTAGTTGTTAATTGAAGATATTCCTTTTTCCACTATAGGCCCCTTAGAGCACGGAATATCCTCTTGCATTTTCTACAGAAAGAATGATTCAGAACTGCTCAATCAAAAGTAAGGTTCAACTCTGTTAGTTGAATTCACAGAACAGAAAGAAGTTTCACAGAATTCTTCTGTGTAGTTTTTAATTGGTTATATGCCTTTTTCCTCTATAGGCCCGGGAATGCTCCGAATGTCCTCTTGCAGTTTCTCCAGAAAGAGTGTTTCAGAACTGCTCAATCAAAAGAAAGCATAAACTCTGTTAGTTGAATGCACAGAACAGAAAGTAATTTCAGAGAACGTTTCTGTGTATGTTTTATTTGGAGATATTCCTTTCTCCACTATAGGCCCCGTAGCGCTCTGAAAGTCCACTTGCAGTTTCCACAGAAAGAGTGTTTCAGAACTGCTCTAACAAAAGTAAAGTTCAAATCTGTTAGTTGAATGCATAGAACAGAAAGAAGTTTCACAGAATGCTTCTGTGTAGTTTTTATTTGAAGATATTCCTTTCTCCACTATAGGCCCCTTAGCGCTCTGAATGTCCACTTTCAGTTTCCACAAAAAGAGTGTTTCAGAACTGCTCAATCAAAAGTAAGCTTCAACTCTGTTAGTTGAATGCACAGAACAGAAAGAAGTTTCACAGAATTCTTCTGGGTAGTTTTCATTTGAAGATATAACTTTTTCCACTATAGGCCCTTTAGCGCTCCGAATGTCCACTTGCAGTTTCAACAGAAAGAGTCTTTCAGAACTGCTCAATCAAAAGTAATCTTCAACTCTCTTAGTTGAATGCACAGAACAGAAAGAAGTTTCACAGAATGCTTCTGTGTAGTTTTAATTTGAAGATATTCCTTTTTCCATTATAGGCCCCTAAGCGTTCTGAATATCCACTTGCAGTTTCTACAGAAAGAGAGTTTCAGAACTGCTCAATCAAAAGTAACGTTCAACTCTGTTAGTTGAATGCAGAGAACATAAAGATGTTTCACAGAACGCTTCTGTGTAGTTTTTATTTGCAGATATTGCTTTTTCCACTATTGGCCCCTTCGTGCTCAGAATATCCCCTTGCAGTTTCTGCAGGAAGAGTGTTTCAGAACTGCTCTATCAAAATTAAGGTTCAACTCTGTTGGTGGAACGCACAGAACAGAAAGAAGTTTCACAGAAAGCTTCTGTGTAGTTTTCATTTGAAGATATTCCTTTTTCCAATACATGCAGAATAGCACTGTGAATGTCCACTTGCAGTTTATACAGAAAGAGTGTTTCAGAACTGCTCAATCAAAAGTAAGCTTCCTCTCTGTTAGTTGAATGCACAGAACAGAAAGAAGTTTCGCAGAATGCTTCTGGGTAGTTTTTATTTGAAGATTCTCCTTTTTCCACTATGGGCCCCATAGAGCTGCCAATGTCCACATACACTCTCTACAGAAAGAGTGTTTCATAACTGCGCAATCAAAAGTAAGCTTCAACTCTGTTAGATGAATGCACAGAACAGAAAGAAGTTTCGCAGAATGCTTCTGTGTAGTTGTTAATTGAAGATATTCCTTTTTCCACTATAGGCCCCTTAGAGCACGGAATATCCTCTTGCATTTTCTACAGAAAGAATGACTCAGAACTGCTCAATCAAAAGTAAGGTTCAATTCTGTTAGTTGAATTCACAGAACAGAAAGAAGTTTCACAGAATTCTTCTGTGTAGTTTTTAATTGGTTATAGGCCTTTTTCCTCTATAGGCCCGGGAATGCTCCGAATGTCCTCTTGCAGTTTCTCCAGAAAGAGTGTTTCAGAACTGCTCAATCAAAAGTAAGGTTCAACTCTGTTAGTTGAATTCACAGAACAGAAAGAAGTTTCACAGAATTCTTCTGTGTAGTTTTTAATTGGTTATAGGCCTTTTTCCTCTATAGGCCCGGGAATGCTCCGAATGTCCTCTTGCAGTTTCTCCAGAAAGAGTGTTTCAGAACTGCTCAATCAAAAGAAAGCTTAAACTCTGTTAGTTGAATGCACAGAACAGAAAGTAATTTCAGAGAACGTTTCTGTGTATGTTTTATTTGGAGATATTCCTTTCTCCACTATAGGCCCCGTAGCGCTCTGAAAGTCCACTTGCAGTTTCCACAGAAAGAGTGTTTCAGAACTGCTCTAACAAAAGTAAAGTTCAAATCTGTTAGTTGAATGCATAGAACAGAAAGAAGTTTCACAGAATGCTTCTGTGTAGTTTTTATTTGAAGATATTCCTTTCTCCACTATAGGCCCCTTAGCGCTCTGAATGTCCACTTTCAGTTTCCACAAAAAGAGTGTTTCAGAACTGCTCAATCAAAAGTAAGCTTCAACTGTGTTAGTTGAATGCACAGAACAGAAAGAAGTTTCACAGAATTCTTCTGGGTAGTTTTCATTTGAAGATATATCTTTTTCCACTATAGGCCCTTTAGTGCTCCGAATGTCCACTTGCAGTTTCAACAGAAAGAGTCTTTCAGAACTGCTCAATCAAAAGTAATCTTCAACTCTCTTAGTTGAATGCACAGAAGAGAAAGAAGTTTCACAGAATGCTTCTGTGTAGTTTTTATTTGAAGATATTCCTTTTTCCATTATAGGCCCCTAAGCGTTCTGATTATCCACTTGCAGTTTCTACAGAAAGAGAGTTTCAGAACTGCTCAATCAAAAGTAACGTTCAACTCTGTTAGTTGAATGCAGAGAATATAAAGAAGTTTCACAGAATGCTTCTGTGTAGTTTTTATTTGCAGATATTCCTTTTTCCACTATTGGCCCCTTCGTGCTCAGAATATCCCCTTGCAGTTTCTGCAGGAAGAGTGTTTCAGACCTGCTCTATCAAAATTAAGGTTCAACTCTGTTGGTGGAACGCACAGAACAGAAAGAAGTTTCACAGAAAGCTTCTGTGTAGTTTTCATTTGAAGATATTCCTTTTTCCAATACATGCTCCATAGCACTGTGAATGTCCACTTGCAGTTTATACAGAAAGAGTGTTTCAGGACTGCTCAATCAAAAGTAAGCTTCCTCTCTGTTAGTTGAATGCACAGAAGAGAAAGAAGTTTCGCAGAATGCTTCTGGGTAGTTTTTATTTGAAGATTCTCCTTTTTCCACTATGGGCCCCATAGAGCTGCCAATGTCCACATACACTCTCTACAGAAAGAGTGTTTCAGAACTGCGCAATCAAAAGTAAGCTTCAACTCCGTTAGTTGAATGCACAGAACAAAAAGTAATTTCAGAGAATGTTTCTGTGTATGTTTTATTTGGAGATATTCCTTTCTCCACTACAGGCCCCGTAGCGATCTGAAAGTCCACTTGCAGTTTCCACAGAAAGAGTGTTGCAGAACTGCTCTATCAAAAGTAAAGTTCAAATCTGTTAGTTGAATGCATAGAACAGAAAGAAGTTTCACAGAATGCTTCTGTGTAGTTTTTATTTGAAGATATTCCTTTCTCCACTATAGGCCCCTTAGCGCTCTGAATGTCCAAATTCAGTTTCCACAAAAAGAGTGTTTCAGAACTGCTCAATCAAAAGTAAGCTTCAACTCTGTTAGTTGAATTCACAGAACAGAAAGAAGTTTCACAGAATTCTTCTGGGTAGTTTTCATTTGAAGATATATCTTTTTCCACTATAGGCCCTTTAGCCCTCCGAATGTCCACTTGCAGTTTCAACAGAAAGAGTGTTTCAGAACTGCTCAATCAAAAGTAATCTTCAACTCTCTTAGTTGAATGCACAGAAGAGAAAGAAGTTTCACAGAATGCTTCTGTGTAGTTTTTATTTGAAGATATTCCTTTTTCCATTATAGGCCCCTAAGCGTTCTGAATATCCACTTGCAGTTTCTACAGAAAGAGAGTTTCAGAACTGCTCAATCAAAAGTAACGTTCAACTCTGTCAGTTGAATGCAGAGAACATAAAGAAGTTTCACAGAATGCTTCTGTGTAGTTTTTATTTGCAGATATTCCTTTTTCCACTATTGGCCCCTTCGTGCTCAGAATATCCCCTTGCAGTTTCTACAGGAAGAGTGTTTCAGACCTGCTCTATCAAAACTAAGTTTCAACTCTGTTGGTGGAATGCACAGAACAGAAAGAAGTTTCACAGAAAGCTTCTGTGTAGTTTTCATTTGAAGATATACCTTTTTCCAGTACATGCTCCATAGCACTGTGATTGTCCACTTGCAGTTTACAAAGAAAGAGTGTTTCAGAACTGCTCAATCAAAAGTAAGCTTCCTCTCTGTTAGTTGAATGCACAGAAAAGAAAGAAGTTTCGCAGAATGATTCTGGGTAGTTTTTATTTGAAGATTCTCCTTTTTCCACTATGGGCCCCATAGAGCTGCCAATGTCCACATGCACTCTCTACAGAAAGAGTGTTTCAGAACTGCGCAATCAAAAGTAAGCTTCAACTCTGTTGGTTGAATGCACAGAACAGAAAGAAGTTTCGCAGAATGCTTCTGTGTAGTTGTTAATTGAAGATATTCCTTTTTCCACTATAGGCCCCTTAGAGCACGGAATATCCTCTTGCATTTTCTACAGAAAGAATGATTCAGAACTGCTCAATCAAAAGTAAGGTTCAACTCTGTTAGTTGAATTCACAGAACAGAAAGAAGTTTCACAGAATTCTTCTGTGTAGTTTTTAATTGGTTATATGCCTTTTTCCTCTATAGGCCCGGGAATGCTCCTAATGTCCTCTGGCAGTTTCTCCAGAAAGAGTGTTTCAGAACTGCTCAATCAAAAGAAAGCTTAAACTCTGTTAGTTGAATGCACAGAACAGAAAGTAATTTCAGAGAACGTTTCTGTGTATGTTTTATTTGGAGATATTCCTTTCTCCACTATAGGCCCCGTAGCGCTCTGAAAGTCCACTTGCAGTTTCCACAGAAAGAGTGTTTCAGAACTGCTCTAACAAAAGTAAAGTTCAAATCTGTTAGTTGAATGCATAGAACAGAAAGAAGTTTCACAGAATGCTTCTGTGTAGTTTTTATTTGAAGATATTCCTTTCTCCACTATAGGCCCCTTAGCGCTCTGAATGTCCACTTTCAGTTTCCACAAAAAGAGTGTTTCAGAACTGCTCAATCAAAAGTAAGCTTCAACTCTGTTAGTTGAATGCACAGAACAGAAAGAAGTTTCACAGAATTCTTCTGGGTAGTTTTCATTTGAAGATATAACTTTTTCCACTATAGGCCCTTTAGTGCTCCGAATGTCCACTTGCAGTTTCAACAGAAAGAGTCTTTCAGAACTGCTCAATCAAAAGTAATCTTCAACTCTCTTAGTTGAATGCACAGAACAGAAAGAAGTTTCACAGAATGCTTCTGTGTAGTTTTTATTTGAAGATATTCCTTTTTCCATTATAGGCCCATAAGCGTTCTGAATATCCACTTGCAGTTTCTACAGAAAGAGAGTTTCAGAACTGCTCAATCAAAAGTAACGTTCAACTCTGTTAGTTGAATGCAGAGAATATAAAGAAGTTTCACAGAATGCTTCTGTGTAGTTTTTATTTGCAGATATTCCTTTTTCCACTATTGGCCCCTTCGTGCTCAGAATATCCCCTTGCAGTTTCTGCAGGAAGAGTGTTTCAGACCTGCTCTATCAAAATTAAGGTTCAACTCTGTTGGTGGAACGCACAGAACAGAAAGAAGTTTCACAGAAAGCTTCTGTGTAGTTTTCATTTGAAGATATTCCTTTTTCCAATACATGCTCAATAGCACTGTGAATGTCCAATTGCAGTTTATACAGAAAGAGTGTTTCAGGACTGCTCAATCAAAAGTAAGCTTCCTCTCTGTTAGTTGAATGCACAGAACAGAAAGAAGTTTCGCAGAATGCTTCTGGGTAGTTTTTATTTGAAGATTCTCCTTTTTCCACTATGGGCCCCATAGAGCTGCCAATGTCCACATACACTCTCTACAGAAAGAGTGTTTCATAACTGCGCAATCAAAAGTAAGCTTCAACTCTGTTAGACGAATGCACAGAACAGAAAGAAGTTTCGCAGAATGCTTCTGTGTAGTTGTTAATGGAAGATATTCCTTTTTCCACTATAGGCCCCTTAGAGCACGGAATATCCTCTTGCATTTTCTACAGAAAGAATGATTCAGAACTGCTCAATCAAAAGTAAGGTTCAATTCTGTTAGTTGAATTCACAGAACAGAAAGAAGTTTCACAGAATTCTTCTGTGTAGTTTTTAATTGGTTATAGGCCTTTTTCCTCTATAGGCCCGGGAATGCTCCGAATGTCCTCTTGCAGTTTCTCCAGAAAGAGTGTTTCAGAACTGCTCAATCAAAAGTAAGGTTCAACTCTGTTAGTTGAATTCACAGAACAGAAAGAAGTTTCACAGAATTCTTCTGTGTAGTTTTTAATTGGTTATAGGCCTTTTTCCTCTATAGGCCCGGGAATTCTCCGAATGTCCTCTTGCAGTTTCTCCAGAAAGAGTGTTTCAGAACTGCTCAATCAAAAGAAAGCTTAAACTCTGTTAGTTGAATGCACAGAACAGAAAGTAATTTCAGAAAACGTTTCTGTGTATGTTTTATTTGGAGATATTCCTTTCTCCACTATAGGCCCCGTAGCGCTCTGAAAGTCCACTTGCAGTTTCCACAGAAAGAGTGTTTCAGAACTGCTCTAACAAAAGTAAAGTTCAAATCTGTTAGTTGAATGCATAGAACAGAAAGAAGTTTCACAGAATGCTTCTGTGTAGTTTTTATTTGAAGATATTCCTTTCTCCACTATAGGCCCCTTAGCGCTCTGAATGTCCACTTTCAGTTTCCACAAAAAGAGTGTTTCAGAACTGCTCAATCAAAAGTATGCTTCAACTCTGTTAGTTGAATGCACAGAACTGAAAGAAGTTTCACAGAATTCTTCTGGGTAGTTTTCATTTGAAGATATAACTTTTTCCACTATAGGCCCTTTAGTGCTCCGAATGTCCACTTGCAGTTTCAACAGAAAGAGTCTTTCAGAACTGCTCAATCAAAAGTAATCTTCAACTCTCTTAGTTGAATGCACAGAACAGAAAGAAGTTTCACAGAATGCTTCTGTGTAGTTTTTATTTGAAGATATTCCTTTTTCCATTATAGGCCCCTAAGCGTTCTGAATATCCACTTGCAGTTTCTACAGAAAGAGAGTTTCAGAACTGCTCAATCAAAAGTAACGTTCAACTCTGTTAGTTGAATGCAGAGAATATAAAGAAGTTTCACAGAATGCTTCTGTGTAGTTTTTATTTGCAGATATTCCTTTTTCCACTATTGGCCCCTTCGTGCTCAGAATATCCCCTTGCAGTTTCTGCAGGAAGAGTGTTTCAGACCTGCTCTATCAAAACTAAGTTTCAACTCTGTTGGTGGAATGCACAGAACAGAAAGAAGTTTCACAGAAAGCTTCTGTGTAGTTTTCATTTGAAGATATACCTTTTTCCAGTACATGCTCCATAGCACTGTGATTGTCCACTTGCAGTTTACACAGAAAGAGTGTTTCAGAACTGCTCAATCAAAAGTAAGCTTCCTCTCTGTTAGTTGAATGCACAGAACAGAAAGAAGTTTCGCAGAATGATTCTGGGTAGTTTTCATTTGAAGATTCTCCTTTTTCCACTATGGGCCCCGTAGAGCTGCTAATGTCCACATGCACTCTCTACAGAAAGAGTGTTTCAGAACTGCGCAATCAAAAGTAAGCTTCAACTCTGTTGGTTGAATGCACAGAACAGAAAGAAGTTTCGCAGAATGCTTCTGTGTAGTTGTTAATTGAAGATATTCCTTTTTCCACTATAGGCCCCTTAGAGCACGGAATATCCTCTTGCATTTTCTACAGAAAGAATGATTCAGAACTGCTCAATCAAAAGTAAGGTTCAACTCTGTTAGTTGAATTCACAGAACAGAAAGAAGTTTCACAGAATTCTTCTGTGTAGTTTTTAATTGGTTATAGGCCTTTTTCCTCTATAGGCCCGGGAATGCTCCGAATGTCCTCTTGCAGTTTCTCCAGAAAGAGTGTTTCAGAACTGCTCAATCAAAAGAAAGCATAAACTCTGTTAGTTGAATGCACAGAACAGAAAGTAATTTCAGAGAACGTTTCTGTGTATGTTTTATTTGGAGATATTCCTTTCTCCACTATAGGCCCCGTAGCGCTCTGAAAGTCCACTTGCAGTTTCCACAGAAAGAGTGTTTCAGAACTGCTCTAACAAAAGTAAAGTTCAAATCTGTTAGTTGAATGCATAGAACAGAAAGAAGTTTCACAGAATGCTTCTCTGTAGTTTTTATTTGAAGATATTCCTTTCTCCACTATAGGCCCCTTAGCGCTCTGAATGTCCACTTTCAGTTTCCACAAAAAGAGTGTTTCAGAACTGCTCAATCAAAAGTAAGCTTCAACTCTGTTAGTTGAATGCACAGAACAGAAAGAAGTTTCACAGAATTCTTCTGGGTAGTTTTCATTTGAAGATATATCTTTTTCCACTATAGGCCCTTTAGCGCTCCGAATGTCCACTTGCAGTTTCAACAGAAAGAGTCTTTCAGAACTGCTCAATCAAAAGTAATCTTCAACTCTCTTAGTTGAATGCACAGAACAGAAAGAAGTTTCACAGAATGCTTCTGTGTAGTTTTAATTTGAAGATATTCCTTTTTCCATTATAGGCCCCTAAGCGTTCTGAATATCCACTTGCAGTTTCTACAGAAAGAGAGTTTCAGAACTGCTCAATCAAAAGTAACGTTCAACTCTGTTAGTTGAATGCAGAGAACATAAAGATGTTTCACAGAATGCTTCTGTGTAGTTTTTATTTGCAGATATTGCTTTTTCCACTATTGGCCCCTTCGTGCTCAGAATATCCCCTTGCAGTTTCTGCAGGAAGAGTGTTTCAGAACTGCTCTATCAAAATTAAGGTTCCACTCTGTTGGTGGAACGCACAGAACAGAAAGAAGTTTCACAGAAAGCTTCTGTGTAGTTTTCATTTGAAGATATTCCTTTTTCCAATACATGCAGAATAGCACTGTGAATGTCCACTTGCAGTTTATACAGAAAGAGTGTTTCAGAACTGCTCAATCAAAAGTAAGCTTCCTCTCTGTTAGTTGAATGCACAGAACAGAAAGAAGTTTCGCAGAATGCTTCTGGGTAGTTTTTATTTGAAGATTCTCCTTTTTCCACTATGGGCCCCATAGAGCTGCCAATGTCCACATACACTCTCTACAGAAAGAGTGTTTCATAACTGCGCAATCAAAAGTAAGCTTCAACTCTGTTAGATGAATGCACAGAACAGAAAGAAGTTTCGCAGAATGCTTCTGTGTAGTTGTTAATTGAAGATATTCCTTTTTCCACTATAGGCCCCTTAGAGCACGGAATATCCTCTTGCATTTTCTACAGAAAGAATGACTCAGAACTGCTCAATCAAAAGTAAGGTTCAATTCTGTTAGTTGAATTCACAGAACAGAAAGAAGTTTCACAGAATTCTTCTGTGTAGTTTTTAATTGGTTATAGGCCTTTTTCCTCTATAGGCCCGGGAATGCTCCCAATGTCCTCTTGCAGTTTCTCCAGAAAGAGTGTTTCAGAACTGCTCAATCAAAAGTAAGGTTCAACTCTGTTAGTTGAATTCACAGAACAGAAAGAAGTTTCACAGAATTCTTCTGTGTAGTTTTTAATTGGTTATAGGCCTTTTTCCTCTATAGGCCCGGGAATGCTCCGAATGTCCTCTTGCAGTTTCTCCAGAAAGAGTGTTTCAGAACTGCTCAATCAAAAGAAAGCTTAAACTCTGTTAGTTGAATGCACAGAACAGAAAGTAATTTCAGAGAACGTTTCTGTGTATGTTTTATTTGGAGATATTCCTTTCTCCACTATAGGCCCCGTAGCGCTCTGAAAGTCCACTTGCAGTTTCCACAGAAAGAGTGTTTCAGAACTGCTCTAACAAAAGTAAAGTTCAAATCTGTTAGTTGAATGCATAGAACAGAAAGAAGTTTCACAGAATGCTTCTGTGTAGTTTTTATTTGAAGATATTCCTTTCTCCACTATAGGCCCCTTAGCGCTCTGAATGTCCACTTTCAGTTTCCACAAAAAGAGTGTTTCAGAACTGCTCAATCAAAAGTAAGCTTCAACTGTGTTAGTTGAATGCACAGAACAGAAAGAAGTTTCACAGAATTCTTCTGGGTAGTTTTCATTTGAAGATATAACTTTTTCCACTATAGGCCCTTTAGTGCTCCGAATGTCCACTTGCAGTTTCAACAGAAAGAGTCTTTCAGAACTGCTCAATCAAAAGTAATCTTCAACTCTCTTAGTTGAATGCACAGAAGAGAAAGAAGTTTCACAGAATGCTTCTGTGTAGTTTTTATTTGAAGATATTCCTTTTTCCATTATAGGCCCCTAAGCGTTCTGAATATCCACTTGCAGTTTCTACAGAAAGAGAGTTTCAGAACTGCTCAATCAAAAGTAACGTTCAACTCTGTTAGTTGAATGCAGAGAATATAAAGAAGTTTCACAGAATGCTTCTGTGTAGTTTTTATTTGCAGATATTCCTTTTTCCACTATTGGCCCCTTCGTGCTCAGAATATCCCCTTGCAGTTTCTGCAGGAAGAGTGTTTCAGACCTGCTCTATCAAAATTAAGGTTCAACTCTGTTGGTGGAACGCACAGAACAGAAAGAAGTTTCACAGAAAGCTTCTGTGTAGTTTTCATTTGAAGATATTCCTTTTTCCAATACATGCTCCATAGCACTGTGAATGTCCACTTGCAGTTTATACAGAAAGAGTGTTTCAGGACTGCTCAATCAAAAGTAAGCTTCCTCTCTGTTAGTTGAATGCACAGAACAGAAAGAAGTTTCGCAGAATGCTTCTGGGTAGTTTTTATTTGAAGATTCTCCTTTTTCCACTATGGGCCCCATAGAGCTGCCAATGTCCACATACACTCTCTACAGAAAGAGTGTTTCAGAACTGCGCAATCAAAAGTAAGCTTCAACTCCGTTAGTTGAATGCACAGAACAAAAAGTAATTTCAGAGAATGTTTCTGTGTATGTTTTATTTGGAGATATTCCTTTCTCCACTACAGGCCCCGTAGCGATCTGAAAGTCCACTTGCAGTTTCCACAGAAAGAGTGTTGCAGAACTGCTCTATCAAAAGTAAAGTTCAAATCTGTTAGTTGAATGCATAGAACAGAAAGAAGTTTCACAGAATGCTTCTGTGTAGTTTTTATTTCAAGATATTCCTTTCTCCACTATAGGCCCCTTAGCGCTCTGAATGTCCAAATTCAGTTTCCACAAAAAGAGTGTTTCAGAACTGCTCAATCAAAAGTAAGCTTCAACTCTGTTAGTTGAATTCACAGAACAGAAAGAAGTTTCACAGAATTCTTCTGGGTAGTTTTCATTTGAAGATATATCTTTTTCCACTATAGGCCCTTTAGCCCTCCGAATGTCCACTTGCAGTTTCAACAGAAAGAGTGTTTCAGAACTGCTCAATCAAAAGTAATCTTCAACTCTCTTAGTTGAATGCACAGAAGAGAAAGAAGTTTCACAGAATGCTTCTGTGTAGTTTTTATTTGAAGATATTCCTTTTTCCATTATAGGCCCCTAAGCGTTCTGAATATCCACTTGCAGTTTCTACAGAAAGAGAGTTTCAGAACTGCTCAATCAAAAGTAACGTTCAACTCTGTCAGTTGAATGCAGAGAACATAAAGAAGTTTCACAGAATGCTTCTGTGTAGTTTTTATTTGCAGATATTCCTTTTTCCACTATTGGCCCCTTCGTGCTCAGAATATCCCCTTGCAGTTTCTACAGGAAGAGTGTTTCAGACCTGCTCTATCAAAACTAAGTTTCAACTCTGTTGGTGGAATGCACAGAACAGAAAGAAGTTTCACAGAAAGCTTCTGTGTAGTTTTCATTTGAAGATATACCTTTTTCCAGTACATGCTCCATAGCACTGTGATTGTCCACTTGCAGTTTACAAAGAAAGAGTGTTTCAGAACTGCTCAATCAAAAGTAAGCTTCCTCTCTGTTAGTTGAATGCACAGAAAAGAAAGAAGTTTCGCAGAATGATTCTGGGTAGTTTTTATTTGAAGATTCTCCTTTTTCCACTATGGGCCCCATAGAGCTGCCAATGTCCACATGCACTCTCTACAGAAAGAGTGTTTCAGAACTGCGCAATCAAAAGTAAGCTTCAACTCTGTTGGTTGAATGCACAGAACAGAAAGAAGTTTCGCAGAATGCTTCTGTGTAGTTGTTAATTGAAGATATTCCTTTTTCCACTATAGGCCCCTTAGAGCACGGAATATCCTCTTGCATTTTCTACAGAAAGAATGATTCAGAACTGCTCAATCAAAAGTAAGGTTCAACTCTGTTAGTTGAATTCACAGAACAGAAAGAAGTTTCACAGAATTCTTCTGTGTAGTTTTTAATTGGTTATATGCCTTTTTCCTCTATAGGCCCGGGAATGCTCCTAATGTCCTCTGGCAGTTTCTCCAGAAAGAGTGTTTCAGAACTGCTCAATCAAAAGAAAGCTTAAACTCTGTTAGTTGAATGCACAGAACAGAAAGTAATTTCAGAGAACGTTTCTGTGTATGTTTTATTTGGAGATATTCCTTTCTCCACTATAGGCCCCGTAGCGCTCTGAAAGTCCACTTGCAGTTTCCACAGAAAGAGTGTTTCAGAACTGCTCTAACAAAAGTAAAGTTCAAATCTGTTAGTTGAATGCATAGAACAGAAAGAAGTTTCACAGAATGCTTCTGTGTAGTTTTTATTTGAAGATATTCCTTTCTCCACTATAGGCCCCTTAGCGCTCTGAATGTCCACTTTCAGTTTCCACAAAAAGAGTGTTTCAGAACTGCTCAATCAAAAGTAAGCTTCAACTCTGTTAGTTGAATGCACAGAACAGAAAGAAGTTTCACAGAATTCTTCTGGGTAGTTTTCATTTGAAGATATAACTTTTTCCACTATAGGCCCTTTAGTGCTCCGAATGTCCACTTGCAGTTTCAACAGAAAGAGTCTTTCAGAACTGCTCAATCAAAAGTAATCTTCAACTCTCTTAGTTGAATGCACAGAACAGAAAGAAGTTTCACAGAATGCTTCTGTGTAGTTTTTATTTGAAGATATTCCTTTTTCCATTATAGGCCCATAAGCGTTCTGAATATCCACTTGCAGTTTCTACAGAAAGAGAGTTTCAGAACTGCTCAATCAAAAGTAACGTTCAACTCTGTTAGTTGAATGCAGAGAATATAAAGAAGTTTCACAGAATGCTTCTGTGTAGTTTTTATTTGCAGATATTCCTTTTTCCACTATTGGCCCCTTCGTGCTCAGAATATCCCCTTGCAGTTTCTGCAGGAAGAGTGTTTCAGACCTGCTCTATCAAAATTAAGGTTCAACTCTGTTGGTGGAACGCACAGAACAGAAAGAAGTTTCACAGAAAGCTTCTGTGTAGTTTTCATTTGAAGATATTCCTTTTTCCAATACATGCTCAATAGCACTGTGAATGTCCAATTGCAGTTTATACAGAAAGAGTGTTTCAGGACTGCTCAATCAAAAGTAAGCTTCCTCTCTGTTAGTTGAATGCACAGAACAGAAAGAAGTTTCGCAGAATGCTTCTGGGTAGTTTTTATTTGAAGATTCTCCTTTTTCCACTATGGGCCCCATAGAGCTGCCAATGTCCACATACACTCTCTACAGAAAGAGTGTTTCATAACTGCGCAATCAAAAGTAAGCTTCAACTCTGTTAGACGAATGCACAGAACAGAAAGAAGTTTCGCAGAATGCTTCTGTGTAGTTGTTAATTGAAGATATTCCTTTTTCCACTATAGGCCCCTTAGAGCACGGAATATCCTCTTGCATTTTCTACAGAAAGAATGATTCAGAACTGCTCAATCAAAAGTAAGGTTCAATTCTGTTAGTTGAATTCACAGAACAGAAAGAAGTTTCACAGAATTCTTCTGTGTAGTTTTTTATTGGTTGTAGGCCTTTTTCCTCTATAGGCCCGGGAATGCTCCGAATGTCCTCTTGCAGTTTCTCCAGAAAGAGTGTTTCAGAACTGCTTAATCAAAAGTAAGGTTCAACTCTGTTAGTTGAATTCACAGAACAGAAAGAAGTTTCACAGAATTCTTCTGTGTAGTTTTTAATTGGTTATAGGCCTTTTTCCTCTATAGGCCCGGGAATTCTCCGAATGTCCTCTTGCAGTTTCTCCAGAAAGAGTGTTTCAGAACTGCTCAATCAAAAGAAAGCTTAAACTCTGTTAGTTGAATGCACAGAACAGAAAGTAATTTCAGAAAACGTTTCTGTGTATGTTTTATTTGGAGATATTCCTTTCTCCACTATAGGCCCCGTAGCGCTCTGAAAGTCCACTTGCAGTTTCCACAGAAAGAGTGTTTCAGAACTGCTCTAACAAAAGTAAAGTTCAAATCTGTTAGTTGAATGCATAGAACAGAAAGAAGTTTCACAGAATGCTTCTGTGTAGTTTTTATTTGAAGATATTCCTTTCTCCACTATAGGCCCCTTAGCGCTCTGAATGTCCACTTTCAGTTTCCACAAAAAGAGTGTTTCAGAACTGCTCAATCAAAAGTATGCTTCAACTCTGTTAGTTGAATGCACAGAACAGAAAGAAGTTTCACAGAATTCTTCTGGGTAGTTTTCATTTGAAGATATAACTTTTTCCACTATAGGCCTTTTAGTGCTCCGAATGTCCACTTGCAGTTTCAACAGAAAGAGTCTTTCAGAACTGCTCAATCAAAAGTAATCTTCAACTCTCTTAGTTGAATGCACAGAACAGAAAGAAGTTTCACAGAATGCTTCTGTGTAGTTTTTATTTGAAGATATTCCTTTTTCCATTATAGGCCCCTAAGCGTTCTGAATATCCACTTGCAGTTTCTACAGAAAGAGAGTTTCAGAACTGCTCAATCAAAAGTAACGTTCAACTCTGTTAGTTGAATGCAGAGAACATAAAGAAGTTTCACAGAATGCTTCTGTGTAGTTTTTATTTGCAGATATTCCTTTCTCCACTCTAGGCCCCTTAGCGCTCTGAATGTCCACTTTCAGTTTCCACAAAAAGAGTGTTTCAGAACTGCTCAATCAAAAGTAAGCTTCAACTCTGTTAGTTGAATTCACAGAACAGAAAGAAGTTTCACAGAATTCTTCTGGGTAGTTTTCATTTGAAGATATAACTTTTTCCACTATAGGCCCTTTAGCGCTCCGAATGTCCACTTGCAGTTTCAACAGAAAGAGTCTTTCAGAACTGCTCAATCAAAAGTAATCTTCAACTCTCTTAGTTGAATGCACAGAAGAGAAAGAAGTTTCACAGAATGCTTCTGTGTAGTTTTTATTTGAAGATATTCCTTTTTCCATTATAGGCCCCTAAGCGTTCTGAATATCCACTTGCAGTTTCTACAGAAAGAGAGTTTCAGAACTGCTCAATCAAAAGTAACGTTCAACTCTGTTAGTTGAATGCAGAGAATATAAAGAAGTTTCACAGAATGCTTCTGTGTAGTTTTTATTTGCAGATATTCCTTTTTCCACTATTGGCCCCTTCGTGCTCAGAATATCCCCTTGCAGTTTCTGCAGGAAGAGTGTTTCAGACCTGCTCTATCAAAATTAAGGTTCAACTCTGTTGGTGGAACGCACAGAACAGAAAGAAGTTTCACAGAAAGCTTCTGTGTAGTTTTCATTTGAAGATATTCCTTTTTCCAATACATGCTCCATAGCACTGTGAATGTCCACTTGCAGTTTATACAGAAAGAGTGTTTCAGGACTGCTCAATCAAAAGTAAGCTTCCTCTCTGTTAGTTGAATGCACAGAACAGAAAGAAGTTTCGCAGAATGCTTCTGGGTAGTTTTTATTTGAAGATTCTCCTTTTTCCACTATGGGCCCCATAGAGCTGCCAATGTCCACATACACTCTCTACAGAAAGAGTGTTTCAGAACTGCGCAATCAAAAGTAAGCTTCAACTCCGTTAGTTGAATGCACAGAACAAAAAGTAATTTCAGAGAATGTTTCTGTGTATGTTTTATTTGGAGATATTCCTTTCTCCACTACAGGCCCCGTAGCGATCTGAAAGTCCACTTGCAGTTTCCACAGAAAGAGTGTTGCAGAACTGCTCTATCAAAAGTAAAGTTCAAATCTGTTAGTTGAATGCATAGAACAGAAAGAAGTTTCACAGAATGCTTCTGTGTAGTTTTTATTTCAAGATATTCCTTTCTCCACTATAGGCCCCTTAGCGCTCTGAATGTCCAAATTCAGTTTCCACAAAAAGAGTGTTTCAGAACTGCTCAATCAAAAGTAAGCTTCAACTCTGTTAGTTGAATTCACAGAACAGAAAGAAGTTTCACAGAATTCTTCTGGGTAGTTTTCATTTGAAGATATATCTTTTTCCACTATAGGCCCTTTAGCCCTCCGAATGTCCACTTGCAGTTTCAACAGAAAGAGTGTTTCAGAACTGCTCAATCAAAAGTAATCTTCAACTCTCTTAGTTGAATGCACAGAAGAGAAAGAAGTTTCACAGAATGCTTCTGTGTAGTTTTTATTTGAAGATATTCCTTTTTCCATTATAGGCCCCTAAGCGTTCTGAATATCCACTTGCAGTTTCTACAGAAAGAGAGTTTCAGAACTGCTCAATCAAAAGTAACGTTCAACTCTGTCAGTTGAATGCAGAGAACATAAAGAAGTTTCACAGAATTCTTCTGTGTAGTTTTTATTTGCAGATATTCCTTTTTCCACTATTGGCCCCTTCGTGCTCAGAATATCCCCTTGCAGTTTCTACAGGAAGAGTGTTTCAGACCTGCTCTATCAAAACTAAGTTTCAACTCTGTTGGTGGAATGCACAGAACAGAAAGAAGTTTCACAGAAAGCTTCTGTGTAGTTTTCATTTGAAGATATACCTTTTTCCAGTACATGCTCCATAGCACTGTGATTGTCCACTTGCAGTTTACAAAGAAAGAGTGTTTCAGAACTGCTCAATCAAAAGTAAGCTTCCTCTCTGTTAGTTGAATGCACAGAAAAGAAAGAAGTTTCGCAGAATGATTCTGGGTAGTTTTTATTTGAAGATTCTCCTTTTTCCACTATGGGCCCCATAGAGCTGCCAATGTCCACATGCACTCTCTACAGAAAGAGTGTTTCAGAACTGCGCAATCAAAAGTAAGCTTCAACTCTGTTGGTTGAATGCACAGAACAGAAAGAAGTTTCGCAGAATGCTTCTGTGTAGTTGTTAATTGAAGATATTCCTTTTTCCACTATAGGCCCCTTAGAGCACGGAATATCCTCTTGCATTTTCTACAGAAAGAATGATTCAGAACTGCTCAATCAAAAGTAAGGTTCAACTCTGTTAGTTGAATTCACAGAACAGAAAGAAGTTTCACAGAATTCTTCTGTGTAGTTTTTAATTGGTTATATGCCTTTTTCCTCTATAGGCCCGGGAATGCTCCTAATGTCCTCTGGCAGTTTCTCCAGAAAGAGTGTTTCAGAACTGCTCAATCAAAAGAAAGCTTAAACTCTGTTAGTTGAATGCACAGAACAGAAAGTAATTTCAGAGAACGTTTCTGTGTATGTTTTATTTGGAGATATTCCTTTCTCCACTATAGGCCCCGTAGCGCTCTGAAAGTCCACTTGCAGTTTCCACAGAAAGAGTGTTTCAGAACTGCTCTAACAAAAGTAAAGTTCAAATCTGTTAGTTGAATGCATAGAACAGAAAGAAGTTTCACAGAATGCTTCTGTGTAGTTTTTATTTGAAGATATTCCTTTCTCCACTATAGGCCCCTTAGCGCTCTGAATGTCCACTTTCAGTTTCCACAAAAAGAGTGTTTCAGAACTGCTCAATCAAAAGTAAGCTTCAACTCTGTTAGTTGAATGCACAGAACAGAAAGAAGTTTCACAGAATTCTTCTGGGTAGTTTTCATTTGAAGATATAACTTTTTCCACTATAGGCCCTTTAGTGCTCCGAATGTCCACTTGCAGTTTCAACAGAAAGAGTCTTTCAGAACTGCTCAATCAAAAGTAATCTTCAACTCTCTTAGTTGAATGCACAGAACAGAAAGAAGTTTCACAGAATGCTTCTGTGTAGTTTTTATTTGAAGATATTCCTTTTTCCATTATAGGCCCATAAGCGTTCTGAATATCCACTTGCAGTTTCTACAGAAAGAGAGTTTCAGAACTGCTCAATCAAAAGTAACGTTCAACTCTGTTAGTTGAATGCAGAGAATATAAAGAAGTTTCACAGAATGCTTCTGTGTAGTTTTTATTTGCAGATATTCCTTTTTCCACTATTGGCCCCTTCGTGCTCAGAATATCCCCTTGCAGTTTCTGCAGGAAGAGTGTTTCAGACCTGCTCTATCAAAATTAAGGTTCAACTCTGTTGGTGGAACGCACAGAACAGAAAGAAGTTTCACAGAAAGCTTCTGTGTAGTTTTCATTTGAAGATATTCCTTTTTCCAATACATGCTCAATAGCACTGTGAATGTCCAATTGCAGTTTATACAGAAAGAGTGTTTCAGGACTGCTCAATCAAAAGTAAGCTTCCTCTCTGTTAGTTGAATGCACAGAACAGAAAGAAGTTTCGCAGAATGCTTCTGGGTAGTTTTTATTTGAAGATTCTCCTTTTTCCACTATGGGCCCCATAGAGCTGCCAATGTCCACATACACTCTCTACAGAAAGAGTGTTTCATAACTGCGCAATCAAAAGTAAGCTTCAACTCTGTTAGACGAATGCACAGAACAGAAAGAAGTTTCGCAGAATGCTTCTGTGTAGTTGTTAATTGAAGATATTCCTTTTTCCACTATAGGCCCCTTAGAGCACGGAATATCCTCTTGCATTTTCTACAGAAAGAATGATTCAGAACTGCTCAATCAAAAGTAAGGTTCAATTCTGTTAGTTGAATTCACAGAACAGAAAGAAGTTTCACAGAATTCTTCTGTGTAGTTTTTTATTGGTTGTAGGCCTTTTTCCTCTATAGGCCCGGGAATGCTCCGAATGTCCTCTTGCAGTTTCTCCAGAAAGAGTGTTTCAGAACTGCTTAATCAAAAGTAAGGTTCAACTCTGTTAGTTGAATTCACAGAACAGAAAGAAGTTTCACAGAATTCTTCTGTGTAGTTTTTAATTGGTTATAGGCCTTTTTCCTCTATAGGCCCGGGAATTCTCCGAATGTCCTCTTGCAGTTTCTCCAGAAAGAGTGTTTCAGAACTGCTCAATCAAAAGAAAGCTTAAACTCTGTTAGTTGAATGCACAGAACAGAAAGTAATTTCAGAAAACGTTTCTGTGTATGTTTTATTTGGAGATATTCCTTTCTCCACTATAGGCCCCGTAGCGCTCTGAAAGTCCACTTGCAGTTTCCACAGAAAGAGTGTTTCAGAACTGCTCTAACAAAAGTAAAGTTCAAATCTGTTAGTTGAATGCATAGAACAGAAAGAAGTTTCACAGAATGCTTCTGTGTAGTTTTTATTTGAAGATATTCCTTTCTCCACTATAGGCCCCTTAGCGCTCTGAATGTCCACTTTCAGTTTCCACAAAAAGAGTGTTTCAGAACTGCTCAATCAAAAGTATGCTTCAACTCTGTTAGTTGAATGCACAGAACAGAAAGAAGTTTCACAGAATTCTTCTGGGTAGTTTTCATTTGAAGATATAACTTTTTCCACTATAGGCCTTTTAGTGCTCCGAATGTCCACTTGCAGTTTCAACAGAAAGAGTCTTTCAGAACTGCTCAATCAAAAGTAATCTTCAACTCTCTTAGTTGAATGCACAGAACAGAAAGAAGTTTCACAGAATGCTTCTGTGTAGTTTTTATTTGAAGATATTCCTTTTTCCATTATAGGCCCCTAAGCGTTCTGAATATCCACTTGCAGTTTCTACAGAAAGAGAGTTTCAGAACTGCTCAATCAAAAGTAACGTTCAACTCTGTTAGTTGAATGCAGAGAACATAAAGAAGTTTCACAGAATGCTTCTGTGTAGTTTTTATTTGCAGATATTCCTTTCTCCACTCTAGGCCCCTTAGCGCTCTGAATGTCCACTTTCAGTTTCCACAAAAAGAGTGTTTCAGAACTGCTCAATCAAAAGTAAGCTTCAACTCTGTTAGTTGAATTCACAGAACAGAAAGAAGTTTCACAGAATTCTTCTGGGTAGTTTTCATTTGAAGATATAACTTTTTCCACTATAGGCCCTTTAGCGCTCCGAATGTCCACTTGCAGTTTCAACAGAAAGAGTCTTTCAGAACTGCTCAATCAAAAGTAATCTTCAACTCTCTTAGTTGAATGCACAGAAGAGAAAGAAGTTTCACAGAATGCTTCTGTGTAGTTTTTATTTGAAGATATTCCTTTTTCCATTATAGGCCCCTAAGCGTTCTGAATATCCACTTGCAGTTTCTACAGAAAGAGTCTTTCAGAACTGCTCAATCAAAAGTAATCTTCAACTCTCTTAGTTGAATGCACAGAAGAGAAAGAAGTTTCACAGAATGCTTCTGTGTAGTTTTTATTTGAAGATATTCCTTTTTCCATTATAGGCCCCTAAGCGTTCTGAATATCCACTTGCAGTTTCTACAGAAAGAGAGTTTCAGAACTGCTCAATCAAAAGTAACGTTCAACTCTGTTAGTTGAATGCAGAGAATATAAAGAAGTTTCACAGAATGCTTCTGTGTAGTTTTTATTTGCAGATATTCCTTTTTCCACTATTGGCCCCTTCGTGCTCAGAATATCCCCTTGCAGTTTCTGCAGGAAGAGTGTTTCAGACCTGCTCTATCAAAATTAAGGTTCAACTCTGTTGGTGGAACGCACAGAACAGAAAGAAGTTTCACAGAAAGCTTCTGTGTAGTTTTCATTTGAAGATATTCCTTTTTCCAATACATGCTCCATAGCACTGTGAATGTCCACTTGCAGTTTATACAGAAAGAGTGTTTCAGGACTGCTCAATCAAAAGTAAGCTTCCTCTCTGTTAGTTGAATGCACAGAACAGAAAGAAGTTTCGCAGAATGCTTCTGGGTAGTTTTTATTTGAAGATTCTCCTTTTTCCACTATGGGCCCCATAGAGCTGCCAATGTCCACATACACTCTCTACAGAAAGAGTGTTTCAGAACTGCGCAATCAAAAGTAAGCTTCAACTCCGTTAGTTGAATGCACAGAACAAAAAGTAATTTCAGAGAATGTTTCTGTGTATGTTTTATTTGGAGATATTCCTTTCTCCACTACAGGCCCCGTAGCGATCTGAAAGTCCACTTGCAGTTTCCACAGAAAGAGTGTTGCAGAACTGCTCTATCAAAAGTAAAGTTCAAATCTGTTAGTTGAATGCATAGAACAGAAAGAAGTTTCACAGAATGCTTCTGTGTAGTTTTTATTTCAAGATATTCCTTTCTCCACTATAGGCCCCTTAGCGCTCTGAATGTCCAAATTCAGTTTCCACAAAAAGAGTGTTTCAGAACTGCTCAATCAAAAGTAAGCTTCAACTCTGTTAGTTGAATTCACAGAACAGAAAGAAGTTTCACAGAATTCTTCTGGGTAGTTTTCATTTGAAGATATATCTTTTTCCACTATAGGCCCTTTAGCCCTCCGAATGTCCACTTGCAGTTTCAACAGAAAGAGTGTTTCAGAACTGCTCAATCAAAAGTAATCTTCAACTCTCTTAGTTGAATGCACAGAAGAGAAAGAAGTTTCACAGAATGCTTCTGTGTAGTTTTTATTTGAAGATATTCCTTTTTCCATTATAGGCCCCTAAGCGTTCTGAATATCCACTTGCAGTTTCTACAGAAAGAGAGTTTCAGAACTGCTCAATCAAAAGTAACGTTCAACTCTGTCAGTTGAATGCAGAGAACATAAAGAAGTTTCACAGAATGCTTCTGTGTAGTTTTTATTTGCAGATATTCCTTTTTCCACTATTGGCCCCTTCGTGCTCAGAATATCCCCTTGCAGTTTCTACAGGAAGAGTGTTTCAGACCTGCTCTATCAAAACTAAGTTTCAACTCTGTTGGTGGAATGCACAGAACAGAAAGAAGTTTCACAGAAAGCTTCTGTGTAGTTTTCATTTGAAGATATACCTTTTTCCAGTACATGCTCCATAGCACTGTGATTGTCCACTTGCAGTTTACAAAGAAAGAGTGTTTCAGAACTGCTCAATCAAAAGTAAGCTTCCTCTCTGTTAGTTGAATGCACAGAAAAGAAAGAAGTTTCGCAGAATGATTCTGGGTAGTTTTTATTTGAAGATTCTCCTTTTTCCACTATGGGCCCCATAGAGCTGCCAATGTCCACATGCACTCTCTACAGAAAGAGTGTTTCAGAACTGCGCAATCAAAAGTAAGCTTCAACTCTGTTGGTTGAATGCACAGAACAGAAAGAAGTTTCGCAGAATGCTTCTGTGTAGTTGTTAATTGAAGATATTCCTTTTTCCACTATAGGCCCCTTAGAGCACGGAATATCCTCTTGCATTTTCTACAGAAAGAATGATTCAGAACTGCTCAATCAAAAGTAAGGTTCAACTCTGTTAGTTGAATTCACAGAACAGAAAGAAGTTTCACAGAATTCTTCTGTGTAGTTTTTAATTGGTTATATGCCTTTTTCCTCTATAGGCCCGGGAATGCTCCTAATGTCCTCTGGCAGTTTCTCCAGAAAGAGTGTTTCAGAACTGCTCAATCAAAAGAAAGCTTAAACTCTGTTAGTTGAATGCACAGAACAGAAAGTAATTTCAGAGAACGTTTCTGTGTATGTTTTATTTGGAGATATTCCTTTCTCCACTATAGGCCCCGTAGCGCTCTGAAAGTCCACTTGCAGTTTCCACAGAAAGAGTGTTTCAGAACTGCTCTAACAAAAGTAAAGTTCAAATCTGTTAGTTGAATGCATAGAACAGAAAGAAGTTTCACAGAATGCTTCTGTGTAGTTTTTATTTGAAGATATTCCTTTCTCCACTATAGGCCCCTTAGCGCTCTGAATGTCCACTTTCAGTTTCCACAAAAAGAGTGTTTCAGAACTGCTCAATCAAAAGTAAGCTTCAACTCTGTTAGTTGAATGCACAGAACAGAAAGAAGTTTCACAGAATTCTTCTGGGTAGTTTTCATTTGAAGATATAACTTTTTCCACTATAGGCCCTTTAGTGCTCCGAATGTCCACTTGCAGTTTCAACAGAAAGAGTCTTTCAGAACTGCTCAATCAAAAGTAATCTTCAACTCTCTTAGTTGAATGCACAGAACAGAAAGAAGTTTCACAGAATG
The DNA here is from genome assembly GCF_028878055.3 of Symphalangus syndactylus. Lineage (NCBI taxonomy): Eukaryota > Metazoa > Chordata > Mammalia > Primates > Hylobatidae > Symphalangus > Symphalangus syndactylus. The sequence goes on from NC_072446.2 coordinate 48,348,458, forward strand.
CTTCTGTGTAGTTTTTATTTGAAGATATTCCTTTTTCCATTATAGGCCCATAAGCGTTCTGAATATCCACTTGCAGTTTCTACAGAAAGAGAGTTTCAGAACTGCTCAATCAAAAGTAACGTTCAACTCTGTTAGTTGAATGCAGAGAATATAAAGAAGTTTCACAGAATGCTTCTGTGTAGTTTTTATTTGCAGATATTCCTTTTTCCACTATTGGCCCCTTCGTGCTCAGAATATCCCCTTGCAGTTTCTGCAGGAAGAGTGTTTCAGACCTGCTCTATCAAAATTAAGGTTCAACTCTGTTGGTGGAACGCACAGAACAGAAAGAAGTTTCACAGAAAGCTTCTGTGTAGTTTTCATTTGAAGATATTCCTTTTTCCAATACATGCTCAATAGCACTGTGAATGTCCAATTGCAGTTTATACAGAAAGAGTGTTTCAGGACTGCTCAATCAAAAGTAAGCTTCATCTCTGTTAGTTGAATGCACAGAACAGAAAGAAGTTTCGCAGAATGCTTCTGGGTAGTTTTTATTTGAAGATTCTCCTTTTTCCACTATGGGCCCCATAGAGCTGCCAATGTCCACATACACTCTCTACAGAAAGAGTGTTTCATAACTGCGCAATCAAAAGTAAGCTTCAACTCTGTTAGACGAATGCACAGAACAGAAAGAAGTTTCGCAGAATGCTTCTGTGTAGTTGTTAATTGAAGATATTCCTTTTTCCACTATAGGCCCCTTAGAGCACGGAATATCCTCTTGCATTTTCTACAGAAAGAATGATTCAGAACTGCTCAATCAAAAGTAAGGTTCAATTCTGTTAGTTGAATTCACAGAACAGAAAGAAGTTTCACAGAATTCTTCTGTGTAGTTTTTAATTGGTTATAGGCCTTTTTCCTCTATAGGCCCGGGAATGCTCCGAATGTCCTCTTGCAGTTTCTCCAGAAAGAGTGTTTCAGAACTGCTCAATCAAAAGTAAGGTTCAACTCTGTTAGTTGAATTCACAGAACAGAAAGAAGTTTCACAGAATTCTTCTGTGTAGTTTTTAATTGGTTATAGGCCTTTTTCCTCTATAGGCCCGGGAATTCTCCGAATGTCCTCTTGCAGTTTCTCCAGAAAGAGTGTTTCAGAACTGCTCAATCAAAAGAAAGCTTAAACTCTGTTAGTTGAATGCACAGAACAGAAAGTAATTTCAGAAAACGTTTCTGTGTATGTTTTATTTGGAGATATTCCTTTCTCCACTATAGGCCCCGTAGCGCTCTGAAAGTCCACTTGCAGTTTCCACAGAAAGAGTGTTTCAGAACTGCTCTAACAAAAGTAAAGTTCAAATCTGTTAGTTGAATGCATAGAACAGAAAGAAGTTTCACAGAATGCTTCTGTGTAGTTTTTATTTGAAGATATTCCTTTCTCCACTATAGGCCCCTTAGCGCTCTGAATGTCCACTTTCAGTTTCCACAAAAAGAGTGTTTCAGAACTGCTCAATCAAAAGTATGCTTCAACTCTGTTAGTTGAATGCACAGAACAGAAAGAAGTTTCACAGAATTCTTCTGGGTAGTTTTCATTTGAAGATATAACTTTTTCCACTATAGGCCCTTTAGTGCTCCGAATGTCCACTTGCAGTTTCAACAGAAAGAGTCTTTCAGAACTGCTCAATCAAAAGTAATCTTCAACTCTCTTAGTTGAATGCACAGAACAGAAAGAAGTTTCACAGAATGCTTCTGTGTAGTTTTTATTTGAAGATATTCCTTTTTCCATTATAGGCCCCTAAGCGTTCTGAATATCCACTTGCAGTTTCTACAGAAAGAGAGTTTCAGAACTGCTCAATCAAAAGTAACGTTCAACTCTGTTAGTTGAATGCAGAGAACATAAAGAAGTTTCACAGAATGCTTCTGTGTAGTTTTTATTTGCAGATATTCCTTTCTCCCTCTAGGCCCCTTAGCGCTCTGAATGTCCACTTTCAGTTTCCACAAAAAGAGTGTTTCAGAACTGCTCAGTCAAAAGTAAGCTTCAACTCTGTTAGTTGAATTCACAGAACAGAAAGAAGTTTCACAGAATTCTTCTGGGTAGTTTTCATTTGAAGATATAACTTTTTCCACTATAGGCCCTTTAGCGCTCCGAATGTCCACTTGCAGTTTCAACAGAAAGAGTCTTTCAGAACTGCTCAATCAAAAGTAATCTTCAACTCTCTTAGTTGAATGCACAGAAGAGAAAGAAGTTTCACAGAAAGCTTCTGTGTAGTTTTTATTTGAAGATATTCCTTTTTCCATTATAGGCCCCTAAGCGTTCTGAATATCCACTTGCAGTTTCTACAGAAAGAGAGTTTCAGAACTGCTCAATCAAAAGTAACGTTCAACTCTGTTAGTTGAATGCAGAGAACATAAAGAAGTTTCACAGAATGCTTCTGTGTAGTTTTTATTTGCAGATATTCCTTTTTCCACTATTGGCCCCTTCGTGCTCAGAATATCCCCTTGCAGTTTCTGCAGGAAGAGTGTTTCAGACCTGCTCTATCAAAATTAAGGTTCAACTCTGTTGGTGGAACGCACAGAACAGAAAGAAGTTTCACAGAAAGCTTCTGAGTAGTTTTCATTTGAAGATATTCCTTTTTCCAATACATGCAGAATAGCACTGTGAATGTCCACTTGCAGTTTATACAGAAAGAGTGTTTCAGAACTGCTCAATCAAAAGTAATCTTCCTCTCTGTTAGTTGAATGCACAGAACAGAAAGAAGTTTCGCAGAATGCTTCTGCGTAGTTTTTATTTGAAGATTCTCCTTTTTCCACTATGGGCCCCATAGAGCTGCCAATGTCCACATACACTCTCTACAGAAAGAGTGTTTCAGAACTGCGCAATCAAAAGTAAGCTTCAACTCTGTTAGATGAATGCACAGAACAGAAAGAAGTTTCGCAGAATGCTTCTGTGTAGTTGTTAATTGAAGATATTCCTTTTTCCACTATAGGCCCCTTAGAGCACGGAATATCCTCTTGCATTTTCTACAGAAAGAGTGATTCAGAACTGCTCAATTAAAAGTAAGGTTCAATTCTGTTAGTTGAATTCACAGAACAGAAAGAAGTTTCACAGAATTCTTCTGTGTAGTTTTTAATTGGTTATAGGCCTTTTTCCTCTATAGGCCCGGGAATGCTCCGAATGTCCTCTTGCAGTTTCTCCAGAAAGAGTGTTTCAGAACTGCTCAATCAAAAGTAAGGTTCAACTCTGTTAGTTGAATTCACAGAACAGAAAGAAGTTTCACAGAATTCTTCTGTGTAGTTTTTAATTGGTTATAGGCCTTTTTCCTCTATAGGCCCGGGAATGCTCCGAATGTCCTCTTGCAGTTTCTCCAGAAAGAGTGTTTCAGAACTGCTCAATCAAAAGAAAGCTTAAACTCTGTTAGTTGAATGCACAGAACAGAAAGTAATTTCAGAGAACGTTTCTGTGTATGTTTTATTTGGAGATATTCCTTTCTCCACTATAGGCCCCGTAGCGCTCTGAAAGTCCACTTGCAGTTTCCACAGAAAGAGTGTTTCAGAACTACTCTAACAAAAGTAAAGTTCAAATCTGTTAGTTGAATGCATAGAACAGAAAGAAGTTTCACAGAATGCTTCTGTGTAGTTTTTATTTGAAGATATTCCTTTCTCCACTATAGGCCCCTTAGCGCTCTGAATGTCCACTTTCAGTTTCCACAAAAAGAGTGTTTCAGAACTGCTCAATCAAAAGTAAGCTTCAACTCTGTTAGTTGAATGCACAGAACAGAAAGAAGTTTCACAGAATTCTTCTGGGTAGTTTTCATTTGAAGATATATCTTTTTCCACTATAGGCCCCTTAGTGCTCCGAATGTCCACTTGCAGTTTCAACAGAAAGAGTCTTTCAGAACTGCTCAATCAAAAGTAATCTTCAACTCTCTTAGTTGAATGCACAGAAGAGAAAGAAGTTTCACAGAATGCTTCTGTGTAGTTTTTATTTGAAGATATTCCTTTTTCCATTATAGGCCCCTAAGCGTTCTGAATATCCACTTGCAGTTTCTACAGAAAGAGAGTTTCAGAACTGCTCAATCAAAAGTAACGTTCAACTCTGTTAGTTGAATGCAGAGAATATAAAGAAGTTTCACAGAATGCTTCTGTGTAGTTTTTATTTGCAGATATTCCTTTTTCCACTATTGGCCCCTTCGAGCTCAGAATATCCCCTTGCAGTTTCTGCAGGAAGAGTGTTTCAGACCTGCTCTATCAAAATTAAGGTTCAACTCTGTTGGTGGAACGCACAGAACAGAAAGAAGTTTCACAGAAAGCTTCTGTGTAGTTTTCATTTGAAGATATTCCTTTTTCCAATACATGCTCCATAGCACTGTGAATGTCCACTTGCAGTTTATACAGAAAGAGTGTTTCAGGACTGCTCAATCAAAAGTAAGCTTCCTCTCTGTTAGTTGAATGCACAGAACAGAAAGAAGTTTCGCAGAATGCTTCTGGGTAGTTTTTATTTGAAGATTCTCCTTTTTCCACTATGGGCCCCATAGAGCTGCCAATGTCCACATACACTCTCTACAGAAAGAGTGTTTCAGAACTGCGCAATCAAAAGTAAGCTTCAACTCCGTTAGTTGAATGCACAGAACAAAAAGTAATTTCAGAGAATGTTTCTGTGTATGTTTTATTTGGAGATATTCCTTTCTCCACTACAGGCCCCGTAGCGATCTGAAAGTCCACTTGCAGTTTCCACAGAAAGAGTGTTGCAGAACTGCTCTATCAAAAGTAAAGTTCAAATCTGTTAGATGAATGCATAGAACAGAAAGAAGTTTCACAGAATGCTTCTGTGTAGTTTTTATTTGAAGATATTCCTTTCTCCACTATAGGCCCCTTAGCGCTCTGAATGTCCAAATTCAGTTTCCACAAAAAGAGTGTTTCAGAACTGCTCAATCAAAAGTAAGCTTCAACTCTGTTAGTTGAATTCACAGAACAGAAAGAAGTTTCACAGAATTCTTCTGGGTAGTTTTCATTTGAAGATATATCTTTTTCCACTATAGGCCCTTTAGCCCTCCGAATGTCCACTTGCAGTTTCAACAGAAAGAGTCTTTCAGAACTGCTCAATCAAAAGTAATCTTCAACTCTCTTAGTTGAATGCACAGAAGAGAAAGAAGTTTCACAGAATGCTTCTGTGTAGTTTTTATTTGAAGATATTCCTTTTTCCATTATAGGCCCCTAAGCGTTCTGAATATCCACTTGCAGTTTCTACAGAAAGAGAGTTTCAGAACTGCTCAATCAAAAGTAACGTTCAACTCTGTCAGTTGAATGCAGAGAACATAAAGAAGTTTCACAGAATGCTTCTGTGTAGTTTCTATTTGCAGATATTCCTTTTTCCACTATTGGCCCCTTCGTGCTCAGAATATCCCCTTGCAGTTTCTACAGGAAGAGTGTTTCAGACCTGCTCTATCAAAACTAAGTTTCAACTCTGTTGGTGGAATGCACAGAACAGAAAGAAGTTTCACAGAAAGCTTCTGTGTAGTTTTCATTTGAAGATATACCTTTTTCCAGTACATGCTCCATAGCACTGTGATTGTCCACTTGCAGTTTACACAGAAAGAGTGTTTCAGAACTGCTCAATCAAAAGTAAGCTTCAACTCTGTTAGTTGAATGCACAGAACAGAAAGAAGTTTCGCAGAATGCTTCTGTGTAGTTGTTAATTGAAGATATTCCTTTTTCCACTATAGGCCCCTTAGAGCACCGAATATCCTCTTGCATTTTCTACAGAAAGAATGATTCAGAACTGCTCAATCAAAAGTAAGGTTCAACTCTGTTAGTTTAATTCACAGAACAGAAAGAAGTTTCACAGAATTCTTCTGTGTAGTTTTTAATTGGTTATATGCCTTTTTCCTCTATAGGCCCGTGAATGCTCCGAATGTCTTCTTGCAGTTTCTCCAGAAAGAGTGTTTCAGAACTGCTCAATCAAAAGAAAGCTTAAACTCTGTTAGTTGAATGCAGAGAACAGAAAGTAATTTCAGAGAATGTTTCTGTGTATGTTTAATTTGGAGATGTTCCTTTCTCCACTATAGGCCCCGTAGCGCTCTGAAAGTCCACTTGCAGTTTCCACAGAAAGAGTGTTTCAGAACTGCTCTATCAAAAGTAAAGTTCAAATCTGTTAGTTGAATGCATAGAACAGAAAGAAGTTTCACAGAATGCTTCTGTGTAGTTTTTATTTGAAGATATTCCTTTCTCCACTATAGGCCCCTTAGCGCTCTGAATGTCCACTTTCAGTTTCCACAAAAAGAGTGTTTCAGAACTGCTCAATCAAAAGTAAGCTTCAACTCTGTTAGTTGAATGCACAGAACAGAAAGAAGTTTCACAGAATTCTTCTGGGTAGTTTTCATTTGAAGATATATCTTTTTCCACTATAGGCCCTTTAGCGCTCCGAAAGTGCACTTGCTGTTTCAACAGAAAGAGTCTTTCAGAACTGCTCAATCAAAAGTAATCTTCAACTCTCTTATTTGAATGCACAGAAGAGAAAGAAGTTTCACAGAATGCTTCTGTGTAGTTTTTATTTGAAGATATTCCTTTTTCCATTATAGGCCCCTAAACGTTCTGAATATCCACTTGCAGTTTCTACAGAAAGAGAGTTTCAGTACTGCTCAATCAAAAGTAACGTTCAACTCTGTTAGTTGAATGCAGAGAACATAAAGAAGTTTCACAGAATGCTTCTGTGTAGTTTTTATTTGCAGATATTCCTTTTTCCACTATTGGCCCCTTCGTGCTCAGAATATCCCCTTGCAGTTTCTGCAGGAAGAGTGTTTCAGACCTGCTCTATCAAAATTAAGGTTCAACTCTGTTGGTGGAACGCACAGAACAGAAAGAAGTTTCACAGAAAGCTTCTGAGTAGTTTTCATTTGAAGATATTCCTTTTTCCAATACATGCTCCATAGCACTGTGAATGTCCACTTGCAGTTTATACAGAAAGAGTGTTTCAGAACTGCTCAATCAAAAGTAAGCTTCCTCTCTGTTAGTTGAATGCACAGAACAGAAAGAAGTTTCGCAGAATGCTTCTGCGTAGTTTTTATTTGAAGATTCTCCTTTTTCCACTATGGGCCCCTAGAGCTGCCAATGTCCACATACACTCTCTACAGAAAGAGTGTTTCAGAACTGCGCAATCAAAAGTAAGCTTCAACTCTGTTAGATGAATGCACAGAACAGAAAGAAGTTTCGCAGAATGCTTCTGTGTAGTTGTTAATTGAAGATATTCCTTTTTCCACTATAGGCCCCTTAGAGCACGGAATATCCTCTTGCATTTTCTACAGAAAGAGTGATTCAGAACTGCTCAATTAAAAGTAAGGTTCAATTCTGTTAGTTGAATTCACAGAACAGAAAGAAGTTTCACAGAATTCTTCTGTGTAGTTTTTAATTGGTTATAGGCCTTTTTCCTCTATAGGCCCGGGAATGCTCCGAATGTCCTCTTGCAGTTTCTCCAGAAAGAGTGTTTCAGAACTGCTCAATCAAAAGTAAGGTTCAACTCTGTTAGTTGAATTCACAGAACAGAAAGAAGTTTCACAGAATTCTTCTGTGTAGTTTTTAATTGGTTATAGGCCTTTTTCCTCTATAGGCCCGGGAATGCTCCGAATGTCCTCTTGCAGTTTCTCCAGAAAGAGTGTTTCAGAACTGCTCAATCAAAAGAAAGCTTAAACTCTGTTAGTTGAATGCACAGAACAGAAAGTAATTTCAGAGAACGTTTCTGTGTATGTTTTATTTGGAGATATTCCTTTCTCCACTATAGGCCCCGTAGCGCTCTGAAAGTCCACTTGCAGTTTCCACAGAAAGAGTGTTTCAGAACGACTCTAACAAAAGTAAAGTTCAAATCTGTTAGTTGAATGCATAGAACAGAAAGAAGTTTCACAGAATGCTTCTGTGTAGTTTTTATTTGAAGATATTCCTTTCTCCACTATAGGCCCCTTAGCGCTCTGAATGTCCACTTTCAGTTTCCACAAAAAGAGTGTTTCAGAACTGCTCAATCAAAAGTAAGCTTCAACTCTGTTAGTTGAATGCACAGAACAGAAAGAAGTTTCACAGAATTCTTCTGGGTAGTTTTCATTTGAAGATATATCTTTTTCCACTATAGGCCCCTTAGTGCTCCGAATGTCCACTTGCAGTTTCAACAGAAAGAGTCTTTCAGAACTGCTCAATCAAAAGTAATCTTCAACTCTCTTAGTTGAATGCACAGAAGAGAAAGAAGTTTCACAGAATGCTTCTGTGTAGTTTTTATTTGAAGATATTCCTTTTTCCATTATAGGCCCCTAAGCGTTCTGAATATCCACTTGCAGTTTCTACAGAAAGAGAGTTTCAGAACTGCTCAATCAAAAGTAACGTTCAACTCTGTTAGTTGAATGCAGAGAATATAAAGAAGTTTCACAGAATGCTTCTGTGTAGTTTTTATTTGCAGATATTCCTTTTTCCACTATTGGCCCCTTCGAGCTCAGAATATCCCCTTGCAGTTTCTGCAGGAAGAGTGTTTCAGACCTGCTCTATCAAAATTAAGGTTCAACTCTGTTGGTGGAACGCACAGAACAGAAAGAAGTTTCACAGAAAGCTTCTGTGTAGTTTTCATTTGAAGATATTCCTTTTTCCAATACATGCTCCATAGCACTGTGAATGTCCACTTGCAGTTTATACAGAAAGAGTGTTTCAGGACTGCTCAATCAAAAGTAAGCTTCCTCTCTGTTAGTTGAATGCACAGAACAGAAAGAAGTTTCGCAGAATGCTTCTGGGTAGTTTTTATTTGAAGATTCTCCTTTTTCCACTATGGGCCCCATAGAGCTGCCAATGTCCACATACACTCTCTACAGAAAGAGTGTTTCAGAACTGCGCAATCAAAAGTAAGCTTCAACTCCGTTAGTTGAATGCACAGAACAAAAAGTAATTTCAGAGAATGTTTCTGTGTATGTTTTATTTGGAGATATTCCTTTCTCCACTACAGGCCCCGTAGCGATCTGAAAGTCCACTTGCAGTTTCCACAGAAAGAGTGTTGCAGAACTGCTCTATCAAAAGTAAAGTTCAAATCTGTTAGATGAATGCATAGAACAGAAAGAAGTTTCACAGAATGCTTCTGTGTAGTTTTTATTTGAAGATATTCCTTTCTCCACTATAGGCCCCTTAGCGCTCTGAATGTCCAAATTCAGTTTCCACAAAAAGAGTGTTTCAGAACTGCTCAATCAAAAGTAAGCTTCAACTCTGTTAGTTGAATTCACAGAACAGAAAGAAGTTTCACAGAATTCTTCTGGGTAGTTTTCATTTGAAGATATATCTTTTTCCACTATAGGCCCTTTAGCCCTCCGAATGTCCACTTGCAGTTTCAACAGAAAGAGTGTTTCAGAACTGCTCAATCAAAAGTAATCTTCAACTCTCTTAGTTGAATGCACAGAAGAGAAAGAAGTTTCACAGAATGCTTCTGTGTAGTTTTTATTTGAAGATATTCCTTTTTCCATTATAGGCCCCTAAGCGTTCTGAATATCCACTTGCAGTTTCTACAGAAAGAGAGTTTCAGAACTGCTCAATCAAAAGTAACGTTCAACTCTGTCAGTTGAATGCAGAGAACATAAAGAAGTTTCACAGAATGCTTCTGTGTAGTTTCTATTTGCAGATATTCCTTTTTCCACTATTGGCCCCTTCGTGCTCAGAATATCCCCTTGCAGTTTCTACAGGAAGAGTGTTTCAGACCTGCTCTATCAAAACTAAGTTTCAACTCTGTTGGTGGAATGCACAGAACAGAAAGAAGTTTCACAGAAAGCTTCTGTGTAGTTTTCATTTGAAGATATACCTTTTTCCAGTACATGCTCCATAGCACTGTGATTGTCCACTTGCAGTTTACACAGAAAGAGTGTTTCAGAACTGCTCAATCAAAAGTAAGCTTCAACTCTGTTAGTTGAATGCACAGAACAGAAAGAAGTTTCGCAGAATGCTTCTGTGTAGTTGTTAATTGAAGATATTCCTTTTTCCACTATAGGCCCCTTAGAGCACCGAATATCCTCTTGCATTTTCTACAGAAAGAATGATTCAGAACTGCTCAATCAAAAGTAAGGTTCAACTCTGTTAGTTTAATTCACAGAACAGAAAGAAGTTTCACAGAATTCTTCTGTGTAGTTTTTAATTAGTTATATGCCTTTTTCCTCTATAGGCCCGGGAATGCTCCGAATGTCTTCTTGCAGTTTCTCCAGAAAGAGTGTTTCAGAACTGCTCAATCAAAAGAAAGCTTAAACTCTGTTAGTTGAATGCAGAGAACAGAAAGTAATTTCAGAGAATGTTTCTGTGTATGTTTAATTTGGAGATGTTCCTTTCTCCACTATAGGCCCCGTAGCGCTCTGAAAGTCCACTTGCAGTTTCCACAGAAAGAGTGTTTCAGAACTGCTCTATCAAAAGTAAAGTTCAAATCTGTTAGTTGAATGCATAGAACAGAAAGAAGTTTCACAGAATGCTTCTGTGTAGTTTTTATTTGAAGATATTCCTTTCTCCACTATAGGCCCCTTAGCGCTCTGAATGTCCACTTTCAGTTTCCACAAAAAGAGTGTTTCAGAACTGCTCAATCAAAAGTAAGCTTCAACTCTGTTAGTTGAATGCACAGAACAGAAAGAAGTTTCACAGAATTCTTCTGGGTAGTTTTCATTTGAAGATATATCTTTTTCCACTATAGGCCCTTTAGCGCTCCGAAAGTGCACTTGCTGTTTCAACAGAAAGAGTCTTTCAGAACTGCTCAATCAAAAGTAATCTTCAACTCTCTTATTTGAATGCACAGAAGAGAAAGAAGTTTCACAGAATGCTTCTGTGTAGTTTTTATTTGAAGATATTCCTTTTTCCATTATAGGCCCCTAAACGTTCTGAATATCCACTTGCAGTTTCTACAGAAAGAGAGTTTCAGTACTGCTCAATCAAAAGTAACGTTCAACTCTGTTAGTTGAATGCAGAGAACATAAAGAAGTTTCACAGAATGCTTCTGTGTAGTTTTTATTTGCAGATATTCCTTTTTCCACTATTGGCCCCTTCGTGCTCAGAATATCCCCTTGCAGTTTCTGCAGGAAGAGTGTTTCAGACCTGCTCTATCAAAATTAAGGTTCAACTCTGTTGGTGGAACGCACAGAACAGAAAGAAGTTTCACAGAAAGCTTCTGAGTAGTTTTCATTTGAAGATATTCCTTTTTCCAATACATGCTCCATAGCACTGTGAATGTCCACTTGCAGTTTATACAGAAAGAGTGTTTCAGAACTGCTCAATCAAAAGTAAGCTTCCTCTCTGTTAGTTGAATGCACAGAACAGAAAGAAGTTTCGCAGAATGCTTCTGCGTAGTTTTTATTTGAAGATTCTCCTTTTTCCACTATGGGCCCCATAGAGCTGCCAATGTCCACATACACTCTCTACAGAAAGAGTGTTTCAGAACTGCGCAATCAAAAGTAAGCTTCAACTCTGTTAGATGAATGCACAGAACAGAAAGAAGTTTCGCAGAATGCTTCTGTGTAGTTGTTAATTGAAGATATTCCTTTTTCCACTATAGGCCCCTTAGAGCACGGAATATCCTCTTGCATTTTCTACAGAAAGAGTGATTCAGAACTGCTCAATTAAAAGTAAGGTTCAATTCTGTTAGTTGAATTCACAGAACAGAAAGAAGTTTCACAGAATTCTTCTGTGTAGTTTTTAATTGGTTATAGGCCTTTTTCCTCTATAGGCCCGGGAATGCTCCGAATGTCCTCTTGCAGTTTCTCCAGAAAGAGTGTTTCAGAACTGCTCAATCAAAAGTAAGGTTCAACTCTGTTAGTTGAATTCACAGAACAGAAAGAAGTTTCACAGAATTCTTCTGTGTAGTTTTTAATTGGTTATAGGCCTTTTTCCTCTATAGGCCCGGGAATGCTCCGAATGTCCTCTTGCAGTTTCTCCAGAAAGAGTGTTTCAGAACTGCTCAATCAAAAGAAAGCTTAAACTCTGTTAGTTGAATGCACAGAACAGAAAGTAATTTCAGAGAACGTTTCTGTGTATGTTTTATTTGGAGATATTCCTTTCTCCACTATAGGCCCCGTAGCGCTCTGAAAGTCCACTTGCAGTTTCCACAGAAAGAGTGTTTCAGAACTACTCTAACAAAAGTAAAGTTCAAATCTGTTAGTTGAATGCATAGAACAGAAAGAAGTTTCACAGAATGCTTCTGTGTAGTTTTTATTTGAAGATATTCCTTTCTCCACTATAGGCCCCTTAGCGCTCTGAATGTCCACTTTCAGTTTCCACAAAAAGAGTGTTTCAGAACTGCTCAATCAAAAGTAAGCTTCAACTCTGTTAGTTGAATGCACAGAACAGAAAGAAGTTTCACAGAATTCTTCTGGGTAGTTTTCATTTGAAGATATATCTTTTTCCACTATAGGCCCCTTAGTGCTCCGAATGTCCACTTGCAGTTTCAACAGAAAGAGTCTTTCAGAACTGCTCAATCAAAAGTAATCTTCAACTCTCTTAGTTGAATGCACAGAAGAGAAAGAAGTTTCACAGAATGCTTCTGTGTAGTTTTTATTTGAAGATATTCCTTTTTCCATTATAGGCCCCTAAGCGTTCTGAATATCCACTTGCAGTTTCTACAGAAAGAGAGTTTCAGAACTGCTCAATCAAAAGTAACGTTCAACTCTGTTAGTTGAATGCAGAGAATATAAAGAAGTTTCACAGAATGCTTCTGTGTAGTTTTTATTTGCAGATATTCCTTTTTCCACTATTGGCCCCTTCGAGCTCAGAATATCCCCTTGCAGTTTCTGCAGGAAGAGTGTTTCAGACCTGCTCTATCAAAATTAAGGTTCAACTCTGTTGGTGGAACGCACAGAACAGAAAGAAGTTTCACAGAAAGCTTCTGTGTAGTTTTCATTTGAAGATATTCCTTTTTCCAATACATGCTCCATAGCACTGTGAATGTCCACTTGCAGTTTATACAGAAAGAGTGTTTCAGGACTGCTCAATCAAAAGTAAGCTTCCTCTCTGTTAGTTGAATGCACAGAACAGAAAGAAGTTTCGCAGAATGCTTCTGGGTAGTTTTTATTTGAAGATTCTCCTTTTTCCACTATGGGCCCCATAGAGCTGCCAATGTCCACATACACTCTCTACAGAAAGAGTGTTTCAGAACTGCGCAATCAAAAGTAAGCTTCAACTCCGTTAGTTGAATGCACAGAACAAAAAGTAATTTCAGAGAATGTTTCTGTGTATGTTTTATTTGGAGATATTCCTTTCTCCACTACAGGCCCCGTAGCGATCTGAAAGTCCACTTGCAGTTTCCACAGAAAGAGTGTTGCAGAACTGCTCTATCAAAAGTAAAGTTCAAATCTGTTAGATGAATGCATAGAACAGAAAGAAGTTTCACAGAATGCTTCTGTGTAGTTTTTATTTGAAGATATTCCTTTCTCCACTATAGGCCCCTTAGCGCTCTGAATGTCCAAATTCAGTTTCCACAAAAAGAGTGTTTCAGAACTGCTCAATCAAAAGTAAGCTTCAACTCTGTTAGTTGAATTCACAGAACAGAAAGAAGTTTCACAGAATTCTTCTGGGTAGTTTTCATTTGAAGATATATCTTTTTCCACTATAGGCCCTTTAGCCCTCCGAATGTCCACTTGCAGTTTCAACAGAAAGAGTGTTTCAGAACTGCTCAATCAAAAGTAATCTTCAACTCTCTTAGTTGAATGCACAGAAGAGAAAGAAGTTTCACAGAATGCTTCTGTGTAGTTTTTATTTGAAGATATTCCTTTTTCCATTATAGGCCCCTAAGCGTTCTGAATATCCACTTGCAGTTTCTACAGAAAGAGAGTTTCAGAACTGCTCAATCAAAAGTAACGTTCAACTCTGTCAGTTGAATGCAGAGAACATAAAGAAGTTTCACAGAATGCTTCTGTGTAGTTTCTATTTGCAGATATTCCTTTTTCCACTATTGGCCCCTTCGTGCTCAGAATATCCCCTTGCAGTTTCTACAGGAAGAGTGTTTCAGACCTGCTCTATCAAAACTAAGTTTCAACTCTGTCAGTGGAATGCACAGAACAGAAAGAAGTTTCACAGAAAGCTTCTGTGTAGTTTTCATTTGAAGATATACCTTTTTCCAGTACATGCTCCATAGCACTGTGATTGTCCACTTGCAGTTTACACAGAAAGAGTGTTTCAGAACTGCTCAATCAAAAGTAAGCTTCCTCTCTGTTAGTTGAATGCACAGAACAGAAAGAAGTTTCGCAGAATGATTCTGGGTAGTTTTTATTTGAAGATTCTCCTTTTTCCACTATGGGCCCCATAGAGCTGCCAATGTCCACATGCACTCTCTACAGAAAGAGTGTTTCAGAACTGCGCAATCAAAAGTAAGCTTCAACTCTGTTGGTTGAATGCACAGAACAGAAAGAAGTTTCGCAGAATGCTTCTGTGTAGTTGTTAATTGAAGATATTCCTTTTTCCACTATAGGCCCCTTAGAGCACGGAATATCCTCTTGCATTTTCTACAGAAAGAATGATTCAGAACTGCTCAATCAAAAGTACGGTTCAACTCTGTTAGTTGAATTCACAGAACAGAAAGAAGTTTCACAGAATTCTTCTGTGTAGTTTTTAATTGGTTATATGCCTTTTTCCTCTATAGGCCCGGGAATGCTCCTAATGTCCTCTGGCAGTTTCTCCAGAAAGAGTGTTTCAGAACTGCTCAATCAAAAGAAAGCTTAAACTCTGTTAGTTGAATGCACAGAACAGAAAGTAATTTCAGAGAACGTTTCTGTGTATGTTTTATTTGGAGATATTCCTTTCTCCACTATAGGCCCCGTAGCGCTCTGAAAGTCCACTTGCAGTTTCCACAGAAAGAGTGTTTCAGAACTGCTCTAACAAAAGTAAAGTTCAAATCTGTTAGTTGAATGCATAGAACAGAAAGAAGTTTCACAGAATGCTTCTGTGTAGTTTTTATTTGAAGATATTCCTTTCTCCACTATAGGCCCCTTAGCGCTCTGAATGTCCACTTTCAGTTTCCACAAAAAGAGTGTTTCAGAACTGCTCAATCAAAAGTAAGCTTCAACTCTGTTAGTTGAATGCACAGAACAGAAAGAAGTTTCACAGAATTCTTCTGGGTAGTTTTCATTTGAAGATATAACTTTTTCCACTATAGGCCCTTTAGTGCTCCGAATGTCCACTTGCAGTTTCAACAGAAAGAGTCTTTCAGAACTGCTCAATCAAAAGTAATCTTCAACTCTCTTAGTTGAATGCACAGAACAGAAAGAAGTTTCACAGAATGCTTCTGTGTAGTTTTTATTTGAAGATATTCCTTTTTCCATTATAGGCCCATAAGCGTTCTGAATATCCACTTGCAGTTTCTACAGAAAGAGAGTTTCAGAACTGCTCAATCAAAAGTAACGTTCAACTCTGTTAGTTGAATGCAGAGAATATAAAGAAGTTTCACAGAATGCTTCTGTGTAGTTTTTATTTGCAGATATTCCTTTTTCCACTATTGGCCCCTTCGTGCTCAGAATATCCCCTTGCAGTTTCTGCAGGAAGAGTGTTTCAGACCTGCTCTATCAAAATTAAGGTTCAACTCTGTTGGTGGAACGCACAGAACAGAAAGAAGTTTCACAGAAAGCTTCTGTGTAGTTTTCATTTGAAGATATTCCTTTTTCCAATACATGCAGAATAGCACTGTGAATGTCCACTTGCAGTTTATACAGAAAGAGTGTTTCAGGACTGCTCAATCAAAAGTAAGCGTCCTCTCTGTTAGTTGAATGCACAGAACAGAAAGAAGTTTCGCAGAATGCTTCTGGGTAGTTTTTATTTGAAGACTCTCCTTTTTCCACTATGGGCCCCATAGAGCTGCCAATGTCCACATACACTCTCTACAGAAAGAGTGTTTCATAACTGCGCAATCAAAAGTAAGCTTCAACTCTGTTAGACGAATGCACAGAACAGAAAGAAGTTTCGCAGAATGTTTCTGTGTAGTTGTTAATTGAAGATATTCCTTTTTCCACTATAGGCCCCTTAGAGCACGGAATATCCTCTTGCATTTTCTACAGAAAGAATGATTCAGAACTGCTCAATCAAAAGTAAGGTTCAATTCTGTTAGTTGAATTCACAGAACAGAAAGAAGTTTCACAGAATTCTTCTGTGTAGTTTTTAATTGGTTATAGGCCTTTTTCCTCTATAGGCCCGAGAATGCTCCGAATGTCCTCTTGCAGTTTCTCCAGAAAGAGTGTTTCAGAACTGCTCAATCAAAAGTAAGGTTCAACTCTGTTAGTTGAATTCACAGAACAGAAAGAAGTTTCACAGAATTCTTCTGTGTAGTTTTTAATTGGTTATAGGCCTTTTTCCTCTATAGGCCCGGGAATGCTCCGAATGTCCTCTTGCAGTTTCTCCAGAAAGAGTGTTTCAGAACTGCTCAATCAAAAGAAAGCTTAAACTCTGTTAGTTGAATGCACAGAACAGAAAGTAATTTCAGAGAACGTTTCTGTGTATGTTTTATTTCGAGATATTCCTTTCTCCACTATAGGCCCCGTAGCGCTCTGAAAGTCCACTTGCAGTTTCCACAGAAAGAGTGTTTCAGAACTGCTCTAACAAAAGTAAAGTTCAAATCTGTTAGTTGAATGCATAGAACAGAAAGAAGTTTCACAGAATGCTTCTGTGTAGTTTTTATTTGAAGATATTCCTTTCTCCACTATAGGCCCCTTAGCGCTCTGAATGTCCACTTTCAGTTTCCACAAAAAGAGTGTTTCAGAACTGCTCAATCAAAAGTAAGCTTCAACTCTGTTAGTTGAATGCACAGAACAGAAAGAAGTTTCACAGAATTCTTCTGGGTAGTTTTCATTTGAAGATATAACTTTTTCCACTATAGGCCCTTTAGCGCTCCGAATGTCCACTTGCAGTTTCAACAGAAAGAGTCTTTCAGAACTGCTCAATCAAAAGTAATCTTCAACTCTCTTAGTTGAATGCACAGAACAGAAAGAAGTTTCACAGAATGCTTCTGTGTAGTTTTTATTTGAAGATATTCCTTTTTCCATTATAGGCCCCTAAGCGTTCTGAATATCCACTTGCAGTTTCTACAGAAAGAGAGTTTCAGAACTGCTCAATCAAAAGTAACGTTCAACTCTGTTAGTTGAATGCAGAGAATATAAAGAAGTTTCACAGAATGCTTCTGTGTAGTTTTTATTTGCAGATATTCCTTTTTCCACTATTGGCCCCTTCGTGCTCAGAATATCCCCTTGCAGTTTCTGCAGGAAGAGTGTTTCAGACCTGCTCTATCAAAACTAAGTTTCAACTCTGTTGGTGGAATGCACAGAACAGAAAGAAGTTTCACAGAAAGCTTCTGTGTAGTTTTCATTTGAAGATATACCTTTTTCCAGTACATGCTCCATAGCACTGTGATTGTCCACTTGCAGTTTACACAGAAAGAGTGTTTCAGAACTGCTCAATCAAAAGTAAGCTTCCTCTCTGTTAGTTGAATGCACAGAACAGAAAGAAGTTTCGCAGAATGATTCTGGGTAGTTTTCATTTGAAGATTCTCCTTTTTCCACTATGGGCCCCGTAGAGCTGCTAATGTCCACATGCACTCTCTACAGAAAGAGTGTTTCAGAACTGCGCAATCAAAAGTAACCTTCAACTCTGTTGGTTGAATGCACAGAACAGAAAGAAGTTTCGCAGAATGCTTCTGTGTAGTTGTTAATTGAAGATATTCCTTTTTCCACTATAGGCCCCTTAGAGCACGGAATATCCTCTTGCATTTTCTACAGAAAGAATGATTCAGAACTGCTCAATCAAAAGTAAGGTTCAACTCTGTTAGTTGAATTCACAGAACAGAAAGAAGTTTCACAGAATTCTTCTGTGTAGTTTTTAATTGGTTATATGCCTTTTTCCTCTATAGGCCCGGGAATGCTCCGAATGTCCTCT
Source organism: Symphalangus syndactylus (assembly GCF_028878055.3). Lineage (NCBI taxonomy): Eukaryota > Metazoa > Chordata > Mammalia > Primates > Hylobatidae > Symphalangus > Symphalangus syndactylus. The sequence goes on from NC_072446.2 coordinate 48,366,311, forward strand.
TGCAGTTTCTCCAGAAAGAGTGTTTCAGAACTGCTCAATCAAAAGAAAGCATAAACTCTGTTAGTTGAATGCACAGAACAGAAAGTAATTTCAGAGAACGTTTCTGTGTATGTTTTATTTGGAGATATTCCTTTCTCCACTATAGGCCCCGTAGCGCTCTGAAAGTCCACTTGCAGTTTCCACAGAAAGAGTGTTTCAGAACTGCTCTAACAAAAGTAAAGTTCAAATCTGTTAGTTGAATGCATAGAACAGAAAGAAGTTTCACAGAATGCTTCTGTGTAGTTTTTATTTGAAGATATTCCTTTCTCCACTATAGGCCCCTTAGCGCTCTGAATGTCCACTTTCAGTTTCCACAAAAAGAGTGTTTCAGAACTGCTCAATCAAAAGTAAGCTTCAACTCTGTTAGTTGAATGCACAGAACAGAAAGAAGTTTCACAGAATTCTTCTGGGTAGTTTTCATTTGAAGATATAACTTTTTCCACTATAGGCCCTTTAGCGCTCCGAATGTCCACTTGCAGTTTCAACAGAAAGAGTCTTTCAGAACTGCTCAATCAAAAGTAATCTTCAACTCTCTTAGTTGAATGCACAGAACAGAAAGAAGTTTCACAGAATGCTTCTGTGTAGTTTTAATTTGAAGATATTCCTTTTTCCATTATAGGCCCCTAAGCGTTCTGAATATCCACTTGCAGTTTCTACAGAAAGAGAGTTTCAGAACTGCTCAATCAAAAGTAACGTTCAACTCTGTTAGTTGAATGCAGAGAACATAAAGATGTTTCACAGAATGCTTCTGTGTAGTTTTTATTTGCAGATATTGCTTTTTCCACTATTGGCCCCTTCGTGCTCAGAATATCCCCTTGCAGTTTCTGCAGGAAGAGTGTTTCAGAACTGCTCTATCAAAATTAAGGTTCAACTCTGTTGGTGGAACGCACAGAACAGAAAGAAGTTTCACAGAAAGCTTCTGTGTAGTTTTCATTTGAAGATATTCCTTTTTCCAATACATGCAGAATAGCACTGTGAATGTCCACTTGCAGTTTATACAGAAAGAGTGTTTCAGAACTGCTCAATCAAAAGTAAGCTTCCTCTCTGTTAGTTGAATGCACAGAACAGAAAGAAGTTTCGCAGAATGCTTCTGGGTAGTTTTTATTTGAAGATTCTCCTTTTTCCACTATGGGCCCCATAGAGCTCCCAATGTCCACATACACTCTCTACAGAAAGAGTGTTTCATAACTGCGCAATCAAAAGTAAGCTTCAACTCTGTTAGATGAATGCACAGAACAGAAAGAAGTTTCGCAGAATGCTTCTGTGTAGTTGTTAATTGAAGATATTCCTTTTTCCACTATAGGCCCCTTAGAGCACGGAATATCCTCTTGCATTTTCTACAGAAAGAATGACTCAGAACTGCTCAATCAAAAGTAAGGTTCAATTCTGTTAGTTGAATTCACAGAACAGAAAGAAGTTTCACAGAATTCTTCTGTGTAGTTTTTAATTGGTTATAGGCCTTTTTCCTCTATAGGCCCGGGAATGCTCCGAATGTCCTCTTGCAGTTTCTCCAGAAAGAGTGTTTCAGAACTGCTCAATCAAAAGTAAGGTTCAACTCTGTTAGTTGAATTCACAGAACAGAAAGAAGTTTCACAGAATTCTTCTGTGTAGTTTTTAATTGGTTATAGGCCTTTTTCCTCTATAGGCCCGGGAATGCTCCGAATGTCCTCTTGCAGTTTCTCCAGAAAGAGTGTTTCAGAACTGCTCAATCAAAAGAAAGCTTAAACTCTGTTAGTTGAATGCACAGAACAGAAAGTAATTTCAGAGAACGTTTCTGTGTATGTTTTATTTGGAGATATTCCTTTCTCCACTATAGGCCCCGTAGCGCTCTGAATGTCCACTTGCAGTTTCCACAGAAAGAGTGTTTCAGAACTGCTCTAACAAAAGTAAAGTTCAAATCTGTTAGTTGAATGCATAGAACAGAAAGAAGTTTCACAGAATGCTTCTGTGTAGTTTTTATTTGAAGATATTCCTTTCTCCACTATAGGCCCCTTAGCGCTCTGAATGTCCACTTTCAGTTTCCACAAAAAGAGTGTTTCAGAACTGCTCAATCAAAAGTAAGCTTCAACTGTGTTAGTTGAATGCACAGAACAGAAAGAAGTTTCACAGAATTCTTCTGGGTAGTTTTCATTTGAAGATATATCTTTTTCCACTATAGGCCCTTTAGTGCTCCGAATGTCCACTTGCAGTTTCAACAGAAAGAGTCTTTCAGAACTGCTCAATCAAAAGTAATCTTCAACTCTCTTAGTTGAATGCACAGAAGAGAAAGAAGTTTCACAGAATGCTTCTGTGTAGTTTTTATTTGAAGATATTCCTTTTTCCATTATAGGCCCCTAAGCGTTCTGAATATCCACTTGCAGTTTCTACAGAAAGAGAGTTTCAGAACTGCTCAATCAAAAGTAACGTTCAACTCTGTTAGTTGAATGCAGAGAATATAAAGAAGTTTCACAGAATGCTTCTGTGTAGTTTTTATTTGCAGATATTCCTTTTTCCACTATTGGCCCCTTCGTGCTCAGAATATCCCCTTGCAGTTTCTGCAGGAAGAGTGTTTCAGACCTGCTCTATCAAAATTAAGGTTCAACTCTGTTGGTGGAACGCACAGAACAGAAAGAAGTTTCACAGAAAGCTTCTGTGTAGTTTTCATTTGAAGATATTCCTTTTTCCAATACATGCAGAATAGCACTGTGAATGTCCACTTGCAGTTTATACAGAAAGAGTGTTTCAGGACTGCTCAATCAAAAGTAAGCTTCCTCTCTGTTAGTTGAATGCACAGAACAGAAAGAAGTTTCGCAGAATGCTTCTGGGTAGTTTTTATTTGAAGATTCTCCTTTTTCCACTATGGGCCCCATAGAGCTGCCAATGTCCACATACACTCTCTACAGAAAGAGTGTTTCAGAACTGCGCAATCAAAAGTAAGCTTCAACTCCGTTAGTTGAATGCACAGAACAAAAAGTAATTTCAGAGAATGTTTCTGTGTATGTTTTATTTGGAGATATTCCTTTCTCCACTACAGGCCCCGTAGCGATCTGAAAGTCCACTTGCAGTTTCCACAGAAAGAGTGTTGCAGAACTGCTCTATCAAAAGTAAAGTTCAAATCTGTTAGTTGAATGCATAGAACAGAAAGAAGTTTCACAGAATGCTTCTGTGTAGTTTTTATTTGAAGATATTCCTTTCTCCACTATAGGCCCCTTAGCGCTCTGAATGTCCACTTTCAGTTTCCACAAAAAGAGTGTTTCAGAACTGCTCAATCAAAAGTAAGCTTCAACTCTGTTAGTTGAATGCACAGAACAGAAAGAAGTTTCACAGAATTCTTCTGGGTAGTTTTCATTTGAAGATATATCTTTTTCCACTATAGGCCCTTTAGCGCTCCGAATGTCCACTTGCAGTTTCAACAGAAAGAGTCTTTCAGAACTGCTCAATCAAAAGTAATCTTCAACTCTCTTAGTTGAATGCACAGAAGAGGAAGAAGTTTCACAGAATGCTTCTGTGTAGTTTTAATTTGAAGATATTCCTTTTTCCATTATAGGCCCCTAAGCGTTCTGAATATCCACTTGCAGTTTCTACAGAAAGAGAGTTTCAGAACTGCTCAATCAAAAGTAACGTTCAACTCTGTTAGTTGAATGCAGAGAACATAAAGATGTTTCACAGAATGCTTCTGTGTAGTTTTTATTTGCAGATATTGCTTTTTCCACTATTGGCCCCTTCGTGCTCAGAATATCCCCTTGCAGTTTCTGCAGGAAGAGTGTTTCAGAACTGCTCTATCAAAATTAAGGTTCAACTCTGTTGGTGGAACGCACAGAACAGAAAGAAGTTTCACAGAAAGCTTCTGTGTAGTTTTCATTTGAAGATATTCCTTTTTCCAATACATGCAGAATAGCACTGTGAATGTCCACTTGCAGTTTATACAGAAAGAGTGTTTCAGAACTGCTCAATCAAAAGTAAGCTTCCTCTCTGTTAGTTGAATGCACAGAACAGAAAGAAGTTTCGCAGAATGCTTCTGGGTAGTTTTTATTTGAAGATTCTCCTTTTTCCACTATGGGCCCCATAGAGCTGCCAATGTCCACATACACTCTCTACAGAAAGAGTGTTTCAGAACTGCGCAATCAAAAGTAAGCTTCAACTCTGTTAGATGAATGCACAGAACAGAAAGAAGTTTCGCAGAATGCTTCTGTGTAGTTGTTAATTGAAGATATTCCTTTTTCCACTATAGGCCCCTTAGAGCACGGAATATCCTCTTGCATTTTCTACAGAAAGAATGATTCAGAACTGCTCAATCAAAAGTAAGGTTCAATTCTGTTAGTTGAATTCACAGAACAGAAAGAAGTTTCACAGAATTCTTCTGTGTAGTTTTTAATTGGTTATAGGCCTTTTTCCTCTATAGGCCCGGGAATGCTCCGAATGTCCACTTGCAGTTTCTAGAGAAAGAGTGTTTCAGAACTGCTGAATCAAAAGTAATCATCAATTCTGTTAGTTCAATGTACAGAAGAGAAAGATGTTTCACAGAATGCTTCTGTGTACTTTTTATTTGGAGATATTCCTTTTTCTACTCTAGGCCCCTTACCGGTCGGAATGTCCACTTGCAGTTTCTACAGAAATGATGTTTCAGAACTGCTCAATCAAATGTATGCTTTAACTCTGTTAGTTGAATGCACAGAACAGAAAGAAGTTTCACATAACGCTTCTGTGTAGTTTTGATTTGAAGATATTCCTTTTTCCTCTATAGGCCACATAGCGTTCAGAATGTCCACTTGCAATTTCTACAGAAAGTGGGTTTCAGAACTGCTCAATCAAAAGTATGCTTCAACTCTGTTAGGAAAAAGCACAGAACAGAAAGTAGTTTCACAGAATGCTTCTGTGTAGTTTTTATTTGGAGATATACCTTTTTCCACTATAGGCCCCTTAGCGATCAGAATGTCCACTTGCTGTTTCTACAGAAAGAGTGTTTCAGAACTCCTCAATCTAAAGTATGCTTAAACTCTCTTAGTTGAATGCACAGAACAGAAAGAAGTTTCACAGAATGTTTCTGTGTAGTTTTGATTTGATGATATTCCTTTTTCCACTGTAGGCTCCTTAGCTCTCCGAATGTCCACTTGCAGTTTCTACCGAAAGAGTGTTTCAGAACTGCTCAATCAAATGTTCGCTTCAACTCTGCTAATTGAATGCACAGAACAGATGGAAGTTTCACAGAATGCTTCTGTGTAGTTTTGATTTGGAGATATTCCTTTTTCCACTATAGGCCCCTTAGCGGTCCGAATGTCCTCTTGCAGTTTCTACAGAAACAGTGTTTCAGAAATGCTCAGTCAAAAGCAAGCTTTAAGTCTGTTAGTTGAGTGCTCAGAACAGAAGGAAGTTTCACAGAATGCTTCTGTGTAGTTTATATTTGGAGATATCCCATTTTCCACGATAGGCCCCTTAGCGATCAGAATGTCCACTTGCAGTTTCTACAGAAAGAGTGTTTCAGAACTGCTCAATCTAAAGTCAGCTTAAACTCTCTTAGTTGAATGCACAGAACAGAAAGAAGTTTCACAGAATGCTTCTGTGTAGTATTGATTTGAAGATATTCCTTTTTCCACTGTAGGCTCCTTAGCTCTCCGAATGTCCACTTGCAGTTTCTACAGAAAGAGTGTTTCAGAACTGCTGAATCAAAAGTAATCATCAATTCTGTTAGTTCAATGTACAGAAGAGAAAGATGTTTAACAGAATGCTTCTGTGTACTTTTTATTTGGAGATATTACTTTTTCTACTCTAGGCCCCTTACCGGTCGGAATGTCCACTTGCAGTTTCTACAGAAATGATGTTTCAGAACTGCTCAATCAAATGTATGCTTTAACTCTGTTAGTTGAATGCACAGAACAGAAAGAAGTTTTACATAACGCTTCTGTGTAGTTTTGATTTGAAGATATTCCTTTTTCCTCTATAGGCCACATAGCGTTCAGAATGTCCACTTGCAATTTCTACAGAAAGTGGGTTTCAGAACTGCTCAATCAAAAGTATGCTTCAACTCTGTTAGGAAAAAGCACAGAACAGAAAGTAGTTTCACAGAATGCTTCTGTGTAGTTTTTATTTGGAGATATACCTTTTTCCACTATAGGCCCCTTAGCGATCAGAATGTCCACTTGCTTTTTCTACAGAAAGAGTGTTTCAGAACTCCTCAATCTAAAGTATGCTTAAACTCTCTTAGTTGAATGCACAGAACAGAAAGAAGTTTCACAGAATGTTTCTGTGTAGTTTTGATTTGATGATATTCCTTTTTCCACTGTAGGCTCCTTAGCTCTCCGAATGTCCACTTGCAGTTTCTACCGAAAGAGTGTTTCAGAACTGCTCAATCAAATGTACGCTTCAACTCTGCTAATTGAATGCACAGAACAGATGGAAGTTTCACAGAATGCTTCTGTGTAGTTTTGATTGGAAGATATTCCTTTTTCCACTGTAGGCCCCTTAGCGGTCAGAATGTCCACTTGCAGTTTCTACATAAAGTGTGTTTCAGAAGTGTTCAATCAAAAGTAAGCTTCAACACTCTTAGGTGAAAGCACAGAACAGAAAGAAGTTTCACAGACTGCTTCTGTGAAGTTTTTATTTGAAGATATTGCTTTTTCCCCTATAGGCCCCTTAGCTCTCCGAATGTCCACTTGCAGTTTCTACAGAAAGAGTGTTTTAGAACTGCTCAATCAAAAGTAAGCTTAAACTCTCTTAGTTGAATGCACAGAACAGAAAGAAGTTTCAGAGAATACTTCTGTGTAGTTTTGATTTGAAGATATTCGTTTTTCCACTGTAGGCCCAAAAGCGTTCCGAATGTCCACTTGCAGTTTCTAAAGAAAGAGTGTTTCAGAATTGCTCAATCAAATGTACACTTCAACTCTGCTGGTTGAATGCACAGAACAGATGGAAGTTTCACAGAATGCTTCTGTGTAGTTTTGATTTGGAGATATTCCTTTTTCCACTATAGGCCCCTTAGCGGTCCGAATGTCCTCTTGCAGTTTCTTCAGAAACAGTGTTTCAGAAATGCTCAGTCAAAAGCAAGCTTTAAGTCTGTTAGTTGAGTGCTCAGAACAGAAGGAAGTTTCACAGAATGCTTCTGTGTAGTTTATATTTGGAGATATCCCATTTTCCACGATAGGCCCCTTAGCGATCAGAATGTCCACTTGCAGTTTCTACAGAAAGAGTGTTTCAGAACTGCTCAATCTAAAGTCAGCTTAAACTCTCTTAGTTGAATGCACAGAACAGAAAGAAGTTTCACAGAATGCTTCTGTGTAGTATTGATTTGAAGATATTCCTTTTTCCACTGTAGGCTCCTTAGCTCTCCGAATGTCCACTTGCAGTTTCTACAGAAAGAGTGTTTCAGAACTGCTGAATCAAAAGTAATCATCAATTCTGTTAGTTCAATGTACAGAAGAGAAAGATGTTTCACAGAATGCTTCTGTGTACTTTTTATTTGGAGATATTCCTTTTTCTACTCTAGGCCCCTTACCGGTCGGAATGTCCACTTGCAGTTTCTACAGAAATGATGTTTCAGAACTGCTCAATCAAATGTATGCTTTAACTCTGTTAGTTGAATGCACAGAACAGAAAGAAGTTTCACATAACGCTTCTGTGTAGTTTTGATTTGAAGATATTCCTTTTTCCTCTATAGGCCACATAGCGTTCAGAATGTCCACTTGCAATTTCTACAGAAAGTGGGTTTCAGAACTGCTCAATCAAAAGTATGCTTCAACTCTGTTAGGAAAAAGAACAGAACAGAAAGTAGTTTCACAGAATGCTTCTGTGTAGTTTTTATTTGGAGATATACCTTTTTCCACTATAGGCCCCTTAGCGATCAGAATGTCCACTTGCTGTTTCTACAGAAAGAGTGTTTCAGAACTCCTCAATCTAAAGTATGCTTAAACTCTCTTAGTTGAATGCACAGAACAGAAAGAAGTTTCACAGAATGTTTCTGTGTAGTTTTGATTTGATGATATTCCTTTTTCCACTGTAGGCTCCTTAGCTCTCCGAATGTCCACTTGCAGTTTCTACCGAAAGAGTGTTTCAGAACTGCTCAATCAAATGTACGCTTCAACTCTGCTAATTGAATGCACAGAACAGATGGAAGTTTCACAGAATGCTTCTGTGTAGTTTTGATTTGGAGATATTCCTTTTTCCACTATAGGCCCCTTAGCGGTCCGAATGTCCTCTTGCAGTTTCTACAGAAACAGTGTTTCAGAAATGCTCAGTCAAAAGCAAGCTTTAAGTCTGTTAGTTGAGTGCTCAGAACAGAAGGAAGTTTCACAGAATGCTTCTGTGTAGTTTATATTTGGAGATATCCCATTTTCCACGATAGGCCCCTTAGCGATCAGAATGTCCACTTGCAGTTTCTACAGAAAGAGTGTTTCAGAACTGCTCAATCTAAAGTCAGCTTAAACTCTCTTAGTTGAATGCACAGAACAGAAAGAAGTTTCACAGAATGCTTCTGTGTAGTATTGATTTGAAGATATTCCTTTTTCCACTGTAGGCTCCTTAGCTCTCCGAATGTCCACTTGCAGTTTCTACAGAAAGAGTGTTTCAGAACTGCTGAATCAAAAGTAATCATCAATTCTGTTAGTTCAATGTACAGAAGAGAAAGATGTTTAACAGAATGCTTCTGTGTACTTTTTATTTGGAGATATTACTTTTTCTACTCTAGGCCCCTTACCGGTCGGAATGTCCACTTGCAGTTTCTACAGAAATGATGTTTCAGAACTGCTCAATCAAATGTATGCTTTAACTCTGTTAGTTGAATGCACAGAACAGAAAGAAGTTTTACATAACACTTCTGTGTAGTTTTGATTTGAAGATATTCCTTTTTCCTCTATAGGCCACATAGCGTTCAGAATGTCCACTTGCAATTTCTACAGAAAGTGGGTTTCAGAACTGCTCAATCAAAAGTATGCTTCAACTCTGTTAGGAAAAAGCACAGAAGAGAAAGTAGTTTCACAGAATGCTTCTGTGTAGTTTTTATTTGGAGATATAGCTTTTTCCACTATAGTCCACTTGCTGTTTCTACAGAAAGAGTGTTTCAGAACTCCTCAATCTAAAGTATGCTTAAACTCTCTTAGTTGAATGCACAGAACAGAAAGAAGTTTCACAGAATGTTTCTGTGTAGTTTTGATTTGATGATATTCCTTTTTCCACTGTAGGCTCCTTAGCTCTCCGAATGTCCACTTGCAGTTTCTACCGAAAGAGTGTTTCAGAACTGCTCAATCAAATGTACGCTTCAACTCTGCTAATTGAATGCACAGAACAGATGGAAGTTTCACAGAATGCTTCTGTGTAGTTTTGATTGGAAGATATTCCTTTTTCCACTGTAGGCCCCTTAGCGGTCAGAATGTCCACTTGCAGTTTCTACATAAAGTGTGTTTCAGAAGTGTTCAATCAAAAGTAAGCTTCAACTCTCTTAGGTGAAAGCACAGAACAGAAAGAAGTTTCACAGACTGCTTCTGTGAAGTTTTTATTTGAAGATATTGCTTTTTCCCCTATAGGCCCCTTAGCTCTCCGAATGTCCACTTGCAGTTTCTACAGAAAGAGTGTTTTAGAACTGCTCAATCAAAAGTAAGCTTAAACTCTCTTAGTTGAATGCACAGAACAGAAAGAAGTTTCAGAGAATACTTCTGTGTAGTTTTGATTTGAAGATATTCGTTTTTCCACTGTAGGCCCAAAAGCGTTCCGAATGTCCACTTGCAGTTTCTAAAGAAAGAGTGTTTCAGAATTGCTCAATCAAATGTACACTTCAACTCTGCTGGTTGAATGCACAGAACAGATGGAAGTTTCACAGAATGCTTCTGTGTAGTTTTGATTTGGAGATATTCCTTTTTCCACTATAGGCCCCTTAGCGGTCCGAATGTCCTCTTGCAGTTTCTTCACAAACAGTGTTTCAGAAATGCTCAGTCAAAAGCAAGCTTTAAGTCTGTTAGTTGAGTGCTCAGAACAGAAAGAAGTTTCACAGAATGCTTCTGTGTAGTTTATATTTGGAGATATCCCATTTTCCACTATAGGCCCCTTAGCGATCAGAATGTCCACTTGCAGTTTCTACAGAAAGAGTGTTTCAGAACTGCTCAATCTAAAGTCAGCTTAAACTCTCTTAGTTGAATGCACAGAACAGAAAGAAGTTTCACAGAATGCTTCTGTGTAGTATTGATTTGAAGATATTCCTTTTTCCACTGTAGGCTCCTTAGCTCTCGGAATGTCCACTTGCAGTTTCTACAGAAAGAGTGTTTCAGAACTCCTCAATCTAAAGTATGATTAAACTCTCTTAGTTGAATGCACAGAACAGAAAGAAGTTTCACAGAATGTTTCTGTGTAGTTTTGATTTGATGATATTCCTTTTTCCACTGTAGGCTCCTTAGCTCTCCGAATGTCCACTTGCAGTTTCTACCGAAAGAGTGTTTCAGAACTGCTCAATCAAATGTACGCTTCAACTCTGCTAATTGACTGCACAGAACAGATGGAAGTTTCACAGAATGCTTCTGTGTAGTTTTGATTGGAAGATATTCCTTTTTCCACTATAGGCCCCTTAGCGGTCACAATGTCCACATGCAGTTTCTACATAAAGTGGGTTTCAGAAGTGTTCAATCAAAAGTAAGCTTCAACTCTCTTAGGTGAAAGCACAGAACAGAAAGAAGTTTCACAGACTGCTTCTGTGAACTTTTTATTTGAAGATATTGCTTTTTCCCCTATAGGACCCTTAACTCTCTGAATGTCCACTTGCAGTTTCTACAGAAAGAGTGTTTTAGAACTGCTCAATCAAAAGTAAGCTTAAACTCTCTTAGTTGAATGCACAGAACAGAAAGAAGTTTCAGAGAATACTTCTGTGTAGTTTTGATTTGAAGATATTCGTTTTTCCACTGTAGGCCCAAAAGCGTTCCGAATGTCCACTTGCAGTTTCTAAAGAAAGAGTGTTTCAGAATTGCTCAATCAAATGTACACTTCAACTCTGCTAGTTGAATGCACAGAAGAGATGGAAGTTTCACAGAATGCTTCTGTGTAGTTTTGATTTGGAGATATTCCTTTTTCCACTATAGGCCCCTTAGCGGTCCGAATGTCCTCTTGCAGTTTCTTCAGAAACAGTGTTTCAGAAATGCTCAGTCAAAAGCAAGCTTTAAGTCTGTTAGTTGAGTGCTCAGAACAGAAGGAAATTTCACAGAATGCTTCTGTGTAGTTTATATTAGGAGATATCCCATTTTCCACTATAGGCCCCTTAGTGATCAGAATGTCCACTTGCAGTTTCTACAGAAAGAGTGTTTCAGAACTGCTCAATCTAAAGTCAGCTTAAACTCTCTTAGTTGAATGCACAGAACAGAAAGAAGTTTCACAGAATGCTTCTGTGTAGTATTGATTTGAGATATTCCTTTTTCCACTGTAGGCTCCTTAGCTCTCCGAATGTCCACTTGCAGTTTCTAAAGAAAGAGTGTTTCAGAACTGCTGAATCAAAAGTAATCATCAATTCTGTTAGTTCAATGTACAGAAGAGAAAGATGTTTCACAGAATGCTTCTGTGTAGTTTTTATTTGGAGATATTCCTTTTTCTACTCTAGGCCCCTTACCGGTCGGAATGTCCACTTGCAGTTTCTACAGAAATGATGTTTCAGAACTGCTCAATCAAATGTATGCTTTAACTCTGTTAGTTGAATGCACACAACAGAAAGAAGTTTCACATAACGCTTCTGTGTAGTTTTGATTTGAAGATATTCCTTTTTCCTCTATAGGCCACATAGCGTTCAGAATGTCCACTTGCAATTTCTACAGAAAGTGGGTTTCAGAACTGCTCAATCAAAAGTATGCTTCAACTCTGTTAGGTAAAAGCACAGAACAGAAAGTAGTTTCACAGAATGCTTCTGTGTAGTTTTTATTTGGAGATATACCTTTTTCCACTATAGGCCCCTTAGCGATCAGAATGTCCACTTGCAGTTTCTACAGAAAGAGTGTTTCAGAACTCCTCAATCTAAAGTATGATTAAACTCTCTTAGTTGAATGCACAGAACAGAAAGAAGTTTCACAGAATGTTTCTGTGTAGTTTTGATTTGATGATATTCCTTTTTCCACTGTAGGCTCCTTAGCTCTCCGAATGTCCACTTGCAGTTTCTACCGAAAGAGTGTTTCAGAACTGCTCAATCAAATGTACGCTTCAACTCTGCTAATTGACTGCACAGAACAGATGGAAGTTTCACAGAATGCTTCTGTGTAGTTTTGATTGGAAGATATTCCTTTTTCCACTATAGGCCCCTTAGCGGTCACAATGTCCACATGCAGTTTCTACATAAAGTGGGTTTCAGAAGTGTTCAATCAAAAGTAAGCTTCAACTCTCTTAGGTGAAAGCACAGAACAGAAAGAAGTTTCACAGAATGCTTCTGTGAAGTTTTTATTTGAAGATATTGCTTTTTCCTCTATAGGCCCCTTAGCTCTCAGAATGTCCACTTGCAGTTTCTACAGAAAGAGTGTTTTAGAACTGCTCAATCAAAAGTAAGCTTAAACTCTCTTAGTTGAATGCACAGAACAGAAAGAAGTTTCAGAGAATACTTCTGTGTAGTTTTGATTTGAAGATATTCGTTTTTCCACTGTAGGCCCAAAAGTGTTCCGAATGTCCACTTGCAGTTTCTAAAGAAAGAGTGTTTCAGAATTGCTCAATCAAATGTACACTTCAACTCTGCTAGTTGAATGCACAGAACAGATGGAAGTTTCACAGAATGCTTCTGTGTAGTTTTGATTTGGAGATATTCCTTTTTCCACTGTAGGCCCCTTAGCGGTCAGAATGTCCTCTTGCAGTTTCTTCAGAAACAGTGTTTCAGAAATGCTCAGTCAAAAGCAAGCTTTAAGTCTGTTAGTTGAGTGCTCAGAACAGAAGGAAGTTTTACAGAATGCTTCTGTGTAGTTTATATTTGGAGATATCCCATTTTCCACTATAGGCCCCTTAGCGATCAGAATGTCCACTTGCAGTTTCTACAGAAAGAGTGTTTCAGAACTGCTCAATCAAAAGTAAGGTTCAACTCTGTTAGTTGAATTCACAGAACAGAAAGAAGTTTCACAGAATTCTTCTGTGTAGTTTTTAATTGGTTATAGGCCTTTTTCCTCTATAGGCCCGGGAATGCTCCGAATGTCCTCTTGCAGTTTCTCCAGAAAGAGTGTTTCAGAACTGCTCAATCAAAAGAAAGCTTAAACTCTGTTAGTTGAATGCACAGAACAGAAAGTAATTTCAGAGAACGTTTCTGCGTATGTTTTATTTGGAGATATTCCTTTCTCCACTATAGGCCCCGTAGCGCTCTGAAAGTCCACTTGCAGTTTCCACAGAGTGTTTCAGAACTGCTCTAACAAAAGTAAAGTTCAAATCTGTTAGTTGAATGCATAGAACAGAAAGAAGTTTCACAGAATGCTTCTGTGTAGTTTTTATTTGAAGATATTCCTTTCTCCACTATAGGCCCCTTAGCGCTCTGAATGTCCACTTTCAGTTTCCACAAAAAGAGTGTTTCAGAACTGCTCAATCAAAAGTAAGCTTCAACTCTGTTAGTTGAATGCACAGAACAGAAAGAAGTTTCACAGAATTCTTCTGGGTAGTTTTCATTTGAAGATATATCTTTTTCCACTATAGGCCCTTTAGCCCTCCGAATGTCCACTTGCAGTTTCAACAGAAAGAGTCTTTCAGAACTGCTCAATCAAAAGTAATCTTCAACTCTCTTAGTTGAATGCACAGAAGAGAAAGAAGTTTCACAGAATGCTTCTGTGTAGTTTTTATTTGAAGATATTCCTTTTTCCATTATAGGCCCCTAAGCGTTCTGAATATCCACTTGCAGTTTCTACAGAAAGAGAGTTTCAGAACTGCTCAATCAAAAGTAACGTTCAACTCTGTTAGTTGAATGCAGAGAACATAAAGAAGTTTCACAGAATGCTTCTGTGTAGTTTTTATTTGCAGATATTCCTTTTTCCACTATTGGCCCCTTCGTGCTCAGAATATCCCCTTGCAGTTTCTACAGGAAGAGTGTTTCAGACCTGCTCTATCAAAACTAAGTTTCAACTCTGTTGGTGGAATGCACAGAACAGAAAGAAGTTTCACAGAAAGCTTCTGTGTAGTTTTCATTTGAAGATATACCTTTTTCCAGTACATGCTCCATAGCACTGTGATTGTCCACTTGCAGTTTACACAGAAAGAGTGTTTCAGAACTGCTCAATCAAAAGTAAGCTTCCTCTCTGTTAGTTGAATGCACAGAACAGAAAGAAGTTTCGCAGAATGATTCTGGGTAGTTTTTATTTGAAGATTCTCCTTTTTCCACTATGGGCCCCATAGAGCTGCCAATGTCCACATGCACTCTCTACAGAAAGAGTGTTTCAGAACTGCGCAATCAAAAGTAAGCTTCAACTCTGTTGGTTGAATGCACAGAACAGAAAGAAGTTTCGCAGAATGCTTCTGTGTAGTTGTTAATTGAAGATATTACTTTTTCCACTATAGGCCCCTTAGAGCACGGAATATCCTCTTGCATTTTCTACAGAAAGAATGATTCAGAACTGCTCAATCAAAAGTAAGGTTCAACTCTGTTAGTTGAATTCACAGAACAGAAAGAAGTTTCACAGAATTCTTCTGTGTAGTTTTTAATTGGTTATATGCCTTTTTCCTCTATAGGCCCGGGAATGCTCCGAATGTCCTCTTGCAGTTTCTCCAGAAAGAGTGTTTCAGAACTGCTCAATCAAAAGAAAGCTTAAACTCTGTTAGTTGAATGCACAGAACAGAAAGTAATTTCAGAGAACGTTTCTGTGTATGTTTTATTTGGAGATATTCCTTTCTCCACTATAGGCCCCGTAGCGCTCTGAAAGTCCACTTGCAGTTTCCACAGAAAGAGTGTTTCAGAACTGCTCTAACAAAAGTAAAGTTCAAATCTGTTAGTTGAATGCATAGAACAGAAAGAAGTTTCACAGAATGCTTCTGTGTAGTTTTTATTTGAAGATATTCCTTTCTCCACTATAGGCCCCTTAGCGCTCTGAATGTCCACTTTCAGTTTCCACAAAAAGAGTGTTTCAGAACTGCTCAATCAAAAGTAAGCTTCAACTCTGTTAGTTGAATGCACAGAACAGAAAGAAGTTTCACAGAATTCTTCTGGGTAGTTTTCATTTGAAGATATAACTTTTTCCACTATAGGCCCTTTAGCGCTCCGAATGTCCACTTGCAGTTTCAACAGAAAGAGTCTTTCAGAACTGCTCAATCAAAAGTAATCTTCAACTCTCTTAGTTGAATGCACAGAACAGAAAGAAGTTTCACAGAATGCTTCTGTGTAGTTTTAATTTGAAGATATTCCTTTTTCCATTATAGGCCCCTAAGCGTTCTGAATATCCACTTGCAGTTTCTACAGAAAGAGAGTTTCAGAACTGCTCAATCAAAAGTAACGTTCAACTCTGTTAGTTGAATGCAGAGAACATAAAGATGTTTCACAGAATGCTTCTGTGTAGTTTTTATTTGCAGATATTGCTTTTTCCACTATTGGCCCCTTCGTGCTCAGAATATCCCCTTGCAGTTTCTGCAGGAAGAGTGTTTCAGAACTGCTCTATCAAAATTAAGGTTCAACTCTGTTGGTGGAACGCACAGAACAGAAAGAAGTTTCACAGAAAGCTTCTGTGTAGTTTTCATTTGAAGATATTCCTTTTTCCAATACATGCAGAATAGCACTGTGAATGTCCACTTGCAGTTTATACAGAAAGAGTGTTTCAGAACTGCTCAATCAAAAGTAAGCTTCCTCTCTGTTAGTTGAATGCACAGAACAGAAAGAAGTTTCGCAGAATGCTTCTGGGTAGTTTTTATTTGAAGATTCTCCTTTTTCCACTATGGGCCCCATCGCGCAGCCAATGTCCACATACACTCTCTACAGAAAGAGTGTTTCATAACTGCGCAATCAAAAGTAAGCTTCAACTCTGTTAGATGAATGCACAGAACAGAAAGAAGTTTCGCAGAATGCTTCTGTGTAGTTGTTAATTGAAGATATTCCTTTTTCCACTATAGGCCCCTTAGAGCACGGAATATCCTCTTGCATTTTCTACAGAAAGAATGATTCAGAACTGCTCAATCAAAAGTAAGGTTCAATTCTGTTAGTTGAATTCACAGAACAGAAAGAAGTTTCACAGAATTCTTCTGTGTAGTTTTTAATTGGTTATAGGCCTTTTTCCTCTATAGGCCCGGGAATGCTCCGAATGTCCTCTTGCAGTTTCTCCAGAAAGAGTGTTTCAGAACTGCTCAATCAAAAGTAAGGTTCAACTCTGTTAGTTGAATTCACAGAACAGAAAGAAGTTTCACAGAATTCTTCTGTGTAGTTTTTAATTGGTTATAGGCCTTTTTCCTCTATAGGCCCGGGAATGCTCCGAATGTCCTCTTGCAGTTTCTCCAGAAAGAGTGTTTCAGAACTGCTCAATCAAAAGAAAGCTTAAACTCTGTTAGTTGAATGCACAGAACAGAAAGTAATTTCAGAGAACGTTTCTGCGTATGTTTTATTTGGAGATATTCCTTTCTCCACTATAGGCCCCGTAGCGCTCTGAAAGTCCACTTGCAGTTTCCACAGAAAGAGTGTTTCAGAACTGCTCTAACAAAAGTAAAGTTCAAATCTGTTAGTTGAATGCATAGAACAGAAAGAAGTTTCACAGAATGCTTCTGTGTAGTTTTTATTTGAAGATATTCCTTTCTCCACTATAGGCCCCTTAGCGCTCTGAATGTCCACTTTCAGTTTCCACAAAAAGAGTGTTTCAGAACTGCTCAATCAAAAGTAAGCTTCAACTCTGTTAGTTGAATGCACAGAACAGAAAGAAGTTTCACAGAATTCTTCTGGGTAGTTTTCATTTGAAGATATATCTTTTTCCACTATAGGCCCTTTAGCCCTCCGAATGTCCACTTGCAGTTTCAACAGAAAGAGTCTTTCAGAACTGCTCAATCAAAAGTAATCTTCAACTCTCTTAGTTGAATGCACAGAAGAGAAAGAAGTTTCACAGAATGCTTCTGTGTAGTTTTAATTTGAAGATATTCCTTTTTCCATTATAGGCCCCTAAGCGTTCTGAATATCCACTTGCAGTTTCTACAGAAAGAGAGTTTCAGAACTGCTCAATCAAAAGTAACGTTCAACTCTGTTAGTTGAATGCAGAGAACATAAAGAAGTTTCACAGAATGCTTCTGTGTAGTTTTTATTTGCAGATATTCCTTTTTCCACTATTGGCCCCTTCGTGCTCAGAATATCCCCTTGCAGTTTCTACAGGAAGAGTGTTTCAGACCTGCTCTATCAAAACTAAGTTTCAACTCTGTTGGTGGAATGCACAGAACAGAAAGAAGTTTCACAGAAAGCTTCTGTGTAGTTTTCATTTGAAGATATACCTTTTTCCAGTACATGCTCCATAGCACTGTGATTGTCCACTTGCAGTTTACACAGAAAGAGTGTTTCAGAACTGCTCAATCAAAAGTAAGCTTCCTCTCTGTTAGTTGAATGCACAGAACAGAAAGAAGTTTCGCAGAATGATTCTGGGTAGTTTTTATTTGAAGATTCTCCTTTTTCCACTATGGGCCCCATAGAGCTGCCAATGTCCACATGCACTCTCTACAGAAAGAGTGTTTCAGAACTGCGCAATCAAAAGTAAGCTTCAACTCTGTTGGTTGAATGCACAGAACAGAAAGAAGTTTCGCAGAATGCTTCTGTGTAGTTGTTAACTGAAGATATTACTTTTTCCACTATAGGCCCCTTAGAGCACGGAATATCCTCTTGCATTTTCTACAGAAAGAATGATTCAGAACTGCTCAATCAAAAGTAAGGTTCAACTCTGTTAGTTGAATTCACAGAACAGAAAGAAGTTTCACAGAATTCTTCTGTGTAGTTTTTAATTGGTTATATGCCTTTTTCCTCTATAGGCCCGGGAATGCTCCGAATGTCCTCTTGCAGTTTCTCCAGAAAGAGTGTTTCAGAACTGCTCAATCAAAAGAAAGCTTAAACTCTGTTAGTTGAATGCACAGAACAGAAAGTAATTTCAGAGAACGTTTCTGTGTATGTTTTATTTGGAGATATTCCTTTCTCCACTATAGGCCCCGTAGCGCTCTGAAAGTCCACTTGCAGTTTCCACAGAAAGAGTGTTTCAGAACTGCTCTAACAAAAGTAAAGTTCAAATCTGTTAGTTGAATGCATAGAACAGAAAGAAGTTTCACAGAATGCTTCTGTGTAGTTTTTATTTGAAGATATTCCTTTCTCCACTATAGGCCCCTTAGCGCTCTGAATGTCCACTTTCAGTTTCCACAAAAAGAGTGTTTCAGAACTGCTCAATCAAAAGTAAGCTTCAACTCTGTTAGTTGAATGCACAGAACAGAAAGAAGTTTCACAGAATTCTTCTGGGTAGTTTTCATTTGAAGATATAACTTTTTCCACTATAGGCCCTTTAGCGCTCCGAATGTCCACTTGCAGTTTCAACAGAAAGAGTCTTTCAGAACTGCTCAATCAAAAGTAATCTTCAACTCTCTTAGTTGAATGCACAGAACAGAAAGAAGTTTCACAGAATGCTTCTGTGTAGTTTTAATTTGAAGATATTCCTTTTTCCATTATAGGCCCCTAAGCGTTCTGAATATCCACTTGCAGTTTCTACAGAAAGAGAGTTTCAGAACTGCTCAATCAAAAGTAACGTTCAACTCTGTTAGTTGAATGCAGAGAACATAAAGATGTTTCACAGAATGCTTCTGTGTAGTTTTTATTTGCAGATATTCCTTTTTCCACTATTGGCCCCTTCGTGCTCAGAATATCCCCTTGCAGTTTCTGCAGGAAGAGTGTTTCAGAACTGCTCTATCAAAATTAAGGTTCAACTCTGTTGGTGGAACGCACAGAACAGAAAGAAGTTTCACAGAAAGCTTCTGTGTAGTTTTCATTTGAAGATATTCCTTTTTCCAATACATGCAGAATAGCACTGTGAATGTCCACTTGCAGTTTATACAGAAAGAGTGTTTCAGAACTGCTCAATCAAAAGTAAGCTTCCTCTCTGTTAGTTGAATGCACAGAACAGAAAGAAGTTTCGCAGAATGCTTCTGGGTAGTTTTTATTTGAAGATTCTCCTTTTTCCACTATGGGCCCCATCGCGCAGCCAATGTCCACATACACTCTCTACAGAAAGAGTGTTTCATAACTGCGCAATCAAAAGTAAGCTTCAACTCTGTTAGATGAATGCACAGAACAGAAAGAAGTTTCGCAGAATGCTTCTGTGTAGTTGTTAATTGAAGATATTCCTTTTTCCACTATAGGCCCCTTAGAGCACGGAATATCCTCTTGCATTTTCTACAGAAAGAATGATTCAGAACTGCTCAATCAAAAGTAAGGTTCAATTCTGTTAGTTGAATTCACAGAACAGAAAGAAGTTTCACAGAATTCTTCTGTGTAGTTTTTAATTGGTTATAGGCCTTTTTCCTCTATAGGCCCGGGAATGCTCCGAATGTCCTCTTGCAGTTTCTCCAGAAAGAGTGTTTCAGAACTGCTCAATCAAAAGTAAGGTTCAACTCTGTTAGTTGAATTCACAGAACAGAAAGAAGTTTCACAGAATTCTTCTGTGTAGTTTTTAATTGGTTATAGGCCTTTTTCCTCTATAGGCCCGGGAATGCTCCGAATGTCCTCTTGCAGTTTCTCCAGAAAGAGTGTTTCAGAACTGCTCAATCAAAAGAAAGCTTAAACTCTGTTAGTTGAATGCACAGAACAGAAAGTAATTTCAGAGAACGTTTCTGCGTATGTTTTATTTGGAGATATTCCTTTCTCCACTATAGGCCCCGTAGCGCTCTGAAAGTCCACTTGCAGTTTCCACAGAAAGAGTGTTTCAGAACTGCTCTAACAAAAGTAAAGTTCAAATCTGTTAGTTGAATGCATAGAACAGAAAGAAGTTTCACAGAATGCTTCTGTGTAGTTTTTATTTGAAGATATTCCTTTCTCCACTATAGGCCCCTTAGCGCTCTGAATGTCCACTTTCAGTTTCCACAAAAAGAGTGTTTCAGAACTGCTCAATCAAAAGTAAGCTTCAACTCTGTTAGTTGAATGCACAGAACAGAAAGAAGTTTCACAGAATTCTTCTGGGTCGTTTTCATTTGAAGATATATCTTTTTCCACTATAGGCCCTTTAGCCCTCCGAATGTCCACTTGCAGTTTCAACAGAAAGAGTCTTTCAGAACTGCTCAATCAAAAGTAATCTTCAACTCTCTTAGTTGATTGCACAGAAGAGAAAGAAGTTTCACAGAATGCTTCTGTGTAGTTTTTATTTGAAGATATTCCTTTTTCCATTATAGGCCCCTAAGCGTTCTGAATATCCACTTGCAGTTTCTACAGAAAGAGAGTTTCAGAACTGCTCAATCAAAAGTAACGTTCAACTCTGTTAGTTGAATGCAGAGAACATAAAGAAGTTTCACAGAATGCTTCTGTGTAGTTTTTATTTGCTGATATTCCTTTTTCCACTATTGGCCCCTTCGTGCTCAGAATATCCCCTTGCAGTTTCTACAGGAAGAGTGTTTCAGACCTGCTCTATCAAAACTAAGTTTCAACTCTGTTGGTGGAATGCACAGAACAGAAAGAAGTTTCACAGAAAGCTTCTGTGTAGTTTTCATTTGAAGATATACCTTTTTCCAGTACATGCTCCATAGCACTGTGATTGTCCACTTGCAGTTTACACAGAAAGAGTGTTTCAGAACTGCTCAATCAAAAGTAAGCTTCCTCTCTGTTAGTTGAATGCACAGAACAGAAAGAAGTTTCGCAGAATGATTCTGGGTAGTTTTTATTTGAAGATTCTCCTTTTTCCACTATGGGCCCCATAGAGCTGCCAATGTCCACATGCACTCTCTACAGAAAGAGTGTTTCAGAACTGCGCAATCAAAAGTAAGCTTCAACTCTGTTGGTTGAATGCACAGAACAGAAAGAAGTTTCGCAGAATGCTTCTGTGTAGTTGTTAATTGAAGATATTACTTTTTCCACTATAGGCCCCTTAGAGCACGGAATATCCTCTTGCATTTTCTACAGAAAGAATGATTCAGAACTGCTCAATCAAAAGTAAGGTTCAACTCTGTTAGTTGAATTCACAGAACAGAAAGAAGTTTCACAGAATTCTTCTGTGTAGTTTTTAATTGGTTATATGCCTTTTTCCTCTATAGGCCCGGGAATGCTCCGAATGTCCTCTTGCAGTTTCTCCAGAAAGAGTGTTTCAGAACTGCTCAATCAAAAGAAAGCTTAAACTCTGTTAGTTGAATGCACAGAACAGAAAGTAATTTCAGAGAACGTTTCTGTGTATGTTTTATTTGGAGATATTCCTTTCTCCACTATAGGCCCCGTAGCGCTCTGAAAGTCCACTTGCAGTTTCCACAGAAAGAGTGTTTCAGAACTGCTCTAACAAAAGTAAAGTTCAAATCTGTTACTTGAATGCATAGAACAGAAAGAAGTTTCACAGAATGCTTCTGTGTAGTTTTTATTTGAAGATATTCCTTTCTCCACTATAGGCCCCTTAGCGCTCTGAATGTCCACTTTCAGTTTCCACAAAAAGAGTGTTTCAGAACTGCTCAATCAAAAGTAAGCTTCAACTCTGTTAGTTGAATGCACAGAACAGAAAGAAGTTTCACAGAATTCTTCTGGGTAGTTTTCATTTGAAGATATAACTTTTTCCACTATAGGCCCTTTAGCGCTCCGAATGTCCACTTGCAGTTTCAACAGAAAGAGTCTTTCAGAACTGCTCAATCAAAAGTAATCTTCAACTCTCTTAGTTGAATGCACAGAACAGAAAGAAGTTTCACAGAATGCTTCTGTGTAGTTTTAATTTGAAGATATTCCTTTTTCCATTATAGGCCCCTAAGCGTTCTGAATATCCACTTGCAGTTTCTACAGAAAGAGAGTTTCAGAACTGCTCAATCAAAAGTAACGTTCAACTCTGTTAGTTGAATGCAGAGAACATAAAGATGTTTCACAGAATGCTTCTGTGTAGTTTTTATTTGCAGATATTGCTTTTTCCACTATTGGCCCCTTCGTGCTCAGAATATCCCCTTGCAGTTTCTGCAGGAAGAGTGTTTCAGAACTGCTCTATCAAAATTAAGGTTCAACTCTGTTGGTGGAACGCACAGAACAGAAAGAAGTTTCACAGAAAGCTTCTGTGTAGTTTTCATTTGAAGATATTCCTTTTTCCAATACATGCAGAATAGCACTGTGAATGTCCACTTGCAGTTTATACAGAAAGAGTGTTTCAGAACTGCTCAATCAAAAGTAAGCTTCCTCTCTGTTAGTTGAATGCACAGAACAGAAAGAAGTTTCGCAGAATGCTTCTGGGTAGTTTTTATTTGAAGATTCTCCTTTTTCCACTATGGGCCCCATCGCGCAGCCAATGTCCACATACACTCTCTACAGAAAGAGTGTTTCATAACTGCGCAATCAAAAGTAAGCTTCAACTCTGTTAGATGAATGCACAGAACAGAAAGAAGTTTCGCAGAATGCTTCTGTGTAGTTGTTAATTGAAGATATTCCTTTTTCCACTATAGGCCCCTTAGAGCACGGAATATCCTCTTGCATTTTCTACAGAAAGAATGATTCAGAACTGCTCAATCAAAAGTAAGGTTCAATTCTGTTAGTTGAATTCACAGAACAGAAAGAAGTTTCACAGAATTCTTCTGTGTAGTTTTTAATTGGTTATAGGCCTTTTTCCTCTATAGGCCCGGGAATGCTCCGAATGTCCTCTTGCAGTTTCTCCAGAAAGAGTGTTTCAGAACTGCTCAATCAAAAGTAAGGTTCAACTCTGTTAGTTGAATTCACAGAACAGAAAGAAGTTTCACAGAATTCTTCTGTGTAGTTTTTAATTGGTTATAGGCCTTTTTCCTCTATAGGCCCGGGAATGCTCCGAATGTCCTCTTGCAGTTTCTCCAGAAAGAGTGTTTCAGAACTGCTCAATCAAAAGAAAGCTTAAACTCTGTTAGTTGAATGCACAGAACAGAAAGTAATTTCAGAGAACGTTTCTGCGTATGTTTTATTTGGAGATATTCCTTTCTCCACTATAGGCCCCGTAGCGCTCTGAAAGTCCACTTGCAGTTTCCACAGAAAGAGTGTTTCAGAACTGCTCTAACAAAAGTAAAGTTCAAATCTGTTAGTTGAATGCATAGAACAGAAAGAAGTTTCACAGAATGCTTCTGTGTAGTTTTTATTTGAAGATATTCCTTTCTCCACTATAGGCCCCTTAGCGCTCTGAATGTCCACTTTCAGTTTCCACAAAAAGAGTGTTTCAGAACTGCTCAATCAAAAGTAAGCTTCAACTCTGTTAGTTGAATGCACAGAACAGAAAGAAGTTTCACAGAATTCTTCTGGGTAGTTTTCATTTGAAGATATAACTTTTTCCACTATAGGCCCTTTAGCGCTCCGAATGTCCACTTGCAGTTTCAACAGAAAGAGTCTTTCAGAACTGCTCAATCAAAAGTAATCTTCAACTCTCTTAGTTGAATGCACAGAACAGAAAGAAGTTTCACAGAATGCTTCTGTGTAGTTTTAATTTGAAGATATTCCTTTTTCCATTATAGGCCCCTAAGCGTTCTGAATATCCACTTGCAGTTTCTACAGAAAGAGAGTTTCAGAACTGCTCAATCAAAAGTAACGTTCAACTCTGTTAGTTGAATGCAGAGAACATAAAGATGTTTCACAGAATGCTTCTGTGTAGTTTTTATTTGCAGATATTGCTTTTTCCACTATTGGCCCCTTCGTGCTCAGAATATCCCCTTGCAGTTTCTGCAGGAAGAGTGTTTCAGAACTGCTCTATCAAAATTAAGGTTCAACTCTGTTGGTGGAACGCACAGAACAGAAAGAAGTTTCACAGAAAGCTTCTGTGTAGTTTTCATTTGAAGATATTCCTTTTTCCAATACATGCAGAATAGCACTGTGAATGTCCACTTGCAGTTTATACAGAAAGAGTGTTTCAGAACTGCTCAATCAAAAGTAAGCTTCCTCTCTGTTAGTTGAATGCACAGAACAGAAAGAAGTTTCGCAGAATGCTTCTGGGTAGTTTTTATTTGAAGATTCTCCTTTTTCCACTATGGGCCCCATCGCGCAGCCAATGTCCACATACACTCTCTACAGAAAGAGTGTTTCATAACTGCGCAATCAAAAGTAAGCTTCAACTCTGTTAGATGAATGCACAGAACAGAAAGAAGTTTCGCAGAATGCTTCTGTGTAGTTGTTAATTGAAGATATTCCTTTTTCCACTATAGGCCCCTTAGAGCACGGAATATCCTCTTGCATTTTCTACAGAAAGAATGATTCAGAACTGCTCAATCAAAAGTAAGGTTCAATTCTGTTAGTTGAATTCACAGAACAGAAAGAAGTTTCACAGAATTCTTCTGTGTAGTTTTTAATTGGTTATAGGCCTTTTTCCTCTATAGGCCCGGGAATGCTCCGAATGTCCTCTTGCAGTTTCTCCAGAAAGAGTGTTTCAGAACTGCTCAATCAAAAGTAAGGTTCAACTCTGTTAGTTGAATTCACAGAACAGAAAGAAGTTTCACAGAATTCTTCTGTGTAGTTTTTAATTGGTTATAGGCCTTTTTCCTCTATAGGCCCGGGAATGCTCCGAATGTCCTCTTGCAGTTTCTCCAGAAAGAGTGTTTCAGAACTGCTCAATCAAAAGAAAGCTTAAACTCTGTTAGTTGAATGCACAGAACAGAAAGTAATTTCAGAGAACGTTTCTGCGTATGTTTTATTTGGAGATATTCCTTTCTCCACTATAGGCCCCGTAGCGCTCTGAAAGTCCACTTGCAGTTTCCACAGAAAGAGTGTTTCAGAACTGCTCTAACAAAAGTAAAGTTCAAATCTGTTAGTTGAATGCATAGAACAGAAAGAAGTTTCACAGAATGCTTCTGTGTAGTTTTTATTTGAAGATATTCCTTTCTCCACTATAGGCCCCTTAGCGCTCTGAATGTCCACTTTCAGTTTCCACAAAAAGAGTGTTTCAGAACTGCTCAATCAAAAGTAAGCTTCAACTCTGTTAGTTGAATGCACAGAACAGAAAGAAGTTTCAGAGAATTCTTCTGGGTAGTTTTCATTTGAAGATATATCTTTTTCCACTATAGGCCCTTTAGCCCTCCGAATGTCCACTTGCAGTTTCAACAGAAAGAGGCTTTCAGAACTGCTCAATCAAAAGTAATCTTCAACTCTCTTAGTTGAATGCACAGAAGAGAAAGAAGTTTCACAGAATGCTTCTGTGTAGTTTTAATTTGAAGATATTCCTTTTTCCATTATAGGCCCCTAAGCGTTCTGAATATCCACTTGCAGTTTCTACAGAAAGAGAGTTTCAGAACTGCTCAATCAAAAGTAACGTTCAACTCTGTTAGTTGAATGCAGAGAACATAAAGAAGTTTCACAGAATGCTTCTGTGTAGTTTTTATTTGCAGATATTCCTTTTTCCACTATTGGCCCCTTCGTGCTCAGAATATACCCTTGCAGTTTCTACAGGAAGAGTGTTTCAGACCTGCTCTATCAAAACTAAGTTTCAACTCTGTTGGTGGAATGCACAGAACAGAAAGAAGTTTCACAGAAAGCTTCTGTGTAGTTTTCATTTGAAGATATACCTTTTTCCAGTACATGCTCCATAGCACTGTGATTGTCCACTTGCAGTTTACACAGAAAGAGTGTTTCAGAACTGCTCAATCAAAAGTAAGCTTCCTCTCTGTTAGTTGAATGCACAGAACAGAAAGAAGTTTCGCAGAATGATTCTGGGTAGTTTTTATTTGAAGATTCTCCTTTTTCCACTATGGGCCCCATAGAGCTGCCAATGTCCACATGCACTCTCTACAGAAAGAGTGTTTCAGAACTGCGCAATCAAAAGTAAGCTTCAACTCTGTTGGTTGAATGCACAGAACAGAAAGAAGTTTCGCAGAATGCTTCTGTGTAGTTGTTAATTGAAGATATTACTTTTTCCACTATAGGCCCCTTAGAGCACGGAATATCCTCTTGCATTTTCTACAGAAAGAATGATTCAGAACTGCTCAATCAAAAGTAAGGTTCAACTCTGTTAGTTGAATTCACAGAACAGAAAGAAGTTTCACAGAATTCTTCTGTGTAGTTTTTAATTGGTTATATGCCTTTTTCCTCTATAGGCCCGGGAATGCTCCGAATGTCCTCTTGCAGTTTCTCCAGAAAGAGTGTTTCAGAACTGCTCAATCAAAAGAAAGCTTAAACTCTGTTAGTTGAATGCACAGAACAGAAAGTAATTTCAGAGAACGTTTCTGTGTATGTTTTATTTGGAGATATTCCTTTCTCCACTATAGGCCCCGTAGCGCTCTGAAAGTCCACTTGCAGTTTCCACAGAAAGAGTGTTTCAGAACTGCTCTAACAAAAGTAAAGTTCAAATCTGTTAGTTGAATGCATAGAACAGAAAGAAGTTTCACAGAATGCTTCTGTGTAGTTTTTATTTGAAGATATTCCTTTCTCCACTATAGGCCCCTTAGCGCTCTGAATGTCCACTTTCAGTTTCCACAAAAAGAGTGTTTCAGAACTGCTCAATCAAAAGTAAGCTTCAACTCTGTTAGTTGAATGCACAGAACAGAAAGAAGTTTCACAGAATTCTTCTGGGTAGTTTTCATTTGAAGATATAACTTTTTCCACTATAGGCCCTTTAGCGCTCCGAATGTCCACTTGCAGTTTCAACAGAAAGAGTCTTTCAGAACTGCTCAATCAAAAGTAATCTTCAACTCTCTTAGTTGAATGCACAGAACAGAAAGAAGTTTCACAGAATGCTTCTGTGTAGTTTTAATTTGAAGATATTCCTTTTTCCATTATAGGCCCCTAAGCGTTCTGAATATCCACTTGCAGTTTCTACAGAAAGAGAGTTTCAGAACTGCTCAATCAAAAGTAACGTTCAACTCTGTTAGTTGAATGCAGAGAACATAAAGATGTTTCACAGAATGCTTCTGTGTAGTTTTTATTTGCAGATATTGCTTTTTCCACTATTGGCCCCTTCGTGCTCAGAATATCCCCTTGCAGTTTCTGCAGGAAGAGTGTTTCAGAACTGCTCTATCAAAATTAAGGTTCAACTCTGTTGGTGGAACGCACAGAACAGAAAGAAGTTTCACAGAAAGCTTCTGTGTAGTTTTCATTTGAAGATATTCCTTTTTCCAACACATGCAGAATAGCACTGTGAATGTCCACTTGCAGTTTATACAGAAAGAGTGTTTCAGAACTGCTCAATCAAAAGTAAGCTTCCTCTCTGTTAGTTGAATGCACAGAACAGAAAGAAGTTTCGCAGAATGCTTCTGGGTAGTTTTTATTTGAAGATTCTCCTTTTTCCACTATGGGCCCCATCGCGCAGCCAATGTCCACATACACTCTCTACAGAAAGAGTGTTTCATAACTGCGCAATCAAAAGTAAGCTTCAACTCTGTTAGATGAATGCACAGAACAGAAAGAAGTTTCGCAGAATGCTTCTGTGTAGTTGTTAATTGAAGATATTCCTTTTTCCACTATAGGCCCCTTAGAGCACGGAATATCCTCTTGCATTTTCTACAGAAAGAATGATTCAGAACTGCTCAATCAAAAGTAAGGTTCAATTCTGTTAGTTGAATTCACAGAACAGAAAGAAGTTTCACAGAATTCTTCTGTGTAGTTTTTAATTGGTTATAGGCCTTTTTCCTCTATAGGCCCGGGAATGCTCCGAATGTCCTCTTGCAGTTTCTCCAGAAAGAGTGTTTCAGAACTGCTCAATCAAAAGTAAGGTTCAACTCTGTTAGTTGAATTCACAGAACAGAAAGAAGTTTCACAGAATTCTTCTGTGTAGTTTTTAATTGGTTATAGGCCTTTTTCCTCTATAGGCCCGGGAATGCTCCGAATGTCCTCTTGCAGTTTCTCCAGAAAGAGTGTTTCAGAACTGCTCAATCAAAAGAAAGCTTAAACTCTGTTAGTTGAATGCACAGAACAGAAAGTAATTTCAGAGAACGTTTCTGCGTATGTTTTATTTGGAGATATTCCTTTCTCCACTATAGGCCCCGTAGCGCTCTGAAAGTCCACTTGCAGTTTCCACAGAAAGAGTGTTTCAGAACTGCTCTAACAAAAGTAAAGTTCAAATCTGTTAGTTGAATGCATAGAACAGAAAGAAGTTTCACAGAATGCTTCTGTGTAGTTTTCATTTGAAGATATTCCTTTCTCCACTATAGGCCCCTTAGCGCTCTGAATGTCCACTTTCAGTTTCCACAAAAAGAGTGTTTCAGAACTGCTCAATCAAAAGTAAGCTTCAACTCTGTTAGTTGAATGCACAGAACAGAAAGAAGTTTCACAGAATTCTTCTGGGTAGTTTTCATTTGAAGATATATCTTTTTCCACTATAGGCCCTTTAGCCCTCCGAATGTCCACTTGCAGTTTCAACAGAAAGAGTCTTTCAGAACTGCTCAATCAAAAGTAATCTTCAACTCTCTTAGTTGAATGCACAGAAGAGAAAGAAGTTTCACAGAATGCTTCTGTGTAGTTTTAATTTGAAGATATTCCTTTTTCCATTATAGGCCCCTAAGCGTTCTGAATATCCACTTGCAGTTTCTACAGAAAGAGAGTTTCAGAACTGCTCAATCAAAAGTAACGTTCAACTCTGTTAGTTGAATGCAGAGAACATAAAGAAGTTTCACAGAATGCTTCTGTGTAGTTTTTATTTGCAGATATTCCTTTTTCCACTATTGGCCCCTTCGTGCTCAGAATATCCCCTTGCAGTTTCTACAGGAAGAGTGTTTCAGACCTGCTCTATCAAAACTAAGTTTCAACTCTGTTGGTGGAATGCACAGAACAGAAAGAAGTTTCACAGAAAGCTTCTGTGTAGTTTTCATTTGAAGATATACCTTTTTCCAGTACATGCTCCATAGCACTGTGATTGTCCACTTGCAGTTTACACAGAAAGAGTGTTTCAGAACTGCTCAATCAAAAGTAAGCTTCCTCTCTGTTAGTTGAATGCACAGAACAGAAAGAAGTTTCGCAGAATGATTCTGGGTAGTTTTTATTTGAAGATTCTCCTTTTTCCACTATGGGCCCCATAGAGCTGCCAATGTCCACATGCACTCTCTACAGAAAGAGTGTTTCAGAACTGCGCAATCAAAAGTAAGCTTCAACTCTGTTGGTTGAATGCACAGAACAGAAAGAAGTTTCGCAGAATGCTTCTGTGTAGTTGTTAATTGAAGATATTACTTTTTCCACTATAGGCCCCTTAGAGCACGGAATATCCTCTTGCATTTTCTACAGAAAGAATGATTCAGAACTGCTCAATCAAAAGTAAGGTTCAACTCTGTTAGTTGAATTCACAGAACAGAAAGAAGTTTCACAGAATTCTTCTGTGTAGTTTTTAATTGGTTATATGCCTTTTTCCTCTATAGGCCCGGGAATGCTCCGAATGTCCTCTTGCAGTTTCTCCAGAAAGAGTGTTTCAGAACTGCTCAATCAAAAGAAAGCTTAAACTCTGTTAGTTGAATGCACAGAACAGAAAGTAATTTCAGAGAACGTTTCTGTGTATGTTTTATTTGGAGATATTCCTTTCTCCACTATAGGCCCCGTAGCGCTCTGAAAGTCCACTTGCAGTTTCCACAGAAAGAGTGTTTCAGAACTGCTCTAACAAAAGTAAAGTTCAAATCTGTTAGTTGAATGCATAGAACAGAAAGAAGTTTCACAGAATGCTTCTGTGTAGTTTTTATTTGAAGATATTCCTTTCTCCACTATAGGCCCCTTAGCGCTCTGAATGTCCACTTTCAGTTTCCACAAAAAGAGTGTTTCAGAACTGCTCAATCAAAAGTAAGCTTCAACTCTGTTAGTTGAATGCACAGAACAGAAAGAAGTTTCACAGAATTCTTCTGGGTAGTTTTCATTTGAAGATATAACTTTTTCCACTATAGGCCCTTTAGCGCTCCGAATGTCCACTTGCAGTTTCAACAGAAAGAGTCTTTCAGAACTGCTCAATCAAAAGTAATCTTCAACTCTCTTAGTTGAATGCACAGAACAGAAAGAAGTTTCACAGAATGCTTCTGTGTAGTTTTAATTTGAAGATATTCCTTTTTCCATTATAGGCCCCTAAGCGTTCTGAATATCCACTTGCAGTTTCTACAGAAAGAGAGTTTCAGAACTGCTCAATCAAAAGTAACGTTCAACTCTGTTAGTTGAATGCAGAGAACATAAAGATGTTTCACAGAATGCTTCTGTGTAGTTTTTATTTGCAGATATTGCTTTTTCCACTATTGGCCCCTTCGTGCTCAGAATATCCCCTTGCAGTTTCTGCAGGAAGAGTGTTTCAGAACTGCTCTATCAAAATTAAGGTTCAACTCTGTTGGTGGAACGCACAGAACAGAAAGAAGTTTCACAGAAAGCTTCTGTGTAGTTTTCATTTGAAGATATTCCTTTTTCCAATACATGCAGAATAGCACTGTGAATGTCCACTTGCAGTTTATACAGAAAGAGTGTTTCAGAACTGCTCAATCAAAAGTAAGCTTCCTCTCTGTTAGTTGAATGCACAGAACAGAAAGAAGTTTCGCAGAATGCTTCTGGGTAGTTTTTATTTGAAGATTCTCCTTTTTCCACTATGGGCCCCATCGCGCAGCCAATGTCCACATACACTCTCTACAGAAAGAGTGTTTCATAACTGCGCAATCAAAAGTAAGCTTCAACTCTGTTAGATGAATGCACAGAACAGAAAGAAGTTTTGCAGAATGCTTCTGTGTAGTTGTTAATTGAAGATATTCCTTTTTCCACTATAGGCCCCTTAGAGCACGGAATATCCTCTTGCATTTTCTACAGAAAGAATGATTCAGAACTGCTCAATCAAAAGTAAGGTTCAATTCTGTTAGTTGAATTCACAGAACAGAAAGAAGTTTCACAGAATTCTTCTGTGTAGTTTTTAATTGGTTATAGGCCTTTTTCCTCTATAGGCCCGGGAATGCTCCGAATGTCCTCTTGCAGTTTCTCCAGAAAGAGTGTTTCAGAACTGCTCAATCAAAAGTAAGGTTCAACTCTGTTAGTTGAATTCACAGAACAGAAAGAAGTTTCACAGAATTCTTCTGTGTAGTTTTTAATTGGTTATAGGCCTTTTTCCTCTATAGGCCCGGGAATGCTCCGAATGTCCTCTTGCAGTTTCTCCAGAAAGAGTGTTTCAGAACTGCTCAATCAAAAGAAAGCTTAAACTCTGTTAGTTGAATGCACAGAACAGAAAGTAATTTCAGAGAACGTTTCTGCGTATGTTTTATTTGGAGATATTCCTTTCTCCACTATAGGCCCCGTAGCGCTCTGAAAGTCCACTTGCAGTTTCCACAGAAAGAGTGTTTCAGAACTGCTCTAACAAAAGTAAAGTTCAAATCTGTTAGTTGAATGCATAGAACAGAAAGAAGTTTCACAGAATGCTTCTGTGTAGTTTTCATTTGAAGATATTCCTTTCTCCACTATAGGCCCCTTAGCGCTCTGAATGTCCACTTTCAGTTTCCACAAAAAGAGTGTTTCAGAACTGCTCAATCAAAAGTAAGCTTCAACTCTGTTAGTTGAATGCACAGAACAGAAAGAAGTTTCACAGAATTCTTCTGGGTAGTTTTCATTTGAAGATATATCTTTTTCCACTATAGGCCCTTTAGCCCTCCGAATGTCCACTTGCAGTTTCAACAGAAAGAGTCTTTCAGAACTGCTCAATCAAAAGTAATCTTCAACTCTCTTAGTTGAATGCACAGAAGAGAAAGAAGTTTCACAGAATGCTTCTGTGTAGT
This sequence comes from Symphalangus syndactylus, assembly GCF_028878055.3. Taxonomy (NCBI): domain Eukaryota; kingdom Metazoa; phylum Chordata; class Mammalia; order Primates; family Hylobatidae; genus Symphalangus; species Symphalangus syndactylus. Next base: position 48,398,033 of record NC_072446.2, read on the forward strand.
TTTAATTTGAAGATATTCCTTTTTCCATTATAGGCCCCTAAGCGTTCTGAATATCCACTTGCAGTTTCTACAGAAAGAGAGTTTCAGAACTGCTCAATCAAAAGTAACGTTCAACTCTGTTAGTTGAATGCAGAGAACATAAAGAAGTTTCACAGAATGCTTCTGTGTAGTTTTTATTTGCAGATATTCCTTTTTCCACTATTGGCCCCTTCGTGCTCAGAATATCCCCTTGCAGTTTCTACAGGAAGAGTGTTTCAGACCTGCTCTATCAAAACTAAGTTTCAACTCTGTTGGTGGAATGCACAGAACAGAAAGAAGTTTCACAGAAAGCTTCTGTGTAGTTTTCATTTGAAGATATACCTTTTTCCAGTACATGCTCCATAGCACTGTGATTGTCCACTTGCAGTTTACACAGAAAGAGTGTTTCAGAACTGCTCAATCAAAAGTAAGCTTCCTCTCTGTTAGTTGAATGCACAGAACAGAAAGAAGTTTCGCAGAATGATTCTGGGTAGTTTTTATTTGAAGATTCTCCTTTTTCCACTATGGGCCCCATAGAGCTGCCAATGTCCACATGCACTCTCTACAGAAAGAGTGTTTCAGAACTGCGCAATCAAAAGTAAGCTTCAACTCTGTTGGTTGAATGCACAGAACAGAAAGAAGTTTCGCAGAATGCTTCTGTGTAGTTGTTAATTGAAGATATTCCTTTTTCCACTATAGGCCCCTTAGAGCACGGAATATCCTCTTGCATTTTCTACAGAAAGAATGATTCAGAACTGCTCAATCAAAAGTAAGGTTCAACTCTGTTAGTTGAATTCACAGAACAGAAAGAAGTTTCACAGAATTCTTCTGTGTAGTTTTTAATTGGTTATATGCCTTTTTCCTCTATAGGCCCGGGAATGCTCCGAATGTCCTCTTGCAGTTTCTCCAGAAAGAGTGTTTCAGAACTGCTCAATCAAAAGAAAGCTTAAACTCTGTTAGTTGAATGCACAGAACAGAAAGTAATTTCAGAGAACGTTTCTGTGTATGTTTTATTTGGAGATATTCCTTTCTCCACTATAGGCCCCGTAGCGCTCTGAAAGTCCACTTGCAGTTTCCACAGAAAGAGTGTTTCAGAACTGCTCTAACAAAAGTAAAGTTCAAATCTGTTAGTTGAATGCATAGAACAGAAAGAAGTTTCACAGAATGCTTCTGTGTAGTTTTTATTTGAAGATATTCCTTTCTCCACTATAGGCCCCTTAGCGCTCTGAATGTCCACTTTCAGTTTCCACAAAAAGAGTGTTTCAGAACTGCTCAATCAAAAGTAAGCTTCAACTCTGTTAGTTGAATGCACAGAACAGAAAGAAGTTTCACAGAATTCTTCTGGGTAGTTTTCATTTGAAGATATAACTTTTTCCACTATAGGCCCTTTAGCGCTCCGAATGTCCACTTGCAGTTTCAACAGAAAGAGTCTTTCAGAACTGCTCAATCAAAAGTAATCTTCAACTCTCTTAGTTGAATGCACAGAACAGAAAGAAGTTTCACAGAATGCTTCTGTGTAGTTTTAATTTGAAGATATTCCTTTTTCCATTATAGGCCCCTAAGCGTTCTGAATATCCACTTGCAGTTTCTACAGAAAGAGAGTTTCAGAACTGCTCAATCAAAAGTAACGTTCAACTCTGTTAGTTGAATGCAGAGAACATAAAGATGTTTCACAGAATGCTTCTGTGTAGTTTTTATTTGCAGATATTGCTTTTTCCACTATTGGCCCCTTCGTGCTCAGAATATCCCCTTGCAGTTTCTGCAGGAAGAGTGTTTCAGAACTGCTCTATCAAAATTAAGGTTCAACTCTGTTGGTGGAACGCACAGAACAGAAAGAAGTTTCACAGAAAGCTTCTGTGTAGTTTTCATTTGAAGATATTCCTTTTTCCAATACATGCAGAATAGCACTGTGAATGTCCACTTGCAGTTTATACAGAAAGAGTGTTTCAGAACTGCTCAATCAAAAGTAAGCTTCCTCTCTGTTAGTTGAATGCACAGAACAGAAAGAAGTTTCGCAGAATGCTTCTGGGTAGTTTTTATTTGAAGATTCTCCTTTTTCCACTATGGGCCCCATCGCGCAGCCAATGTCCACATACACTCTCTACAGAAAGAGTGTTTCATAACTGCGCAATCAAAAGTAAGCTTCAACTCTGTTAGATGAATGCACAGAACAGAAAGAAGTTTCGCAGAATGCTTCTGTGTAGTTGTTAATTGAAGATATTCCTTTTTCCACTATAGGCCCCTTAGAGCACGGAATATCCTCTTGCATTTTCTACAGAAAGAATGATTCAGAACTGCTCAATCAAAAGTAAGGTTCAATTCTGTTAGTTGAATTCACAGAACAGAAAGAAGTTTCACAGAATTCTTCTGTGTAGTTTTTAATTGGTTATAGGCCTTTTTCCTCTATAGGCCCGGGAATGCTCCGAATGTCCTCTTGCAGTTTCTCCAGAAAGAGTGTTTCAGAACTGCTCAATCAAAAGTAAGGTTCAACTCTGTTAGTTGAATTCACAGAACAGAAAGAAGTTTCACAGAATTCTTCTGTGTAGTTTTTAATTGGTTATAGGCCTTTTTCCTCTATAGGCCCGGGAATGCTCCGAATGTCCTCTTGCAGTTTCTCCAGAAAGAGTGTTTCAGAACTGCTCAATCAAAAGAAAGCTTAAACTCTGTTAGTTGAATGCACAGAACAGAAAGTAATTTCAGAGAACGTTTCTGCGTATGTTTTATTTGGAGATATTCCTTTCTCCACTATAGGCCCCGTAGCGCTCTGAAAGTCCACTTGCAGTTTCCACAGAAAGAGTGTTTCAGAACTGCTCTAACAAAAGTAAAGTTCAAATCTGTTAGTTGAATGCATAGAACAGAAAGAAGTTTCACAGAATGCTTCTGTGTAGTTTTTATTTGAAGATATTCCTTTCTCCACTATAGGCCCCTTAGCGCTCTGAATGTCCACTTTCAGTTTCCACAAAAAGAGTGTTTCAGAACTGCTCAATCAAAAGTAAGCTTCAACTCTGTTAGTTGAATGCACAGAACAGAAAGAAGTTTCACAGAATTCTTCTGGGTAGTTTTCATTTGAAGATATATCTTTTTCCACTATAGGCCCTTTAGCCCTCCGAATGTCCACTTGCAGTTTCAACAGAAAGAGTCTTTCAGAACTGCTCAATCAAAAGTAATCTTCAACTCTCTTAGTTGAATGCACAGAAGAGAAAGAAGTTTCACAGAATGCTTCTGTGTAGTTTTTATTTGAAGATATTCCTTTTTCCATTATAGGCCCCTAAGCGTTCTGAATATCCACTTGCAGTTTCTACAGAAAGAGAGTTTCAGAACTGCTCAATCAAAAGTAACGTTCAACTCTGTTAGTTGAATGCAGAGAACATAAAGAAGTTTCACAGAATGCTTCTGTGTAGTTTTTATTTGCAGATATTCCTTTTTCCACTATTGGCCCCTTCGTGCTCAGAATATCCCCTTGCAGTTTCTACAGGAAGAGTGTTTCAGACCTGCTCTATCAAAACTAAGTTTCAACTCTGTTGGTGGAATGCACAGAACAGAAAGAAGTTTCACAGAAAGCTTCTGTGTAGTTTTCATTTGAAGATATACCTTTTTCCAGTACATGCTCCATAGCACTGTGATTGTCCACTTGCAGTTTACACAGAAAGAGTGTTTCAGAACTGCTCAATCAAAAGTAAGCTTCCTCTCTGTTAGTTGAATGCACAGAACAGAAAGAAGTTTCGCAGAATGATTCTGGGTAGTTTTTATTTGAAGATTCTCCTTTTTCCACTATGGGCCCCATAGAGCTGCCAATGTCCACATGCACTCTCTACAGAAAGAGTGTTTCAGAACTGCGCAATCAAAAGTAAGCTTCAACTCTGTTGGTTGAATGCACAGAACAGAAAGAAGTTTCGCAGAATGCTTCTGTGTAGTTGTTAACTGAAGATATTACTTTTTCCACTATAGGCCCCTTAGAGCACGGAATATCCTCTTGCATTTTCTACAGAAAGAATGATTCAGAACTGCTCAATCAAAAGTAAGGTTCAACTCTGTTAGTTGAATTCACAGAACAGAAAGAAGTTTCACAGAATTCTTCTGTGTAGTTTTTAATTGGTTATATGCCTTTTTCCTCTATAGGCCCGGGAATGCTCCGAATGTCCTCTTGCAGTTTCTCCAGAAAGAGTGTTTCAGAACTGCTCAATCAAAAGAAAGCTTAAACTCTGTTAGTTGAATGCACAGAACAGAAAGTAATTTCAGAGAACGTTTCTGTGTATGTTTTATTTGGAGATATTCCTTTCTCCACTATAGGCCCCGTAGCGCTCTGAAAGTCCACTTGCAGTTTCCACAGAAAGAGTGTTTCAGAACTGCTCTAACAAAAGTAAAGTTCAAATCTGTTAGTTGAATGCATAGAACAGAAAGAAGTTTCACAGAATGCTTCTGTGTAGTTTTTATTTGAAGATATTCCTTTCTCCACTACAGGCCCCTTAGCGCTCGGAATGTCCACTTTCAGTTTCCACAAAAAGAGTGTTTCAGAACTGCTCAATCAAAAGTAAGCTTCAACTCTGTTAGTTGAATGCACAGAACAGAAAGAAGTTTCACAGAATTCTTCTGGGTAGTTTTCATTTGAAGATATAACTTTTTCCACTATAGGCCCTTTAGCGCTCCGAATGTCCACTTGCAGTTTCAACAGAAAGAGTCTTTCAGAACTGCTCAATCAAAAGTAATCTTCAACTCTCTTAGTTGAATGCACAGAACAGAAAGAAGTTTCACAGAATGCTTCTGTGTAGTTTTAATTTGAAGATATTCCTTTTTCCATTATAGGCCCCTAAGCGTTCTGAATATCCACTTGCAGTTTCTACAGAAAGAGAGTTTCAGAACTGCTCAATCAAAAGTAACGTTCAACTCTGTTAGTTGAATGCAGAGAACATAAAGATGTTTCACAGAATGCTTCTGTGTAGTTTTTATTTGCAGATATTGCTTTTTCCACTATTGGCCCCTTCGTGCTCAGAATATCCCCTTGCAGTTTCTGCAGGAAGAGTGTTTCAGAACTGCTCTATCAAAATTAAGGTTCAACTCTGTTGGTGGAACGCACAGAACAGAAAGAAGTTTCACAGAAAGCTTCTGTGTAGTTTTCATTTGAAGATATTCCTTTTTCCAATACATGCAGAATAGCACTGTGAATGTCCACTTGCAGTTTATACAGAAAGAGTGTTTCAGAACTGCTCAATCAAAAGTAAGCTTCCTCTCTGTTAGTTGAATGCACAGAACAGAAAGAAGTTTCGCAGAATGCTTCTGGGTAGTTTTTATTTGAAGATTCTCCTTTTTCCACTATGGGCCCCATCGCGCAGCCAATGTCCACATACACTCTCTACAGAAAGAGTGTTTCATAACTGCGCAATCAAAAGTAAGATTCAACTCTGATAGATGAATGCACAGAACAGAAAGAAGTTTCGCAGAATGCTTCTGTGTAGTTGTTAATTGAAGATATTCCTTTTTCCACTATAGGCCCCTTAGAGCACGGAATATCCTCTTGCATTTTCTACAGAAAGAATGATTCAGAACTGCTCAATCAAAAGTAAGGTTCAATTCTGTTAGTTGAATTCACAGAACAGAAAGAAGTTTCACAGAATTCTTCTGTGTAGTTTTTAATTGGTTATAGGCCTTTTTCCTCTATAGGCCCGGGAATGCTCCGAATGTCCTCTTGCAGTTTCTCCAGAAAGAGTGTTTCAGAACTGCTCAATCAAAAGTAAGGTTCAACTCTGTTAGTTGAATTCACAGAACAGAAAGAAGTTTCACAGAATTCTTCTGTGTAGTTTTTAATTGGTTATAGGCCTTTTTCCTCTATAGGCCCGGGAATGCTCCGAATGTCCTCTTGCAGTTTCTCCAGAAAGAGTGTTTCAGAACTGCTCAATCAAAAGAAAGCTTAAACTCTGTTAGTTGAATGCACAGAACAGAAAGTAATTTCAGAGAACGTTTCTGCGTATGTTTTATTTGGAGATATTCCTTTCTCCACTATAGGCCCCGTAGCGCTCTGAAAGTCCACTTGCAGTTTCCACAGAAAGAGTGTTTCAGAACTGCTCTAACAAAAGTAAAGTTCAAATCTGTTAGTTGAATGCATAGAACAGAAAGAAGTTTCACAGAATGCTTCTGTGTAGTTTTTATTTGAAGATATTCCTTTCTCCACTATAGGCCCCTTAGCGCTCTGAATGTCCACTTTCAGTTTCCACAAAAAGAGTGTTTCAGAACTGCTCAATCAAAAGTAAGCTTCAACTCTGTTAGTTGAATGCACAGAACAGAAAGAAGTTTCACAGAATTCTTCTGGGTAGTTTTCATTTGAAGATATATCTTTTTCCACTATAGGCCCTTTAGCCCTCCGAATGTCCACTTGCAGTTTCAACAGAAAGAGTCTTTCAGAACTGCTCAATCAAAAGTAATCTTCAACTCTCTTAGTTGAATGCACAGAAGAGAAAGAAGTTTCACAGAATGCTTCTGTGTAGTTTTTATTTGAAGATATTCCTTTTTCCATTATAGGCCCCTAAGCGTTCTGAATATCCACTTGCAGTTTCTACAGAAAGAGAGTTTCAGAACTGCTCAATCAAAAGTAACGTTCAACTCTGTTAGTTGAATGCAGAGAACATAAAGAAGTTTCACAGAATGCTTCTGTGTAGTTTTTATTTGCAGATATTCCTTTTTCCACTATTGGCCCCTTCGTGCTCAGAATATCCCCTTGCAGTTTCTACAGGAAGAGTGTTTCAGACCTGCTCTATCAAAACTAAGTTTCAACTCTGTTGGTGGAATGCACAGAACAGAAAGAAGTTTCACAGAAAGCTTCTGTGTAGTTTTCATTTGAAGATATACCTTTTTCCAGTACATGCTCCATAGCACTGTGATTGTCCACTTGCAGTTTACACAGAAAGAGTGTTTCAGAACTGCTCAATCAAAAGTAAGCTTCCTCTCTGTTAGTTGAATGCACAGAACAGAAAGAAGTTTCGCAGAATGATTCTGGGTAGTTTTTATTTGAAGATTCTCCTTTTTCCACTATGGGCCCCATAGAGCTGCCAATGTCCACATGCACTCTCTACAGAAAGAGTGTTTCAGAACTGCGCAATCAAAAGTAAGCTTCAACTCTGTTGGTTGAATGCACAGAACAGAAAGAAGTTTCGCAGAATGCTTCTGTGTAGTTGTTAATTGAAGATATTCCTTTTTCCACTATAGGCCCCTTAGAGCACGGAATATCCTCTTGCATTTTCTACAGAAAGAATGATTCAGAACTGCTCAATCAAAAGTAAGGTTCAACTCTGTTAGTTGAATTCACAGAACAGAAAGAAGTTTCACAGAATTCTTCTGTGTAGTTTTTAATTGGTTATATGCCTTTTTCCTCTATAGGCCCGGGAATGCTCCGAATGTCCTCTTGCAGTTTCTCCAGAAAGAGTGTTTCAGAACTGCTCAATCAAAAGAAAGCTTAAACTCTGTTAGTTGAATGCACAGAACAGAAAGTAATTTCAGAGAACGTTTCTGTGTATGTTTTATTTGGAGATATTCCTTTCTCCACTATAGGCCCCGTAGCGCTCTGAAAGTCCACTTGCAGTTTCCACAGAAAGAGTGTTTCAGAACTGCTCTAACAAAAGTAAAGTTCAAATCTGTTAGTTGAATGCATAGAACAGAAAGAAGTTTCACAGAATGCTTCTGTGTAGTTTTTATTTGAAGATATTCCTTTCTCCACTATAGGCCCCTTAGCGCTCTGAATGTCCACTTTCAGTTTCCACAAAAAGAGTGTTTCAGAACTGCTCAATCAAAAGTAAGCTTCAACTCTGTTAGTTGAATGCACAGAACAGAAAGAAGTTTCACAGAATTCTTCTGGGTAGTTTTCATTTGAAGATATAACTTTTTCCACTATAGGCCCTTTAGCGCTCCGAATGTCCACTTGCAGTTTCAACAGAAAGAGTCTTTCAGAACTGCTCAATCAAAAGTAATCTTCAACTCTCTTAGTTGAATGCACAGAACAGAAAGAAGTTTCACAGAATGCTTCTGTGTAGTTTTAATTTGAAGATATTCCTTTTTCCATTATAGGCCCCTAAGCGTTCTGAATATCCACTTGCAGTTTCTACAGAAAGAGAGTTTCAGAACTGCTCAATCAAAAGTAACGTTCAACTCTGTTAGTTGAATGCAGAGAACATAAAGATGTTTCACAGAATGCTTCTGTGTAGTTTTTAATTGCAGATATTGCTTTTTCCACTATTGGCCCCTTCGTGCTCAGAATATCCCCTTGCAGTTTCTGCAGGAAGAGTGTTTCAGAACTGCTCTATCAAAATTAAGGTTCAACTCTGTTGGTGGAACGCACAGAACAGAAAGAAGTTTCACAGAAAGCTTCTGTGTAGTTTTCATTTGAAGATATTCCTTTTTCCAATACATGCAGAATAGCACTGTGAATGTCCACTTGCAGTTTATACAGAAAGAGTGTTTCAGAACTGCTCAATCAAAAGTAAGCTTCCTCTCTGTTAGTTGAATGCACAGAACAGAAAGAAGTTTCGCAGAATGCTTCTGGGTAGTTTTTATTTGAAGATTCTCCTTTTTCCACTATGGGCCCCATCGCGCAGCCAATGTCCACATACACTCTCTACAGAAAGAGTGTTTCATAACTGCGCAATCAAAAGTAAGCTTCAACTCTGTTAGATGAATGCACAGAACAGAAAGAAGTTTCGCAGAATGCTTCTGTGTAGTTTTTAATTGAAGATATTCCTTTTTCCACTATAGGCCCCTTAGAGCACGGAATATCCTCTTGCATTTTCTACAGAAAGAATGATTCAGAACTGCTCAATCAAAAGTAAGGTTCAATTCTGTTAGTTGAATTCACAGAACAGAAAGAAGTTTCACAGAATTCTTCTGTGTAGTTTTTAATTGGTTATAGGCCTTTTTCCTCTATAGGCCCGGGAATGCTCCGAATGTCCTCTTGCAGTTTCTCCAGAAAGAGTGTTTCAGAACTGCTCAATCAAAAGTAAGGTTCAACTCTGTTAGTTGAATTCACAGAACAGAAAGAAGTTTCACAGAATTCTTCTGTGTAGTTTTTAATTGGTTATAGGCCTTTTTCCTCTATAGGCCCGGGAATGCTCCGAATGTCCTCTTGCAGTTTCTCCAGAAAGAGTGTTTCAGAACTGCTCAATCAAAAGAAAGCTTAAACTCTGTTAGTTGAATGCACAGAACAGAAAGTAATTTCAGAGAACGTTTCTGCGTATGTTTTATTTGGAGATATTCCTTTCTCCACTATAGGCCCCGTAGCGCTCTGAAAGTCCACTTGCAGTTTCCACAGAAAGAGTGTTTCAGAACTGCTCTAACAAAAGTAAAGTTCAAATCTGTTAGTTGAATGCATAGAACAGAAAGAAGTTTCACAGAATGCTTCTGTGTAGTTTTTATTTGAAGATATTCCTTTCTCCACTATAGGCCCCTTAGCGCTCTGAATGTCCACTTTCAGTTTCCACAAAAAGAGTGTTTCAGAACTGCTCAATCAAAAGTAAGCTTCAACTCTGTTAGTTGAATGCACAGAACAGAAAGAAGTTTCACAGAATTCTTCTGGGTAGTTTTCATTTGAAGATATATCTTTTTCCACTATAGGCCCTTTAGCCCTCCGAATGTCCACTTGCAGTTTCAACAGAAAGAGTCTTTCAGAACTGCTCAATCAAAAGTAATCTTCAACTCTCTTAGTTGAATGCACAGAAGAGAAAGAAGTTTCACAGAATGCTTCTGTGTAGTTTTTATTTGAAGATATTCCTTTTTCCATTATAGGCCCCTAAGCGTTCTGAATATCCACTTGCAGTTTCTACAGAAAGAGAGTTTCAGAACTGCTCAATCAAAAGTAACGTTCAACTCTGTTAGTTGAATGCAGAGAACATAAAGAAGTTTCACAGAATGCTTCTGTGTAGTTTTTATTTGCAGATATTCCTTTTTCCACTATTGGCCCCTTCGTGCTCAGAATATCCCCTTGCAGTTTCTACAGGAAGAGTGTTTCAGACCTGCTCTATCAAAACTAAGTTTCAACTCTGTTGGTGGAATGCACAGAACAGAAAGAAGTTTCACAGAAAGCTTCTGTGTAGTTTTCATTTGAAGATATACCTTTTTCCAGTACATGCTCCATAGCACTGTGAATGTCCACTTGCAGTTTACACAGAAAGAGTGTTTCAGAACTGCTCAATCAAAAGTAAGCTTCCTCTCTGTTAGTTGAATGCACAGAACAGAAAGAAGTTTCGCAGAATGATTCTGGGTAGTTTTTATTTGAAGATTCTCCTTTTTCCACTATGGGCCCCATAGAGCTGCCAATGTCCACATGCACTCTCTACAGAAAGAGTGTTTCAGAACTGCGCAATCAAAAGTAAGCTTCAACTCTGTTGGTTGAATGCACAGAACAGAAAGAAGTTTCGCAGAATGCTTCTGTGTAGTTGTTAATTGAAGATATTCCTTTTTCCACTATAGGCCCCTTAGAGCACGGAATATCCTCTTGCATTTTCTACAGAAAGAATGATTCAGAACTGCTCAATCAAAAGTAAGGTTCAACTCTGTTAGTTGAATTCACAGAACAGAAAGAAGTTTCACAGAATTCTTCTGTGTAGTTTTTAATTGGTTATATGCCTTTTTCCTCTATAGGCCCGGGAATGCTCCGAATGTCCTCTTGCAGTTTCTCCAGAAAGAGTGTTTCAGAACTGCTCAATCAAAAGAAAGCTTAAACTCTGTTAGTTGAATGCACAGAACAGAAAGTAATTTCAGAGAACGTTTCTGTGTATGTTTTATTTGGAGATATTCCTTTCTCCACTATAGGCCCCGTAGCGCTCTGAAAGTCCACTTGCAGTTTCCACAGAAAGAGTGTTTCAGAACTGCTCTAACAAAAGTAAAGTTCAAATCTGTTAGTTGAATGCATAGAACAGAAAGAAGTTTCACAGAATGCTTCTGTGTAGTTTTTATTTGAAGATATTCCTTTCTCCACTATAGGCCCCTTAGCGCTCTGAATGTCCACTTTCAGTTTCCACAAAAAGAGTGTTTCAGAACTGCTCAATCAAAAGTAAGCTTCAACTCTGTTAGTTGAATGCACAGAACAGAAAGAAGTTTCACAGAATTCTTCTGGGTAGTTTTCATTTGAAGATATAACTTTTTCCACTATAGGCCCTTTAGCGCTCCGAATGTCCACTTGCAGTTTCAACAGAAAGAGTCTTTCAGAACTGCTCAATCAAAAGTAATCTTCAACTCTCTTAGTTGAATGCACAGAACAGAAAGAAGTTTCACAGAATGCTTCTGTGTAGTTTTAATTTGAAGATATTCCTTTTTCCATTATAGGCCCCTAAGCGTTCTGAATATCCACTTGCAGTTTCTACAGAAAGAGAGTTTCAGAACTGCTCAATCAAAAGTAACGTTCAACTCTGTTAGTTGAATGCAGAGAACATAAAGATGTTTCACAGAATGCTTCTGTGTAGTTTTTAATTGCAGATATTGCTTTTTCCACTATTGGCCCCTTCGTGCTCAGAATATCCCCTTGCAGTTTCTGCAGGAAGAGTGTTTCAGAACTGCTCTATCAAAATTAAGGTTCAACTCTGTTGGTGGAACGCACAGAACAGAAAGAAGTTTCACAGAAAGCTTCTGTGTAGTTTTCATTTGAAGATATTCCTTTTTCCAATACATGCAGAATAGCACTGTGAATGTCCACTTGCAGTTTATACAGAAAGAGTGTTTCAGAACTGCTCAATCAAAAGTAAGCTTCCTCTCTGTTAGTTGAATGCACAGAACAGAAAGAAGTTTCGCAGAATGCTTCTGGGTAGTTTTTATTTGAAGATTCTCCTTTTTCCACTATGGGCCCCATCGCGCAGCCAATGTCCACATACACTCTCTACAGAAAGAGTGTTTCATAACTGCGCAATCAAAAGTAAGCTTCAACTCTGTTAGATGAATGCACAGAACAGAAAGAAGTTTCGCAGAATGCTTCTGTGTAGTTTTTAATTGAAGATATTCCTTTTTCCACTATAGGCCCCTTAGAGCACGGAATATCCTCTTGCATTTTCTACAGAAAGAATTATTCAGAACTGCTCAATCAAAAGTAAGGTTCAATTCTGTTAGTTGAATTCACAGAACAGAAAGAAGTTTCACAGAATTCTTCTGTGTAGTTTTTAATTGGTTATAGGCCTTTTTCCTCTATAGGCCCGGGAATGCTCCGAATGTCCTCTTGCAGTTTCTCCAGAAAGAGTGTTTCAGAACTGCTCAATCAAAAGTAAGGTTCAACTCTGTTAGTTGAATTCACAGAACAGAAAGAAGTTTCACAGAATTCTTCTGTGTAGTTTTTAATTGGTTATAGGCCTTTTTCCTCTATAGGCCCGGGAATGCTCCGAATGTCCTCTTGCAGTTTCTCCAGAAAGAGTGTTTCAGAACTGCTCAATCAAAAGAAAGCTTAAACTCTGTTAGTTGAATGCACAGAACAGAAAGTAATTTCAGAGAACGTTTCTGCGTATGTTTTATTTGGAGATATTCCTTTCTCCACTATAGGCCCCGTAGCGCTCTGAAAGTCCACTTGCAGTTTCCACAGAAAGAGTGTTTCAGAACTGCTCTAACAAAAGTAAAGTTCAAATCTGTTAGTTGAATGCATAGAACAGAAAGAAGTTTCACAGAATGCTTCTGTGTAGTTTTTATTTGAAGATATTCCTTTCTCCACTATAGGCCCCTTAGCGCTCTGAATGTCCACTTTCAGTTTCCACAAAAAGAGTGTTTCAGAACTGCTCAATCAAAAGTAAGCTTCAACTCTGTTAGTTGAATGCACAGAACAGAAAGAAGTTTCACAGAATTCTTCTGGGTAGTTTTCATTTGAAGATATATCTTTTTCCACTATAGGCCCTTTAGCCCTCCGAATGTCCACTTGCAGTTTCAACAGAAAGAGTCTTTCAGAACTGCTCAATCAAAAGTAATCTTCAACTCTCTTAGTTGAATGCACAGAAGAGAAAGAAGTTTCACAGAATGCTTCTGTGTAGTTTTTATTTGAAGATATTCCTTTTTCCATTATAGGCCCCTAAGCGTTCTGAATATCCACTTGCAGTTTCTACAGAAAGAGAGTTTCAGAACTGCTCAATCAAAAGTAACTTTCAACTCTGTTAGTTGAATGCAGAGAACATAAAGAAGTTTCACAGAATGCTTCTGTGTAGTTTTTATTTGCAGATATTCCTTTTTCCACTATTGGCCCCTTCGTGCTCAGAATATCCCCTTGCAGTTTCTACAGGAAGAGTGTTTCAGACCTGCTCTATCAAAACTAAGTTTCAACTCTGTTGGTGGAATGCACAGAACAGAAAGAAGTTTCACAGAAAGCTTCTGTGTAGTTTTCATTTGAAGATATACCTTTTTCCAGTACATGCTCCATAGCACTGTGAATGTCCACTTGCAGTTTACACAGAAAGAGTGTTTCAGAACTGCTCAATCAAAAGTAAGCTTCCTCTCTGTTAGTTGAATGCACAGAACAGAAAGAAGTTTCGCAGAATGATTCTGGGTAGTTTTTATTTGAAGATTCTCCTTTTTCCACTATGGGCCCCATAGAGCTGCCAATGTCCACATGCACTCTCTACAGAAAGAGTGTTTCAGAACTGCGCAATCAAAAGTAAGCTTCAACTCTGTTGGTTGAATGCACAGAACAGAAAGAAGTTTCGCAGAATGCTTCTGTGTAGTTGTTAATTGAAGATATTACTTTTTCCACTATAGGCCCCTTAGAGCACGGAATATCCTCTTGCATTTTCTACAGAAAGAATGATTCAGAACTGCTCAATCAAAAGTAAGGTTCAACTCTGTTAGTTGAATTCACAGAACAGAAAGAAGTTTCACAGAATTCTTCTGTGTAGTTTTTAATTGGTTATATGCCTTTTTCCTCTATAGGCCCGGGAATGCTCCGAATGTCCTCTTGCAGTTTCTCCAGAAAGAGTGTTTCAGAACTGCTCAATCAAAAGAAAGCTTAAACTCTGTTAGTTGAATGCACAGAACAGAAAGTAATTTCAGAGAACGTTTCTGTGTATGTTTTATTTGGAGATATTCCTTTCTCCACTATAGGCCCCGTAGCGCTCTGAAAGTCCACTTGCAGTTTCCACAGAAAGAGTGTTTCAGAACTGCTCTAACAAAAGTAAAGTTCAAATCTGTTAGTTGAATGCATAGAACAGAAAGAAGTTTCACAGAATGCTTCTGTGTAGTTTTTATTTGAAGATATTCCTTTCTCCACTATAGGCCCCTTAGCGCTCGGAATGTCCACTTTCAGTTTCCACAAAAAGAGTGTTTCAGAACTGCTCAATCAAAAGTAAGCTTCAACTCTGTTAGTTGAATGCACAGAACAGAAAGAAGTTTCACAGAATTCTTCTGGGTAGTTTTCATTTGAAGATATAACTTTTTCCACTATAGGCCCTTTAGCGCTCCGAATGTCCACTTGCAGTTTCAACAGAAAGAGTCTTTCAGAACTGCTCAATCAAAAGTAATCTTCAACTCTCTTAGTTGAATGCACAGAACAGAAAGAAGTTTCACAGAATGCTTCTGTGTAGTTTTAATTTGAAGATATTCCTTTTTCCATTATAGGCCCCTAAGCGTTCTGAATATCCACTGGCAGTTTCTACAGAAAGAGAGTTTCAGAACTGCTCAATCAAAAGTAACGTTCAACTCTGTTAGTTGAATGCAGAGAACATAAAGATGTTTCACAGAATGCTTCTGTGTAGTTTTTATTTGCAGATATTGCTTTTTCCACTATTGGCCCCTTCGTGCTCAGAATATCCCCTTGCAGTTTCTGCAGGAAGAGTGTTTCAGAACTGCTCTATCAAAATTAAGGTTCAACTCTGTTGGTGGAACGCACAGAACAGAAAGAAGTTTCACAGAAAGCTTCTGTGTAGTTTTCATTTGAAGATATTCCTTTTTCCAATACATGCAGAATAGCACTGTGAATGTCCACTTGCAGTTTATACAGAAAGAGTGTTTCAGAACTGCTCAATCAAAAGTAAGCTTCCTCTCTGTTAGTTGAATGCACAGAACAGAAAGAAGTTTCGCAGAATGCTTCTGGGTAGTTTTTATTTGAAGATTCTCCTTTTTCCACTATGGGCCCCATCGCGCAGCCAATGTCCACATACACTCTCTACAGAAAGAGTGTTTCATAACTGCGCAATCAAAAGTAAGCTTCAACTCTGTTAGATGAATGCACAGAACAGAAAGAAGTTTCGCAGAATGCTTCTGTGTAGTTGTTAATTGAAGATATTCCTTTTTCCACTATAGGCCCCTTAGAGCACGGAATATCCTCTTGCATTTTCTACAGAAAGAATGATTCAGAACTGCTCAATCAAAAGTAAGGTTCAATTCTGTTAGTTGAATTCACAGAACAGAAAGAAGTTTCACAGAATTCTTCTGTGTAGTTTTTAATTGGTTATAGGCCTTTTTCCTCTATAGGCCCGGGAATGCTCCGAATGTCCTCTTGCAGTTTCTCCAGAAAGAGTGTTTCAGAACTGCTCAATCAAAAGTAAGGTTCAACTCTGTTAGTTGAATTCACAGAACAGAAAGAAGTTTCACAGAATTCTTCTGTGTAGTTTTTAATTGGTTATAGGCCTTTTTCCTCTATAGGCCCGGGAATGCTCCGAATGTCCTCTTGCAGTTTCTCCAGAAAGAGTGTTTCAGAACTGCTCAATCAAAAGAAAGCTTAAACTCTGTTAGTTGAATGCACAGAACAGAAAGTAATTTCAGAGAACGTTTCTGCGTATGTTTTATTTGGAGATATTCCTTTCTCCACTATAGGCCCCGTAGCGCTCTGAAAGTCCACTTGCAGTTTCCACAGAAAGAGTGTTTCAGAACTGCTCTAACAAAAGTAAAGTTCAAATCTGTTAGTTGAATGCATAGAACAGAAAGAAGTTTCACAGAATGCTTCTGTGTAGTTTTTATTTGAAGATATTCCTTTCTCCACTATAGGCCCCTTAGCGCTCTGAATGTCCACTTTCAGTTTCCACAAAAAGAGTGTTTCAGAACTGCTCAATCAAAAGTAAGCTTCAACTCTGTTAGTTGAATGCACAGAACAGAAAGAAGTTTCACAGAATTCTTCTGGGTAGTTTTCATTTGAAGATATATATTTTTCCACTATAGGCCCTTTAGCCCTCCGAATGTCCACTTGCAGTTTCAACAGAAAGAGGCTTTCAGAACTGCTCAATCAAAAGTAATCTTCAACTCTCTTAGTTGAATGCACAGAAGAGAAAGAAGTTTCACAGAATGCTTCTGTGTAGTTTTAATTTGAAGATATTCCTTTTTCCATTATAGGCCCCTAAGCGTTCTGAATATCCACTTGCAGTTTCTACAGAAAGAGAGTTTCAGAACTGCTCAATCAAAAGTAACGTTCAACTCTGTTAGTTGAATGCAGAGAACATAAAGAAGTTTCACAGAATGCTTCTGTGTAGTTTTTATTTGCAGATATTCCTTTTTCCACTATTGGCTCCTTCGTGCTCAGAATATCCCCTTGCAGTTTCTACAGGAAGAGTGTTTCAGACCTGCTCTATCAAAACTAAGTTTCAACTCTGTTGGTGGAATGCACAGAACAGAAAGAAGTTTCACAGAAAGCTTCTGTGTAGTTTTCATTTGAAGATATACCTTTTTCCAGTACATGCTCCATAGCACTGTGATTGTCCACTTGCAGTTTACACAGAAAGAGTGTTTCAGAACTGCTCAATCAAAAGTAAGCTTCCTCTCTGTTAGTTGAATGCACAGAACAGAAAGAAGTTTCGCAGAATGATTCTGGGTAGTTTTTATTTGAAGATTCTCCTTTTTCCACTATGGGCCCCATAGAGCTGCCAATGTCCACATGCACTCTCTACAGAAAGAGTGTTTCAGAACTGCGCAATCAAAAGTAAGCTTCAACTCTGTTGGTTGAATGCACAGAACAGAAAGAAGTTTCGCAGAATGCTTCTGTGTAGTTGTTAACTGAAGATATTACTTTTTCCACTATAGGCCCCTTAGAGCACGGAATATCCTCTTGCATTTTCTACAGAAAGAATGATTCAGAACTGCTCAATCAAAAGTAAGGTTCAACTCTGTTAGTTGAATTCACAGAACAGAAAGAAGTTTCACAGAATTCTTCTGTGTAGTTTTTAATTGGTTATATGCCTTTTTCCTCTATAGGCCCGGGAATGCTCCGAATGTCCTCTTGCAGTTTCTCCAGAAAGAGTGTTTCAGAACTGCTCAATCAAAAGAAAGCTTAAACTCTGTTAGTTGAATGCACAGAACAGAAAGTAATTTCAGAGAACGTTTCTGTGTATGTTTTATTTGGAGATATTCCTTTCTCCACTATAGGCCCCGTAGCGCTCTGAAAGTCCACTTGCAGTTTCCACAGAAAGAGTGTTTCAGAACTGCTCTAACAAAAGTAAAGTTCAAATCTGTTAGTTGAATGCATAGAACAGAAAGAAGTTTCACAGAATGCTTCTGTGTAGTTTTTATTTGAAGATATTCCTTTCTCCACTATAGGCCCCTTAGCGCTCTGAATGTCCACTTTCAGTTTCCACAAAAAGAGTGTTTCAGAACTGCTCAATCAAAAGTAAGCTTCAACTCTGTTAGTTGAATGCACAGAAGAGAAAGAAGTTTCACAGAATTCTTCTGGGTAGTTTTCATTTGAAGATATAACTTTTTCCACTATAGGCCCTTTAGCGCTCCGAATGTCCACTTGCAGTTTCAACAGAAAGAGTCTTTCAGAACTGCTCAATCAAAAGTAATCTTCAACTCTCTTAGTTGAATGCACAGAACAGAAAGAAGTTTCACAGAATGCTTCTGTGTAGTTTTAATTTGAAGATATTCCTTTTTCCATTATAGGCCCCTAAGCGTTCTGAATATCCACTTGCAGTTTCTACAGAAAGAGAGTTTCAGAACTGCTCAATCAAAAGTAACGTTCAACTCTGTTAGTTGAATGCAGAGAACATAAAGATGTTTCACAGAATGCTTCTGTGTAGTTTTTATTTGCAGATATTGCTTTTTCCACTATTGGCCCCTTCGTGCTCAGAATATCCCCTTGCAGTTTCTGCAGGAAGAGTGTTTCAGAACTGCTCTATCAAAATTAAGGTTCAACTCTGTTGGTGGAACGCACAGAACAGAAAGAAGTTTCACAGAAAGCTTCTGTGTAGTTTTCATTTGAAGATATTCCTTTTTCCAATACATGCAGAATAGCACTGTGAATGTCCACTTGCAGTTTATACAGGAAGAGTGTTTCAGAACTGCTCAATCAAAAGTAAGCTTCCTCTCTGTTAGTTGAATGCACAGAACAGAAAGAAGTTTCGCAGAATGCTTCTGGGTAGTTTTTATTTGAAGATTCTCCTTTTTCCACTATGGGCCCCATAGAGCTGCCAATGTCCACATACACTCTCTACAGAAAGAGTGTTTCATAACTGCGCAATCAAAAGTAAGCTTCAACTCTGTTAGATGAATGCACAGAACAGAAAGAAGTTTCGCAGAATGCTTCTGTGTAGTTGTTAATTGAAGATATTCCTTTTTCCACTATAGGCCCCTTAGAGCACGGAATATCCTCTTGCATTTTCTACAGAAAGAATGATTCAGAACTGCTCAATCAAAAGTAAGGTTCAACTCTGTTAGTTGAATTCACAGAACAGAAAGAAGTTTCACAGAATTCTTCTGTGTAGTTTTTAATTGGTTATATGCCTTTTTCCTCTATAGGCCCGGGAATGCTCCGAATGTCCTCTTGCAGTTTCTCCAGAAAGAGTGTTTCAGAACTGCTCAATCAAAAGAAAGCTTAAACTCTGTTAGTTGAATGCACAGAACAGAAAGTAATTTCAGAGAACGTTTCTGTGTATGTTTTATTTGGAGATATTCCTTTCTCCACTATAGGCCCCGTAGCGCTCTGAAAGTCCACTTGCAGTTTCCACAGAAAGAGTGTTTCAGAACTGCTCTAACAAAAGTAAAGTTCAAATCTGTTAGTTGAATGCATAGAACAGAAAGAAGTTTCACAGAATGCTTCTGTGTAGTTTTTATTTGAAGATATTCCTTTCTCCACTATAGGCCCCTTAGCGCTCTGAATGTCCACTTTCAGTTTCCACAAAAAGAGTGTTTCAGAACTGCTCAATCAAAAGTAAGCTTCAACTCTGTTAGTTGAATGCACAGAACAGAAAGAAGTTTCACAGAATTCTTCTGGGTAGTTTTCATTTGAAGATATAACTTTTTCCACTATAGGCCCTTTAGCGCTCCGAATGTCCACTTGCAGTTTCAACAGAAAGAGTCTTTCAGAACTGCTCAATCAAAAGTAATCTTCAACTCTCTTAGTTGAATGCACAGAACAGAAAGAAGTTTCACAGAATGCTTCTGTGTAGTTTTAATTTGAAGATATTCCTTTTTCCATTATAGGCCCCTAAGCGTTCTGAATATCCACTTGCAGTTTCTACAGAAAGAGAGTTTCAGAACTGCTCAATCAAAAGTAACGTTCAACTCTGTTAGTTGAATGCAGAGAACATAAAGATGTTTCACAGAATGCTTCTGTGTAGTTTTTATTTGCAGATATTGCTTTTTCCACTATTGGCCCCTTCGTGCTCAGAATATCCCCTTGCAGTTTCTGCAGGAAGAGTGTTTCAGAACTGCTCTATCAAAATTAAGGTTCAACTCTGTTGGTGGAACGCACAGAACAGAAAGAAGTTTCACAGAAAGCTTCTGTGTAGTTTTCATTTGAAGATATTCCTTTTTCCAATACATGCAGAATAGCACTGTGAATGTCCACTTGCAGTTTATACAGAAAGAGTGTTTCAGAACTGCTCAATCAAAAGTAAGCTTCCTCTCTGTTAGTTGAATGCACAGAACAGAAAGAAGTTTCACAGAATGCTTCTGGGTAGTTTTTATTTGAAGATTCTCCTTTTTCCACTATGGGCCCCATAGAGCTGCCAATGTCCACATACACTCTCTACAGAAAGAGTGTTTCATAACTGCGCAATCAAAAGTAAGCTTCAACTCTGTTAGATGAATGCACAGAACAGAAAGAAGTTTCGCAGAATGCTTCTGTGTAGTTGTTAATTGAAGATATTCCTTTTTCCACTATAGGCCCCTTAGAGCACGGAATATCCTCTTGCATTTTCTACAGAAAGAATGATTCAGAACTGCTCAATCAAAAGTAAGGTTCAATTCTGTTAGTTGAATTCACAGAACAGAAAGAAGTTTCACAGAATTCTTCTGTGTAGTTTTTAATTGGTTATAGGCCTTTTTCCTCTATAGGCCCGGGAATGCTCCGAATGTCCTCTTGCAGTTTCTCCAGAAAGAGTGTTTCAGAACTGCTCAATCAAAAGTAAGGTTCAACTCTGTTAGTTGAATTCACAGAACAGAAAGAAGTTTCACAGAATTCTTCTGTGTAGTTTTTAATTGGTTATAGGCCTTTTTCCTCTATAGGCCCGGGAATGCTCCGAATGTCCTCTTGCAGTTTCTCCAGAAAGAGTGTTTCAGAACTGCTCAATCAAAAGAAAGCTTAAACTCTGTTAGTTGAATGCACAGAACAGAAAGTAATTTCAGAGAACGTTTCTGCGTATGTTTTATTTGGAGATATTCCTTTCTCCACTATAGGCCCGGTAGCGCTCTGAAAGTCCACTTGCAGTTTCCACAGAAAGAGTGTTTCAGAACTGCTCTAACAAAAGTAAAGTTCAAATCTGTTAGTTGAATGCATAGAACAGAAAGAAGTTTCACAGAATGCTTCTGTGTAGTTTTTATTTGAAGATATTCCTTTCTCCACTATAGGCCCCTTAGCGCTCTGAATGTCCACTTTCAGTTTCCACAAAAAGAGTGTTTCAGAACTGCTCAATCAAAAGTAAGCTTCAACTCTGTTAGTTGAATGCACAGAACAGAAAGAAGTTTCACAGAATTCTTCTGGGTAGTTTTCATTTGAAGATATATCTTTTTCCACTATAGGCCCTTTAGCCCTCCGAATGTCCACTTGCAGTTTCAACAGAAAGAGTCTTTCAGAACTGCTCAATCAAAAGTAATCTTCAACTCTCTTAGTTGAATGCACAGAAGAGAAAGAAGTTTCACAGAATGCTTCTGTGTAGTTTTTATTTGAAGATATTCCTTTTTCCATTATAGGCCCCTAAGCGTTCTGAATATCCACTTGCAGTTTCTACAGAAAGAGAGTTTCAGAACTGCTCAATCAAAAGTAACGTTCAACTCTGTTAGTTGAATGCAGAGAACATAAAGAAGTTTCACAGAATGCTTCTGTGTAGTTTTTATTTGCAGATATTCCTTTTTCCACTATTGGCCCCTTCGTGCTCAGAATATCCCCTTGCAGTTTCTACAGCAAGAGTGTTTCAGACCTGCTCTATCAAAACTAAGTTTCAACTCTGTTGGTGGAATGCACAGAACAGAAAGAAGTTTCACAGAAAGCTTCTGTGTAGTTTTCATTTGAAGATATACCTTTTTCCAGTACATGCTCCATAGCACTGTGATTGTCCACTTGCAGTTTACACAGAAAGAGTGTTTCAGAACTGCTCAATCAAAAGTAAGCTTCCTCTCTGTTAGTTGAATGCACAGAACAGAAAGAAGTTTCGCAGAATGATTCTGGGTAGTTTTTATTTGAAGATTCTCCTTTTTCCACTATGGGCCCCATAGAGCTGCCAATGTCCACATGCACTCTCTACAGAAAGAGTGTTTCAGAACTGCGCAATCAAAAGTAAGCTTCAACTCTGTTGGTTGAATGCACAGAACAGAAAGAAGTTTCGCAGAATGCTTCTGTGTAGTTGTTAATTGAAGATATTACTTTTTCCACTATAGGCCCCTTAGAGCACGGAATATCCTCTTGCATTTTCTACAGAAAGAATGATTCAGAACTGCTCAATCAAAAGTAAGGTTCAACTCTGTTAGTTGAATTCACAGAACAGAAAGAAGTTTCACAGAATTCTTCTGTGTAGTTTTTAATTGGTTATATGCCTTTTTCCTCTATAGGCCCGGGAATGCTCCGAATGTCCTCTTGCAGTTTCTCCAGAAAGAGTGTTTCAGAACTGCTCAATCAAAAGAAAGCTTAAACTCTGTTAGTTGAATGCACAGAACAGAAAGTAATTTCAGAGAACGTTTCTGTGTATGTTTTATTTGGAGATATTCCTTTCTCCACTATAGGCCCCGTAGCGCTCTGAAAGTCCACTTGCAGTTTCCACAGAAAGAGTGTTTCAGAACTGCTCTAACAAAAGTAAAGTTCAAATCTGTTAGTTGAATGCATAGAACAGAAAGAAGTTTCACAGAATGCTTCTGTGTAGTTTTTATTTGAAGATATTCCTTTCTCCACTATAGGCCCCTTAGCGCTCTGAATGTCCACTTTCAGTTTCCACAAAAAGAGTGTTTCAGAACTGCTCAATCAAAAGTAAGCTTCAACTCTGTTAGTTGAATGCACAGAACAGAAAGAAGTTTCACAGAATTCTTCTGGGTAGTTTTCATTTGAAGATATAACTTTTTCCACTATAGGCCCTTTAGCGCTCCGAATGTCCACTTGCAGTTTCAACAGAAAGAGTCTTTCAGAACTGCTCAATCAAAAGTAATCTTCAACTCTCTTAGTTGAATGCACAGAACAGAAAGAAGTTTCACAGAATGCTTCTGTGTAGTTTTAATTTGAAGATATTCCTTTTTCCATTATAGGCCCCTAAGCGATCTGAATATCCACTTGCAGTTTCTACAGAAAGAGAGTTTCAGAACTGCTCAATCAAAAGTAACGTTCAACTCTGTTAGTTGAATGCAGAGAACATAAAGATGTTTCACAGAATGCTTCTGTGTAGTTTTTATTTGCAGATATTGCTTTTTCCACTATTGGCCCCTTCGTGCTCAGAATATCCCCTTGCAGTTTCTGCAGGAAGAGTGTTTCAGAACTGCTCTATCAAAATTAAGGTTCAACTCTGTTGGTGGAACGCACAGAACAGAAAGAAGTTTCACAGAAAGCTTCTGTGTAGTTTTCATTTGAAGATATTCCTTTTTCCAATACATGCAGAATAGCACTGTGGATGTCCACTTGCAGTTTATACAGGAAGAGTGTTTCAGAACTGCTCAATCAAAAGTAAGCTTCCTCTCTGTTAGTTGAATGCACAGAACAGAAAGAAGTTTCGCAGAATGCTTCTGGGTAGTTTTTATTTGAAGATTCTCCTTTTTCCACTATGGGCCCCATAGAGCTGCCAATGTCCACATACACTCTCTACAGAAAGAGTGTTTCATAACTGCGCAATCAAAAGTAAGCTTCAACTCTGTTAGATGAATGCACAGAACAGAAAGAAGTTTCGCAGAATGCTTCTGTGTAGTTGTTAATTGAAGATATTCCTTTTTCCACTATAGGCCCCTTAGAGCACGGAATATCCTCTTGCATTTTCTACAGAAAGAATGATTCAGAACTGCTCAATCAAAAGTAAGGTTCAATTCTGTTAGTTGAATTCACAGAACAGAAAGAAGTTTCACAGAATTCTTCTGTGTAGTTTTTAATTGGTTATAGGCCTTTTTCCTCTATAGGCCCGGGAATGCTCCGAATGTCCTCTTGCAGTTTCTCCAGAAAGAGTGTTTCAGAACTGCTCAATCAAAAGTAAGGTTCAACTCTGTTAGTTGAATTCACAGAACAGAAAGAAGTTTCACAGAATTCTTCTGTGTAGTTTTTAATTGGTTATAGGCCTTTTTCCTCTATAGGCCCGGGAATGCTCCGAATGTCCTGTTGCAGTTTCTCCAGAAAGAGTGTTTCAGAACTGCTCAATCAAAAGAAAGCTTAAACTCTGTTAGTTGAATGCACAGAACAGAAAGTAATTTCAGAGAACGTTTCTGCGTATGTTTTATTTGGAGATATTCCTTTCTCCACTATAGGCCCCGTAGCGCTCTGAAAGTCCACTTGCAGTTTCCACAGAAAGAGTGTTTCAGAACTGCTCTAACAAAAGTAAAGTTCAAATCTGTTAGTTGAATGCATAGAACAGAAAGAAGTTTCACAGAATGCTTCTGTGTAGTTTTTATTTGAAGATATTCCTTTCTCCACTATAGGCCCCTTAGCGCTCTGAATGTCCACTTTCAGTTTCCACAAAAAGAGTGTTTCAGAACTGCTCAATCAAAAGTATGCTTCAACTCTGTTAGTTGAATGCACAGAACAGAAAGAAGTTTCACAGAATTCTTCTGGGTAGTTTTCATTTGAAGGTATATCTTTTTCCACTATAGGCCCTTTAGCCCTCCGAATGTCCACTTGCAGTTTCAACAGAAAGAGTCTTTCAGAACTACTCAATCAAAAGTAATCTTCAAGTCTCTTAGTTGAATGCACAGAAGAGAAAGAAGTTTCACAGAATGCTTCTGTGTAGTTTTTATTTGAAGATATTCCTTTTTCCATTATAGGCCCCTAAGCGTTCTGAATATCCACTTGCAGTTTCTACAGAAAGAGAGTTTCAGAACTGCTCAATCAAAAGTAACGTTCAACTCTGTTAGTTGAATGCAGAGAACATAAAGAAGTTTCACAGAATGCTTCTGTGTAGTTTTTATTTGCAGATATTCCTTTTTCCACTATTGGCTCCTTCGTGCTCAGAATATCCCCTTGCAGTTTCTACAGGAAGAGTGTTTCAGACCCGCTCTATCAAAACTAAGTTTCAACTCTGTTGGTGGAATGCACAGAACAGAAAGAAGTTTCACAGAAAGCTTCTGTGTAGTTTTCATTTGAAGATATACCTTTTTCCAGTACATGCTCCATAGCACTGTGATTGTCCACTTGCAGTTTACACAGAAAGAGTGTTTCGGAACTGCTCAATCAAAAGTAAGCTTCCTCTCTGTTAGTTGAATGCACAGAACAGAAAGAAGTTTCGCAGAATGATTCTGGGTAGTTTTTATTTGAAGATTCTCCTTTTTCCACTATGGGCCCCATAGAGCTGCCAATGTCCACATGCACTCTCTACAGAAAGAGTGTTTCAGAACTGCGCAATCAAAAGTAAGCTTCAACTCTGTTGGTTGAATGCACAGAACAGAAAGAAGTTTCGCAGAATGCTTCTGTGTAGTTGTTAACTGAAGATATTACTTTTTCCACTATAGGCCCCTTAGAGCACGGAATATCCTCTTGCATTTTCTACAGAAAGAATGATTCAGAACTGCTCAATCAAAAGTAAGGTTCAACTCTGTTAGTTGAATTCACAGAACAGAAAGAAGTTTCACAGAATTCTTCTGTGTAGTTTTTAATTGGTTATATGCCTTTTTCCTCTATAGGCCCGGGAATGCTCCGAATGTCCTCTTGCAGTTTCTCCAGAAAGAGTGTTTCAGAACTGCTCAATCAAAAGAAAGCTTAAACTCTGTTAGTTGAATGCACAGAACAGAAAGTAATTTCAGAGAACGTTTCTGTGTATGTTTTATTTGGAGATATTCCTTTCTCCACTATAGGCCCCGTAGCGCTCTGAAAGTCCACTTGCAGTTTCCACAGAAAGAGTGTTTCAGAACTGCTCTAACAAAAGTAAAGTTCAAATCTGTTAGTTGAATGCATAGAACAGAAAGAAGTTTCACAGAATGCTTCTGTGTAGTTTTTATTTGAAGATATTCCTTTCTCCACTATAGGCCCCTTAGCGCTCTGAATGTCCACTTTCAGTTTCCACAAAAAGAGTGTTTCAGAACTGCTCAATCAAAAGTAAGCTTCAACTCTGTTAGTTGAATGCACAGAACAGAAAGAAGTTTCACAGAATTCTTCTGGGTAGTTTTCATTTGAAGATATAACTTTTTCCACTATAGGCCCTTTAGCGCTCCGAATGTCCACTTGCAGTTTCAACAGAAAGAGTCTTTCAGAACTGCTCAATCAAAAGTAATCTTCAACTCTCTTAGTTGAATGCACAGAACAGAAAGAAGTTTCACAGAATGCTTCTGTGTAGTTTTAATTTGAAGATATTCCTTTTTCCATTATAGGCCCCTAAGCGTTCTGAATATCCACTTGCAGTTTCTACAGAAAGAGAGTTTCAGAACTGCTCAATCAAAAGTAACGTTCAACTCTGTTAGTTGAATGCAGAGAACATAAAGATGTTTCACAGAATGCTTCTGTGTAGTTTTTATTTGCAGATATTGCTTTTTCCACTCTTGGCCCCTTCGTGCTCAGAATATCCCCTTCCAGTTTCTGCAGGAAGAGTGTTTCAGAACTGCTCTATCAAAATTAAGGTTCAACTCTGTTGGTGGAACGCACAGAACAGAAAGAAGTTTCACAGAAAGCTTCTGTGTAGTTTTCATTTGAAGATATTCCTTTTTCCAATACATGCAGAATAGCACTGTGAATGTCCACTTGCAGTTTATACGGAAAGAGTGCTTCAGAACTGCTCAATCAAAAGTAAGCTTCCTCTCTGTTAGTTGAATGCACAGAACAGAAAGAAGTTTCGCAGAATGCTTCTGGGTAGTTTTCATTTGAAGATTCTCCTTTTTCCACTATGGGCCACATCGCGCAGCCAATGTCCACATACACTCTCTACAGAAAGAGTGTTTCATAACTGCGCAATCAAAAGTAAGCTTCAACTCTGTTAGATGAATGCACAGAAGAGAAAGAAGTTTCGCAGAATGCTTCTGTGTAGTTGTTAATTGAAGATATTCCTTTTTCCACTATAGGCCCCTTAGAGCACGGAATATCCTCTTGCATTTTCTACAGAAAGAATGATTCAGAACTGCTCAATCAAAAGTAAGGTTCAATTCTGTTAGTTGAATTCACAGAACAGAAAGAAGTTTCACAGAATTCTTCTGTGTAGTTTTTAATTGGTTATAGGCCTTTTTCCTCTATAGGCCCGGGAATGCTCCGAATGTCCTCTTGCAGTTTCTCCAGAAAGAGTGTTTCAGAACTGCTCAATCAAAAGTAAGGTTCAACTCTGTTAGTTGAATTCACAGAACAGAAAGAAGTTTCACAGAATTCTTCTGTGTAGTTTTTAATTGGTTATAGGCCTTTTTCCTCTATAGGCCCGGGAATGCTCCGAATGTCCTCTTGCAGTTTCTCCAGAAAGAGTGTTTCAGAACTGCTCAATCAAAAGAAAGCTTAAACTCTGTTAGTTGAATGCACAGAACAGAAAGTAATTTCAGAGAACGTTTCTGCGTATGTTTTATTTGGAGATATTCCTTTCTCCACTATAGGCCCCGTAGCGCTCTGAAAGTCCACTTGCAGTTTCCACAGAAAGAGTGTTTCAGAACTGCTCTAACAAAAGTAAAGTTCAAATCTGTTAGTTGAATGCATAGAACAGAAAGAAGTTTCACAGAATGCTTCTGTGTAGTTTTTATTTGAAGATATTCCTTTCTCCACTATAGGCCCCTTAGCGCTCTGAATGTCCACTTTCAGTTTCCACAAAAAGAGTGTTTCAGAACTGCTCAATCAAAAGTAAGCTTCAACTCTGTTAGTTGAATGCACAGAACAGAAAGAAGTTTCACAGAATTCTTCTGGGTAGTTTTCATTTGAAGATATATCTTTTTCCACTATAGGCCCTTTAGCCCTCCGAATGTCCACTTGCAGTTTCAACAGAAAGAGTCTTTCAGAACTGCTCAATCAAAAGTAATCTTCAACTCTCTTAGTTGAATGCACAGAAGAGAAAGAAGTTTCACAGAATGCTTCTGTGTAGTTTTAATTTGAAGATATTCCTTTTTCCATTATAGGCCCCTAAGCGTTCTGAATATCCACTTGCAGTTTCTACAGAAAGAGAGTTTCAGAACTGCTCAATCAAAAGTAACGTTCAACTCTGTTAGTTGAATGCAGAGAACATAAAGAAGTTTCACAGAATGCTTCTGTGTAGTTTTTATTTGCAGATATTCCTTTTTCCACTATTGGCCCCTTCGTGCTCAGAATATCCCCTTGCAGTTTCTACAGGAAGAGTGTTTCAGACCTGCTCTATCAAAACTAAGTTTCAACTCTGTTGGTGGAATGAACAGAACAGAAAGAAGTTTCACAGAAAGCTTCTGTGTAGTTTTCATTTGAAGATATACCTTTTTCCAGTACATGCTCCATAGCACTGTGATTGTCCACTTGCAGTTTACACAGAAAGAGTGTTTCAGAACTGCTCAATCAAAAGTAAGCTTCCTCTCTGTTAGTTGAATGCACAGAACAGAAAGAAGTTTCGCAGAATGATTCTGGGTAGTTTTTATTTGAAGATTCTCCTTTTTCCACTATGGGCCCCATAGAGCTGCCAATGTCCACATGCACTCTCTACAGAAAGAGTGTTTCAGAACTGCGCAATAAAAAGTAAGCTTCAACTCTGTTGGTTGAATGCACAGAACAGAAAGAAGTTTCACAGAATTCTTCTGGGTAGTTTTCATTTGAAGATATAACTTTTTCCACTATAGGCCCTTTAGCGCTCCGAATGTCCACTTGCAGTTTCAACAGAAAGAGTCTTTCAGAACTGCTCAATCAAAAGTAATCTTCAACTCTCTTAGTTGAATGCACAGAACAGAAAGAAGTTTCACAGAATGCTTCTGTGTAGTTTTAATTTGAAGATATTCCTTTTTCCATTATAGGCCCCTAAGCGTTCTGAATATCCACTTGCAGTTTCTACAGAAAGAGAGTTTCAGAACTGCTCAATCAAAAGTAACGTTCAACTCTGTTAGTTGAATGCAGAGAACATAAAGATGTTTCACAGAATGCTTCTGTGTAGTTTTTATTTGCAGATATTGCTTTTTCCACTATTGGCCCTTTCGTGCTCAGAATATCCCCTTGCAGTTTCTGCAGGAAGAGTGTTTCAGAACTGCTCTATCAAAATTAAGGTTCAACTCTGTTGGTGGAACGCACAGAACAGAAAGAAGTTTCACAGAAAGCTTCTGTGTAGTTTTCATTTGAAGATATTCCTTTTTCCAATACATGCAGAATAGCACTGTGAATGTCCACTTGCAGTTTATACAGAAAGAGTGTTTCAGAACTGCTCAATCAAAAGTAAGCTTCCTCTCTGTTAGTTGAATGCACAGAACAGAAAGAAGTTTCGCAGAATGCTTCTGGGTAGTTTTCATTTGAAGATTCTCCTTTTTCCACTATGGGCCACATCGCGCAGCCAATGTCCACATACACTCTCTACAGAAAGAGTGTTTCATAACTGCGCAATCAAAAGTAAGCTTCAACTCTGTTAGATGAATGCACAGAACAGAAAGAAGTTTCGCAGAATGCTTCTGTGTAGTTGTTAATTGAAGATACTCCTTTTTCCACTATAGGCCCCTTAGAGCACGGAATATCCTCTTGCATTTTCTACAGAAAGAATGATTCAGAACTGCTCAATCAAAAGTAAGGTTCAATTCTGTTAGTTGAATTCACAGAACAGAAAGAAGTTTCACAGAATTCTTCTGTGTAGTTTTTAATTGGTTATAGGCCTTTTTCCTCTATAGGCCCGGGAATGCTCCGAATGTCCTCTTGCAGTTTCTCCAGAAAGAGTGTTTCAGAACTGCTCAATCAAAAGTAAGGTTCAACTCTGTTAGTTGAATTCACAGAACAGAAAGAAGTTTCACAGAATTCTTCTGTGTAGTTTTTAATTGGTTATAGGCCTTTTTCCTCTATAGGCCCGGGAATGCTCCGAATGTCCTCTTGCAGTTTCTCCAGAAAGAGTGTTTCAGAACTGCTCAATCAAAAGAAAGCTTAAACTCTGTTAGTTGAATGCACAGAACAGAAAGTAATTTCAGAGAACGTTTCTGCGTATGTTTTATTTGGAGATATTCCTTTCTCCACTATAGGCCCCGTAGCGCTCTGAAAGTCCACTTGCAGTTTCCACAGAAAGAGTGTTTCAGAACTGCTCTAACAAAAGTAAAGTTCAAATCTGTTAGTTGAATGCATAGAACAGAAAGAAGTTTCACAGAATGCTTCTGTGTAGTTTTTATTTGAAGATATTCCTTTCTCCACTATAGGCCCCTTAGCGCTCTGAATGTCCACTTTCAGTTTCCACAAAAAGAGTGTTTCAGAACTGCTCAATCAAAAGTAAGCTTCAACTCTGTTAGTTGAATGCACAGAACAGAAAGAAGTTTCACAGAATTCTTCTGGGTAGTTTTCATTTGAAGATATAACTTTTTCCACTATAGGCCCTTTAGCCCTCCGAATGTCCACTTGCAGTTTCAACAGAAAGAGTCTTTCAGAACTGCTCAATCAAAAGTAATCTTCAACTCTCTTAGTTGAATGCACAGAAGAGAAAGAAGTTTCACAGAATGCTTCTGTGTAGTTTTTATTTGAAGATATTCCTTTTTCCATTATAGGCCCCTAAGCGTTCTGAATATCCACTTGCAGTTTCTACAGAAAGAGAGTTTCAGAACTGCTCAATCAAAAGTAACGTTCAACTCTGTTAGTTGAATGCAGAGAACATAAAGAAGTTTCACAGAATGCTTCTGTGTAGTTTTTATTTGCAGATATTCCTTTTTCCACTATTGGCCCCTTCGTGCTCAGAATATCCCCTTGCAGTTTCTACAGGAAGAGTGTTTCAGACCTGCTCTATCAAAACTAAGTTTCAACTCTGTTGGTGGAATGCACAGAACAGAAAGAAGTTTCACAGAAAGCTTCTGTGTAGTTTTCATTTGAAGATATACCTTTTTCCAGTACATGCTCCATAGCACTGTGATTGTCCACTTGCAGTTTACACAGAAAGAGTGTTTCAGAACTGCTCAATCAAAAGTAAGCTTCCTCTCTGTTAGTTGAATGCACAGAACAGAAAGAAGTTTCGCAGAATGATTCTGGGTAGTTTTTATTTGAAGATTCTCCTTTTTCCACTATGGGCCCCATAGAGCTGCCAATGTCCACATGCACTCTCTACAGAAAGAGTGTTTCAGAACTGCGCAATCAAAAGTAAGCTTCAACTCTGTTGGTTGAATGCACAGAACAGAAAGAAGTTTCACAGAATTCTTCTGGGTAGTTTTCATTTGAAGATATAACTTTTTCCACTATAGGCCCTTTAGCGCTCCGAATGTCCACTTGCAGTTTCAACAGAAAGAGTCTTTCAGAACTGCTCAATCAAAAGTAATCTTCAACTCTCTTAGTTGAATGCACAGAACAGAAAGAAGTTTCACAGAATGCTTCTGTGTAGTTTTAATTTGAAGATATTCCTTTTTCCATTATAGGCCCCTAAGCGTTCTGAATATCCACTTGCAGTTTCTACAGAAAGAGAGTTTCAGAACTGCTCAATCAAAAGTAACGTTCAACTCTGTTAGTTGAATGCAGAGAACATAAAGATGTTTCACAGAATGCTTCTGTGTAGTTTTTATTTGCAGATATTGCTTTTTCCACTATTGGCCCCTTCGTGCTCAGAATATCCCCTTGCAGTTTCTGCAGGAAGAGTGTTTCAGAACTGCTCTATCAAAATTAAGGTTCAACTCTGTTGGTGGAACGCACAGAACAGAAAGAAGTTTCACAGAAAGCTTCTGTGTAGTTTTCATTTGAAGATATTCCTTTTTCCAATACATGCAGAATAGCACTGTGAATGTCCACTTGCAGTTTATACAGAAAGAGTGTTTCAGAACTGCTCAATCAAAAGTAAGCTTCCTCTCTGTTAGTTGAATGCACAGAACAGAAAGAAGTTTCGCAGAATGCTTCTGGGTAGTTTTCATTTGAAGATTCTCCTTTTTCCACTATGGGCCACATCGCGCAGCCAATGTCCACATACACTCTCTACAGAAAGAGTGTTTCATAACTGCGCAATCAAAAGTAAGCTTCAACTCTGTTAGATGAATGCACAGAACAGAAAGAAGTTTCGCAGAATGCTTCTGTGTAGTTGTTAATTGAAGATACTCCTTTTTCCACTATAGGCCCCTTAGAGCACGGAATATCCTCTTGCATTTTCTACAGAAAGAATGATTCAGAACTGCTCAATCAAAAGTAAGGTTCAATTCTGTTAGTTGAATTCACAGAACAGAAAGAAGTTTCACAGAATTCTTCTGTGTAGTTTTTAATTGGTTATAGGCCTTTTTCCTCTATAGGCCCGGGAATGCTCCGAATGTCCTCTTGCAGTTTCTCCAGAAAGAGTGTTTCAGAACTGCTCAATCAAAAGTAAGGTTCAACTCTGTTAGTTGAATTCACAGAACAGAAAGAAGTTTCACAGAATTCTTCTGTGTAGTTTTTAATTGGTTATAGGCCTTTTTCCTCTATAGGCCCGGGAATGCTCCGAATGTCCTCTTGCAGTTTCTCCAGAAAGAGTGTTTCAGAACTGCTCAATCAAAAGAAAGCTTAAACTCTGTTAGTTGAATGCACAGAACAGAAAGTAATTTCAGAGAACGTTTCTGCGTATGTTTTATTTGGAGATATTCCTTTCTCCACTATAGGCCCCGTAGCGCTCTGAAAGTCCACTTGCAGTTTCCACAGAAAGAGTGTTTCAGAACTGCTCTAACAAAAGTAAAGTTCAAATCTGTTAGTTGAATGCATAGAACAGAAAGAAGTTTCACAGAATGCTTCTGTGTAGTTTTTATTTGAAGATATTCCTTTCTCCACTATAGGCCCCTTAGCGCTCTGAATGTCCACTTTCAGTTTCCACAAAAAGAGTGTTTCAGAACTGCTCAATCAAAAGTAAGCTTCAACTCTGTTAGTTGAATGCACAGAACAGAAAGAAGTTTCACAGAATTCTTCTGGGTAGTTTTCATTTGAAGATATATCTTTTTCCACTATAGGCCCTTTAGCCCTCCGAATGTCCACTTGCAGTTTCAACAGAAAGAGTCTTTCAGAACTGCTCAATCAAAAGTAATCTTCAACTCTCTTAGTTGAATGCACAGAACAGAAAGAAGTTTCACAGAATGCTTCTGTGTAGTTTTAATTTGAAGATATTCCTTTTTCCATTATAGGCCCCTAAGCGTTCTGAATATCCACTTGCAGTTTCTACAGAAAGAGAGTTTCAGAACTGCTCAATCAAAAGTAACGTTCAACTCTGTTAGTTGAATGCAGAGAACATAAAGATGTTTCACAGAATGCTTCTGTGTAGTTTTTATTTGCAGATATTGCTTTTTCCACTATTGGCCCCTTCGTGCTCAGAATATCCCCTTGCAGTTTCTGCAGGAAGAGTGTTTCAGAACTGCTCTATCAAAATTAAGGTTCAACTCTGTTGGTGGAACGCACAGAACAGAAAGAAGTTTCACAGAAAGCTTCTGTGTAGTTTTCATTTGAAGATATTCCTTTTTCCAATACATGCAGAATAGCACTGTGAATGTCCACTTGCAGTTTATACAGAAAGAGTGTTTCAGAACTGCTCAATCAAAAGTAAGCTTCCTCTCTGTTAGTTGAATGCACAGAACAGAAAGAAGTTTCGCAGAATGCTTCTGGGTAGTTTTTATTTGAAGATTCTCCTTTTTCCACTATGGGCCCCATCGCGCAGCCAATGTCCACATACACTCTCTACAGAAAGAGTGTTTCATAACTGCGCAATCAAAAGTAAGCTTCAACTCTGTTAGATGAATGCACAGAACAGAAAGAAGTTTCGCAGAATGCTTCTGTGTAGTTGTTAATTGAAGATATTCCTTTTTCCACTATAGGCCCCTTAGAGCACGGAATATCCTCTTGCATTTTCTACAGAAAGAATGATTCAGAACTGCTCAATCAAAAGTAAGGTTCAATTCTGTTAGTTGAATTCACAGAACAGAAAGAAGTTTCACAGAATTCTTCTGTGTAGTTTTTAATTGGTTATAGGCCTTTTTCCTCTATAGGCCCGGGAATGCTCCGAATGTCCTCTTGCAGTTTCTCCAGAAAGAGTGTTTCAGAACTGCTCAATCAAAAGTAAGGTTCAACTCTGTTAGTTGAATTCACAGAACAGAAAGAAGTTTCACAGAATTCTTCTGTGTAGTTTTTAATTGGTTATAGGCCTTTTTCCTCTATAGGCCCGGGAATGCTCCGAATGTCCTCTTGCAGTTTCTCCAGAAAGAGTGTTTCAGAACTGCTCAATCAAAAGAAAGCTTAAACTCTGTTAGTTGAATGCACAGAACAGAAAGTAATTTCAGAGAACGTTTCTGCGTATGTTTTATTTGGAGATATTCCTTTCTCCACTATAGGCCCCGTAGCGCTCTGAAAGTCCACTTGCAGTTTCCACAGAAAGAGTGTTTCAGAACTGCTCTAACAAAAGTAAAGTTCAAATCTGTTAGTTGAATGCATAGAACAGAAAGAAGTTTCACAGAATGCTTCTGTGTAGTTTTTATTTGAAGATATTCCTTTCTCCACTATAGGCCCCTTAGCGCTCTGAATGTCCACTTTCAGTTTCCACAAAAAGAGTGTTTCAGAACTGCTCAATCAAAAGTATGCTTCAACTCTGTTAGTTGAATGCACAGAACAGAAAGAAGTTTCACAGAATTCTTCTGGGTAGTTTTCATTTGAAGATATATCTTTTTCCACTATAGGCCCTTTAGCCCTCCGAATGTCCACTTGCAGTTTCAACAGAAAGAGTCTTTCAGAACTGCTCAATCAAAAGTAATCTTCAACTCTCTTAGTTGAATGCACAGAAGAGAAAGAAGTTTCACAGAATGCTTCTGTGTAGTTTTTATTTGAAGATATTCCTTTTTCCATTATAGGCCCCTAAGCGTTCTGAATATCCACTTGCAGTTTCTACAGAAAGAGAGTTTCAGAACTGCTCAATCAAAAGTAACGTTCAACTCTGTTAGTTGAATGCAGAGAACATAAAGAAGTTTCACAGAATGCTTCTGTGTAGTTTTTATTTGCAGATATTCCTTTTTCCACTATTGGCTCCTTCGTGCTCAGAATATCCCCTTGCAGTTTCTACAGGAAGAGTGTTTCAGACCTGCTCTATCAAAACTAAGTTTCAACTCTGTTGGTGGAATGCACAGAACAGAAAGAAGTTTCACAGAAAGCTTCTGTGTAGTTTTCATTTGAAGATATACCTTTTTCCAGTACATGCTCCATAGCACTGTGATTGTCCACTTGCAGTTTACACAGAAAGAGTGTTTCAGAACTGCTCAATCAAAAGTAAGCTTCCTCTCTGTTAGTTGAATGCACAGAACAGAAAGAAGTTTCGCAGAAAGATTCTGGGTAGTTTTTATTTGAAGATTCTCCTTTTTCCACTATGGGCCCCATAGAGCTGCCAATGTCCACATGCACTCTCTACAGAAAGAGTGTTTCAGAACTGCGCAATCAAAAGTAAGCTTCAACTCTGTTGGTTGAATGCACAGAACAGAAAGAAGTTTCGCAGAATGCTTCTGTGTAGTTGTTAACTGAAGATATTACTTTTTCCACTATAGGCCCCTTAGAGCACGGAATATCCTCTTGCATTTTCTACAGAAAGAATGATTCAGAACTGCTCAATCAAAAGTAAGGTTCAACTCTGTTAGTTGAATTCACAGAACAGAAAGAAGTTTCACAGAATTCTTCTGTGTAGTTTTTAATTGGTTATATGCCTTTTTCCTCTATAGGCCCGGGAATGCTCCGAATGTCCTCTTGCAGTTTCTCCAGAAAGAGTGTTTCAGAACTGCTCAATCAAAAGAAAGCTTAAACTCTGTTAGTTGAATGCACAGAACAGAAAGTAATTTCAGAGAACGTTTCTGTGTATGTTTTATTTGGAGATATTCCTTTCTCCACTATAGGCCCCGTAGCGCTCTGAAAGTCCACTTGCAGTTTCCACAGAAAGAGTGTTTCAGAACTGCTCTAACAAAAGTAAAGTTCAAATCTGTTAGTTGAATGCATAGAACAGAAAGAAGTTTCACAGAATGCTTCTGTGTAGTTTTTATTTGAAGATATTCCTTTCTCCACTATAGGCCCCTTAGCGCTCTGAATGTCCACTTTCAGTTTCCACAAAAAGAGTGTTTCAGAACTGCTCAATCAAAAGTAAGCTTCAACTCTGTTAGTTGAATGCACAGAACAGAAAGAAGTTTCACAGAATTCTTCTGGGTAGTTTTCATTTGAAGATATATCTTTTTCCACTATAGGCCCTTTAGCCCTCCGAATGTCCACTTGCAGTTTCAACAGAAAGAGTCTTTCAGAACTGCTCAATCAAAAGTAATCTTCAACTCTCTTAGTTGAATGCACAGAACAGAAAGAAGTTTCACAGAATGCTTCTGTGTAGTTTTAATTTGAAGATATTCCTTTTTCCATTATAGGCCCCTAAGCGTTCTGAATATCCACTTGCAGTTTCTACAGAAAGAGAGTTTCAGAACTGCTCAATCAAAAGTAACGTTCAACTCTGTTAGTTGAATGCAGAGAACATAAAGATGTTTCACAGAATGCTTCTGTGTAGTTTTTATTTGCAGATATTCCTTTTTCCACTATTGGCCCCTTCGTGCTCAGAATATCCCCTTGCAGTTTCTGCAGGAAGAGTGTTTCAGAACTGCTCTATCAAAATTAAGGTTCAACTCTGTTGGTGGAACGCACAGAACAGAAAGAAGTTTCACAGAAAGCTTCTGTGTAGTTTTCATTTGAAGATATTCCTTTTTCCAATACATGCAGAATAGCACTGTGAATGTCCACTTGCAGTTTATACAGAAAGAGTGTTTCAGAACTGCTCAATCAAAAGTAAGCTTCCTCTCTGTTAGTTGAATGCACAGAACAGAAAGAAGTTTCGCAGAATGCTTCTGGGTAGTTTTTATTTGAAGATTCTCCTTTTTCCACTATGGGCCCCATCGCGCAGCCAATGTCCACATACACTCTCTACAGAAAGAGTGTTTCATAACTGCGCAATCAAAAGTAAGCTTCAACTCTGTTAGATGAATGCACAGAACAGAAAGAAGTTTCGCAGAATGCTTCTGTGTAGTTGTTAATTGAAGATATTCCTTTTTCCACTATAGGCCCCTTAGAGCACGGAATATCCTCTTGCATTTTCTACAGAAAGAATGATTCAGAACTGCTCAATCAAAAGTAAGGTTCAATTCTGTTAGTTGAATTCACAGAACAGAAAGAAGTTTCACAGAATTCTTCTGTGTAGTTTTTAATTGGTTATAGGCCTTTTTCCTCTATAGGCCCGGGAATGCTCCGAATGTCCTCTTGCAGTTTCTCCAGAAAGAGTGTTTCAGAACTGCTCAATCAAAAGTAAGGTTCAACTCTGTTAGTTGAATTCACAGAACAGAAAGAAGTTTCACAGAATTCTTCTGTGTAGTTTTTAATTGGTTATAGGCCTTTTTCCTCTATAGGCCCGGGAATGCTCCGAATGTCCTCTTGCAGTTTCTCCAGAAAGAGTGTTTCAGAACTGCTCAATCAAAAGAAAGCTTAAACTCTGTTAGTTGAATGCACAGAACAGAAAGTAATTTCAGAGAACGTTTCTGCGTATGTTTTATTTGGAGATATTCCTTTCTCCACTATAGGCCCCGTAGCGCTCTGAAAGTCCACTTGCAGTTTCCACAGAAAGAGTGTTTCAGAACTGCTCTAACAAAAGTAAAGTTCAAATCTGTTAGTTGAATGCATAGAACAGAAAGAAGTTTCACAGAATGCTTCTGTGTAGTTTTTATTTGAAGATATTCCTTTCTCCACTATAGGCCCCTTAGCGCTCTGAATGTCCACTTTCAGTTTCCACAAAAAGAGTGTTTCAGAACTGCTCAATCAAAAGTATGCTTCAACTCTGTTAGTTGAATGCACAGAACAGAAAGAAGTTTCACAGAATTCTTCTGGGTAGTTTTCATTTGAAGATATATCTTTTTCCACTATAGGCCCTTTAGCCCTCCGAATGTCCACTTGCAGTTTCAACAGAAAGAGTCTTTCAGAACTGCTCAATCAAAAGTAATCTTCAACTCTCTTAGTTGAATGCACAGAAGAGAAAGAAGTTTCACAGAATGCTTCTGTGTAGTTTTTATTTGAAGATATTCCTTTTTCCATTATAGGCCCCTAAGCGTTCTGAATATCCACTTGCAGTTTCTACAGAAAGAGAGTTTCAGAACTGCTCAATCAAAAGTAACGTTCAACTCTGTTAGTTGAATGCAGAGAACATAAAGAAGTTTCACAGAATGCTTCTGTGTAGTTTTTATTTGCAGATATTCCTTTTTCCACTATTGGCTCCTTCGTGCTCAGAATATCCCCTTGCAGTTTCTACAGGAAGAGTGTTTCAGACCTGCTCTATCAAAACTAAGTTTCAACTCTGTTGGTGGAATGCACAGAACAGAAAGAAGTTTCACAGAAAGCTTCTGTGTAGTTTTCATTTGAAGATATACCTTTTTCCAGTACATGCTCCATAGCACTGTGATTGTCCACTTGCAGTTTACACAGAAAGAGTGTTTCAGAACTGCTCAATCAAAAGTAAGCTTCCTCTCTGTTAGTTGAATGCACAGAACAGAAAGAAGTTTCGCAGAAAGATTCTGGGTAGTTTTTATTTGAAGATTCTCCTTTTTCCACTATGGGCCCCATAGAGCTGCCAATGTCCACATGCACTCTCTACAGAAAGAGTGTTTCAGAACTGCGCAATCAAAAGTAAGCTTCAACTCTGTTGGTTGAATGCACAGAACAGAAAGAAGTTTCGCAGAATGCTTCTGTGTAGTTGTTAACTGAAGATATTACTTTTTCCACTATAGGCCCCTTAGAGCACGGAATATCCTCTTGCATTTTCTACAGAAAGAATGATTCAGAACTGCTCAATCAAAAGTAAGGTTCAACTCTGTTAGTTGAATTCACAGAACAGAAAGAAGTTTCACAGAATTCTTCTGTGTAGTTTTTAATTGGTTATAGGCCTTTTTCCTCTATAGGCCCGGGAATGCTCCGAATGTCCTCTTGCAGTTTCTCCAGAAAGAGTGTTTCAGAACTGCTCAATCAAAAGAAAGCTTAAACTCTGTTAGTTGAATGCACAGAACAGAAAGTAATTTCAGAGAACGTTTCTGTGTATGTTTTATTTGGAGATATTCCTTTCTCCACTATAGGCCCCGTAGCGCTCTGAAAGTCCACTTGCAGTTTCCACAGAAAGAGTGTTTCAGAACTGCTCTAACAAAAGTAAAGTTGAAATCTGTTAGTTGAATGCATAGAACAGAAAGAAGTTTCACAGAATGCTTCTGTGTAGTTTTTATTTGAAGATATTCCTTTCTCCACTATAGGCCCCTTAGCGCTCTGAATGTCCACTTTCAGTTTCCACAAAAAGAGTGTTTCAGAACTGCTCAATCAAAAGTAAGCTTCAACTCTGTTAGTTGAATGCACAGAACAGAAAGAAGTTTCACAGAATTCTTCTGGGTAGTTTTCATTTGAAGATATAACTTTTTCCACTATAGGCCCTTTAGCGCTCCGAATGTCCACTTGCAGTTTCAACAGAAAGAGTCTTTCAGAACTGCTCAATCAAAAGTAATCTTCAACTCTCTTAGTTGAATGCACAGAACAGAAAGAAGTTTCACAGAATGCTTCTGTGTAGTTTTAATTTGAAGATATTCCTTTTTCCATTATAGGCCCCTAAGCGTTCTGAATATCCACTTGCAGTTTCTACAGAAAGAGAGTTTCAGAACTGCTCAATCAAAAGTAACGTTCAACTCTGTTAGTTGAATGCAGAGAACATAAAGATGTTTCACAGAATGCTTCTGTGTAGTTTTTATTTGCAGATATTGCTTTTTCCACTATTGGCCCCTTCGTGCTCAGAATATCCCCTTGCAGTTTCTGCAGGAAGAGTGTTTCAGAACTGCTCTATCAAAATTAAGGTTCAACTCTGTTGGTGGAACGCACAGAACAGAAAGAAGTTTCACAGAAAGCTTCTGTGTAGTTTTCATTTGAAGATATTCCTTTTTCCAATACATGCAGAATAGCACTGTGAATGTCCACTTGCAGTTTATACAGAAAGAGTGTTTCAGAACTGCTCAATCAAAAGTAAGCTTCCTCTCTGTTAGTTGAATGCACAGAACAGAAAGAAGTTTCGCAGAATGCTTCTGGGTAGTTTTTATTTGAAGATTCTCCTTTTTCCACTATGGGCCCCATAGAGCTGCCAATGTCCACATACACTCTCTACAGAAAGAGTGTTTCATAACTGCGCAATCAAAAGTAAGCTTCAACTCTGTTAGATGAATGCACAGAACAGAAAGAAGTTTCGCAGAATGCTTCTGTGTAGTTGTTAATTGAAGATATTCCTTTTTCCACTATAGGCCCCTTAGAGCACGGAATATCCTCTTGCATTTTCTACAGAAAGAATGATTCAGAACTGCTCAATCAAAAGTAAGGTTCAATTCTGTTAGTTGAATTCACAGAACAGAAAGAAGTTTCACAGAATTCTTCTGTGTAGTTTTTAATTGGTTATAGGCCTTTTTCCTCTATAGGCCCGGGAATGCTCCGAATGTCCTCTTGCAGTTTCTCCAGAAAGAGTGTTTCAGAACTGCTCAATCAAAAGTAAGGTTCAACTCTGTTAGTTGAATTCACAGAACAGAAAGAAGTTTCACAGAATTCTTCTGTGTAGTTTTTAATTGGTTATAGGCCTTTTTCCTCTATAGGCCCGGGAATGCTCCGAATGTCCTCTTGCAGTTTCTCCAGAAAGAGTGTTTCAGAACTGCTCAATCAAAAGAAAGCTTAAACTCTGTTAGTTGAATGCACAGAACAGAAAGTAATTTCAGAGAACGTTTCTGCGTATGTTTTATTTGGAGATATTCCTTTCTCCACTATAGGCCCCGTAGCGCTCTGAAAGTCCACTTGCAGTTTCCACAGAAAGAGTGTTTCAGAACTGCTCTAACAAAAGTAAAGTTCAAATCTGTTAGTTGAATGCATAGAACAGAAAGAAGTTTCACAGAATGCTTCTGTGTAGTTTTTATTTGAAGATATTCCTTTCTCCACTATAGGCCCCTTAGCGCTCTGAATGTCCACTTTCAGTTTCCACAAAAAGAGTGTTTCAGAACTGCTCAATCAAAAGTAAGCTTCAACTCTGTTAGTTGAATGCACAGAACAGAAAGAAGTTTCACAGAATTCTTCTGGGTAGTTTTCATTTGAAGATATATCTTTTGCCACTATAGGCCCTTTAGCCCTCCGAATGTCCACTTGCAGTTTCAACAGAAAGAGTCTTTCAGAACTGCTCAATCAAAAGTAATCTTCAACTCTCTTAGTTGAATGCACAGAAGAGAAAGAAGTTTCACAGAATGCTTCTGTGTAGTTTTTATTTGAAGA
Organism: Symphalangus syndactylus; assembly: GCF_028878055.3. Classification (NCBI taxonomy): domain Eukaryota; kingdom Metazoa; phylum Chordata; class Mammalia; order Primates; family Hylobatidae; genus Symphalangus; species Symphalangus syndactylus. The sequence goes on from NC_072446.2 coordinate 48,438,915, forward strand.
TATTCCTTTTTCCATTATAGGCCCCTAAGCGTTCTGAATATCCACTTGCAGTTTCTACAGAAAGAGAGTTTCAGAACTGCTCAATCAAAAGTAACGTTCAACTCTGTTAGTTGAATGCAGAGAACATAAAGAAGTTTCACAGAATGCTTCTGTGTAGTTTTTATTTGCAGATATTCCTTTTTCCACTATTGGCCCCTTCGTGCTCAGAATATCCCCTTGCAGTTTCTACAGGAAGAGTGTTTCAGACCTGCTCTATCAAAACTAAGTTTCAACTCTGTTGGTGGAATGCACAGAACAGAAAGAAGTTTCACAGAAAGCTTCTGTGTAGTTTTCATTTGAAGATATACCTTTTTCCAGTACATGCTCCATAGCACTGTGATTGTCCACTTGCAGTTTACACAGAAAGAGTGTTTCAGAACTGCTCAATCAAAAGTAAGCTTCCTCTCTGTTAGTTGAATGCACAGAACAGAAAGAAGTTTCGCAGAATGATTCTGGGTAGTTTTTATTTGAAGATTCTCCTTTTTCCACTATGGGCCCCATAGAGCTGCCAATGTCCACATGCACTCTCTACAGAAAGAGTGTTTCAGAACTGCGCAATCAAAAGTAAGCTTCAACTGTGTTAGTTGAATGCACAGAACAGAAAGAAGTTTCGCAGAATGCTTCTGTGTAGTTGTTAACTGAAGATATTACTTTTTCCACTATAGGCCCCTTAGAGCACGGAATATCCTCTTGCATTTTCTACAGAAAGAATGATTCAGAACTGCTCAATCAAAAGTAAGGTTCAACTCTGTTAGTTGAATTCACAGAACAGAAAGAAGTTTCACAGAATTCTTCTGTGTAGTTTTTAATTGGTTATATGCCTTTTTCCTCTATAGGCCCGGGAATGCTCCGAATGTCCTCTTGCAGTTTCTCCAGAAAGAGTGTTTCAGAACTGCTCAATCAAAAGAAAGCTTAAACTCTGTTAGTTGAATGCACAGAACAGAAAGTAATTTCAGAGAACGTTTCTGTGTATGTTTTATTTGGAGATATTCCTTTCTCCACTATAGGCCCCGTAGCGCTCTGAAAGTCCACTTGCAGTTTCCACAGAAAGAGTGTTTCAGAACTGCTCTAACAAAAGTAAAGTTGAAATCTGTTAGTTGAATGCATAGAACAGAAAGAAGTTTCACAGAATGCTTCTGTGTAGTTTTTATTTGAAGATATTCCTTTCTCCACTATAGGCCCCTTAGCGCTCTGAATGTCCACTTTCAGTTTCCACAAAAAGAGTGTTTCAGAACTGCTCAATCAAAAGTAAGCTTCAACTCTGTTAGTTGAATGCACAGAACAGAAAGAAGTTTCACAGAATTCTTCTGGGTAGTTTTCATTTGAAGATAAATCTTTTTCCACTATAGGCCCTTTAGCGCTCCGAATGTCCACTTGCAGTTTCAACAGAAAGAGTCTTTCAGAACTGCTCAATCAAAAGTAATCTTCAACTCTCTTAGTTGTATGCACAGAACAGAAAGAAGTTTCACAGAATGCTTCTGTGTAGTTTTAATTTGAAGATATTCCTTTTTCCATTATAGGCCCCTAAGCGTTCTGAATATCCACTTGCAGTTTCTACAGAAAGAGAGTTTCAGAACTGCTCAATCAAAAGTAACGTTCAACTCTGTTAGTTGAATGCAGAGAACATAAAGATGTTTCACAGAATGCTTCTGTGTAGTTTTTATTTGCAGATATTGCTTTTTCCACTATTGGCCCCTTCGTGCTCAGAATATCCCCTTGCAGTTTCTGCAGGAAGGGTGTTTCAGAACTGCTCTATCAAAATTAAGGTTCAACTCTGTTGGTGGAACGCACAGAACAGAAAGAAGTTTCACAGAAAGCTTCTGTGTAGTTTTCATTTGAAGATATTCCTTTTTCCAATACATGCAGAATAGCACTGTGAATGTCCCCTTGCAGTTTATACAGAAAGAGTGTTTCAGAACTGCTCAATCAAAAGTAAGCTTCCTCTCTGTTAGTTGAATGCACAGAACAGAAAGAAGTTTCGCAGAATGCTTCTGGGTAGTTTTTATTTGAAGATTCTCCTTTTTCCACTACGGGCCCCATAGAGCTGCCAATGTCCACATACACTCTCTACAGAAAGAGTGTTTCATAACTGCGCAATCAAAAGTAAGCTTCAACTCTGTTAGATGAATGCACAGAACAGAAAGAAGTTTCGCAGAATGCTTCTGTGTAGTTGTTAATTGAAGATATTCCTTTTTCCACTATAGGCCCCTTAGAGCACGGAATATCCTCTTGCATTTTCTACAGAAAGAATGATTCAGAACTGCTCAATCAAAAGTAAGGTTCAATTCTGTTAGTTGAATTCACAGAACAGAAAGAAGTTTCACAGAATTCTTCTGTGTAGTTTTTAATTGGTTATAGGCCTTTTTCCTCTATAGGCCCGGGAATGCTCCGAATGTCCTCTTGCAGTTTCTCCAGAAAGAGTGTTTCAGAACTGCTCAATCAAAAGTAAGGTTCAACTCTGTTAGTTGAATTCACAGAACAGAAAGAAGTTTCACAGAATTCTTCTGTGTAGTTTTTAATTGGTTATAGGCCTTTTTCCTCTATAGGCCCGGGAATGCTCCGAATGTCCTCTTGCAGTTTCTCCAGAAAGAGTGTTTCAGAACTGCTCAATCAAAAGAAAGCTTAAACTCTGTTAGTTGAATGCACAGAACAGAAAGTAATTTCAGAGAACGTTTCTGCGTATGTTTTATTTGGAGATATTCCTTTCTCCACTATAGGCCCCGTAGCGCTCTGAAAGTCCACTTGCAGTTTCCACAGAAAGAGTGTTTCAGAACTGCTCTAACAAAAGTAAAGTTCAAATCTGTTAGTTGAATGCATAGAACAGAAAGAAGTTTCACAGAATGCTTCTGTGTAGTTTTTATTTGAAGATATTCCTTTCTCCACTATAGGCCCCTTAGCGCTCTGAATGTCCACTTTCAGTTTCCACAAAAAGAGTGTTTCAGAACTGCTCAATCAAAAGTATGCTTCAACTCTGTTAGTTGAATGCACAGAACAGAAAGAAGTTTCACAGAATTCTTCTGGGTAGTTTTCATTTGAAGATATATCTTTTTCCACTATAGGCCCTTTAGCCCTCCGAATGTCCACTTGCAGTTTCAACAGAAAGAGTCTTTCAGAACTGCTCAATCAAAAGTAATCTTCAACTCTCTTAGTTGAATGCACAGAAGAGAAAGAAGTTTCACAGAATGCTTCTGTGTAGTTTTTATTTGAAGATATTCCTTTTTCCATTATAGGCCCCTAAGCGTTCTGAATATCCACTTGCAGTTTCTACAGAAAGAGAGTTTCAGAACTGCTCAATCAAAAGTAACGTTCAACTCTGTTAGTTGAATGCAGAGAACATAAAGAAGTTTCACAGAATGCTTCTGTGTAGTTTTTATTTGCAGATATTCCTTTTTCCACTATTGGCTCTTTCGTGCTCAGAATATCCCCTTGCAGTTTCTACAGGAAGAGTGTTTCAGACCTGCTCTATCAAAACTAAGTTTCAACTCTGTTGGTGGAATGCACAGAACAGAAAGAAGTTTCACAGAAAGCTTCTGTGTAGTTTTCATTTGAAGATATACCTTTTTCCAGTACATGCTCCATAGCACTGTGATTGTCCACTTGCAGTTTACACAGAAAGAGTGTTTCAGAACTGCTCAATCAAAAGTAAGCTTCCTCTCTGTTAGTTGAATGCACAGAACAGAAAGAAGTTTCGCAGAATGATTCTGGGTAGTTTTTATTTGAAGATTCTCCTTTTTCCACTATGGGCCCCATAGAGCTGCCAATGTCCACATGCACTCTCTACAGAAAGAGTGTTTCAGAACTGCGCAATCAAAAGTAAGCTTCAACTCTGTTGGTTGAATGCACAGAACAGAAAGAAGTTTCGCAGAATGCTTCTGTGTAGTTGTTAACTGAAGATATTCCTTTTTCCACTATAGGCCCCTTAGAGCACGGAATATCCTCTTGCATTTTCTACAGAAAGAATGATTCAGAACTGCTCAATCAAAAGTAAGGTTCAACTCTGTTAGTTGAATTCACAGAACAGAAAGAAGTTTCACAGAATTCTTCTGTGTAGTTTTTAATTGGTTATATGCCTTTTTCCTCTATAGGCCCGGGAATGCTCCGAATGTCCTCTTGCAGTTTCTCCAGAAAGAGTGTTTCAGAACTGCTCAATCAAAAGAAAGCTTAAACTCTGTTAGTTGAATGCACAGAACAGAAAGTAATTTCAGAGAACGTTTCTGTGTATGTTTTATTTGGAGATATTCCTTTCTCCACTATAGGCCCCGTAGCGCTCTGAAAGTCCACTTGCAGTTTCCACAGAAAGAGTGTTTCAGAACTGCTCTAACAAAAGTAAAGTTCAAATCTGTTAGTTGAATGCATAGAACAGAAAGAAGTTTCACAGAATGCTTCTGTGTAGTTTTTATTTGAAGATATTCCTTTCTCCACTATAGGCCCCTTAGCGCTCTGAATGTCCACTTTCAGTTTCCACAAAAAGAGTGTTTCAGAACTGCTCAATCAAAAGTAAGCTTTAACTCTGTTAGTTGAATGCACAGAACAGAAAGAAGTTTCACAGAATTCTTCTGGGTAGTTTTCATTTGAAGATATAACTTTTTCCACTATAGGCCCTTTAGCGCTCCGAATGTCCACTTGCAGTTTCAACAGAAAGAGTCTTTCAGAACTGCTCAATCAAAAGTAATCTTCAACTCTCTTAGTTGAATGCACAGAACAGAAAGAAGTTTCACAGAATGCTTCTGTGTAGTTTTAATTTGAAGATATTCCTTTTTCCATTATAGGCCCCTAAGCGTTCTGAATATCCACTTGCAGTTTCTACAGAAAGAGAGTTTCAGAACTGCTCAATCAAAAGTAACGTTCAACTCTGTTAGTTGAATGCAGAGAACATAAAGATGTTTCACAGAATGCTTCTGTGTAGTTTTTATTTGCAGATATTGCTTTTTCCACTATTGGCCCCTTCGTGCTCAGAATATCCCCTTGCAGTTTCTGCAGGAAGAGTGTTTCAGAACTGCTCTATCAAAATTAAGGTTCAACTCTGTTGGTGGAACGCACAGAACAGAAAGAAGTTTCACAGAAAGCTTCTGTGTAGTTTTCATTTGAAGATATTCCTTTTTCCAATACATGCAGAATAGCACTGTGAATGTCCACTTGCAGTTTATACAGAAAGAGTGTTTCAGAACTGCTCAATCAAAAGTAAGCTTCCTCTCTGTTAGTTGAATGCACAGAACAGAAAGAAGTTTCGCAGAATGCTTCTGGGTAGTTTTTATTTGAAGATTCTCCTTTTTCCACTATGGGCCCCATAGAGCTGCCAATGTCCACATACACTCTCTACAGAAAGAGTTTTTCATAACTGCGCAATCAAAAGTAAGCTTCAACTCTGTTAGATGAATGCACAGAACAGAAAGAAGTTTCGCAGAATGCTTCTGTGTAGTTGTTAATTGAAGATATTCCTTTTTCCACTATAGGCCCCTTAGAGCACGGAATATCCTCTTGCATTTTCTACAGAAAGAATGATTCAGAACTGCTCAATCAAAAGTAAGGTTCAATTCTGTTAGTTGAATTCACAGAACAGAAAGAAGTTTCACAGAATTCTTCTGTGTAGTTTTTAATTGGTTATAGGCCTTTTTCCTCTATAGGCCCGGGAATGCTCCGAATGTCCTCTTGCAGTTTCTCCAGAAAGAGTGTTTCAGAACTGCTCAATCAAAAGTAAGGTTCAACTCTGTTAGTTGAATTCACAGAACAGAAAGAAGTTTCACAGAATTCTTCTGTGTAGTTTTTAATTGGTTATAGGCCTTTTTCCTCTATAGGCCCGGGAATGCTCCGAATGTCCTCTTGCAGTTTCTCCAGAAAGAGTGTTTCAGAACTGCTCAATCAAAAGAAAGCTTAAACTCTGTTAGTTGAATGCACAGAACAGAAAGTAATTTCAGAGAACGTTTCTGTGTATGTTTTATTTGGAGATATTCCTTTCTCCACTCTAGGCCCCGTAGCGCTCTGAAAGTCCACTTGCAGTTTCCACAGAAAGAGTGTTTCAGAACTGCTCTAACAAAAGTAAAGTTCAAATCTGTTAGTTGAATGCATAGAACAGAAAGAAGTTTCACAGAATGCTTCTGTGTAGTTTTTATTTGAAGATATTCCTTTCTCCACTATAGGCCCCTTAGCGCTCTGAATGTCCACTTTCAGTTTCCACAAAAAGAGTGTTTCAGAACTGCTCAATCAAAAGTAAGCTTCAACTCTGTTAGTTGAATGCACAGAACAGAAAGAAGTTTCACAGAATTCTTCTGGGTAGTTTTCATTTGAAGATATAACTTTTTCCACTATAGGCCCTTTAGTGCTCCGAATGTCCACTTGCAGTTTCAACAGAAAGAGTCTTTCAGAACTGCTCAATCAAAAGTAATCTTCAACTCTCTTAGTTGAATGCACAGAACAGAAAGAAGTTTCACAGAATGCTTCTGTGTAGTTTTTATTTGAAGATATTCCTTTTTCCATTATAGGCCCCTAAGCGTTCTGAATATCCACTTGCAGTTTCTACAGAAAGAGAGTTTCAGAACTGCTCAATCAAAAGTAACGTTCAACTCTGTTAGTTGAATGCAGAGAACATAAAGAAGTTTCACAGAATGCTTCTGTGTAGTTTTTATTTGAAGATATTCCTTTCTCCACTATAGGCCCCTTAGCGCTCTGAATGTCCACTTTCAGTTTCCACAAAAAGAGTTTTTCAGAACTGCTCAATCAAAAGTAAGCTTCAACTCTGTTAGTTGAATTCACAGAACAGAAAGAAGTTTCACAGAATTCTTCTGGGTAGTTTTCATTTGAAGATATAACTTTTTCCACTATAGGCCCTTTAGCGCTCCGAATGTCCACTTGCAGTTTCAACAGAAAGAGTCTTTCAGAACTGCTCAATCAAAAGTAATCTTCAACTCTCTTAGTTGAATGCACAGAAGAGAAAGAAGTTTCACAGAATGCTTCTGTGTAGTTTTTATTTGAAGATATTCCTTTTTCCATTATAGGCCCCTAAGCGTTCTGAATATCCACTTGCAGTTTCTACAGAAAGAGAGTTTCAGAACTGCTCAATCAAAAGTAACGTTCAACTCTGTTAGTTGAATGCAGAGAACATAAAGAAGTTTCACAGAATGCTTCTGTGTAGTTTTTATTTGCAGATATTCCTTTTTCCACTATTGGCCCCATCGTGCTCGGAATATCCCCTTGCAGTTTCTACAGGAAGAGTGTTTCAGACCTGTTCTATCAAAACTAAGTTTCAACTCTGTTGGTGGAATGCACAGAACAGAAAGAAGTTTCACAGAAAGCTTCTGTGTAGTTTTTATTTGAAGATATACCTTTTTCCAGTACATGCTCCATAGCACTGTGATTGTCCACTTGCAGTTTACACAGAAAGAGTGTTTCAGAACTGCTCAATCAAAAGTAAGCTTCAACTCTGTTAGTTGAATGCACAGAACAGAAAGAAGTTTCGCAGAATGCTTCTGGGTAGTTTTTATTTGAAGATTCTCCTTTTTCCACTATGGGCCCCATAGAGCTGCCAATGTCCACATACACTCTCTACAGAAAGAGTGTTTCAGAACTGCGCAATCAAAAGTAAGCTTCAACTCTGTTAGATGCATGCACAGAACAGAAAGAAGTTTCGCAGAATGCTTCTGTGTAGTTGTTAATTGAAGATATTCCTTTTTCCACTATAGGCCCCTTAGAGCACGGAATATCCTCTTGCATTTTCTACAAAAAGAATGATTCAGAACTGCTCAATCAAAGGTAAGGTTCAATTCTGTTAGTTGAATTCACAGAACAGAAAGAAGTTTCACAGAATTCTTCTGTGTAGTTATTAATTGGTTATAGGCCTTTTTCCTCTATAGGCCCGGGAATGCTCCGAATGTCCTCTTGCAGTTTCTCCAGAAAGAGTGTTTCAGAACTGCTCAATCAAAAGTAAGGTTCAACTCTGTTAGTTGAATTCACAGAACAGAAAGAAGTTTCACAGAATTCTTCTGTGTAGTTTTTAATTGGTTATAGGCCTTTTTCCTCTATAGGCCCGGGAATGCTCCGAATGTCCTCTTGCAGTTTCTCCAGAAAGAGTGTTTCAGAACTGCTCAATCAAAAGAAAGCTTAAACTCTGTTAGTTGAATGCACAGAAGAGAAAGTAATTTCAGAGAACGTTTCTGTGTATGTTTTATTTGGAGATATTCCTTTCTCCACTATAGGCCCCGTAGCGCTCTGAAAGTCCACTTGCAGTTTCCACAGAAAGAGTGTTTCAGAACTGCTCTAACAAAAGTAAAGTTCAAATCTGTTAGTTGAATGCATAGAACAGAAAGAAGTTTCACAGAATGCTTCTGTGTAGTTTTTATTTGAAGATATTCCTTTCTCCACTATAGGCCCCTTAGCGCTCTGAATGTCCACTTTCAGTTTCCACAAAAAGAGTGTTTCAGAACTGCTCAATCAAAAGTAAGCTTCAACTCTGTTAGTTGAATGCACAGAACAGAAAGAAGTTTCACAGAATTCTTCTGGGTAGTTTTCATTTGAAGATATATCTTTTTCCACTATAGGCCCTTTAGTGCTCCGAATGTCCACTTGCAGTTTCAACAGAAAGAGTCTTTCAGAACTGCTCAATCAAAAGTAATCTTCAACTCTCTTAGTTGAATGCACAGAAGAGAAAGAAGTTTCACAGAATGCTTCTGTGTAGTTTTTATTTGAAGATATTCCTTTTTCCATTATAGGCCCCTAAGCGTTCTGAATATCCACTTGCAGTTTCTACAGAAAGAGAGATTCAGAACTGCTCAATCAAAAGTAACGTTCAACTCTGTTAGTTGAATGCAGAGAATATAAAGAAGTTTCACAGAATGCTTCTGTGTAGTTTTTATTTGCAGATATTCCTTTTTCCACTATTGGCCCCTTCGTGCTCAGAATATCCCCTTGCAGTTTCTGCAGGAAGAGTGTTTCAGACCTGCTCTATCAAAATTAAGGTTCAACTCTGTTGGTGGAACGCACAGAACAGAAAGAAGTTTCACAGAAAGCTTCTGTGTAGTTTTCATTTGAAGATATTCCTTTTTCCAATACATGCTCCATAGCACTGTGAATGTCCACTTGCAGTTTATACAGAAAGAGTGTTTCAGGACTGCTCAATCAAAAGTAAGCTTCCTCTCTGTTAGTTGAATGCACAGAACAGAAAGAAGTTTCGCAGAATGCTTCTGGGTAGTTTTTATTTGAAGATTCTCCTTTTTCCACTATGGGCCCCATAGAGCTGCCAATGTCCACATACACTCTCTACAGAAAGAGTGTTTCAGAACTGCGCAATCAAAAGTAAGCTTCAACTCCGTTAGTTGAATGCACAGAACAAAAAGTAATTTCAGAGAATGTTTCTGTGTATGTTTTATTTGGAGATATTCCTTTCTCCACTACAGGCCCCGTAGCGATCTGAAAGTCCACTTGCAGTTTCCACAGAAAGACTGTTGCAGAACTGCTCTATCAAAAGTAAAGTTCAAATCTGTTAGTTGAATGCATAGAACAGAAAGAAGTTTCACAGAATGCTTCTGTGTAGTTTTTATTTGAAGATATTCCTTTCTCCACTATAGGCCCCTTAGCGCTCTGAATGTCCACTTTCAGTTTCCACAAAAAGAGTGTTTCAGAACTGCTCAATCAAAAGTAAGCTTCAACTCTGTTAGTTGAATTCACAGAACAGAAAGAAGTTTCACAGAATTCTTCTGGGTAGTTTTCATTTGAAGGTATATCTTTTTCCACTATAGGCCCTTTAGCCCTCCGAATGTCCACTTGCAGTTTCAACAGAAAGAGTCTTTCAGAACTACTCAATCAAAAGTAATCTTCAAGTCTCTTAGTTGAATGCACAGAAGAGAAAGAAGTTTCACAGAATGCTTCTGTGTAGTTTTTATTTGAAGATATTCCTTTTTCCATTATAGGCCCCTAAGCGTTCTGAATATCCACTTGCAGTTTCTACAGAAAGAGAGTTTCAGAACTGCTCAATCAAAAGTAACGTTCAACTCTGTTAGTTGAATGCAGAGAACATAAAGAAGTTTCACAGAATGCTTCTGTGTAGTTTTTATTTGCAGATATTCCTTTTTCCACTATTGGCTCCTTCGTGCTCAGAATATCCCCTTGCAGTTTCTACAGGAAGAGTGTTTCAGACCCGCTCTATCAAAACTAAGTTTCAACTCTGTTGGTGGAATGCACAGAACAGAAAGAAGTTTCACAGAAAGCTTCTGTGTAGTTTTCATTTGAAGATATACCTTTTTCCAGTACATGCTCCATAGCACTGTGATTGTCCACTTGCAGTTTACACAGAAAGAGTGTTTCGGAACTGCTCAATCAAAAGTAAGCTTCCTCTCTGTTAGTTGAATGCACAGAACAGAAAGAAGTTTCGCAGAATGATTCTGGGTAGTTTTTATTTGAAGATTCTCCTTTTTCCACTATGGGCCCCATAGAGCTGCCAATGTCCACATGCACTCTCTACAGAAAGAGTGTTTCAGAACTGCGCAATCAAAAGTAAGCTTCAACTCTGTTGGTTGAATGCACAGAACAGAAAGAAGTTTCGCAGAATGCTTCTGTGTAGTTGTTAACTGAAGATATTCCTTTTTCCACTATAGGCCCCTTAGAGCACGGAATATCCTCTTGCATTTTCTACAGAAAGAATGATTCAGAACTGCTCAATCAAAAGTAAGGTTCAACTCTGTTAGTTGAATTCACAGAACAGAAAGAAGTTTCACAGAATTCTTCTGTGTAGTTTTTAATTGGTTATATGCCTTTTTCCTCTATAGGCCCGGGAATGCTCCGAATGTCCTCTTGCAGTTTCTCCAGAAAGAGTGTTTCAGAACTGCTCAATCAAAAGAAAGCTTAAACTCTGTTAGTTGAATGCACAGAACAGAAAGTAATTTCAGAGAACGTTTCTGTGTATGTTTTATTTGGAGATATTCCTTTCTCCACTATAGGCCCCGTAGCGCTCTGAAAGTCCACTTGCAGTTTCCACAGAAAGAGTGTTTCAGAACTGCTCTAACAAAAGTAAAGTTCAAATCTGTTAGTTGAATGCATAGAACAGAAAGAAGTTTCACAGAATGCTTCTGTGTAGTTTTTATTTGAAGATATTCCTTTCTCCACTATAGGCCCCTTAGCGCTCTGAATGTCCACTTTCAGTTTCCACAAAAAGAGTGTTTCAGAACTGCTCAATCAAAAGTAAGCTTCAACTCTGTTAGTTGAATGCACAGAACAGAAAGAAGTTTCACAGAATTCTTCTGGGTAGTTTTCATTTGAAGATATAACTTTTTCCACTATAGGCCCTTTAGCGCTCCGAATGTCCACTTGCAGTTTCAACAGAAAGAGTCTTTCAGAACTGCTCAATCAAAAGTAATCTTCAACTCTCTTAGTTGAATGCACAGAACAGAAAGAAGTTTCACAGAATGCTTCTGTGTAGTTTTAATTTGAAGATATTCCTTTTTCCATTATAGGCCCCTAAGCGTTCTGAATATCCACTTGCAGTTTCTACAGAAAGAGAGTTTCAGAACTGCTCAATCAAAAGTAACGTTCAACTCTGTTAGTTGAATGCAGAGAACATAAAGATGTTTCACAGAATGCTTCTGTGTAGTTTTTATTTGCAGATATTGCTTTTTCCACTCTTGGCCCCTTCGTGCTCAGAATATCCCCTTCCAGTTTCTGCAGGAAGAGTGTTTCAGAACTGCTCTATCAAAATTAAGGTTCAACTCTGTTGGTGGAACGCACAGAACAGAAAGAAGTTTCACAGAAAGCTTCTGTGTAGTTTTCATTTGAAGATATTCCTTTTTCCAATACATGCAGAATAGCACTGTGAATGTCCACTTGCAGTTTATACGGAAAGAGTGTTTCAGAACTGCTCAATCAAAAGTAAGCTTCCTCTCTGTTAGTTGAATGCACAGAACAGAAAGAAGTTTCGCAGAATGCTTCTGGGTAGTTTTCATTTGAAGATTCTCCTTTTTCCACTATGGGCCCCATCGCGCAGCCAATGTCCACATACACTCTCTACAGAAAGAGTGTTTCATAACTGCGCAATCAAAAGTAAGCTTCAACTCTGTTAGATGAATGCACAGAAGAGAAAGAAGTTTCGCAGAATGCTTCTGTGTAGTTGTTAATTGAAGATATTCCTTTTTCCACTATAGGCCCCTTAGAGCACGGAATATCCTCTTGCATTTTCTACAGAAAGAATGATTCAGAACTGCTCAATCAAAAGTAAGGTTCAATTCTGTTAGTTGAATTCACAGAACAGAAAGAAGTTTCACAGAATTCTTCTGTGTAGTTTTTAATTGGTTATAGGCCTTTTTCCTCTATAGGCCCGGGAATGCTCCGAATGTCCTCTTGCAGTTTCTCCAGAAAGAGTGTTTCAGAACTGCTCTATCAAAAGTAAGGTTCAACTCTGTTAGTTGAATTCACAGAACAGAAAGAAGTTTCACAGAATTCTTCTGTGTAGTTTTTAATTGGTTATAGGCCTTTTTCCTCTATAGGCCCGGGAATGCTCCGAATGTCCTCTTGCAGTTTCTCCAGAAAGAGTGTTTCAGAACTGCTCAATCAAAAGAAAGCTTAAACTCTGTTAGTTGAATGCACAGAACAGAAAGTAATTTCAGAGAACGTTTCTGCGTATGTTTTATTTGGAGATATTCCTTTCTCCACTATAGGCCCCGTAGCGCTCTGAAAGTCCACTTGCAGTTTCCACAGAAAGAGTGTTTCAGAACTGCTCTAACAAAAGTAAAGTTCAAATCTGTTAGTTGAATGCATAGAACAGAAAGAAGTTTCACAGAATGCTTCTGTGTAGTTTTTATTTGAAGATATTCCTTTCTCCACTATAGGCCCCTTAGCGCTCTGAATGTCCACTTTCAGTTTCCACAAAAAGAGTGTTTCAGAACTGCTCAATCAAAAGTAAGCTTCAACTCTGTTAGTTGAATGCACAGAACAGAAAGAAGTTTCACAGAATTCTTCTGGGTAGTTTTCATTTGAAGATATATCTTTTTCCACTATAGGCCCTTTAGCCCTCCGAATGTCCACTTGCAGTTTCAACAGAAAGAGTCTTTCAGAACTGCTCAATCAAAAGTAATCTTCAACTCTCTTAGTTGAATGCACAGAAGAGAAAGAAGTTTCACAGAATGCTTCTGTGTAGTTTTAATTTGAAGATATTCCTTTTTCCATTATAGGCCCCTAAGCGTTCTGAATATCCACTTGCAGTTTCTACAGAAAGAGAGTTTCAGAACTGCTCAATCAAAAGTAACGTTCAACTCTGTTAGTTGAATGCAGAGAACATAAAGAAGTTTCACAGAATGCTTCTGTGTAGTTTTTATTTGCAGATATTCCTTTTTCCACTATTGGCCCCTTCGTGCTCAGAATATCCCCTTGCAGTTTCTACAGGAAGAGTGTTTCAGACCTGCTCTATCAAAACTAAGTTTCAACTCTGTTGGTGGAATGAACAGAACAGAAAGAAGTTTCACAGAAAGCTTCTGTGTAGTTTTCATTTGAAGATATACCTTTTTCCAGTACATGCTCCATAGCACTGTGATTGTCCACTTGCAGTTTACACAGAAAGAGTGTTTCAGAACTGCTCAATCAAAAGTAAGCTTCCTCTCTGTTAGTTGAATGCACAGAACAGAAAGAAGTTTCGCAGAATGATTCTGGGTAGTTTTTATTTGAAGATTCTCCTTTTTCCACTATGGGCCCCATAGAGCTGCCAATGTCCACATGCACTCTCTACAGAAAGAGTGTTTCAGAACTGCGCAATAAAAAGTAAGCTTCAACTCTGTTGGTTGAATGCACAGAACAGAAAGAAGTTTCACAGAATTCTTCTGGGTAGTTTTCATTTGAAGATATAACTTTTTCCACTATAGGCCCTTTAGCGCTCCGAATGTCCACTTGCAGTTTCAACAGAAAGAGTCTTTCAGAACTGCTCAATCAAAAGTAATCTTCAACTCTCTTAGTTGAATGCACAGAACAGAAAGAAGTTTCACAGAATGCTTCTGTGTAGTTTTAATTTGAAGATATTCCTTTTTCCATTATAGGCCCCTAAGCGTTCTGAATATCCACTTGCAGTTTCTACAGAAAGAGAGTTTCAGAACTGCTCAATCAAAAGTAACGTTCAACTCTGTTAGTTGAATGCAGAGAACATAAAGATGTTTCACAGAATGCTTCTGTGTAGTTTTTATTTGCAGATATTGCTTTTTCCACTATTGGCCCTTTCGTGCTCAGAATATCCCCTTGCAGTTTCTGCAGGAAGAGTGTTTCAGAACTGCTCTATCAAAATTAAGGTTCAACTCTGTTGGTGGAACGCACAGAACAGAAAGAAGTTTCACAGAAAGCTTCTGTGTAGTTTTCATTTGAAGATATTCCTTTTTCCAATACATGCAGAATAGCACTGTGAATGTCCACTTGCAGTTTATACAGAAAGAGTGTTTCAGAACTGCTCAATCAAAAGTAAGCTTCCTCTCTTTTAGTTGAATGCACAGAACAGAAAGAAGTTTCGCAGAATGCTTCTGGGTAGTTTTCATTTGAAGATTCTCCTTTTTCCACTATGGGCCACATCGCGCAGCCAATGTCCACATACACTCTCTACAGAAAGAGTGTTTCATAACTGCGCAATCAAAAGTAAGCTTCAACTCTGTTAGATGAATGCACAGAACAGAAAGAAGTTTCGCAGAATGCTTCTGTGTAGTTGTTAATTGAAGATACTCCTTTTTCCACTATAGGCCCCTTAGAGCACGGAATATCCTCTTGCATTTTCTACAGAAAGAATGATTCAGAACTGCTCAATCAAAAGTAAGGTTCAATTCTGTTAGTTGAATTCACAGAACAGAAAGAAGTTTCACAGAATTCTTCTGTGTAGTTTTTAATTGGTTATAGGCCTTTTTCCTCTATAGGCCCGGGAATGCTCCGAATGTCCTCTTGCAGTTTCTCCAGAAAGAGTGTTTCAGAACTGCTCAATCAAAAGTAAGGTTCAACTCTGTTAGTTGAATTCACAGAACAGAAAGAAGTTTCACAGAATTCTTCTGTGTAGTTTTTAATTGGTTATAGGCCTTTTTCCTCTATAGGCCCGGGAATGCTCCGAATGTCCTCTTGCAGTTTCTCCAGAAAGAGTGTTTCAGAACTGCTCAATCAAAAGAAAGCTTAAACTCTGTTAGTTGAATGCACAGAACAGAAAGTAATTTCAGAGAACGTTTCTGCGTATGTTTTATTTGGAGATATTCCTTTCTCCACTATAGGCCCCGTAGCGCTCTGAAAGTCCACTTGCAGTTTCCACAGAAAGAGTGTTTCAGAACTGCTCTAACAAAAGTAAAGTTCAAATCTGTTAGTTGAATGCATAGAACAGAAAGAAGTTTCACAGAATGCTTCTGTGTAGTTTTTATTTGAAGATATTCCTTTCTCCACTATAGGCCCCTTAGCGCTCTGAATGTCCACTTTCAGTTTCCACAAAAAGAGTGTTTCAGAACTGCTCAATCAAAAGTAAGCTTCAACTCTGTTAGTTGAATGCACAGAACAGAAAGAAGTTTCACAGAATTCTTCTGGGTAGTTTTCATTTGAAGATATATCTTTTTCCACTATAGGCCCTTTAGCCCTCCGAATGTCCACTTGCAGTTTCAACAGAAAGAGTCTTTCAGAACTGCTCAATCAAAAGTAATCTTCAACTCTCTTAGTTGAATGCACAGAAGAGAAAGAAGTTTCACAGAATGCTTCTGTGTAGTTTTTATTTGAAGATATTCCTTTTTCCATTATAGGCCCCTAAGCGTTCTGAATATCCACTTGCAGTTTCTACAGAAAGAGAGTTTCAGAACTGCTCAATCAAAAGTAACGTTCAACTCTGTTAGTTGAATGCAGAGAACATAAAGAAGTTTCACAGAATGCTTCTGTGTAGTTTTTATTTGCAGATATTCCTTTTTCCACTATTGGCCCCTTCGTGCTCAGAATATCCCCTTGCAGTTTCTACAGGAAGAGTGTTTCAGACCTGCTCTATCAAAACTAAGTTTCAACTCTGTTGGTGGAATGCACAGAACAGAAAGAAGTTTCACAGAAAGCTTCTGTGTAGTTTTCATTTGAAGATATACCTTTTTCCAGTACATGCTCCATAGCACTGTGATTGTCCACTTGCAGTTTACACAGAAAGAGTGTTTCAGAACTGCTCAATCAAAAGTAAGCTTCCTCTCTGTTAGTTGAATGCACAGAACAGAAAGAAGTTTCGCAGAATGATTCTGGGTAGTTTTTATTTGAAGATTCTCCTTTTTCCACTATGGGCCCCATAGAGCTGCCAATGTCCACATGCACTCTCTACAGAAAGAGTGTTTCAGAACTGCGCAATCAAAAGTAAGCTTCAACTCTGTTGGTTGAATGCACAGAACAGAAAGAAGTTTCACAGAATTCTTCTGGGTAGTTTTCATTTGAAGATATAACTTTTTCCACTATAGGCCCTTTAGCGCTCCGAATGTCCACTTGCAGTTTCAACAGAAAGAGTCTTTCAGAACTGCTCAATCAAAAGTAATCTTCAACTCTCTTAGTTGAATGCACAGAACAGAAAGAAGTTTCACAGAATGCTTCTGTGTAGTTTTAATTTGAAGATATTCCTTTTTCCATTATAGGCCCCTAAGCGTTCTGAATATCCACTTGCAGTTTCTACAGAAAGAGAGTTTCAGAACTGCTCAATCAAAAGTAACGTTCAACTCTGTTAGTTGAATGCAGAGAACATAAAGATGTTTCACAGAATGCTTCTGTGTAGTTTTTATTTGCAGATATTGCTTTTTCCACTATTGGCCCCTTCGTGCTCAGAATATCCCCTTGCAGTTTCTGCAGGAAGAGTGTTTCAGAACTGCTCTATCAAAATTAAGGTTCAACTCTGTTGGTGGAACGCACAGAACAGAAAGAAGTTTCACAGAAAGCTTCTGTGTAGTTTTCATTTGAAGATATTCCTTTTTCCAATACATGCAGAATAGCACTGTGAATGTCCACTTGCAGTTTATACAGAAAGAGTGTTTCAGAACTGCTCAATCAAAAGTAAGCTTCCTCTCTGTTAGTTGAATGCACAGAACAGAAAGAAGTTTCGCAGAATGCTTCTGGGTAGTTTTCATTTGAAGATTCTCCTTTTTCCACTATGGGCCACATCGCGCAGCCAATGTCCACATACACTCTCTACAGAAAGAGTGTTTCATAACTGCGCAATCAAAAGTAAGCTTCAACTCTGTTAGATGAATGCACAGAACAGAAAGAAGTTTCGCAGAATGCTTCTGTGTAGTTGTTAATTGAAGATACTCCTTTTTCCACTATAGGCCCCTTAGAGCACGGAATATCCTCTTGCATTTTCTACAGAAAGAATGATTCAGAACTGCTCAATCAAAAGTAAGGTTCAATTCTGTTAGTTGAATTCACAGAACAGAAAGAAGTTTCACAGAATTCTTCTGTGTAGTTTTTAATTGGTTATAGGCCTTTTTCCTCTATAGGCCCGGGAATGCTCCGAATGTCCTCTTGCAGTTTCTCCAGAAAGAGTGTTTCAGAACTGCTCAATCAAAAGTAAGGTTCAACTCTGTTAGTTGAATTCACAGAACAGAAAGAAGTTTCACAGAATTCTTCTGTGTAGTTTTTAATTGGTTATAGGCCTTTTTCCTCTATAGGCCCGGGAATGCTCCGAATGTCCTCTTGCAGTTTCTCCAGAAAGAGTGTTTCAGAACTGCTCAATCAAAAGAAAGCTTAAACTCTGTTAGTTGAATGCACAGAACAGAAAGTAATTTCAGAGAACGTTTCTGCGTATGTTTTATTTGGAGATATTCCTTTCTCCACTATAGGCCCCGTAGCGCTCTGAAAGTCCACTTGCAGTTTCCACAGAAAGAGTGTTTCAGAACTGCTCTAACAAAAGTAAAGTTCAAATCTGTTAGTTGAATGCATAGAACAGAAAGAAGTTTCACAGAATGCTTCTGTGTAGTTTTTATTTGAAGATATTCCTTTCTCCACTATAGGCCCCTTAGCGCTCTGAATGTCCACTTTCAGTTTCCACAAAAAGAGTGTTTCAGAACTGCTCAATCAAAAGTAAGCTTCAACTCTGTTAGTTGAATGCACAGAACAGAAAGAAGTTTCACAGAATTCTTCTGGGTAGTTTTCATTTGAAGATATATCTTTTTCCACTATAGGCCCTTTAGCCCTCCGAATGTCCACTTGCAGTTTCAACAGAAAGAGTCTTTCAGAACTGCTCAATCAAAAGTAATCTTCAACTCTCTTAGTTGAATGCACAGAACAGAAAGAAGTTTCACAGAATGCTTCTGTGTAGTTTTAATTTGAAGATATTCCTTTTTCCATTATAGGCCCCTAAGCGTTCTGAATATCCACTTGCAGTTTCTACAGAAAGAGAGTTTCAGAACTGCTCAATCAAAAGTAACGTTCAACTCTGTTAGTTGAATGCAGAGAACATAAAGATGTTTCACAGAATGCTTCTGTGTAGTTTTTATTTGCAGATATTCCTTTTTCCACTATTGGCCCCTTCGTGCTCAGAATATCCCCTTGCAGTTTCTGCAGGAAGAGTGTTTCAGAACTGCTCTATCAAAATTAAGGTTCAACTCTGTTGGTGGAACGCACAGAACAGAAAGAAGTTTCACAGAAAGCTTCTGTGTAGTTTTCATTTGAAGATATTCCTTTTTCCAATACATGCAGAATAGCACTGTGAATGTCCACTTGCAGTTTATACAGAAAGAGTGTTTCAGAACTGCTCAATCAAAAGTAAGCTTCCTCTCTGTTAGTTGAATGCACAGAACAGAAAGAAGTTTCGCAGAATGCTTCTGGGTAGTTTTTATTTGAAGATTCTCCTTTTTCCACTATGGGCCCCATCGCGCAGCCAATGTCCACATACACTCTCTACAGAAAGAGTGTTTCATAACTGCGCAATCAAAAGTAAGCTTCAACTCTGTTAGATGAATGCACAGAACAGAAAGAAGTTTCGCAGAATGCTTCTGTGTAGTTGTTAATTGAAGATATTCCTTTTTCCACTATAGGCCCCTTAGAGCACGGAATATCCTCTTGCATTTTCTACAGAAAGAATGATTCAGAACTGCTCAATCAAAAGTAAGGTTCAATTCTGTTAGTTGAATTCACAGAACAGAAAGAAGTTTCACAGAATTCTTCTGTGTAGTTTTTAATTGGTTATAGGCCTTTTTCCTCTATAGGCCCGGGAATGCTCCGAATGTCCTCTTGCAGTTTCTCCAGAAAGAGTGTTTCAGAACTGCTCAATCAAAAGTAAGGTTCAACTCTGTTAGTTGAATTCACAGAACAGAAAGAAGTTTCACAGAATTCTTCTGTGTAGTTTTTAATTGGTTATAGGCCTTTTTCCTCTATAGGCCCGGGAATGCTCCGAATGTCCTCTTGCAGTTTCTCCAGAAAGAGTGTTTCAGAACTGCTCAATCAAAAGAAAGCTTAAACTCTGTTAGTTGAATGCACAGAACAGAAAGTAATTTCAGAGAACGTTTCTGCGTATGTTTTATTTGGAGATATTCCTTTCTCCACTATAGGCCCCGTAGCGCTCTGAAAGTCCACTTGCAGTTTCCACAGAAAGAGTGTTTCAGAACTGCTCTAACAAAAGTAAAGTTCAAATCTGTTAGTTGAATGCATAGAACAGAAAGAAGTTTCACAGAATGCTTCTGTGTAGTTTTTATTTGAAGATATTCCTTTCTCCACTATAGGCCCCTTAGCGCTCTGAATGTCCACTTTCAGTTTCCACAAAAAGAGTGTTTCAGAACTGCTCAATCAAAAGTATGCTTCAACTCTGTTAGTTGAATGCACAGAACAGAAAGAAGTTTCACAGAATTCTTCTGGGTAGTTTTCATTTGAAGATATATCTTTTTCCACTATAGGCCCTTTAGCCCTCCGAATGTCCACTTGCAGTTTCAACAGAAAGAGTCTTTCAGAACTGCTCAATCAAAAGTAATCTTCAACTCTCTTAGTTGAATGCACAGAAGAGAAAGAAGTTTCACAGAATGCTTCTGTGTAGTTTTTATTTGAAGATATTCCTTTTTCCATTATAGGCCCCTAAGCGTTCTGAATATCCACTTGCAGTTTCTACAGAAAGAGAGTTTCAGAACTGCTCAATCAAAAGTAACGTTCAACTCTGTTAGTTGAATGCAGAGAACATAAAGAAGTTTCACAGAATGCTTCTGTGTAGTTTTTATTTGCAGATATTCCTTTTTCCACTATTGGCTCCTTCGTGCTCAGAATATCCCCTTGCAGTTTCTACAGGAAGAGTGTTTCAGACCTGCTCTATCAAAACTAAGTTTCAACTCTGTTGGTGGAATGCACAGAACAGAAAGAAGTTTCACAGAAAGCTTCTGTGTAGTTTTCATTTGAAGATATACCTTTTTCCAGTACATGCTCCATAGCACTGTGATTGTCCACTTGCAGTTTACACAGAAAGAGTGTTTCAGAACTGCTCAATCAAAAGTAAGCTTCCTCTCTGTTAGTTGAATGCACAGAACAGAAAGAAGTTTCGCAGAAAGATTCTGGGTAGTTTTTATTTGAAGATTCTCCTTTTTCCACTATGGGCCCCATAGAGCTGCCAATGTCCACATGCACTCTCTACAGAAAGAGTGTTTCAGAACTGCGCAATCAAAAGTAAGCTTCAACTCTGTTGGTTGAATGCACAGAACAGAAAGAAGTTTCGCAGAATGCTTCTGTGTAGTTGTTAACTGAAGATATTACTTTTTCCACTATAGGCCCCTTAGAGCACGGAATATCCTCTTGCATTTTCTACAGAAAGAATGATTCAGAACTGCTCAATCAAAAGTAAGGTTCAACTCTGTTAGTTGAATTCACAGAACAGAAAGAAGTTTCACAGAATTCTTCTGTGTAGTTTTTAATTGGTTATATGCCTTTTTCCTCTATAGGCCCGGGAATGCTCCGAATGTCCTCTTGCAGTTTCTCCAGAAAGAGTGTTTCAGAACTGCTCAATCAAAAGAAAGCTTAAACTCTGTTAGTTGAATGCACAGAACAGAAAGTAATTTCAGAGAACGTTTCTGTGTATGTTTTATTTGGAGATATTCCTTTCTCCACTATAGGCCCCGTAGCGCTCTGAAAGTCCACTTGCAGTTTCCACAGAAAGAGTGTTTCAGAACTGCTCTAACAAAAGTAAAGTTCAAATCTGTTAGTTGAATGCATAGAACAGAAAGAAGTTTCACAGAATGCTTCTGTGTAGTTTTTATTTGAAGATATTCCTTTCTCCACTATAGGCCCCTTAGCGCTCTGAATGTCCACTTTCAGTTTCCACAAAAAGAGTGTTTCAGAACTGCTCAATCAAAAGTAAGCTTCAACTCTGTTAGTTGAATGCACAGAACAGAAAGAAGTTTCACAGAATTCTTCTGGGTAGTTTTCATTTGAAGATATAACTTTTTCCACTATAGGCCCTTTAGCGCTCCGAATGTCCACTTGCAGTTTCAACAGAAAGAGTCTTTCAGAACTGCTCAATCAAAAGTAATCTTCAACTCTCTTAGTTGAATGCACAGAACAGAAAGAAGTTTCACAGAATGCTTCTGTGTAGTTTTAATTTGAAGATATTCCTTTTTCCATTATAGGCCCCTAAGCGTTCTGAATATCCACTTGCAGTTTCTACAGAAAGAGAGTTTCAGAACTGCTCAATCAAAAGTAACGTTCAACTCTGTTAGTTGAATGCAGAGAACATAAAGATGTTTCACAGAATGCTTCTGTGTAGTTTTTATTTGCAGATATTGCTTTTTCCACTATTGGCCCCTTCGTGCTCAGAATATCCCCTTGCAGTTTCTGCAGGAAGAGTGTTTCAGAACTGCTCTATCAAAATTAAGGTTCAACTCTGTTGGTGGAACGCACAGAACAGAAAGAAGTTTCACAGAAAGCTTCTGTGTAGTTTTCATTTGAAGATATTCCTTTTTCCAATACATGCAGAATAGCACTGTGAATGTCCACTTGCAGTTTATACAGAAAGAGTGTTTCAGAACTGCTCAATCAAAAGTAAGCTTCCTCTCTGTTAGTTGAATGCACAGAACAGAAAGAAGTTTCGCAGAATGCTTCTGGGTAGTTTTTATTTGAAGATTCTCCTTTTTCCACTATGGGCCCCATAGAGCTGCCAATGTCCACATACACTCTCTACAGAAAGAGTGTTTCATAACTGCGCAATCAAAAGTAAGCTTCAACTCTGTTAGATGAATGCACAGAACAGAAAGAAGTTTCGCAGAATGCTTCTGTGTAGTTGTTAATTGAAGATATTCATTTTTCCACTATAGGCCCCTTAGAGCACGGAATATCCTCTTGCATTTTCTACAGAAAGAATGATTCAGAACTGCTCAATCAAAAGTAAGGTTCAATTCTGTTAGTTGAATTCACAGAACAGAAAGAAGTTTCACAGAATTCTTCTGTGTAGTTTTTAATTGGTTATAGGCCTTTTTCCTCTATAGGCCCGGGAATGCTCCGAATGTCCTCTTGCAGTTTCTCCAGAAAGAGTGTTTCAGAACTGCTCAATCAAAAGTAAGGTTCAACTCTGTTAGTTGAATTCACAGAACAGAAAGAAGTTTCACAGAATTCTTCTGTGTAGTTTTTAATTGGTTATAGGCCTTTTTCCTCTATAGGCCCGGGAATGCTCCGAATGTCCTCTTGCAGTTTCTCCAGAAAGAGTGTTTCAGAACTGCTCAATCAAAAGAAAGCTTAAACTCTGTTAGTTGAATGCACAGAACAGAAAGTAATTTCAGAGAACGTTTCTGCGTATGTTTTATTTGGAGATATTCCTTTCTCCACTATAGGCCCCGTAGCGCTCTGAAAGTCCACTTGCAGTTTCCACAGAAAGAGTGTTTCAGAACTGCTCTAACAAAAGTAAAGTTCAAATCTGTTAGTTGAATGCATAGAACAGAAAGAAGTTTCACAGAATGCTTCTGTGTAGTTTTTATTTGAAGATATTCCTTTCTCCACTATAGGCCCCTTAGCGCTCTGAATGTCCACTTTCAGTTTCCACAAAAAGAGTGTTTCAGAACTGCTCAATCAAAAGTAAGCTTCAACTCTGTTAGTTGAATGCACAGAACAGAAAGAAGTTTCACAGAATTCTTCTGGGTAGTTTTCATTTGAAGATATATCTTTTTCCACTATAGGCCCTTTAGCCCTCCGAATGTCCACTTGCAGTTTCAACAGAAAGAGTCTTTCAGAACTGCTCAATCAAAAGTAATCTTCAACTCTCTTAGTTGAATGCACAGAAGAGAAAGAAGTTTCACAGAATGCTTCTGTGTAGTTTTTATTTGAAGATATTCCTTTTTCCATTATAGGCCCCTAAGCGTTCTGAATATCCACTTGCAGTTTCTACAGAAAGAGAGTTTCAGAACTGCTCAATCAAAAGTAACGTTCAACTCTGTTAGTTGAATGCAGAGAACATAAAGAAGTTTCACAGAATGCTTCTGTGTAGTTTTTATTTGCAGATATTCCTTTTTCCACTATTGGCCCCTTCGTGCTCAGAATATCCCCTTGCAGTTTCTACAGGAAGAGTGTTTCAGACCTGCTCTATCAAAACTAAGTTTCAACTCTGTTGGTGGAATGCACAGAACAGAAAGAAGTTTCACAGAAAGCTTCTGTGTAGTTTTCATTTGAAGATATACCTTTTTCCAGTACATGCTCCATAGCACTGTGATTGTCCACTTGCAGTTTACACAGAAAGAGTGTTTCAGAACTGCTCAATCAAAAGTAAGCTTCCTCTCTGTTAGTTGAATGCACAGAACAGAAAGAAGTTTCGCAGAATGATTCTGGGTAGTTTTTATTTGAAGATTCTCCTTTTTCCACTATGGGCCCCATAGAGCTGCCAATGTCCACATGCACTCTCTACAGAAAGAGTGTTTCAGAACTGCGCAATCAAAAGTAAGCTTCAACTCTGTTGGTTGAATGCACAGAACAGAAAGAAGTTTCACAGAATTCTTCTGGGTAGTTTTCATTTGAAGATATAACTTTTTCCACTATAGGCCCTTTAGCGCTCCGAATGTCCACTTGCAGTTTCAACAGAAAGAGTCTTTCAGAACTGCTCAATCAAAAGTAATCTTCAACTCTCTTAGTTGAATGCACAGAACAGAAAGAAGTTTCACAGAATGCTTCTGTGTAGTTTTAATTTGAAGATATTCCTTTTTCCATTATAGGCCCCTAAGCGTTCTGAATATCCACTTGCAGTTTCTACAGAAAGAGAGTTTCAGAACTGCTCAATCAAAAGTAACGTTCAACTCTGTTAGTTGAATGCAGAGAACATAAAGATGTTTCACAGAATGCTTCTGTGTAGTTTTTATTTGCAGATATTGCTTTTTCCACTATTGGCCCCTTCGTGCTCAGAATATCCCCTTGCAGTTTCTGCAGGAAGAGTGTTTCAGAACTGCTCTATCAAAATTAAGGTTCAACTCTGTTGGTGGAACGCACAGAACAGAAAGAAGTTTCACAGAAAGCTTCTGTGTAGTTTTCATTTGAAGATATTCCTTTTTCCAATACATGCAGAATAGCACTGTGAATGTCCACTTGCAGTTTATACAGAAAGAGTGTTTCAGAACTGCTCAATCAAAAGTAAGCTTCCTCTCTGTTAGTTGAATGCACAGAACAGAAAGAAGTTTCGCAGAATGCTTCTGGGTAGTTTTCATTTGAAGATTCTCCTTTTTCCACTATGGGCCACATCGCGCAGCCAATGTCCACATACACTCTCTACAGAAAGAGTGTTTCATAACTGCGCAATCAAAAGTAAGCTTCAACTCTGTTAGATGAATGCACAGAACAGAAAGAAGTTTCGCAGAATGCTTCTGTGTAGTTGTTAATTGAAGATACTCCTTTTTCCACTATAGGCCCCTTAGAGCACGGAATATCCTCTTGCATTTTCTACAGAAAGAATGATTCAGAACTGCTCAATCAAAAGTAAGGTTCAATTCTGTTAGTTGAATTCACAGAACAGAAAGAAGTTTCACAGAATTCTTCTGTGTAGTTTTTAATTGGTTATAGGCCTTTTTCCTCTATAGGCCCGGGAATGCTCCGAATGTCCTCTTGCAGTTTCTCCAGAAAGAGTGTTTCAGAACTGCTCAATCAAAAGTAAGGTTCAACTCTGTTAGTTGAATTCACAGAACAGAAAGAAGTTTCACAGAATTCTTCTGTGTAGTTTTTAATTGGTTATAGGCCTTTTTCCTCTATAGGCCCGGGAATGCTCCGAATGTCCTCTTGCAGTTTCTCCAGAAAGAGTGTTTCAGAACTGCTCAATCAAAAGAAAGCTTAAACTCTGTTAGTTGAATGCACAGAACAGAAAGTAATTTCAGAGAACGTTTCTGCGTATGTTTTATTTGGAGATATTCCTTTCTCCACTATAGGCCCCGTAGCGCTCTGAAAGTCCACTTGCAGTTTCCACAGAAAGAGTGTTTCAGAACTGCTCTAACAAAAGTAAAGTTCAAATCTGTTAGTTGAATGCATAGAACAGAAAGAAGTTTCACAGAATGCTTCTGTGTAGTTTTTATTTGAAGATATTCCTTTCTCCACTATAGGCCCCTTAGCGCTCTGAATGTCCACTTTCAGTTTCCACAAAAAGAGTGTTTCAGAACTGCTCAATCAAAAGTAAGCTTCAACTCTGTTAGTTGAATGCACAGAACAGAAAGAAGTTTCACAGAATTCTTCTGGGTAGTTTTCATTTGAAGATATATCTTTTTCCACTATAGGCCCTTTAGCCCTCCGAATGTCCACTTGCAGTTTCAACAGAAAGAGTCTTTCAGAACTGCTCAATCAAAAGTAATCTTCAACTCTCTTAGTTGAATGCACAGAACAGAAAGAAGTTTCACAGAATGCTTCTGTGTAGTTTTAATTTGAAGATATTCCTTTTTCCATTATAGGCCCCTAAGCGTTCTGAATATCCACTTGCAGTTTCTACAGAAAGAGAGTTTCAGAACTGCTCAATCAAAAGTAACGTTCAACTCTGTTAGTTGAATGCAGAGAACATAAAGATGTTTCACAGAATGCTTCTGTGTAGTTTTTATTTGCAGATATTCCTTTTTCCACTATTGGCCCCTTCGTGCTCAGAATATCCCCTTGCAGTTTCTGCAGGAAGAGTGTTTCAGAACTGCTCTATCAAAATTAAGGTTCAACTCTGTTGGTGGAACGCACAGAACAGAAAGAAGTTTCACAGAAAGCTTCTGTGTAGTTTTCATTTGAAGATATTCCTTTTTCCAATACATGCAGAATAGCACTGTGAATGTCCACTTGCAGTTTATACAGAAAGAGTGTTTCAGAACTGCTCAATCAAAAGTAAGCTTCCTCTCTGTTAGTTGAATGCACAGAACAGAAAGAAGTTTCGCAGAATGCTTCTGGGTAGTTTTTATTTGAAGATTCTCCTTTTTCCACTATGGGCCCCATCGAGCAGCCAATGTCCACATACACTCTCTACAGAAAGAGTGTTTCATAACTGCGCAATCAAAAGTAAGCTTCAACTCTGTTAGATGAATGCACAGAACAGAAAGAAGTTTCGCAGAATGCTTCTGTGTAGTTGTTAATTGAAGATATTCCTTTTTCCACTATAGGCCCCTTAGAGCACGGAATATCCTCTTGCATTTTCTACAGAAAGAATGATTCAGAACTGCTCAATCAAAAGTAAGGTTCAATTCTGTTAGTTGAATTCACAGAACAGAAAGAAGTTTCACAGAATTCTTCTGTGTAGTTTTTAATTGGTTATAGGCCTTTTTCCTCTATAGGCCCGGGAATGCTCCGAATGTCCTCTTGCAGTTTCTCCAGAAAGAGTGTTTCAGAACTGCTCAATCAAAAGTAAGGTTCAACTCTGTTAGTTGAATTCACAGAACAGAAAGAAGTTTCACAGAATTCTTCTGTGTAGTTTTTAATTGGTTATAGGCCTTTTTCCTCTATAGGCCCGGGAATGCTCCGAATGTCCTCTTGCAGTTTCTCCAGAAAGAGTGTTTCAGAACTGCTCAATCAAAAGAAAGCTTAAACTCTGTTAGTTGAATGCACAGAACAGAAAGTAATTTCAGAGAACGTTTCTGCGTATGTTTTATTTGGAGATATTCCTTTCTCCACTATAGGCCCCGTAGCGCTCTGAAAGTCCACTTGCAGTTTCCACAGAAAGAGTGTTTCAGAACTGCTCTAACAAAAGTAAAGTTCAAATCTGTTAGTTGAATGCATAGAACAGAAAGAAGTTTCACAGAATGCTTCTGTGTAGTTTTTATTTGAAGATATTCCTTTCTCCACTATAGGCCCCTTAGCGCTCTGAATGTCCACTTTCAGTTTCCACAAAAAGAGTGTTTCAGAACTGCTCAATCAAAAGTATGCTTCAACTCTGTTAGTTGAATGCACAGAACAGAAAGAAGTTTCACAGAATTCTTCTGGGTAGTTTTCATTTGAAGATATATCTTTTTCCACTATAGGCCCTTTAGCCCTCCGAATGTCCACTTGCAGTTTCAACAGAAAGAGTCTTTCAGAACTGCTCAATCAAAAGTAATCTTCAACTCTCTTAGTTGAATGCACAGAAGAGAAAGAAGTTTCACAGAATGCTTCTGTGTAGTTTTTATTTGAAGATATTCCTTTTTCCATTATAGGCCCCTAAGCGTTCTGAATATCCACTTGCAGTTTCTACAGAAAGAGAGTTTCAGAACTGCTCAATCAAAAGTAACGTTCAACTCTGTTAGTTGAATGCAGAGAACATAAAGAAGTTTCACAGAATGCTTCTGTGTAGTTTTTATTTGCAGATATTCCTTTTTCCACTATTGGCTCCTTCGTGCTCAGAATATCCCCTTGCAGTTTCTACAGGAAGAGTGTTTCAGACCTGCTCTATCAAAACTAAGTTTCAACTCTGTTGGTGGAATGCACAGAACAGAAAGAAGTTTCACAGAAAGCTTCTGTGTAGTTTTCATTTGAAGATATACCTTTTTCCAGTACATGCTCCATAGCACTGTGATTGTCCACTTGCAGTTTACACAGAAAGAGTGTTTCAGAACTGCTCAATCAAAAGTAAGCTTCCTCTCTGTTAGTTGAATGCACAGAACAGAAAGAAGTTTCGCAGAAAGATTCTGGGTAGTTTTTATTTGAAGATTCTCCTTTTTCCACTATGGGCCCCATAGAGCTGCCAATGTCCACATGCACTCTCTACAGAAAGAGTGTTTCAGAACTGCGCAATCAAAAGTAAGCTTCAACTCTGTTGGTTGAATGCACAGAACAGAAAGAAGTTTCGCAGAATGCTTCTGTGTAGTTGTTAACTGAAGATATTACTTTTTCCACTATAGGCCCCTTAGAGCACGGAATATCCTCTTGCATTTTCTACAGAAAGAATGATTCAGAACTGCTCAATCAAAAGTAAGGTTCAACTCTGTTAGTTGAATTCACAGAACAGAAAGAAGTTTCACAGAATTCTTCTGTGTAGTTTTTAATTGGTTATATGCCTTTTTCCTCTATAGGCCCGGGAATGCTCCGAATGTCCTCTTGCAGTTTCTCCAGAAAGAGTGTTTCAGAACTGCTCAATCAAAAGAAAGCTTAAACTCTGTTAGTTGAATGCACAGAACAGAAAGTAATTTCAGAGAACGTTTCTGTGTATGTTTTATTTGGAGATATTCCTTTCTCCACTATAGGCCCCGTAGCGCTCTGAAAGTCCACTTGCAGTTTCCACAGAAAGAGTGTTTCAGAACTGCTCTAACAAAAGTAAAGTTCAAATCTGTTAGTTGAATGCATAGAACAGAAAGAAGTTTCACAGAATGCTTCTGTGTAGTTTTTATTTGAAGATATTCCTTTCTCCACTATAGGCCCCTTAGCGCTCTGAATGTCCACTTTCAGTTTCCACAAAAAGAGTGTTTCAGAACTGCTCAATCAAAAGTAAGCTTCAACTCTGTTAGTTGAATGCACAGAACAGAAAGAAGTTTCACAGAATTCTTCTGGGTAGTTTTCATTTGAAGATATAACTTTTTCCACTATAGGCCCTTTAGCGCTCCGAATGTCCACTTGCAGTTTCAACAGAAAGAGTCTTTCAGAACTGCTCAATCAAAAGTAATCTTCAACTCTCTTAGTTGAATGCACAGAACAGAAAGAAGTTTCACAGAATGCTTCTGTGTAGTTTTAATTTGAAGATATTCCTTTTTCCATTATAGGCCCCTAAGCGTTCTGAATATCCACTTGCAGTTTCTACAGAAAGAGAGTTTCAGAACTGCTCAATCAAAAGTAACGTTCAACTCTGTTAGTTGAATGCAGAGAACATAAAGATGTTTCACAGAATGCTTCTGTGTAGTTTTTATTTGCAGATATTGCTTTTTCCACTATTGGCCCCTTCGTGCTCAGAATATCCCCTTGCAGTTTCTGCAGGAAGAGTGTTTCAGAACTGCTCTATCAAAATTAAGGTTCAACTCTGTTGGTGGAACGCACAGAACAGAAAGAAGTTTCACAGAAAGCTTCTGTGTAGTTTTCATTTGAAGATATTCCTTTTTCCAATACATGCAGAATAGCACTGTGAATGTCCACTTGCAGTTTATACAGAAAGAGTGTTTCAGAACTGCTCAATCAAAAGTAAGCTTCCTCTCTGTTAGTTGAATGCACAGAACAGAAAGAAGTTTCGCAGAATGCTTCTGGGTAGTTTTTATTTGAAGATTCTCCTTTTTCCACTATGGGCCCCATAGAGCTGCCAATGTCCACATACACTCTCTACAGAAAGAGTGTTTCATAACTGCGCAATCAAAAGTAAGCTTCAACTCTGTTAGATGAATGCACAGAACAGAAAGAAGTTTCGCAGAATGCTTCTGTGTAGTTGTTAATTGAAGATATTCCTTTTTCCACTATAGGCCCCTTAGAGCACGGAATATCCTCTTGCATTTTCTACAGAAAGAATGATTCAGAACTGCTCAATCAAAAGTAAGGTTCAATTCTGTTAGTTGAATTCACAGAACAGAAAGAAGTTTCACAGAATTCTTCTGTGTAGTTTTTAATTGGTTATAGGCCTTTTTCCTCTATAGGCCCGGGAATGCTCCGAATGTCCTCTTGCAGTTTCTCCAGAAAGAGTGTTTCAGAACTGCTCAATCAAAAGTAAGGTTCAACTCTGTTAGTTGAATTCACAGAACAGAAAGAAGTTTCACAGAATTCTTCTGTGTAGTTTTTAATTGGTTATAGGCCTTTTTCCTCTATAGGCCCGGGAATGCTCCGAATGTCCTCTTGCAGTTTCTCCAGAAAGAGTGTTTCAGAACTGCTCAATCAAAAGAAAGCTTAAACTCTGTTAGTTGAATGCACAGAACAGAAAGTAATTTCAGAGAACGTTTCTGCGTATGTTTTATTTGGAGATATTCCTTTCTCCACTATAGGCCCCGTAGCGCTCTGAAAGTCCACTTGCAGTTTCCACAGAAAGAGTGTTTCAGAACTGCTCTAACAAAAGTAAAGTTCAAATCTGTTAGTTGAATGCATAGAACAGAAAGAAGTTTCACAGAATGCTTCTGTGTAGTTTTTATTTGAAGATATTCCTTTCTCCACTATAGGCCCCTTAGCGCTCTGAATGTCCACTTTCAGTTTCCACAAAAAGAGTGTTTCAGAACTGCTCAATCAAAAGTAAGCTTCAACTCTGTTAGTTGAATGCACAGAACAGAAAGAAGTTTCACAGAATTCTTCTGGGTAGTTTTCATTTGAAGATATATCTTTTTCCACTATAGGCCCTTTAGCCCTCCGAATGTCCACTTGCAGTTTCAACAGAAAGAGTCTTTCAGAACTGCTCAATCAAAAGTAATCTTCAACTCTCTTAGTTGAATGCACAGAAGAGAAAGAAGTTTCACAGAATGCTTCTGTGTAGTTTTTATTTGAAGATATTCCTTTTTCCATTATAGGCCCCTAAGCGTTCTGAATATCCACTTGCAGTTTCTACAGAAAGAGAGTTTCAGAACTGCTCAATCAAAAGTAACGTTCAACTCTGTTAGTTGAATGCAGAGAACATAAAGAAGTTTCACAGAATGCTTCTGTGTAGTTTTTATTTGCAGATATTCCTTTTTCCACTATTGGCCCCTTCGTGCTCAGAATATCCCCTTGCAGTTTCTACAGGAAGAGTGTTTCAGACCTGCTCTATCAAAACTAAGTTTCAACTCTGTTGGTGGAATGTACAGAACAGAAAGAAGTTTCACAGAAAGCTTCTGTGTAGTTTTCATTTGAAGATATACCTTTTTCCAGTACATGCTCCATAGCACTGTGATTGTCCACTTGCAGTTTACACAGAAAGAGTGTTTCAGAACTGCTCAATCAAAAGTAAGCTTCCTCTCTGTTAGTTGAATGCACAGAACAGAAAGAAGTTTCGCAGAATGATTCTGGGTAGTTTTTATTTGAAGATTCTCCTTTTTCCACTATGGGCCCCATAGAGCTGCCAATGTCCACATGCACTCTCTACAGAAAGAGTGTTTCAGAACTGCGCAATCAAAAGTAAGCTTCAACTCTGTTGGTTGAATGCACAGAACAGAAAGAAGTTTCGCAGAATGCTTCTGTGTAGTTGTTAACTGAAGATATTACTTTTTCCACTATAGGCCCCTTAGAGCACGGAATATCCTCTTGCATTTTCTACAGAAAGAATGATTCAGAACTGCTCAATCAAAAGTAAGGTTCAACTCTGTTAGTTGAATTCACAGAACAGAAAGAAGTTTCACAGAATTCTTCTGTGTAGTTTTTAATTGGTTATATGCCTTTTTCCTCTATAGGCCCGGGAATGCTCCGAATGTCCTCTTGCAGTTTCTCCAGAAAGAGTGTTTCAGAACTGCTCAATCAAAAGAAAGCTTAAACTCTGTTAGTTGAATGCACAGAACAGAAAGTAATTTCAGAGAACGTTTCTGTGTATGTTTTATTTGGAGATATTCCTTTCTCCACTATAGGCCCCGTAGCGCTCTGAAAGTCCACTTGCAGTTTCCACAGAAAGAGTGTTTCAGAACTGCTCTAACAAAAGTAAAGTTCAAATCTGTTAGTTGAATGCATAGAACAGAAAGAAGTTTCACAGAATGCTTCTGTGTAGTTTTTATTTGAAGATATTCCTTTCTCCACTATAGGCCCCTTAGCGCTCTGAATGTCCACTTTCAGTTTCCACAAAAAGAGTGTTTCAGAACTGCTCAATCAAAAGTAAGCTTCAACTCTGTTAGTTGAATGCACAGAACAGAAAGAAGTTTCACAGAATTCTTCTGGGTAGTTTTCATTTGAAGATATAACTTTTTCCACTATAGGCCCTTTAGCGCTCCGAATGTCCACTTGCAGTTTCAACAGAAAGAGTCTTTCAGAACTGCTCAATCAAAAGTAATCTTCAACTCTCTTAGTTGAATGCACAGAACAGAAAGAAGTTTCACAGAATGCTTCTGTGTAGTTTTAATTTGAAGATATTCCTTTTTCCATTATAGGCCCCTAAGCGTTCTGAATATCCACTTGCAGTTTCTACAGAAAGAGAGTTTCAGAACTGCTCAATCAAAAGTAACGTTCAACTCTGTTAGTTGAATGCAGAGAACATAAAGATGTTTCACAGAATGCTTCTGTGTAGTTTTTATTTGCAGATATTGCTTTTTCCACTATTGGCCCCTTCGTGCTCAGAATATCCCCTTGCAGTTTCTGCAGGAAGAGTGTTTCAGAACTGCTCTATCAAAATTAAGGTTCAACTCTGTTGGTGGAACGCACAGAACAGAAAGAAGTTTCACAGAAAGCTTCTGTGTAGTTTTCATTTGAAGATATTCCTTTTTCCAATACATGCAGAATAGCACTGTGAATGTCCACTTGCAGTTTATACAGAAAGAGTGTTTCAGAACTGCTCAATCAAAAGTAAGCTTCCTCTCTGTTAGTTGAATGCACAGAACAGAAAGAAGTTTCGCAGAATGCTTCTGGGTAGTTTTTATTTGAAGATTCTCCTTTTTCCACTATGGGCCCCATAGAGCTGCCAATGTCCACATACACTCTCTACAGAAAGAGTGTTTCATAACTGCGCAATCAAAAGTAAGCTTCAACTCTGTTAGATGAATGCACAGAACAGAAAGAAGTTTCGCAGAATGCTTCTGTGTAGTTGTTAATTGAAGATATTCCTTTTTCCACTATAGGCCCCTTAGAGCACGGAATATCCTCTTGCATTTTCTACAGAAAGAATGATTCAGAACTGCTCAATCAAAAGTAAGGTTCAATTCTGTTAGTTGAATTCACAGAACAGAAAGAAGTTTCACAGAATTCTTCTGTGTAGTTTTTAATTGGTTATAGGCCTTTTTCCTCTATAGGCCCGGGAATGCTCCGAATGTCCTCTTGCAGTTTCTCCAGAAAGAGTGTTTCAGAACTGCTCAATCAAAAGTAAGGTTCAACTCTGTTAGTTGAATTCACAGAACAGAAAGAAGTTTCACAGAATTCTTCTGTGTAGTTTTTAATTGGTTATAGGCCTTTTTCCTCTATAGGCCCGGGAATGCTCCGAATGTCCTCTTGCAGTTTCTCCAGAAAGAGTGTTTCAGAACTGCTCAATCAAAAGAAAGCTTAAACTCTGTTAGTTGAATGCACAGAACAGAAAGTAATTTCAGAGAACGTTTCTGCGTATGTTTTATTTGGAGATATTCCTTTCTCCACTATAGGCCCCGTAGCGCTCTGAAAGTCCACTTGCAGTTTCCACAGAAAGAGTGTTTCAGAACTGCTCTAACAAAAGTAAAGTTCAAATCTGTTAGTTGAATGCATAGAACAGAAAGAAGTTTCACAGAATGCTTCTGTGTAGTTTTTATTTGAAGATATTCCTTTCTCCACTATAGGCCCCTTAGCGCTCTGAATGTCCACTTTCAGTTTCCACAAAAAGAGTGTTTCAGAACTGCTCAATCAAAAGTAAGCTTCAACTCTGTTAGTTGAATGCACAGAACAGAAAGAAGTTTCACAGAATTCTTCTGGGTAGTTTTCATTTGAAGATATATCTTTTTCCACTATAGGCCCTTTAGCCCTCCGAATGTCCACTTGCAGTTTCAACAGAAAGAGTCTTTCAGAACTGCTCAATCAAAAGTAATCTTCAACTCTCTTAGTTGAATGCACAGAAGAGAAAGAAGTTTCACAGAATGCTTCTGTGTAGTTTTTATTTGAAGATATTCCTTTTTCCATTATAGGCCCCTAAGCGTTCTGAATATCCACTTGCAGTTTCTACAGAAAGAGAGTTTCAGAACTGCTCAATCAAAAGTAACGTTCAACTCTGTTAGTTGAATGCAGAGAACATAAAGAAGTTTCACAGAATGCTTCTGTGTAGTTTTTATTTGCAGATATTCCTTTTTCCACTATTGGCCCCTTCGTGCTCAGAATATCCCCTTGCAGTTTCTACAGGAAGAGTGTTTCAGACCTGCTCTATCAAAACTAAGTTTCAACTCTGTTGGTGGAATGTACAGAACAGAAAGAAGTTTCACAGAAAGCTTCTGTGTAGTTTTCATTTGAAGATATACCTTTTTCCAGTACATGCTCCATAGCACTGTGATTGTCCACTTGCAGTTTACACAGAAAGAGTGTTTCAGAACTGCTCAATCAAAAGTAAGCTTCCTCTCTGTTAGTTGAATGCACAGAACAGAAAGAAGTTTCGCAGAATGATTCTGGGTAGTTTTTATTTGAAGATTCTCCTTTTTCCACTATGGGCCCCATAGAGCTGCCAATGTCCACATGCACTCTCTACAGAAAGAGTGTTTCAGAACTGCGCAATCAAAAGTAAGCTTCAACTCTGTTGGTTGAATGCACAGAACAGAAAGAAGTTTCGCAGAATGCTTCTGTGTAGTTGTTAACTGAAGATATTACTTTTTCCACTATAGGCCCCTTAGAGCACGGAATATCCTCTTGCATTTTCTACAGAAAGAATGATTCAGAACTGCTCAATGAAAAGTAAGGTTCAACTCTGTTAGTTGAATTCACAGAACAGAAAGAAGTTTCACAGAATTCTTCTGTGTAGTTTTTAATTGGTTATATGCCTTTTTCCTCTATAGGCCCGGGAATGCTCCGAATGTCCTCTTGCAGTTTCTCCAGAAAGAGTGTTTCAGAACTGCTCAATCAAAAGAAAGCTTAAACTCTGTTAGTTGAATGCACAGAACAGAAAGTAA
This sequence comes from Symphalangus syndactylus, assembly GCF_028878055.3. Taxonomy (NCBI): domain Eukaryota; kingdom Metazoa; phylum Chordata; class Mammalia; order Primates; family Hylobatidae; genus Symphalangus; species Symphalangus syndactylus. The sequence goes on from NC_072446.2 coordinate 48,473,933, forward strand.
TTTCAGAGAACGTTTCTGTGTGTTTTATTTGGAGATATTCCTTTCTCCACTATAGGCCCCGTAGCGCTCTGAAAGTCCACTTGCAGTTTCCACAGAAAGAGTGTTTCAGAACTGCTCTAACAAAAGTAAAGTTAAAATCTGTTAGTTGAATGCATAGAACAGAAAGAAGTTTCACAGAATGCTTCTGTGTAGTTTTTATTTGAAGATATTCCTTTCTCCACTATAGGCCCCTTAGCGCTCTGAATGTCCACTTTCAGTTTCCACAAAAAGAGTGTTTCAGAACTGCTCAATCAAAAGTAAGCTTCAACTCTGTTAGTTGAATGCACAGAACAGAAAGAAGTTTCACAGAATTCTTCTGGGTAGTTTTCATTTGAAGATATAACTTTTTCCACTATAGGCCCTTTAGCGCTCCGAATGTCCACTTGCAGTTTCAACAGAAAGAGTCTTTCAGAACTGCTCAATCAAAAGTAATCTTCAACTCTCTTAGTTGAATGCACAGAACAGAAAGAAGTTTCACAGAATGCTTCTGTGTAGTTTTAATTTGAAGATATTCCTTTTTCCATTATAGGCCCCTAAGCGTTCTGAATATCCACTTGCAGTTTCTACAGAAAGAGAGTTTCAGAACTGCTCAATCAAAAGTAACGTTCAACTCTGTTAGTTGAATGCAGAGAACATAAAGATGTTTCACAGAATGCTTCTGTGTAGTTTTTATTTGCAGATATTCCTTTTTCCACTATTGGCCCCTTCGTGCTCAGAATATCCCCTTGCAGTTTCTGCAGGAAGAGTGTTTCAGAACTGCTCTATCAAAATTAAGGTTCAACTCTGTTGGTGGAACGCACAGAACAGAAAGAAGTTTCACAGAAAGCTTCTGTGTAGTTTTCATTTGAAGATATTCCTTTTTCCAATACATGCAGAATAGCACTGTGAATGTCCACTTGCAGTTTATACAGAAAGAGTGTTTCAGAACTGCTCAATCAAAAGTAAGCTTCCTCTCTGTTAGTTGAATGCACAGAACAGAAAGAAGTTTCGCAGAATGCTTCTGGGTAGTTTTTATTTGAAGATTCTCCTTTTTCCACTATGGGCCCCATAGAGCTGCCAATGTCCACATACACTCTCTACAGAAAGAGTGTTTCATAACTGCGCAATCAAAAGTAAGCTTCAACTCTGTTAGATGAATGCACAGAACAGAAAGAAGTTTCGCAGAATGCTTCTGTGTAGTTGTTAATTGAAGATATTCCTTTTTCCACTATAGGCCCCTTAGAGCACGGAATATCCTCTTGCATTTTCTACAGAAAGAATGATTCAGAACTGCTCAATCAAAAGTAAGGTTCAATTCTGTTAGTTGAATTCACAGAACAGAAAGAAGTTTCACAGAATTCTTCTGTGTAGTTTTTAATTGGTTATAGGCCTTTTTCCTCTATAGGCCCGGGAATGCTCCGAATGTCCTCTTGCAGTTTCTCCAGAAAGAGTGTTTCAGAACTGCTCAATCAAAAGGAAGGTTCAACTCTGTTAGTTGAATTCACAGAACAGAAAGAAGTTTCACAGAATTCTTCTGTGTAGTTTTTAATTGGTTATAGGCCTTTTTCCTCTATAGGCCCGGGAATGCTCCGAATGTCCTCTTGCAGTTTCTCCAGAAAGAGTGTTTCAGAACTGCTCAATCAAAAGAAAGCTTAAACTCTGTTAGTTGAATGCACAGAACAGAAAGTAATTTCAGAGAACGTTTCTGCGTATGTTTTATTTGGAGATATTCCTTTCTCCACTATAGGCCCCGTAGCGCTCTGAAAGTCCACTTGCAGTTTCCACAGAAAGAGTGTTTCAGAACTGCTCTAACAAAAGTAAAGTTCAAATCTGTTAGTTGAATGCATAGAACAGAAAGAAGTTTCACAGAATGCTTCTGTGTAGTTTTTATTTGAAGATATTCCTTTCTCCACTATAGGCCCCTTAGCGCTCTGAATGTCCACTTTCAGTTTCCACAAAAAGAGTGTTTCAGAACTGCTCAATCAAAAGTGTGCTTCAACTCTGTTAGTTGAATGCACAGAACAGAAAGAAGTTTCACAGAATTCTTCTGGGTAGTTTTCATTTGAAGATATATCTTTTTCCACTATAGGCCCTTTAGCCCTCCGAATGTCCACTTGCAGTTTCAACAGAAAGAGTCTTTCAGAACTGCTCAATCAAAAGTAATCTTCAACTCTCTTAGTTGAATGCACAGAAGAGAAAGAAGTTTCACAGAATGCTTCTGTGTAGTTTTTATTTGAAGATATTCCTTTTTCCATTATAGGCCCCTAAGCGTTCTGAATATCCACTTGCAGTTTCTACAGAAAGAGAGTTTCAGAACTGCTCAATCAAAAGTAACGTTCAACTCTGTTAGTTGAATGCAGAGAACATAAAGAAGTTTCACAGAATGCTTCTGTGTAGTTTTTATTTGCAGATATTCCTTTTTCCACTATTGGCCCCTTCGTGCTCAGAATATCCCCTTGCAGTTTCTACAGGAAGAGTGTTTCAGACCTGCTCTATCAAAACTAAGTTTCAACTCCTTTGGTGGAATGCACAGAACAGAAAGAAGTTTCACAGAAAGCTTCTGTGTAGTTTTCATTTGAAGATATACCTTTTTCCAGTACATGCTCCATAGCACTGTGATTGTCCACTTGCAGTTTACACAGAAAGAGTGTTTCAGAACTGCTCAATCAAAAGTAAGCTTCCTCTCTGTTAGTTGAATGCACAGAACAGAAAGAAGTTTCGCAGAATGATTCTGGGTAGTTTTTATTTGAAGATTCTCCTTTTTCCACTATGGGCCCCATAGAGCTGCCAATGTCCACATGCACTCTCTACAGAAAGAGTGTTTCAGAACTGCGCAATCAAAAGTAAGCTTCAACTCTGTTGGTTGAATGCACAGAACAGAAAGAAGTTTCGCAGAATGCTTCTGTGTAGTTGTTAACTGAAGATATTACTTTTTCCACTATAGGCCCCTTAGAGCACGGAATATCCTCTTGCATTTTCTACAGAAAGAATGATTCAGAACTGCTCAATCAAAAGTAAGGTTCAACTCTGTTAGTTGAATTCACAGAACAGAAAGAAGTTTCACAGAATTCTTCTGTGTAGTTTTTAATTGGTTATATGCCTTTTTCCTCTATAGGCCCGGGAATGCTCGGAATGTCCTCTTGCAGTTTCTCCAGAAAGAGTGTTTCAGAACTGCTCAATCAAAAGAAAGCTTAAACTCTGTTAGTTGAATGCACAGAACCGAAAGTAATTTCAGAGAACGTTTCTGTGTATGTTTTATTTGGAGATATTCCTTTCTCCACTATAGGCCCCGTAGCGCTCTGAAAGTCCACTTGCAGTTTCCACAGAAAGAGTGTTTCAGAACTGCTCTAACAAAAGTAAAGCTCAAATCTGTTAGTTGAATGCATAGAACAGAAAGAAGTTTCACAGAATGCTTCTGTGTAGTTTTTATTTGAAGATATTCCTTTCTCCACTATAGGCCCCTTAGCGCTCTGAATGTCCACTTTCAGTTTCCACAAAAAGAGTGTTTCAGAACTGCTCAATCAAAAGTAAGCTTCAACTCTGTTAGTTGAATGCACAGAACAGAAAGAAGTTTCACAGAATTCTTCTGGGTAGTTTTCATTTGAAGATATAACTTTTTCCACTATAGGCCCTTTAGCGCTCCGAATGTCCACTTGCAGTTTCAACAGAAAGAGTCTTTCAGAACTGCTCAATCAAAAGTAATCTTCAACTCTCTTAGTTGAATGCACAGAACAGAAAGAAGTTTCACAGAATGCTTCTGTGTAGTTTTAATTTGAAGATATTCCTTTTTCCATTATAGGCCCCTAAGCGTTCTGAATATCCACTTGCAGTTTCTACAGAAAGAGAGTTTCAGAACTGCTCAATCAAAAGTAACGTTCAACTCTGTTAGTTGAATGCAGAGAACATAAAGATGTTTCACAGAATGCTTCTGTGTAGTTTTTATTTGCAGATATTGCTTTTTCCACTATTGGCCCCTTCGTGCTCAGAATATCCCCTTGCAGTTTCTGCAGGAAGAGTGTTTCAGAACTGCTCTATCAAAATTAAGGTTCAACTCTGTTGGTGGAACGCACAGAACAGAAAGAAGTTTCACAGAAAGCTTCTGTGTAGTTTTCATTTGAAGATATTCCTTTTTCCAATACATGCAGAATAGCACTGTGAATGTCCACTTGCAGTTTATACAGAAAGAGTGTTTCAGAACTGCTCAATCAAAAGTAAGCTTCCTCTCTGTTAGTTGAATGCACAGAACAGAAAGAAGTTTCGCAGAATGCTTCTGGGTAGTTTTTATTTGAAGATTCTCCTTTTTCCACTATGGGCCCCATAGAGCTGCCAATGTCCACATACACTCTCTACAGAAAGAGTGTTTCATAACTGCGCAATCAAAAGTAAGCTTCAACTCTGTTAGATGAATGCACAGAACAGAAAGAAGTTTCGCAGAATGCTTCTGTGTAGTTGTTAATTGAAGATATTCCTTTTTCCACTATAGGCCCCTTAGAGCACGGAATATCCTCTTGCATTTTCTACAGAAAGAATGATTCAGAACTGCTCAATCAAAAGTAAGGTTCAATTCTGTTAGTTGAATTCACAGAACAGAAAGAAGTTTCACAGAATTCTTCTGTGTAGTTTTTAATTGGTTATAGGCCTTTTTCCTCTATAGGCCCGGGAATGCTCCGAATGTCCTCTTGCAGTTTCTCCAGAAAGAGTGTTTCAGAACTGCTCAATCAAAAGTAAGGTTCAACTCTGTTAGTTGAATTCACAGAACAGAAAGAAGTTTCACAGAATTCTTCTGTGTAGTTTTTAATTGGTTATAGGCCTTTTTCCTCAATAGGCCCGGGAATGCTCCGAATGTCCTCTTGCAGTTTCTCCAGAAAGAGTGTTTCAGAACTGCTCAATCAAAAGAAAGCTTAAACTCTGTTAGTTGAATGCACAGAACAGAAAGTAATTTCAGAGAACGTTTCTGCGTATGTTTTATTTGGAGATATTCCTTTCTCCACTATAGGCCCCGTAGCGCTCTGAAAGTCCACTTGCAGTTTCCACAGAAAGAGTGTTGCAGAACTGCTCTAACAAAAGTAAAGTTCAAATCTGTTAGTTGAATGCATAGAACAGAAAGAAGTTTCACAGAATGCTTCTGTGTAGTTTTTATTTGAAGATATTCCTTTCTCCACTATAGGCCCCTTAGCGCTCTGAATGTCCACTTTCAGTTTCCACAAAAAGAGTGTTTCAGAACTGCTCAATCAAAAGTAAGCTTCAACTCTGTTAGTTGAATGCACAGAACAGAAAGAAGTTTCACAGAATTCTTCTGGGTAGTTTTCATTTGAAGATATATCTTTTTCCACTATAGGCCCTTTAGCCCTCCGAATGTCCACTTGCAGTTTCAACAGAAAGAGTCTTTCAGAACTGCTCAATCAAAAGTAATCTTCAACTCTCTTAGTTGAATGCACAGAAGAGAAAGAAGTTTCACAGAATGCTTCTGTGTAGTTTTTATTTGAAGATATTCCTTTTTCCATTATAGGCCCCTAAGCGTTCTGAATATCCACTTGCAGTTTCTACAGAAAGAGAGTTTCAGAACTGCTCAATCAAAAGTAACGTTCAACTCTGTTAGTTGAATGCAGAGAACATAAAGAAGTTTCACAGAATGCTTCTGTGTAGTTTTTATTTGCAGATATTCCTTTTTCCACTATTGGCCCCTTCGTGCTCAGAATATCCCCTTGCAGTTTCTACAGGAAGAGTGTTTCAGACCTGCTCTATCAAAACTAAGTTTCAACTCTGTTGGTGGAATGCACAGAACAGAAAGAAGTTTCACAGAAAGCTTCTGTGTAGTTTTCATTTGAAGATATACCTTTTTCCAGTACATGCTCCATAGCACTGTGATTGTCCACTTGCAGTTTACACAGAAAGAGTGTTTCAGAACTGCTCAATCAAAAGTAAGCTTCCTCTCTGTTAGTTGAATGCACAGAACAGAAAGAAGTTTCGCAGAATGATTCTGGGTAGTTTTTATTTGAAGATTCTCCTTTTTCCACTATGGGCCCCATAGAGCTGCCAATGTCCACATGCACTCTCTACAGAAAGAGTGTTTCAGAACTGCGCAATCAAAAGTAAGCTTCAACTCTGTTGGTTGAATGCACAGAACAGAAAGAAGTTTCGCAGAATGCTTCTGTGTAGTTGTTAATTGAAGATATTACTTTTTCCACTATAGGCCCCTTAGAGCACGGAATATCCTCTTGCATTTTCTACAGAAAGAATGATTCAGAACTGCTCAATCAAAAGTAAGGTTCAACTCTGTTAGTTGAATTCACAGAACAGAAAGAAGTTTCACAGAATTCTTCTGTGTAGTTTTTAATTGGTTATATGCCTTTTTGCTCTATAGGCCCGGGAATGCTCCGAATGTCCTCTTGCAGTTTCTCCAGAAAGAGTGTTTCAGAACTGCTCAATCAAAAGAAAGCTTAAACTCTGTTAGTTGAATGCACAGAACAGAAAGTAATTTCAGAGAATGTTTCTGTGTATGTTTTATTTGGAGATATTCCTTTCTCCACTATAGGCCCCGTAGCGCTCTGAAAGTCCACTTGCAGTTTCCACAGAAAGAGTGTTTCAGAACTGCTCTAACAAAAGTAAAGTTCAAATCTGTTAGTTGAATGCATAGAACAGAAAGAAGTTTCACAGAATGCTTCTGTGTAGTTTTTATTTGAAGATATTCCTTTCTCCACTATAGGCCCCTTAGCGCTCTGAATGTCCACTTTCAGTTTCCACAAAAAGAGTGTTTCAGAACTGCTCAATCAAAAGTAAGCTTCAACTCTGTTAGTTGAATGCACAGAACAGAAAGAAGTTTCACAGAATTCTTCTGGGTAGTTTTCATTTGAAGATATAACTTTTTCCACTATAGGCCCTTTAGCGCTCCGAATGTCCACTTGCAGTTTCAACAGAAAGAGTCTTTCAGAACTGCTCAATCAAAAGTAATCTTCAACTCTCTTAGTTGAATGCACAGAACAGAAAGAAGTTTCACAGAATGCTTCTGTGTAGTTTTAATTTGAAGATATTCCTTTTTCCATTATAGGCCCCTAAGCGTTCTGAATATCCACTTGCAGTTTCTACAGAAAGAGAGTTTCAGAACTGCTCAATCAAAAGTAACGTTCAACTCTGTTAGTTGAATGCAGAGAACATAAAGATGTTTCACAGAATGCTTCTGTGTAGTTTTTATTTGCAGATATTCCTTTTTCCACTATTGGCCCCTTCGTGCTCAGAATATCCCCTTGCAGTTTCTGCAGGAAGAGTGTTTCAGAACTGCTCTATCAAAATTAAGGTTGAACTCTGTTGGTGGAAGGCACAGAACAGAAAGAAGTTTCACAGAAAGCTTCTGTGTAGTTTTCATTTGAAGATATTCCTTTTTCCAATACTTGCAGAATAGCACTGTGAATGTTCACTTGCAGTTTATACAGAAAGAGTGTTTCAGAACTGCTCAATCAAAAGTAAGCTTCCTCTCTGTTAGTTGAATGCACAGAACAGAAAGAAGTTTCGCAGAATGCTTCTGGGTAGTTTTTATTTGAAGATTCTCCTTTTTCCACTATGGGCCCCATAGAGCTGCCAATGTCCACATACACTCTCTACAGAAAGAGTGTTTCATAACTGCGCAATCAAAAGTAAGCTTCAACTCTGTTAGATGAATGCACAGAACAGAAAGAAGTTTCGCAGAATGCTTCTGTGTAGTTGTTAATTGAAGATATTCCTTTTTCCACTATAGGCCCCTTAGAGCACGAAATATCCTCTTGCATTTTCTACAGAAAGAATGATTCAGAACTGCTCAATCAAAAGTAAGGTTCAATTCTGTTAGTTGAATTCACAGAACAGAAAGAAGTTTCACAGAATTCTTCTGTGTAGTTTTTAATTGGTTATAGGCCTTTTTCCTCTATAGGCCCGGGAATGCTCCGAATGTCCTCTTGCAGTTTCTCCAGAAAGAGTGTTTCAGAACTGCTCAATCAAAAGTAAGGTTCAACTCTGTTAGTTGAATTCACAGAACAGAAAGAAGTTTCACAGAATTCTTCTGTGTAGTTTTTAATTGGTTATAGGCCTTTTTCCTCAATAGGCCCGGGAATGCTCCGAATGTCCTCTTGCAGTTTCTCCAGAAAGAGTGTTTCAGAACTGCTCAATCAAAAGAAAGCTTAAACTCTGTTAGTTGAATGCACAGAACAGAAAGTAATTTCAGAGAACGTTTCTGCGTATGTTTTATTTGGAGATATTCCTTTCTCCACTATAGGCCACGTAGCGCTCTGAAAGTCCACTTGCAGTTTCCACAGAAAGAGTGTTTCAGAACTGCTCTAACAAAAGTAAAGTTCAAATCTGTTAGTTGAATGCATAGAATAGAAAGAAGTTTCACAGAATGCTTCTGTGTAGTTTTTATTTGAAGATATTCCTTTCTCCACTATAGGCCCCTTAGCGCTCTGAATGTCCACTTTCAGTTTCCACAAAAAGAGTGTTTCAGAACTGCTCAATCAAAAGTAAGCTTCAACTCTGTTAGTTGAATGCACAGAACAGAAAGAAGTTTCACAGAATTCTTCTGGGTAGTTTTCATTTGAAGATATATCTTTTTCCACTATAGGCCCTTTAGCCCTCCGAATGTCCACTTGCAGTTTCAACAGAAAGAGTCTTTCAGAACTGCTCAATCAAAAGTAATCTTCAACTCTCTTAGTTGAATGCACAGAAGAGAAAGAAGTTTCACAGAATGCTTCTGTGTAGTTTTTATTTGAAGATATTCCTTTTTCCATTATAGGCCCCTAAGCGTTCTGAATATCCACTTGCAGTTTCTACAGAAAGAGAGTTTCAGAACTGCTCAATCAAAAGTAACGTTCAACTCTGTTAGTTGAATGCAGAGAACATAAAGAAGTTTCACAGAATGCTTCTGTGTAGTTTTTATTTGCAGATATTCCTTTTTCCACTATTGGCCCCTTCGTGCTCAGAATATCCCCTTGCAGTTTCTACAGGAAGAGTGTTTCAGACCTGCTCTATCAAAACTAAGTTTCAACTCTGTTGGTGGAATGCACAGAACAGAAAGAAGTTTCACAGAAAGCTTCTGTGTAGTTTTCATTTGAAGATATACCTTTTTCCAGTACATGCTCCATAGCACTGTGATTGTCCACTTGCAGTTTACACAGAAAGAGTGTTTCAGAACTGCTCAATCAAAAGTAAGCTTCCTCTCTGTTAGTTGAATGCACAGAACAGAAAGAAGTTTCGCAGAATGATTCTGGGTAGTTTTTATTTGAAGATTCTCCTTTTTCCACTATGGGCCCCATAGAGCTGCCAATGTCCACATGCACTCTCTACAGAAAGAGTGTTTCAGAACTGCGCAATCAAAAGTAAGCTTCAACTCTGTTGGTTGAATGCACAGAACAGAAAGAAGTTTCGCAGAATGCTTCTGTGTAGTTGTTAATTGAAGATATTACTTTTTCCACTATAGGCCCCTTAGAGCACGGAATATCCTCTTGCATTTTCTACAGAAAGAATGATTCAGAACTGCTCAATCAAAAGTAAGGTTCAACTCTGTTAGTTGAATTCACAGAACAGAAAGAAGTTTCACAGAATTCTTCTGTGTAGTTTTTAATTGGTTATATGCCTTTTTCCTCTATAGGCCCGGGAATGCTCCGAATGTCCTCTTGCAGTTTCTCCAGAAAGAGTGTTTCAGAACTGCTCAATCAAAAGAAAGCTTAAACTCTGTTAGTTGAATGCACAGAACAGAAAGTAATTTCAGAGAATGTTTCTGTGTATGTTTTATTTGGAGATATTCCTTTCTCCACTATAGGCCCCGTAGCGCTCTGAAAGTCCACTTGCAGTTTCCACAGAAAGAGTGTTTCAGAACTGCTCTAACAAAAGTAAAGTTCAAATCTGTTAGTTGAATGCATAGAACAGAAAGAAGTTTCACAGAATGCTTCTGTGTAGTTTTTATTTGAAGATATTCCTTTCTCCACTATAGGCCCCTTAGCGCTCTGAATGTCCACTTTCAGTTTCCACAAAAAGAGTGTTTCAGAACTGCTCAATCAAAAGTAAGCTTCAACTCTGTTAGTTGAATGCACAGAACAGAAAGAAGTTTCACAGAATTCTTCTGGGTAGTTTTCATTTGAAGATATAACTTTTTCCACTATAGGCCCTTTAGCGCTCCGAATGTCCACTTGCAGTTTCAACAGAAAGAGTCTTTCAGAACTGCTCAATCAAAAGTAATCTTCAACTCTCTTAGTTGAATGCACAGAACAGAAAGAAGTTTCACAGAATGCTTCTGTGTAGTTTTAATTTGAAGATATTCCTTTTTCCATTATAGGCCCCTAAGCGTTCTGAATATCCACTTGCAGTTTCTACAGAAAGAGAGTTTCAGAACTGCTCAATCAAAAGTAACGTTCAACTCTGTTAGTTGAATGCAGAGAACATAAAGATGTTTCACAGAATGCTTCTGTGTAGTTTTTATTTGCAGATATTCCTTTTTCCACTATTGGCCCCTTCGTGCTCAGAATATCCCCTTGCAGTTTCTGCAGGAAGAGTGTTTCAGAACTGCTCTATCAAAATTAAGGTTGAACTCTGTTGGTGGAAGGCACAGAACAGAAAGAAGTTTCACAGAAAGCTTCTGTGTAGTTTTCATTTGAAGATATTCCTTTTTCCAATACATGCAGAATAGCACTGTGAATGTTCACTTGCAGTTTATACAGAAAGAGTGTTTCAGAACTGCTCAATCAAAAGTAAGCTTCCTCTCTGTTAGTTGAATGCACAGAACAGAAAGAAGTTTCGCAGAATGCTTCTGGGTAGTTTTTATTTGAAGATTCTCCTTTTTCCACTATGGGCCCCATAGAGCTGCCAATGTCCACATACACTCTCTACAGAAAGAGTGTTTCATAACTGCGCAATCAAAAGTAAGCTTCAACTCTGTTAGATGAATGCACAGAACAGAAAGAAGTTTCGCAGAATGCTTCTGTGTAGTTGTTAATTGAAGATATTCCTTTTTCCACTATAGGCCCCTTAGAGCACGAAATATCCTCTTGCATTTTCTACAGAAAGAATGATTCAGAACTGCTCAATCAAAAGTAAGGTTCAATTCTGTTAGTTGAATTCACAGAACAGAAAGAAGTTTCACAGAATTCTTCTGTGTAGTTTTTAATTGGTTATAGGCCTTTTTCCTCTATAGGCCCGGGAATGCTCCGAATGTCCTCTTGCAGTTTCTCCAGAAAGAGTGTTTCAGAACTGCTCAATCAAAAGTAAGGTTCAACTCTGTTAGTTGAATTCACAGAACAGAAAGAAGTTTCACAGAATTCTTCTGTGTAGTTTTTAATTGGTTATAGGCCTTTTTCCTCAATAGGCCCGGGAATGCTCCGAATGTCCTCTTGCAGTTTCTCCAGAAAGAGTGTTTCAGAACTGCTCAATCAAAAGAAAGCTTAAACTCTGTTAGTTGAATGCACAGAACAGAAAGTAATTTCAGAGAACGTTTCTGCGTATGTTTTATTTGGAGATATTCCTTTCTCCACTATAGGCCACGTAGCGCTCTGAAAGTCCACTTGCAGTTTCCACAGAAAGAGTGTTTCAGAACTGCTCTAACAAAAGTAAAGTTCAAATCTGTTAGTTGAATGCATAGAATAGAAAGAAGTTTCACAGAATGCTTCTGTGTAGTTTTTATTTGAAGATATTCCTTTCTCCACTATAGGCCCCTTAGCGCTCTGAATGTCCACTTTCAGTTTCCACAAAAAGAGTGTTTCAGAACTGCTCAATCAAAAGTAAGCTTCAACTCTGTTAGTTGAATGCACAGAACAGAAAGAAGTTTCACAGAATTCTTCTGGGTAGTTTTCATTTGAAGATATATCTTTTTCCACTATAGGCCCTTTAGCCCTCCGAATGTCCACTTGCAGTTTCAACAGAAAGAGTCTTTCAGAACTGCTCAATCAAAAGTAATCTTCAACTCTCTTAGTTGAATGCACAGAACAGAAAGAAGTTTCACAGAATGCTTCTGTGTAGTTTTTATTTGAAGATATTCCTTTTTCCATTATAGGCCCCTAAGCGTTCTGAATATCCACTTGCAGTTTCTACAGAAAGAGAGTTTCAGAACTGCTCAATCAAAAGTAACGTTCAACTCTGTTAGTTGAATGCAGAGAACATAAAGAAGTTTCACAGAATGCTTCTGTGTAGTTTTTATTTGCAGATATTCCTTTTTCCACTATTGGCCCCTTCGTGCTCAGAATATCCCCTTGCAGTTTCTACAGGAAGAGTGTTTCAGACCTGCTCTATCAAAACTAAGTTTCAACTCTGTTGGTGGAATGCACAGAACAGAAAGAAGTTTCACAGAAAGCTTCTGTGTAGTTTTCATTTGAAGATATACCTTTTTCCAGTACATGCTCCATAGCACTGTGATTGTCCACTTGCAGTTTACACAGAAAGAGTGTTTCAGAACTGCTCAATCAAAAGTAAGCTTCCTCTCTGTTAGTTGAATGCACAGAACAGAAAGAAGTTTCGCAGAATGATTCTGGGTAGTTTTTATTTGAAGATTCTCCTTTTTCCACTATGGGCCCCATAGAGCTGCCAATGTCCACATGCACTCTCTACAGAAAGAGTGTTTCAGAACTGCGCAATCAAAAGTAAGCTTCAACTCTGTTGGTTGAATGCACAGAACAGAAAGAAGTTTCGCAGAATGCTTCTGTGTAGTTGTTAATTGAAGATATTCCTTTTTCCACTATAGGCCCCTTAGAGCACGGAATATCCTCTTGCATTTTCTACAGAAAGAATGATTCAGAACTGCTCAATCAAAAGTAAGGTTCAACTCTGTTAGTTGAATTCACAGAACAGAAAGAAGTTTCACAGAATTCTTCTGTGTAGTTTTTAATTGGTTATATGCCTTTTTCCTCTATAGGCCCGGGAATGCTCCGAATGTCCTCTTGCAGTTTCTCCAGAAAGAGTGTTTCAGAACTGCTCAATCAAAAGAAAGCTTAAACTCTGTTAGTTGAATGCACAGAACAGAAAGTAATTTCAGAGAACGTTTCTGTGTATGTTTTATTTGGAGATATTCCTTTCTCCACTATAGGCCCCGTAGCGCTCTGAAAGTCCACTTGCAGTTTCCACAGAAAGAGTGTTTCAGAACTGCTCTAACAAAAGTAAAGTTCAAATCTGTTAGTTGAATGCATAGAACCGAAAGAAGTTTCACAGAATGCTTCTGTGTAGTTTTTATTTGAAGATATTCCTTTCTCCACTATAGGCCCCTTAGCGCTCTGAATGTCCACTTTCAGTTTCCACAAAAAGAGTGTTTCAGAACTGCTCAATCAAAAGTAAGCTTCAACTCTGTTAGTTGAATGCACAGAACAGAAAGAAGTTTCACAGAATTCTTCTGGGTAGTTTTCATTTGAAGATATAACTTTTTCCACTATAGGCCCTTTAGCGCTCCGAATGTCCACTTGCAGTTTCAACAGAAAGAGTCTTTCAGAACTGCTCAATCAAAAGTAATCTTCAACTCTCTTAGTTGAATGCACAGAACAGAAAGAAGTTTCACAGAATGCTTCTGTGTAGTTTTAATTTGAAGATATTCCTTTTTCCATTATAGGCCCCTAAGCGTTCTGAATATCCACTTGCAGTTTCTACAGAAAGAGAGTTTCAGAACTGCTCAATCAAAAGTAACGTTCAACTCTGTTAGTTGAATGCAGAGAACATAAAGATGTTTCACAGAATGCTTCTGTGTAGTTTTTATTTGCAGATATTGCTTTTTCCACTATTGGCCCCTTCGTGCTCAGAATATCCCCTTGCAGTTTCTGCAGGAAGAGTGTTTCAGAACTGCTCTATCAAAATTAAGGTTCAACTCTGTTGGTGGAACGCACAGAACAGAAAGAAGTTTCACAGAAAGCTTCTGTGTAGTTTTCATTTGAAGATATTCCTTTTTCCAATACATGCAGAATAGCACTGTGAATGTCCACTTGCAGTTTATACAGAAAGAGTGTTTCAGAACTGCTCAATCAAAAGTAAGCTTCCTCTCTGTTAGTTGAATGCACAGAACAGAAAGAAGTTTCGCAGAATGCTTCTGGGTAGTTTTTATTTGAAGATTCTCCTTTTTCCACTATGGGCCCCATAGAGCTGCCAATGTCCACATACACTCTCTACAGAAAGAGTGTTTCAGAACTGCGCAATCAAAAGTAACCTTCAACTCTGTTAGATGAATGCACAGAACAGAAAGAAGTTTCGCAGAATGCTTCTGTGTAGTTGTTAATTGAAGATATTCCTTTTTCCACTATAGGCCCCTTAGAGCACGGAATATCCTCTTGCATTTTCTACAGAAAGAATGATTCAGAACTGCTCAATCAAAAGTAAGGTTCAATTCTGTTAGTTGAATTCACAGAACAGAAAGAAGTTTCACAGAATTCTTCTGTGTAGTTTTTAATTGGTTATAGGCCTTTTTCCTCTATAGGCCCGGGAATGCTCCGAATGTCCTCTTGCAGTTTCTCCAGAAAGAGTGTTTCAGAACTGCTCAATCAAAAGTAAGGTTCAACTCTGTTAGTTGAATTCACAGAACAGAAAGAAGTTTCACAGAATTCTTCTGTGTAGTTTTTAATTGGTTATAGGCCTTTTTCCTCAATAGGCCCGGGAATGCTCCGAATGTCCTCTTGCAGTTTCTCCAGAAAGAGTGTTTCAGAACTGCTCAATCAAAAGAAAGCTTAAACTCTGTTAGTTGAATGCACAGAACAGAAAGTAATTTCAGAGAACGTTTCTGCGTATGTTTTATTTGGAGATATTCCTTTCTCCACTATAGGCCCCGTAGCGCTCTGAAAGTCCACTTGCAGTTTCCACAGAAAGAGTGTTGCAGAACTGCTCTAACAAAAGTAAAGTTCAAATCTGTTAGTTGAATGCATAGAACAGAAAGAAGTTTCACAGAATGCTTCTGTGTAGTTTTTATTTGAAGATATTCCTTTCTCCACTATAGGCCCCTTAGCGCTCTGAATGTCCACTTTCAGTTTCCACAAAAAGAGTGTTTCAGAACTGCTCAATCAAAAGTAAGCTTCAACTCTGTTAGTTGAATGCACAGAACAGAAAGAAGTTTCACAGAATTCTTCTGGGTAGTTTTCATTTGAAGATATATCTTTTTCCACTATAGGCCCTTTAGCCCTCCGAATGTCCACTTGCAGTTTCAACAGAAAGAGTCTTTCAGAACTGCTCAATCAAAAGTAATCTTCAACTCTCTTAGTTGAATGCACAGAAGAGAAAGAAGTTTCACAGAATGCTTCTGTGTAGTTTTTATTTGAAGATATTCCTTTTTCCATTATAGGCCCCTAAGCGTTCTGAATATCCACTTGCAGTTTCTACAGAAAGAGAGTTTCAGAACTGCTCAATCAAAAGTAACGTTCAACTCTGTTAGTTGAATGCAGAGAACATAAAGAAGTTTCACAGAATGCTTCTGTGTAGTTTTTATTTGCAGATATTCCTTTTTCCACTATTGGCCCCTTCGTGCTCAGAATATCCCCTTGCAGTTTCTACAGGAAGAGTGTTTCAGACCTGCTCTATCAAAACTAAGTTTCAACTCTGTTGGTGGAATGCACAGAACAGAAAGAAGTTTCACAGAAAGCTTCTGTGTAGTTTTCATTTGAAGATATACCTTTTTCCAGTACATGCTCCATAGCACTGTGATTGTCCACTTGCAGTTTACACAGAAAGAGTGTTTCAGAACTGCTCAATCAAAAGTAAGCTTCCTCTCTGTTAGTTGAATGCACAGAACAGAAAGAAGTTTCGCAGAATGATTCTGGGTAGTTTTTATTTGAAGATTCTCCTTTTTCCACTATGGGCCCCATAGAGCTGCCAATGTCCACATGCACTCTCTACAGAAAGAGTGTTTCAGAACTGCGCAATCAAAAGTAAGCTTCAACTCTGTTGGTTGAATGCACAGAACAGAAAGAAGTTTCGCAGAATGCTTCTGTGTAGTTGTTAACTGAAGATATTACTTTTTCCACTATAGGCCCCTTAGAGCACGGAATATCCTCTTGCATTTTCTACAGAAAGAATGATTCAGAACTGCTCAATCAAAAGTAAGGTTCAACTCTGTTAGTTGAATTCACAGAACAGAAAGAAGTTTCACAGAATTCTTCTGTGTAGTTTTTAATTGGTTATATGCCTTTTTCCTCTATAGGCCCGGGAATGCTCCGAATGTCCTCTTGCAGTTTCTCCAGAAAGAGTGTTTCAGAACTGCTCAATCAAAAGAAAGCTTAAACTCTGTTAGTTGAATGCACAGAACAGAAAGTAATTTCAGAGAACGTTTCTGTGTATGTTTTATTTGGAGATATTCCTTTCTCCACTATAGGCCCCGTAGCGCTCTGAAAGTCCACTTGCAGTTTCCACAGAAAGAGTGTTTCAGAACTGCTCTAACAAAAGTAAAGTTCAAATCTGTTAGTTGAATGCATAGAACAGAAAGAAGTTTCACAGAATGCTTCTGTGTAGTTTTTATTTGAAGATATTCCTTTCTCCACTATAGGCCCCTTAGCGCTCTGAATGTCCACTTTCAGTTTCCACAAAAAGAGTGTTTCAGAACTGCTCAATCAAAAGTAAGCTTCAACTCTGTTAGTTGAATGCACAGAACAGAAAGAAGTTTCACAGAATTCTTCTGGGTAGTTTTCATTTGAAGATATAACTTTTTCCACTATAGGCCCTTTAGCGCTCCGAATGTCCACTTGCAGTTTCAACAGAAAGAGTCTTTCAGAACTGCTCAATCAAAAGTAATCTTCAACTCTCTTAGTTGAATGCACAGAACAGAAAGAAGTTTCACAGAATGCTTCTGTGTAGTTTTAATTTGAAGATATTCCTTTTTCCATTATAGGCCCCTAAGCGTTCTGAATATCCACTTGCAGTTTCTACAGAAAGAGAGTTTCAGAACTGCTCAATCAAAAGTAACGTTCAACTCTGTTAGTTGAATGCAGAGAACATAAAGATGTTTCACAGAGTGCTTCTGTGTAGTTTTTATTTGCAGATATTGCTTTTTCCACTATTGGCCCCTTCGTGCTCAGAATATCCCCTTGCAGTTTCTGCAGGAAGAGTGTTTCAGAACTGCTCTATCAAAATTAAGGTTCAACTCTGTTGGTGGAACGCACAGAACAGAAAGAAGTTTCACAGAAAGCTTCTGTGTAGTTTTCATTTGAAGATATTCCTTTTTCCAATACATGCAGAATAGCACTGTGAATGTCCACTTGCAGTTTATACAGAAAGAGTGTTTCAGAACTGCTCAATCAAAAGTAAGCTTCCTCTCTGTTAGTTGAATGCACAGAACAGAAAGAAGTTTCGCAGAATGCTTCTGGGTAGTTTTTATTTGAAGATTCTCCTTTTTCCACTATGGGCCCCATAGAGCTGCCAATGTCCACATACACTCTCTACAGAAAGAGTGTTTCAGAACTGCGCAATCAAAAGTAACCTTCAACTCTGTTAGATGAATGCACAGAACAGAAAGAAGTTTCGCAGAATGCTTCTGTGTAGTTGTTAATTGAAGATATTCCTTTTTCCACTATAGGCCCCTTAGAGCACGGAATATCCTCTTGCATTTTCTACAGAAAGAATGATTCAGAACTGCTCAATCAAAAGTAAGGTTCAATTCTGTTAGTTGAATTCACAGAACAGAAAGAAGTTTCACAGAATTCTTCTGTGTAGTTTTTAATTGGTTATAGGCCTTTTTCCTCTATAGGCCCGGGAATGCTCCGAATGTCCTCTTGCAGTTTCTCCAGAAAGAGTGTTTCAGAACTGCTCAATCAAAAGTAAGGTTCAACTCTGTTAGTTGAATTCACAGAACAGAAAGAAGTTTCACAGAATTCTTCTGTGTAGTTTTTAATTGGTTATAGGCCTTTTTCCTCAATAGGCCCGGGAATGCTCCGAATGTCCTCTTGCAGTTTCTCCAGAAAGAGTGTTTCAGAACTGCTCAATCAAAAGAAAGCTTAAACTCTGTTAGTTGAATGCACAGAACAGAAAGTAATTTCAGAGAACGTTTCTGCGTATGTTTTATTTGGAGATATTCCTTTCTCCACTATAGGCCCCGTAGCGCTCTGAAAGTCCACTTGCAGTTTCCACAGAAAGAGTGTTGCAGAACTGCTCTAACAAAAGTAAAGTTCAAATCTGTTAGTTGAATGCATAGAACAGAAAGAAGTTTCACAGAATGCTTCTGTGTAGTTTTTATTTGAAGATATTCCTTTCTCCACTATAGGCCCCTTAGCGCTCTGAATGTCCACTTTCAGTTTCCACAAAAAGAGTGTTTCAGAACTGCTCAATCAAAAGTAAGCTTCAACTCTGTTAGTTGAATGCACAGAACAGAAAGAAGTTTCACAGAATTCTTCTGGGTAGTTTTCATTTGAAGATATATCTTTTTCCACTATAGGCCCTTTAGCCCTCCGAATGTCCACTTGCAGTTTCAACAGAAAGAGTCTTTCAGAACTGCTCAATCAAAAGTAATCTTCAACTCTCTTAGTTGAATGCACAGAAGAGAAAGAAGTTTCACAGAATGCTTCTGTGTAGTTTTTATTTGAAGATATTCCTTTTTCCATTATAGGCCCCTAAGCGTTCTGAATATCCACTTGCAGTTTCTACAGAAAGAGAGTTTCAGAACTGCTCAATCAAAAGTAACGTTCAACTCTGTTAGTTGAATGCAGAGAACATAAAGAAGTTTCACAGAATGCTTCTGTGTAGTTTTTATTTGCAGATATTCCTTTTTCCACTATTGGCCCCTTCGTGCTCAGAATATCCCCTTGCAGTTTCTACAGGAAGAGTGTTTCAGACCTGCTCTATCAAAACTAAGTTTCAACTCTGTTGGTGGAATGCACAGAACAGAAAGAAGTTTCACAGAAAGCTTCTGTGTAGTTTTCATTTGAAGATATACCTTTTTCCAGTACATGCTCCATAGCACTGTGATTGTCCACTTGCAGTTTACACAGAAAGAGTGTTTCAGAACTGCTCAATCAAAAGTAAGCTTCCTCTCTGTTAGTTGAATGCACAGAACAGAAAGAAGTTTCGCAGAATGATTCTGGGTAGTTTTTATTTGAAGATTCTCCTTTTTCCACTATGGGCCCCATAGAGCTGCCAATGTCCACATGCACTCTCTACAGAAAGAGTGTTTCAGAACTGCGCAATCAAAAGTAAGCTTCAACTCTGTTGGTTGAATGCACAGAACAGAAAGAAGTTTCGCAGAATGCTTCTGTGTAGTTGTTAATTGAAGATATTCCTTTTTCCACTATAGGCCCCTTAGAGCACGGAATATCCTCTTGCATTTTCTACAGAAAGAATGATTCAGAACTGCTCAATCAAAAGTAAGGTTCAACTCTGTTAGTTGAATTCACAGAACAGAAAGAAGTTTCACAGAATTCTTCTGTGTAGTTTTTAATTGGTTATATGCCTTTTTCCTCTATAGGCCCGGGAATGCTCCGAATGTCCTCTTGCAGTTTCTCCAGAAAGAGTGTTTCAGAACTGCTCAATCAAAAGAAAGCTTAAACTCTGTTAGTTGAATGCACAGAACAGAAAGTAATTTCAGAGAACGTTTCTGTGTATGTTTTATTTGGAGATATTCCTTTCTCCACTATAGGCCCCGTAGCGCTCTGAAAGTCCACTTGCAGTTTCCACAGAAAGAGTGTTTCAGAACTGCTCTAACAAAAGTAAAGTTCAAATCTGTTAGTTGAATGCATAGAACAGAAAGAAGTTTCACAGAATGCTTCTGTGTAGTTTTTATTTGAAGATATTCCTTTCTCCACTATAGGCCCCTTAGCGCTCTGAATGTCCACTTTCAGTTTCCACAAAAAGAGTGTTTCAGAACTGCTCAATCAAAAGTAAGCTTCAACTCTGTTAGTTGAATGCACAGAACAGAAAGAAGTTTCACAGAATTCTTCTGGGTAGTTTTCATTTGAAGATATAACTTTTTCCACTATAGGCCCTTTAGCGCTCCGAATGTCCACTTGCAGTTTCAACAGAAAGAGTCTTTCAGAACTGCTCAATCAAAAGTAATCTTCAACTCTCTTAGTTGAATGCACAGAACAGAAAGAAGTTTCACAGAATGCTTCTGTGTAGTTTTAATTTGAAGATATTCCTTTTTCCATTATAGGCCCCTAAGCGTTCTGAATATCCACTTGCAGTTTCTACAGAAAGAGAGTTTCAGAACTGCTCAATCAAAAGTAACGTTCAACTCTGTTAGTTGAATGCAGAGAACATAAAGATGTTTCACAGAATGCTTCTGTGTAGTTTTTATTTGCAGATATTGCTTTTTCCACTATTGGCCCCTTCGTGCTCAGAATATCCCCTTGCAGTTTCTGCAGGAAGAGTGTTTCAGAACTGCTCTATCAAAATTAAGGTTCAACTCTGTTGGTGGAACGCACAGAACAGAAAGAAGTTTCACAGAAAGCTTCTGTGTAGTTTTCATTTGAAGATATTCCTTTTTCCAATACATGCAGAATAGCACTGTGAATGTCCACTTGCAGTTTATACAGAAAGAGTGTTTCAGAACTGCTCAATCAAAAGTAAGCTTCCTCTCTGTTAGTTGAATGCACAGAACAGAAAGAAGTTTCGCAGAATGCTTCTGGGTAGTTTTTATTTGAAGATTCTCCTTTTTCCACTATGGGCCCCATAGAGCTGCCAATGTCCACATACACTCTCTACAGAAAGAGTGTTTCAGAACTGCGCAATCAAAAGTAACCTTCAACTCTGTTAGATGAATGCACAGAACAGAAAGAAGTTTCGCAGAATGCTTCTGTGTAGTTGTTAATTGAAGATATTCCTTTTTCCACTATAGGCCCCTTAGAGCACGGAATATCCTCTTGCATTTTCTACAGAAAGAATGATTCAGAACTGCTCAATCAAAAGTAAGGTTCAATTCTGTTAGTTGAATTCACAGAACAGAAAGAAGTTTCACAGAATTCTTCTGTGTAGTTTTTAATTGGTTATAGGCCTTTTTCCTCTATAGGCCCGGGAATGCTCCGAATGTCCTCTTGCAGTTTCTCCAGAAAGAGTGTTTCAGAACTGCTCAATCAAAAGTAAGGTTCAACTCTGTTAGTTGAATTCACAGAACAGAAAGAAGTTTCACAGAATTCTTCTGTGTAGTTTTTAATTGGTTATAGGCCTTTTTCCTCAATAGGCCCGGGAATGCTCCGAATGTCCTCTTGCAGTTTCTCCAGAAAGAGTGTTTCAGAACTGCTCAATCAAAAGAAAGCTTAAACTCTGTTAGTTGAATGCACAGAACAGAAAGTAATTTCAGAGAACGTTTCTGCGTATGTTTTATTTGGAGATATTCCTTTCTCCACTATAGGCCCCGTAGCGCTCTGAAAGTCCACTTGCAGTTTCCACAGAAAGAGTGTTGCAGAACTGCTCTAACAAAAGTAAAGTTCAAATCTGTTAGTTGAATGCATAGAACAGAAAGAAGTTTCACAGAATGCTTCTGTGTAGTTTTTATTTGAAGATATTCCTTTCTCCACTATAGGCCCCTTAGCGCTCTGAATGTCCACTTTCAGTTTCCACAAAAAGAGTGTTTCAGAACTGCTCAATCAAAAGTAAGCTTCAACTCTGTTAGTTGAATGCACAGAACAGAAAGAAGTTTCACAGAATTCTTCTGGGTAGTTTTCATTTGAAGATATATCTTTTTCCACTATAGGCCCTTTAGCCCTCCGAATGTCCACTTGCAGTTTCAACAGAAAGAGTCTTTCAGAACTGCTCAATCAAAAGTAATCTTCAACTCTCTTAGTTGAATGCACAGAAGAGAAAGAAGTTTCACAGAATGCTTCTGTGTAGTTTTTATTTGAAGATATTCCTTTTTCCATTATAGGCCCCTAAGCGTTCTGAATATCCACTTGCAGTTTCTACAGAAAGAGAGTTTCAGAACTGCTCAATCAAAAGTAACGTTCAACTCTGTTAGTTGAATGCAGAGAACATAAAGAAGTTTCACAGAATGCTTCTGTGTAGTTTTTATTTGCAGATATTCCTTTTTCCACTATTGGCCCCTTCGTGCTCAGAATATCCCCTTGCAGTTTCTACAGGAAGAGTGTTTCAGACCTGCTCTATCAAAACTAAGTTTCAACTCTGTTGGTGGAATGCACAGAACAGAAAGAAGTTTCACAGAAAGCTTCTGTGT
Organism: Symphalangus syndactylus; assembly: GCF_028878055.3. Taxonomy (NCBI): domain Eukaryota; kingdom Metazoa; phylum Chordata; class Mammalia; order Primates; family Hylobatidae; genus Symphalangus; species Symphalangus syndactylus. Next base: position 48,496,011 of record NC_072446.2, read on the forward strand.
AGTTTTCATTTGAAGATATACCTTTTTCCAGTACATGCTCCATAGCACTGTGATTGTCCACTTGCAGTTTACACAGAAAGAGTGTTTCAGAACTGCTCAATCAAAAGTAAGCTTCCTCTCTGTTAGTTGAATGCACAGAACAGAAAGAAGTTTCGCAGAATGATTCTGGGTAGTTTTTATTTGAAGATTCTCCTTTTTCCACTATGGGCCCCATAGAGCTGCCAATGTCCACATGCACTCTCTACAGAAAGAGTGTTTCAGAACTGCGCAATCAAAAGTAAGCTTCAACTCTGTTGGTTGAATGCACAGAACAGAAAGAAGTTTCGCAGAATGCTTCTGTGTAGTTGTTAACTGAAGATATTACTTTTTCCACTATAGGCCCCTTAGAGCACGGAATATCCTCTTGCATTTTCTACAGAAAGAATGATTCAGAACTGCTCAATCAAAAGTAAGGTTCAACTCTGTTAGTTGAATTCACAGAACAGAAAGAAGTTTCACAGAATTCTTCTGTGTAGTTTTTAATTGGTTATATGCCTTTTTCCTCTATAGGCCCGGGAATGCTCCGAATGTCCTCTTGCAGTTTCTCCAGAAAGAGTGTTTCAGAACTGCTCAATCAAAAGAAAGCTTAAACTCTGTTAGTTGAATGCACAGAACAGAAAGTAATTTCAGAGAACGTTTCTGTGTATGTTTTATTTGGAGATATTCCTTTCTCCACTATAGGCCCCGTAGCGCTCTGAAAGTCCACTTGCAGTTTCCACAGAAAGAGTGTTTCAGAACTGCTCTAACAAAAGTAAAGTTCAAATCTGTTAGTTGAATGCATAGAACAGAAAGAAGTTTCACAGAATGCTTCTGTGTAGTTTTTATTTGAAGATATTCCTTTCTCCACTATAGGCCCCTTAGCGCTCTGAATGTCCACTTTCAGTTTCCACAAAAAGAGTGTTTCAGAACTGCTCAATCAAAAGTAAGCTTCAACTCTGTTAGTTGAATGCACAGAACAGAAAGAAGTTTCACAGAATTCTTCTGGGTAGTTTTCATTTGAAGATATAACTTTTTCCACTATAGGCCCTTTAGCGCTCCGAATGTCCACTTGCAGTTTCAACAGAAAGAGTCTTTCAGAACTGCTCAATCAAAAGTAATCTTCAACTCTCTTAGTTGAATGCACAGAACAGAAAGAAGTTTCACAGAATGCTTCTGTGTAGTTTTAATTTGAAGATATTCCTTTTTCCATTATAGGCCCCTAAGCGTTCTGAATATCCACTTGCAGTTTCTACAGAAAGAGAGTTTCAGAACTGCTCAATCAAAAGTAACGTTCAACTCTGTTAGTTGAATGCAGAGAACATAAAGATGTTTCACAGAGTGCTTCTGTGTAGTTTTTATTTGCAGATATTGCTTTTTCCACTATTGGCCCCTTCGTGCTCAGAATATCCCCTTGCAGTTTCTGCAGGAAGAGTGTTTCAGAACTGCTCTATCAAAATTAAGGTTCAACTCTGTTGGTGGAACGCACAGAACAGAAAGAAGTTTCACAGAAAGCTTCTGTGTAGTTTTCATTTGAAGATATTCCTTTTTCCAATACATGCAGAATAGCACTGTGAATGTCCACTTGCAGTTTATACAGAAAGAGTGTTTCAGAACTGCTCAATCAAAAGTAAGCTTCCTCTCTGTTAGTTGAATGCACAGAACAGAAAGAAGTTTCGCAGAATGCTTCTGGGTAGTTTTTATTTGAAGATTCTCCTTTTTCCACTATGGGCCCCATAGAGCTGCCAATGTCCACATACACTCTCTACAGAAAGAGTGTTTCAGAACTGCGCAATCAAAAGTAACCTTCAACTCTGTTAGATGAATGCACAGAACAGAAAGAAGTTTCGCAGAATGCTTCTGTGTAGTTGTTAATTGAAGATATTCCTTTTTCCACTATAGGCCCCTTAGAGCACGGAATATCCTCTTGCATTTTCTACAGAAAGAATGATTCAGAACTGCTCAATCAAAAGTAAGGTTCAATTCTGTTAGTTGAATTCACAGAACAGAAAGAAGTTTCACAGAATTCTTCTGTGTAGTTTTTAATTGGTTATAGGCCTTTTTCCTCTATAGGCCCGGGAATGCTCCGAATGTCCTCTTGCAGTTTCTCCAGAAAGAGTGTTTCAGAACTGCTCAATCAAAAGTAAGGTTCAACTCTGTTAGTTGAATTCACAGAACAGAAAGAAGTTTCACAGAATTCTTCTGTGTAGTTTTTAATTGGTTATAGGCCTTTTTCCTCAATAGGCCCGGGAATGCTCCGAATGTCCTCTTGCAGTTTCTCCAGAAAGAGTGTTTCAGAACTGCTCAATCAAAAGAAAGCTTAAACTCTGTTAGTTGAATGCACAGAACAGAAAGTAATTTCAGAGAACGTTTCTGCGTATGTTTTATTTGGAGATATTCCTTTCTCCACTATAGGCCCCGTAGCGCTCTGAAAGTCCACTTGCAGTTTCCACAGAAAGAGTGTTGCAGAACTGCTCTAACAAAAGTAAAGTTCAAATCTGTTAGTTGAATGCATAGAACAGAAAGAAGTTTCACAGAATGCTTCTGTGTAGTTTTTATTTGAAGATATTCCTTTCTCCACTATAGGCCCCTTAGCGCTCTGAATGTCCACTTTCAGTTTCCACAAAAAGAGTGTTTCAGAACTGCTCAATCAAAAGTAAGCTTCAACTCTGTTAGTTGAATGCACAGAACAGAAAGAAGTTTCACAGAATTCTTCTGGGTAGTTTTCATTTGAAGATATATCTTTTTCCACTATAGGCCCTTTAGCCCTCCGAATGTCCACTTGCAGTTTCAACAGAAAGAGTCTTTCAGAACTGCTCAATCAAAAGTAATCTTCAACTCTCTTAGTTGAATGCACAGAACAGAAAGAAGTTTCACAGAATGCTTCTGTGTAGTTTTTATTTGAAGATATTCCTTTTTCCATTATAGGCCCCTAAGCGTTCTGAATATCCACTTGCAGTTTCTACAGAAAGAGAGTTTCAGAACTGCTCAATCAAAAGTAACGTTCAACTCTGTTAGTTGAATGCAGAGAACATAAAGAAGTTTCACAGAATGCTTCTGTGTAGTTTTTATTTGCAGATATTCCTTTTTCCACTATTGGCCCCTTCGTGCTCAGAATATCCCCTTGCAGTTTCTACAGGAAGAGTGTTTCAGACCTGCTCTATCAAAACTAAGTTTCAACTCTGTTGGTGGAATGCACAGAACAGAAAGAAGTTTCACAGAAAGCTTCTGTGTAGTTTTCATTTGAAGATATACCTTTTTCCAGTACATGCTCCATAGCACTGTGATTGTCCACTTGCAGTTTACACAGAAAGAGTGTTTCAGAACTGCTCAATCAAAAGTAAGCTTCCTCTCTGTTAGTTGAATGCACAGAACAGAAAGAAGTTTCGCAGAATGATTCTGGGTAGTTTTTATTTGAAGATTCTCCTTTTTCCACTATGGGCCCCATAGAGCTGCCAATGTCCACATGCACTCTCTACAGAAAGAGTGTTTCAGAACTGCGCAATCAAAAGTAAGCTTCAACTCTGTTGGTTGAATGCACAGAACAGAAAGAAGTTTCGCAGAATGCTTCTGTGTAGTTGTTAATTGAAGATATTACTTTTTCCACTATAGGCCCCTTAGAGCACGGAATATCCTCTTGCATTTTCTACAGAAAGAATGATTCAGAACTGCTCAATCAAAAGTAAGGTTCAACTCTGTTAGTTGAATTCACAGAACAGAAAGAAGTTTCACAGAATTCTTCTGTGTAGTTTTTAACTGGTTATATGCCTTTTTCCTCTATAGGCCCGGGAATGCTCCGAATGTCCTCTTGCAGTTTCTCCAGAAAGAGTGTTTCAGAACTGCTCAATCAAAAGAAAGCTTAAACTCTGTTAGTTGAATGCACAGAACAGAAAGTAATTTCAGAGAACGTTTCTGTGTATGTTTTATTTGGAGATATTCCTTTCTCCACTATAGGCCCCGTAGCGCTCTGAAAGTCCACTTGCAGTTTCCACAGAAAGAGTGTTTCAGAACTGCTCTAACAAAAGTAAAGTTCAAATCTGTTAGTTGAATGCATAGAACAGAAAGAAGTTTCACAGAATGCTTCTGTGTAGTTTTTATTTGAAGATATTCCTTTCTCCACTATAGGCCCCTTAGCGCTCTGAATGTCCACTTTCAGTTTCCACAAAAAGAGTGTTTCAGAACTGCTCAATCAAAAGTAAGCTTCAACTCTGTTAGTTGAATGCACAGAACAGAAAGAAGTTTCACAGAATTCTTCTGGGTAGTTTTCATTTGAAGATATAACTTTTTCCACTATAGGCCCTTTAGCGCTCCGAATGTCCACTTGCAGTTTCAACAGAAAGAGTCTTTCAGAACTGCTCAATCAAAAGTAATCTTCAACTCTCTTAGTTGAATGCACAGAACAGAAAGAAGTTTCACAGAATGCTTCTGTGTAGTTTTAATTTGAAGATATTCCTTTTTCCATTATAGGCCCCTAAGCGTTCTGAATATCCACTTGCAGTTTCTACAGAAAGAGAGTTTCAGAACTGCTCAATCAAAAGTAACGTTCAACTCTGTTAGTTGAATGCAGAGAACATAAAGATGTTTCACAGAATGCTTCTGTGTAGTTTTTATTTGCAGATATTCCTTTTTCCACTATTGGCCCCTTCGTGCTCAGAATATCCCCTTGCAGTTTCTGCAGGAAGAGTGTTTCAGAACTGCTCTATCAAAATTAAGGTTCAACTCTGTTGGTGGAAGGCACAGAACAGAAAGAAGTTTCACAGAAAGCTTCTGTGTAGTTTTCATTTGAAGATATTCCTTTTTCCAATACATGCAGAATAGCACTGTGAATGTCCACTTGCAGTTTATACAGAAAGAGTGTTTCAGAACTGCTCAATCAAAAGTAAGCTTCCTCTCTGTTAGTTGAATGCACAGAACAGAAAGAAGTTTCGCAGAATGCTTCTGGGTAGTTTTTATTTGAAGATTCTCCTTTTTCCACTATGGGCCCCATAGAGCTGCCAATGTCCACATACACTCTCTACAGAAAGAGTGTTTCATAACTGCGCAATCAAAAGTAAGCTTCAACTCTGTTAGATGAATGCACAGAACAGAAAGAAGTTTCGCAGAATGCTTCTGTGTAGTTGTTAATTGAAGATATTCCTTTTTCCACTATAGGCCCCTTAGAGCACGGAATATCCTCTTGCATTTTCTACAGAAAGAATGATTCAGAACTGCTCAATCAAAAGTAAGGTTCAATTCTGTTAGTTGAATTCACAGAACAGAAAGAAGTTTCACAGAATTCTTCTGTGTAGTTTTTAATTGGTTATAGGCCTTTTTCCTCTATAGGCCCGGGAATGCTCCGAATGTCCTCTTGCAGTTTCTCCCGAAAGAGTGTTTCAGAACTGCTCAATCAAAAGTAAGGTTCAACTCTGTTAGTTGAATTCACAGAACAGAAAGAAGTTTCACAGAATTCTTCTGTGTAGTTTTTAATTGGTTATAGGCCTTTTTCCTCAATAGGCCCGGGAATGCTCCGAATGTCCTCTTGCAGTTTCTCCAGAAAGAGTGTTTCAGAACTGCTCAATCAAAAGAAAGCTTAAACTCTGTTAGTTGAATGCACAGAACAGAAAGTAATTTCAGAGAACGTTTCTGCGTATGTTTTATTTGGAGATATTCCTTTCTCCACTATAGGCCCCGTAGCGCTCTGAAAGTCCACTTGCAGTTTCCACAGAAAGAGTGTTTCAGAACTGCTCTAACAAAAGTAAAGTTCAAATCTGTTAGTTGAATGCATAGAACAGAAAGAAGTTTCACAGAATGCTTCTGTGTAGTTTTTATTTGAAGATATTCCTTTCTCCACTATAGGCCCCTTAGCGCTCTGAATGTCCACTTTCAGTTTCCACAAAAAGAGTGTTTCAGAACTGCTCAATCAAAAGTAAGCTTCAACTCTGTTAGTTGAATGCACAGAACAGAAAGAAGTTTCACAGAATTCTTCTGGGTAGTTTTCATTTGAAGATATAACTTTTTCCACTATAGGCCCTTTAGCCCTCCGAATGTCCACTTGCAGTTTCAACAGAAAGAGTCTTTCAGAACTGCTCAATCAAAAGTAATCTTCAACTCTCTTAGTTGAATGCACAGAAGAGAAAGAAGTTTCACAGAATGCTTCTGTGTAGTTTTTATTTGAAGATATTCCTTTTTCCATTATAGGCCCCTAAGCGTTCTGAATATCCACTTGCAGTTTCTACAGAAAGAGAGTTTCAGAACTGCACAATCAAAAGTAACGTTCAACTCTGTTAGTTGAATGCAGAGAACATAAAGAAGTTTCACAGAATGCTTCTGTGTAGTTTTTATTTGCCGATATTCCTTTTTCCACTATTGGCCCGTTCGTGCTCAGAATATCCCCTTGCAGTTTCTACAGGAAGAGTGTTTCAGACCTGCTCTATCAAAACTAAGTTTCAACTCTGTTGGTGGAATGCACAGAACAGAAAGAAGTTTCACAGAATGCTTCTGTGTAGTTTTTATTTGAAGATATTCCTTTCTCCACTATAGGCCCATTAGCGCTCTGAATGTCCACTTTCAGTTTCCACAAAAAGAGTGTTTCAGAACTGCTCAATCAAAAGTAAGCTTCAACTCTGTTAGTTGAATGCACAGAACAGAAAGAAGTTTCACAGAATTCTTCTGGGTAGTTTTCATTTGAAGATATATCTTTTTCCACTATAGGCCCTTTAGCCCTCCGAATGTCCACTTGCAGTTTCAACAGAAAGAGTCTTTCAGAACTGCTCAATCAAAAGTAATCTTCAACTCTCTTAGTTGAATGCACAGAAGAGAAAGAAGTTTCACAGAATGCTTCTGTGTAGTTTTTATTTGAAGATATTCCTTTTTCCATTATAGGCCCCTAAGCGTTCTGAATATCCACTTGCAGTTTCTACAGAAAGAGAGTTTCAGAACTGCTCAATCAAAAGTAACGTTCAACTCTGTTAGTTGAATGCAGAGAACATAAAGAAGTTTCACAGAATGCTTCTGTGTAGTTTTTATTTGCAGATATTCCTTTTTCCACTATTGGCCCCTTCGTGCTCAGAATATCCCCTTGCAGTTTCTACAGGAAGAGTGTTTCAGACCTGCTCTATCAAAACTAAGTTTCAACTCTGTTGGTGGAATGCACAGAACAGAAAGAAGTTTCACAGAAAGCTTCTGTGTAGTTTTCATTTGAAGATATACCTTTTTCCAGTACATGCTCCATAGCACTGTGATTGTCCACTTGCAGTTTACACAGAAAGAGTGTTTCAGAACTGCTCAATCAAAAGTAAGCTTCCTCTCTGTTAGTTGAATGCACAGAACAGAAAGAAGTTTCGCAGAATGATTCTGGGTAGTTTTTATTTGAAGATTCTCCTTTTTCCACTATGGGCCCCATAGAGCTGCCAATGTCCACATGCACTCTCTACAGAAAGAGTGTTTCAGAACTGCGCAATCAAAAGTAAGCTTCAACTCTGTTGGTTGAATGCACAGAACAGAAAGAAGTTTCGCAGAATGCTTCTGTGTAGTTGTTAATTGAAGATATTACTTTTTCCACTATAGGCCCCTTAGAGCACGGAATATCCTCTTGCATTTTCTACAGAAAGAATGATTCAGAACTGTTCAATCAAAAGTATGGTTCAACTCTGTTAGTTGAATTCACAGAACAGAAAGAAGTTTCACAGAATTCTTCTGTGTAGTTTTTAATTGGTTATATGCCTTTTTCCTCTATAGGCCCGGGAATGCTCCGAATGTCCTCTTGCAGTTTCTCCAGAAAGAGTGTTTCAGAACTGCTCAATCAAAAGAAAGCTTAAACTCTGTTAGTTGAATGCACAGAACAGAAAGTAATTTCAGAGAACGTTTCTGTGTATGTTTTATTTGGAGATATTCCTTTCTCCACTATAGGCCCCGTAGCGCTCTGAAAGTCCACTTGCAGTTTCCACAGAAAGAGTGTTTCAGAACTGCTCTAACAAAAGTAAAGTTCAAATCTGTTAGTTGAATGCATAGAACAGAAAGAAGTTTCACAGAATGCTTCTGTGTAGTTTTTATTTGAAGATATTCCTTTCTCCACTATAGGCCCCTTAGCGCTCTGAATGTCCACTTTCAGTTTCCACAAAAAGAGTGTTTCAGAACTGCTCAATCAAAAGTAAGCTTCAACTCTGTTAGTTGAATGCACAGAACAGAAAGAAGTTTCACAGAATTCTTCTGGGTAGTTTTCATTTGAAGATATAACTTTTTCCACTATAGGCCCTTTAGCGCTCCGAATGTCCACTTGCAGTTTCAACAGAAAGAGTCTTTCAGAACTGCTCAATCAAAAGTAATCTTCAACTCTCTTAGTTGAATGCACAGAACAGAAAGAAGTTTCACAGAATGCTTCTGTGTAGTTTTAATTTGAAGATATTCCTTTTTCCATTATAGGCCCCTAAGCGTTCTGAATATCCACTTGCAGTTTCTACAGAAAGAGAGTTTCAGAACTGCTCAATCAAAAGTAACGTTCAACTCTGTTAGTTGAATGCAGAGAACATAAAGATGTTTCACAGAATGCTTCTGTGTAGTTTTTATTTGCAGATATTCCTTTTTCCACTATTGGCCCCTTCGTGCTCAGAATATCCCCTTGCAGTTTCTGCAGGAAGAGTGTTTCAGAACTGCTCTATCAAAATTAAGGTTGAACTCTGTTGGTGGAAGGCACAGAACAGAAAGAAGTTTCACAGAAAGCTTCTGTGTAGTTTTCATTTGAAGATATTCCTTTTTCCAATACATGCAGAATAGCACTGTGAATGTCCACTTGCAGTTTATACAGAAAGAGTGTTTCAGAACTGCTCAATCAAAAGTAAGCTTCCTCTCTGTTAGTTGAATGCACAGAACAGAAAGAAGTTTCGCAGAATGCTTCTGGGTAGTTTTTATTTGAAGATTCTCCTTTTTCCACTATGGGCCCCATCGAGCTGCCAATGTCCACATGCACTCTCTACAGAAAGAGTGTTTCATAACTGCGCAATCAAAAGTAAGCTTCAACTCTGTTAGATGAATGCACAGAACAGAAAGAAGTTTCGCAGAATGCTTCTGTGTAGTTGTTAACTGAAGATATTCCTTTTTCCACTATAGGCCCCTTAGAGCACGGAATATCCTCTTGCATTTTCTACAGAAAGAATGATTCAGAACTGCTCAATCAAAAGTAAGGTTCAATTCTGTTAGTTGAATTCACAGAACAGAAAGAAGTTTCACAGAATTCTTCTGTGTAGTTTTTAATTGGTTATAGGCCTTTTTCCTCTATAGGCCCGGGAATGCTCCGAATGTCCTCTTGCAGTTTCTCCAGAAAGAGTGTTTCAGAACTGCTCAATCAAAAGAAAGCTTAAACTCTGTTAGTTGAATGCACAGAACAGAAAGTAATTTCAGAGAACGTTCCTGTGTATGTTTTATTTGGAGATATTCCTTTCTCCACTATAGGCCCCGTAGCGCTCTGAAAGTCCACTTGCAGTTCCCACAGAAAGAGTGTTTCAGAACTGCTCTAACAAAAGTAAAGTTCAAATCTGTTAGTTGAATGCATAGAACAGAAAGAAGTTTCACAGAATGCTTCTGTGTAGTTTTTATTTGAAGATATTCCTTTCTCCACTATAGGCCCCTTAGCGCTCTGAATGTCCACTTTCAGTTTCCACAAAAAGAGTGTTTCAGAACTGCTCAATCAAAAGTAAGCTTTAACTCTGTTAGTTGAATGCACAGAACAGAAAGAAGTTTCACAGAATTCTTCTGGGTAGTTTTCATTTGAAGATATAACTTTTTCCACTATAGGCCCTTTAGCGCTCCGAATGTCCACTTGCAGTTTCAACAGAAAGAGTCTTTCAGAACTGGTCAATCAAAAGTAATCTTCAACTCTCTTAGTTGAATGCACAGAACAGAAAGAAGTTTCACAGAATGCTTCTGTGTAGTTTTAATTTGAAGATATTCCTTTTTCCATTATAGGCCCCTAAGCGTTCTGAATATCCACTTGCAGTTTCTACAGAAAGAGAGTTTCAGAACTGCTCAATCAAAAGTAACGTTCAACTCTGTTAGTTGAATGCAGAGAACATAAAGATGTTTCACAGAATGCTTCTGTGTAGTTTTTATTTGCAGATATTGCTTTTTCCACTATTGGCCCCTTCGTGCTCAGAATATCCCCTTGCAGTTTCTGCAGGAAGAGTGTTTCAGAACTGCTCTATCAAAATTAAGGTTCAACTCTGTTGGTGGAACGCACAGAACAGAAAGAAGTTTCACAGAAAGCTTCTGTGTAGTTTTCATTTGAAGATATTCCTTTTTCCAATACATGCAGAATAGCACTGTGAATGTCCACTTGCAGTTTATACAGAAAGAGTGTTTCAGAACTGCTCAATCAAAAGTAAGCTTCCTCTCTGTTAGTTGAATGCACAGAACAGAAAGAAGTTTCGCAGAATGCTTCTGGGTAGTTTTTATTTGAAGATTCTCCTTTTTCCACTATGGGCCCCATAGAGCTGCCAATGTCCACATACACTCTCTACAGAAAGAGTTTTTCATAACTGCGCAATCAAAAGTAAGCTTCAACTCTGTTAGATGAATGCACAGAACAGAAAGAAGTTTCGCAGAATGCTTCTGTGTAGTTGTTAATTGAAGATATTCCTTTTTCCACTATAGGCCCCTTAGAGCACGGAATATCCTCTTGCATTTTCTACAGAAAGAATGATTCAGAACTGCTCAATCAAAAGTAAGGTTCAATTCTGTTAGTTGAATTCACAGAACAGAAAGAAGTTTCACAGAATTCTTCTGTGTAGTTTTTAATTGGTTATAGGCCTTTTTCCTCTATAGGCCCGGGAATGCTCCGAATGTCCTCTTGCAGTTTCTCCAGAAAGAGTGTTTCAGAACTGCTCAATCAAAAGTAAGGTTCAACTCTGTTAGTTGAATTCACAGAACAGAAAGAAGTTTCACAGAATTCTTCTGTGTAGTTTTTAATTGGTTATAGGCCTTTTTCCTCAATAGGCCCGGGAATGCTCCGAATGTCCTCTTGCAGTTTCTCCAGAAAGAGTGTTTCAGAACTGCTCAATCAAAAGAAAGCTTAAACTCTGTTAGTTGAATGCACAGAACAGAAAGTAATTTCAGAGAACGTTTCTGCGTATGTTTTATTTGGAGATATTCCTTTCTCCACTATAGGCCCCGTAGCGCTCTGAAAGTCCACTTGCAGTTTCCACAGAAAGAGTGTTGCAGAACTGCTCTAACAAAAGTAAAGTTCAAATCTGTTAGTTGAATGCATAGAACAGAAAGAAGTTTCACAGAATGCTTCTGTGTAGTTTTTATTTGAAGATATTCCTTTCTCCACTATAGGCCCCTTAGCGCTCTGAATGTCCACTTTCAGTTTCCACAAAAAGAGTGTTTCAGAACTGCTCAATCAAAAGTAAGCTTCAACTCTGTTAGTTGAATGCACAGAACAGAAAGAAGTTTCACAGAATTCTTCTGGGTAGTTTTCATTTGAAGATATATCTTTTTCCACTATAGGCCCTTTAGCCCTCCGAATGTCCACTTGCAGTTTCAACAGAAAGAGTCTTTCAGAACTGCTCAATCAAAAGTAATCTTCAACTCTCTTAGTTGAATGCACAGAAGAGAAAGAAGTTTCACAGAATGCTTCTGTGTAGTTTTTATTTGAAGATATTCCTTTTTCCATTATAGGCCCCTAAGCGTTCTGAATATCCACTTGCAGTTTCTACAGAAAGAGAGTTTCAGAACTGCTCAATCAAAAGTAACGTTCAACTCTGTTAGTTGAATGCAGAGAACATAAAGAAGTTTCACAGAATGCTTCTGTGTAGTTTTTATTTGCAGATATTCCTTTTTCCACTATTGGCCCCTTCGTGCTCAGAATATCCCCTTGCAGTTTCTACAGGAAGAGTGTTTCAGACCTGCTCTATCAAAACTAAGTTTCAACTCTGTTGGTGGAATGCACAGAACAGAAAGAAGTTTCACAGAAAGCTTCTGTGTAGTTTTCATTTGAAGATATACCTTTTTCCAGTACATGCTCCATAGCACTGTGATTGTCCACTTGCAGTTTACACAGAAAGAGTGTTTCAGAACTGCTCAATCAAAAGTAAGCTTCCTCTCTGTTAGTTGAATGCACAGAACAGAAAGAAGTTTCGCAGAATGATTCTGGGTAGTTTTTATTTGAAGATTCTCCTTTTTCCACTATGGGCCCCATAGAGCTGCCAATGTCCACATGCACTCTCTACAGAAAGAGTGTTTCAGAACTGCGCAATCAAAAGTAAGCTTCAACTCTGTTGGTTGAATGCACAGAACAGAAAGAAGTTTCGCAGAATGCTTCTGTGTAGTTGTTAATTGAAGATATTACTTTTTCCACTATAGGCCCCTTAGAGCACGGAATATCCTCTTGCATTTTCTACAGAAAGAATGATTCAGAACTGCTCAATCAAAAGTAAGGTTCAACTCTGTTAGTTGAATTCACAGAACAGAAAGAAGTTTCACAGAATTCTTCTGTGTAGTTTTTAATTGGTTATATGCCTTTTTCCTCTATAGGCCCGGGAATGCTCCGAATGTCCTCTTGCAGTTTCTCCAGAAAGAGTGTTTCAGAACTGCTCAATCAAAAGAAAGCTTAAACTCTGTTAGTTGAATGCACAGAACAGAAAGTAATTTCAGAGAACGTTTCTGTGTATGTTTTATTAGGAGATATTCCTTTCTCCACTATAGGCCCCGTAGCGCTCTGAAAGTCCACTTGCAGTTTCCACAGAAAGAGTGTTTCAGAACTGCTCTAACAAAAGTAAAGTTCAAATCTGTTAGTTGAATGCATAGAACAGAAAGAAGTTTCACAGAATGCTTCTGTGTAGTTTTTATTTGAAGATATTCCTTTCTCCACTATAGGCCCCTTAGCGCTCTGAATGTCCACTTTCAGTTTCCACAAAAAGAGTGTTTCAGAACTGCTCAATCAAAAGTAAGCTTCAACTCTGTTAGTTGAATGCACAGAACAGAAAGAAGTTTCACAGAATTCTCCTGGGTAGTTTTCATTTGAAGATATAACTTTTTCCACTATAGGCCCTTTAGCGCTCCGAATGTCCACTTGCAGTTTCAACAGAAAGAGTCTTTGAGAACTGCTCAATCAAAAGTAATCTTCAACTCTCTTAGTTGAATGCACAGAACAGAAAGAAGTTTCACAGAATGCTTCTGTGTAGTTTTAATTTGAAGATATTCCTTTTTCCATTATAGGCCCCTAAGCGTTCTGAATATCCACTTACAGTTTCTACAGAAAGAGAGTTTCAGAACTGCTCAATCAAAAGTAACGTTCAACTCTGTTAGTTGAATGCAGAGAACATAAAGATGTTTCACAGAATGCTTCTGTGTAGTTTTTATTTGCAGATATTCCTTTTT